>NC_047113.1:53311055-53963039 GCF_902500255.1 Thalassophryne amazonica | reverse complement strand
AAGCACCCAGAGTGTCACCTGATTCCTTCAATAAATGCAAATTCAAACAGTTAAAAAAATCTAAGGTTGTTTAAATTTGGGGTATTTTGGACAACCAAATTTGTTCCTACATTATGCCTGTGCCTGAAGTAATTATTGATTCTACTGTAATACTCCACTGTCTTCATCAAAAACTGTAGGTCAGGTTCCTCATCACACCTGTAGTACAGATGTTCCAGTCTGCAGCCAAAGCTACACAAACAGAAGCTCAGCTCTCTTGCATGAGGTTTATTTTATAATCATGAAAACAAAATGTTTATTTTTGTAATAACCTGGATTACAGACCAGGTCTGACCCCCAGGTAGTCCCAAAGTCATTATTAAACCAGCTATAACTCTGAATCTAATAACCGCTGCCCTGAAGACGGGCTGAACCGCCAGGGATGCGGATTCAAACTGGTTCCATGAAGAGTCAAGAGCGTGCTGGTTTTCACTCTGTCTGATCACAGTTGTAGCCAATGTTCACCTCCAATTTACAAAAACAAACAAAAAAAACCTCAGTCACACGTAGGCACTTCCTGATATGTGCGGTGTTCCATTTATACTCTGTCAATCTCTGGCAGCTGCTCCACTGATTGTTCTATTCCGATAAAATTAGACAGCAAAAAACATGTTTAAATATTATTTTAAACTAGGTCACATAAATGAAGAAGTTCATATTATTTAAATCACATTACTTTGTTTTATTTTTTTCTTATGCCATTTTAAAAATAAAACATTTTTTGGTAATAGTAACCTTTATTACAACCCTGAAAACCCCTATGAGGTGGTTTATGACCAACTCAATCAATATCTCAGATCACAAACTCTTATGTGAGTACCAGCCAGGTTTCTGGTCCTCCTACTCCACAGATGCTTGCTTAATACATCTGACTGACTATATCAAGGCCGAACAAGACAAAGGCAACTACATAGGTACTTCTGGATCTCCAAAAAGCCCTTGACACTGTGGATCATAGTATTCTTCTTATGAAGCTCAAAGCCATGGGGCTTCACAAACCTGCTATAATTTGGTTTAAAGCCTACTTAAGTGATAGTAGGCAGCAGTGTGTGAAAGTTGGTGGTGTACTGTCCACTCCTGCAAATGTGATTTGTGGTCTCTCCCAGGGCTCAATTTAAAGCTCTTTGTTATTCCTCATATATGTCAATGACATGCCCTCTGTATTAAATAGTAAACTGCTATTGTACGCAGACAATTCCACCCTCTTGGTGGAAGAACACAGCTGACATAGAACAGCAGCTGTCTTTCGAACTTCGATCAGTCCATGAATGGCTTACTGGTAACAAGCTATCCCTTCATCTTGGGAAGAGAGAATCCATACTATTTGGCTCCAAACGTAGAGTCCATAATTCTGAGTCAATAGAGGTCACCTGCAATGGTCAGGCCCTCTCCAATATAACCTGTGTCAAGTATCTGGTCATTGTACTTGACCAATCACTATCTGGGAGCCAAACAGCAGACACTGTAATCAGCAAATCCAACGCCAAGCTGAAATTACTTTATAGGCAGACCACACAATTTGATACAGCTACTAAAAAGCTGTCAGTATCAGTTCTTATACAGTGTCACTTTGGTTATGCCAGTGCTTCTTGGTATTCTGGTCTTACTAAGAAGAAGTAAAATCATCTGCAGACTGCTCAGAACAAAATAGTTAGGTACCTTAACGCTCCCCCAAGGACCCATATAGGTCATCCTGAGTTTGAACAGGTTAAGATGTTGCCAGTTAACCTCTGGGTTAATCAATGTAAGCAAAACCACATTCACATCATCATCCATGGTACTGCTCCTTCAGTATCTAGCATCTGCCTTCATTCCAAAGTCCTCCCGCTACAATACCCGCTCAGATCTGCTCTATTTATACCCTCTGTGAAATCTTGTGGTCAGTCTTCCTTCAGATATACTGGTGCTTGCCTTTGGAATAGTTTATCTAGCCATATTCAATCTCAGTCACCAAAGGTGCTTTTAAAATGTAATCAAAATGTTTTTATCTAAATAGTTTGAGGAAGAACTCAACCCTTTTATTTCCTTTTAACTATGTAAAATTTTAACTGTCCTAAGGTATTTATATACTGTTTAGGTTCTTGTTATCATATACACACAGTGTATATTATTATTACTTTTATTTTGTCTTTAGTTTTTTAAATGAACCACAATGGAAATAAGTGTTTTCACTTTCTTGTGTCATCCATGTATTTTTAATGTATTTACAGTTATATTATGTACTTGCATTGAACATCCGAAATAAAATCAATCAATCAAAACCAAAGTGGGTTTTTTTTGTTTGTTTTGTTTTTAGTGACCTCTCATGGCTCACATGCAGTACTCCCAATGCCCACCACGGGGTGCTGCCCACACCTTAGTAATCACTGCCCTAACAAATAAAAGTCACACAACAACGTGAACAAACCTGTTACGTAAATATTTGCTGCAGACTCCAGCGTCCACTATCACATCTTTGCTTATTTACAATACAAAGCAAAATATTCCAGCATTTAGGTGGGAAATCTCTCCTCTGGAAAGTTAAGAAAAAAATCATCCCATAGGTTGTGCAGATGATGTGAAGTCCAGTGAACAGCTTCACAACTTTTAGGCGTGATTAAAACCCAAAATCATACAACGTGCAGGAACAACGTGCTGCTGCCCCCATTCTGAAACTTTACAGCCTCCCAGCAAGTACAGAACCCCGTAGTGTGACATCATGTATCCATGACAACACCTGACCTGGTTCTAGACTATCTTTTCAAAATGGCTGTTTTGTTTTTTGAAGGCCAATCTGTGTTCAATATGTGGATGTTTTTCATCCTTGTGAACTGCGGTGATGAATTAAACAAATAATGTGAGTTATTTATACACATTTAATGCACTGAGCATCAATTTAGTGATAGAATTTCAGTACAGAATGTGTCCAAATAGAAAACAGACTACCTGGACATCACCCACGTTATATGTGATTCTTAAGGAAGTCTGCACATATAGTCTGTAGATCCTATAGCCTTACATTACTCTTAAATCCCTAACCCTAACCCTTAAATTAATTTCCAGTTCCTGACTCAGCTTCAAGAGCTGCAATTTTAAAATTCTGGATGCACCACAGTAAAGCCCTCAATGACATCAACTTCATCTTCTTACATCTGAGGGGGAGGACGTATTTCTCCTGGATGGTGGCATAGAGCTGGAGCGTCAGCTGAGGGGTGGAGCCCAGAAATGCTTGGATGACCGCCATGCGTTTGAAGGCGTTCCTGTGAGCAGCGAGGTTCCGCTCTGATTGGCCGATTTCCCACTCCATGGTTGTCCCCTGCCCCTTCTTCAGACTTATCTTCCTGGAGATGGTGACATACGGCTCCTCCTTTTTATCTGCCTTGAAATAGATCACCAGCGCCTCAATGCACCTGAAGAGAAGAAGAACAGGCACCCTGCAGTGAAAATGTGGGACTATAATAATTTATTAGTAATAATATATCAAACATCTGCTGCTGAAAATACAACCTAGATCAAATGCTGTTTTTAAATCCCATTTAAACCCATGCGCTGAGCTGTGGCTCCACCAGAGGGCAGTAAAGGGATGGAAATAAAAGGGCCTGTCCCCTGAGGCCTGAATGGAGAAAACTGAAAACCTCTGGGTGTGGTTCCCTTAACGTTTGCAAGGTAAATGCTCTCAGTGTTCTCAGGTCACAAGGGGGAAATTAAGGCAGCTTAGAAGACAAACATGTTTTCCACCATCGTCTCAGAAAGAAGACTCTGCATGAGCTGCAAAGATGTCTCGATCGAATACAAAATGACACAAATCTTATTAAAGTATGGATCCAGCTGAAACCCACAGAATTTGACAATTTGAAGTGCAAGAATTTGTGAGTGCCAACAGCAAAATACCTGCATCATAATCCCAGAGTAAGACCTGAATAATAACCTGAAACAAACAGTTCCGCACATCTGCCTTGAAGGCACCACCCAGTCCTCTGAGGATCCTCAGTGCATCCCAAAATCTAACAGCACGTTGGTGGAATGTTATCTTTTGTTCCAAAATACCAACATCTCCTACTGTGAGATGAGATCCAGAAGTCTAAAGAATCCCCCTGTGAATTAACATCATCGCGGTTCACATGTGTGCCGATGAACTCTGCTGGCCTCATGCTGCGTAAGTATTATAGACATATTACACAACTAGCTTCTGTCCTCTGAGGAAGGGGGGCAACACAGGGGGCGGTCAAAAAAACAAAAACAAACAAAAAAAAAAAACAACTATATATGAGGTTTATTGGAAAACTAACCGGCAGTTTTCTAAAAAAAAAAAAAAAAAAAAAAAAAAACCTATATGGATTTGAATCACGTGCGATGCGAGAAATTCAGCTGGTTCTCGGTGAAAAGTTTAACGGCTGATGAGAGATTGTGGAGTTTCTTTCGCTTTAAGGACAGCTCACAAAGCGGATCGGCGCGGCGCGGTCGGAGGTGGCGTCCGTCTGGCTGTTTCGAGCTGAAAACATCCTAATTTAAGGCTCTGTTCACCCAGGTCGTCGTCAGAGAACAGAGAAGTTTCAGAAGAAGTTGGCATGAGGCGTTTATGCGGACATTCCACTGTTAAAGGAGATTTTGTAATGAAAGAACGTGCGGGCAAATTCGCCGAGTCGGTTCCGTGACGACGACGCAAATCCGTCTGCGCCGCGACAGGAAAAACTCCTCCGCGTTGAAAACCATTTGTAAAATTCAGGCGGCTTTTGGTGGCTTTCAACAAGTGAGTATCTGAGAAATTGTTTAACAGCTGGGCATGTTCCAACTTGTCCGTTAAGGTTTCCAATGGAGGTGTTTTTCCTGTCGCGACCCCCTGCGGTCGGGTCTGCCCGACATGCGAATCTGCCTGCACGTTCTTTCATTACAAAATCTCCTTTAACAGTGGAATGTCCGCATAAACTCCTCATGCCAACCTGAAACTTCTCTGTTCTCTGACGATGACCTGGGTGAACAGAGCCTGAAATGTGGAAGTTTTCAGCTTGAAACAGCGAGACGCCGCCGCCTCGAAGCGCAGATCGCCGTCAGGCGCCGTGGGCCGTCCTTAAAGTGACACTTACAGACCAAAATCTCTCATCAGCTGTTAAAATTTTTACCAAAAACCAGCTGAATTTACCGAATGGTGTCCACTCAGTTGTGCCTTAGTTTTTGAAAAAATTTTGAACAAACAAAGCAGCAGTCTCTGAGCCATTCCTAAACAATGAAAAAAATCGACGAGAGGGTGGGCCACTCCTCACTCAAAGACTGCCCACAGGCGAATGACGTAACCGACAGGTGTGAAAAAACTCTCGCATGCCCACGAGGGTTCAAGCATGTCTGATGTAATCACACGTGATTCAAATCCATATGGTTTTTGAAAAAATAATAAGGTCGGATACTTTTCTAACAGACCTCGTATACAGTAATGTTCAGAATAATAGTACTGCTATGTGACTAAAAAGATTAATCCAGGTTTTGAGTATATTTCGTATTGTTACATGGAAAACAAGGTACCAGTAGATTCAGTATATTCTCACAAATCCAACAAGACCAAGCATTCATGATATGCACAGTCTTAAGGCTATGAAATTGGGCTATTAGTAAAAAAAAAAAAAAAGTAGAAAAGGGGGTGTTCACAATAATAGTAGTGTGGCATTTAGTCAGTGAGTTCGTCAATTTTGTGGAACAAACAGGTGTGAATCAGGTGTCCCCTATTTAAGGATGAAGCCAGCACCTGTTGAACATGCTTTTCTCGTTGAAAGCCTGAGGAAAATGGGACGTTCAAGACATTGTTCAGAAGAACAGTGTAGTTTGATTTAAAAGGTGACTGGAGAGGGGAAAAATAATACACAGGTGCAAAAAATTATAGGCTGTTCATCTACAATGATCTCCAATGCTTTAAAATGGACAAAAAACCAGAGACACATGGAAGAAAATGGAAAACAACCATCAAAATTGATAGAAGAATAACCAGAATGGCAAAGGCTCAGCCACTGATCAGCTCCAGGATGATCAAAGACAGTCTGGAGTTACCTGTAAGTGCTGTGACAGTTAGAAGACGCCTGTGTGAAGCTAATTTATTTGCAAGAGAGGGGACTTTCCCCCGCAAAGTCCCTCTGTTAAATAAAAGACGTGCAGAAGAGGTTACAATTTGCCAAAGAACACATCAACTGGCCAAAAGAGAAATGGAGGAATAGTTTGTGGACTGATGAGAGTAAAATTGTTCTTTTTGAGTCCAGGGCCGCAGACAGTTTGTAAGACGACCCCCAAACTCTGAATTCAAGCCACAGTTCACAGTGAAGACAGTGAGGCATGGTTGTGCAAGCATCATGATATGGGCATGTTTCTCCTACTATGGTGTTGGGCCTATATATCGCATACCAGGTATCATGGATCAGTTTGGATATGTCAAAATACTTGAAGAGGTCATGTTGCCTTATGCTGAAGAGGACATGCCCTTGAAATGGTGTTCCAACAAGACAATGACCCCAACACACTAGTAAACGAGCAAAATCTTGGTTCCAAACCAACAAAATTAATGCCTCGCAGATGTGAAGAAATCATGAAGAACTGTGGTCATACAACTAAATACTAGTTTTGAGGTGGGCTTCATAGATAATTGGCAAAGCTTCTGGGGAAAACCTGGTCTTGTTAGGAGAGACGGCATCCATCCCACTTTGGATGGAGCAGCTCTCATTTCTAGAAATCTGGCCAATTTTCTTAAATCCTCCAAACCGTGACTATCCAGGGTTGGGACCAGGAAGCAGAGTTGTAGTCTTACACACCTCTCTGCAGCTTCTCTCCCCCTGCCATCCCCTCATTACCCCATCCCCGTAGAGACGGTGCCTGCTCCCAGACCACCAATAACCAGCAAAAATCTATTTAAGCATAAAAACTCAAAAAGAAAAAATAATATAGCACCTTCAACTGCACCACAGACTAAAACAGTTAAATGTGGTCTATTAAACATTAGGTCTCTCTCTTCTAAGTCCCTGTTGGTAAATTATATAGTAATTGATCAACATATTGATTTATTCTGCCTTACAGAAACCTGGATACAGCAGGATGAATATGTTAGTTTAAATGAGTCAACACCCCCGAGTCACACTAACTGTCAGAATGCTCGTAGCACGGGCCGGGGCGGAGGATTAGCAGCAATCTTCCATTCCAGCTTATTAATTAATCAAAAACCCAGACAGAGCTTTAATTCATTTGAAAGCTTGACTCTTAGTCTTGTCCATCCAAATTGGAAGTCCCAAAAACCAGTTTTATTTGTTATTATCTATCGTCCACCTGGTCGTTACTGTGAGTTTCTCTGTGAATTTTCAGACCTTTTGTCTGACTTAGTGCTTAGCTCAGATAAGATAATTATAGTGGGCGATTTTAACATCCACACAGATGCTGAGAATGACAGCCTCAACACTGCATTTAATCTATTATTAGACTCTATTGGCTTTGCTCAAAAAGTAAATGAGTCCACCCACCACTTTAATCATATCTTAGATCTTGTTCTGACTTATGGTATGGAAATAGAAGACTTAACAGTATTCCCTGAAAACTCCCTTCTGTCTGATCATTTCTTAATAACATTTACATTTACTCTGATGGACTACCCAGCAGTGGGGAATAAGTTTCATTACACTAGAAGTCTTTCAGAAAGCGCTGTAACTAGGTTTAAGGATATGATTCCTTCTTTATGTTCTCTAATGCCATATACCAACACAGTGCAGAGTAGCTACCTAAACTCTGTAAGTGAGATAGAGTATCTCGTCAATAGTTTTACATCCTCATTGAAGACAACTTTGGATGCTGTAGCTCCTCTAAAAAAGAGAGCTTTAAATCAGAAGTGCCTGACTCCGTGGTATAACTCACAAACTCGTAGCTTAAAGCAGATAACCCGTAAGTTGGAGAGGAAATGGCGTCTCACTAATTTAGAAGATCTTCACTTAGCCTGGAAAAAGAGTCTGTTGCTCTATAAAAAAGCCCTCCGTAAAGCTAGGACATCTTTCTACTCATCACTAATTGAAGAAAATAAGAACAACCCCAGGTTTCTTTTCAGCACTGTAGCCAGGCTGACAAAGAGTCAGAGCTCTATTGAGCTGAGTATTCCATTAACTTTAACTAGTAATGACTTCATGACTTTCTTTGCTAACAAAATTTTAACTATTAGAGAAAAAATTACTCATAACCATCCCAAAGACGTATCGTTATCTTTGGCTGCTTTCAGTGATGCCGGTATTTGGTTAGACTCTTTCTCTCCGATTGTTCTGTCTGAGTTATTTTCATTAGTTAATTCATCCAAACCATCAACATGTTTATTAGACCCCATTCCTACCATTATTTAATGCTTCGATCTTAAATATGATCAATCTATCTTTGTTAGTTGGCTATGTACCACAGGCTTTTAAGGTGGCAGTAATTAAACCATTACTTAAAAAGCCATCACTTGACCCAGCTATCTTAGCTAATTATAGGCCAATCTCCAACCTTCCTTTTCTCTCAAAAATTCTTGAAAGGGTAGTTGTAAAACAGCTAACTGATCATCTGCAGAGGAATGGTCTATTTGAAGAGTTTCAGTCAGGTTTTAGAATTCATCATAGTACAGAAACAGCATTAGTGAAGGTTACAAATGATCTTCTTATGGCCTCGGACAGTGGACTCATCTCTGTGCTTGTTCTGTTAGACCTCAGTGCTGCTTTTGATACTGTTGACCATAAAATTTTATTACAGAGATTAGAGCATGCCATAGGTATTAAAGGCACTGCGCTGCGGTGGTTTGAATCATATTTGTCTAATAGATTACAATTTGTTCATGTAAATGGGGAATCTTCTTCACAGACTAAAGTTAATTATGGAGTTCCACAAGGTTCTGTGCTAGGACCAATTTTATTCACTTTATACATGCTTCCCTTAGGCAGTATTATTAGACGGTATTGCTTAAATTTTCATTGTTACGCAGATGATACCCAGCTTTATCTATCCATGAAGCCAGAGGACACACACCAATTAGCTAAACTGCAGGATTGTCTTACAGACATAAAGACATGGATGACCTCTAATTTCCTGCTTTTAAACTCAGATAAAACTGAAGTTATTGTACTTGGCCCCACAAATCTTAGAAACATGGTGTCTAACCAGATCCTTATTCTGGATGGCATTACCCTGACCTCTAGTAATACTGTGAGAAATCTTGGAGTCATTTTTGATCAGGATATGTCATTCAAAGCACATATTAAACAAATATGTAGGACTGCTTTTTTGCATTTACGCAATATCTCTAAAATCAGAAAGGTCTTGTCTCAGAGTGATGCTGAAAAACTAATTCATGCATTTATTTCCTCTAGGCTGGACTATTGTAATTCATTATTATCAGGTTGTCCTAAAAGTTCCCTAAAAAGCCTTCAGTTAATTCAAAATGCTGCAGCTAGAGTACTGACGGGGACTAGAAGGAGAGAGCATATCTCACCCATATTGGCCTCTCTTCATTGGCTTCCTGTTAATTCTAGAATAGAATTTAAAATTCTTCTTCTTACTTATAAGGTTTTGAATAATCAGGTCCCATCTTATCTTAGGGACCTCGTAGTACCATATCACCCCAATAGAGCGCTTCGCTCTCAGACTGCAGGCTTACTTGTAGTTCCTAGGGTTTGTAAGAGTAGAATGGGAGGCAGAGCCTTCAGCTTTCAGGCTCCTCTCCTGTGGAACCAGCTCCCAATTCAGATCAGGGAGACAGACACCCTCTCTACTTTTAAGATTAGGCTTAAAACTTTCCTTTTTGCTAAAGCTTATAGTTAGGGCTGGATCAGGTGACCCTGAACCATCCCTTAGTTATGCTGCTATAGACGTAGACTGCTGGGGGGTTCCCATGATGCACTGTTTCTTTCTCTTTTTGCTCTGTATGCACCACTCTGCATTTAATCATTAGTGATCGATCTCTGCTCCCCTCCACAGCATGTCTTTTTCCTGGTTCTCTCCCTCAGCCCCAACCAGTCCCAGCAGAAGACTGCCCCTCCCTGAGCCTGGTTCTGCTGGAGGTTTCTTCCTGTTAAAAGAGAGGTTTTCCTTCCCACTGTAGCCAAGTGCTTGCTCACAGGGGGTCGTTTTGACCGTTGGGGTTTTACATAATTATTGTATGGCCTTGCCTTACAATATAAAGCGCCTTGGGGCAACTGTTTGTTGTGATTTGGCGCTATATAAAAAAATTGATTGATTGATTGATTGATTGATAGTTTAGTGATTCACAGGATTGCTAAAAAAGCAGCTTGAACATGATAGTTTTGAGTTTTTAGTGTCAACAGCAGATGCTACTATTATTGTAAACACCCCATTTTCTACTTTTTTTTTTAACTAATAGCCCAATTTCATAGCCTTAAGAGTGTGCATATCATGAATGCTTGGTCTTGTTGGATTTGTGAGAATCTACTGAATCTACTGGTACCTTGTTTCCCATGTAACAATAAGAAATATACTCAAAACCTGGATTAATCTTTTTAGTCACATAGCACTACTATTATTCTGAACACTACTGTATATATAGTTGTTTTTTTTTTTCAGCTGCTGTGCAAAAGCATTTCTACAGAAATTATCTCACTCAATTGGACTTTTGTTTTACTTTTCTATAGATCTTGTTCTCTAAAACTGGGAACAAGGTCTGAGGTCTGCCTGTGACTGTATATCCAGTTTGTGCGTGTTTATTTAAGGATAGGAATTTGAGTATGTGAGGAAATTACTTTTTTCTGTACTTGATCAAGCTGGCTGAACTGAAGGCCAGATGTGGCCTGCCAGCAGAAAACATTAATATAGCTACTCTCCAGCTTGTTTCTGTGTAGGCTCTCAGTTGTCCAGGTGGTTTCCATAGTAGAGAAGCTTGAATCTTCGACTGGACTGGGTTGCTTGACGTGAGGACGTTTCGCTTCAAATCGCAGAAGCTTCCTCAGCTAAAATTCTTGCTCTGGTAGTCTGACTTCTGTCTTGACTCTTGTAGAGAATAATAAAACAGAAGCCAACAAAAGCTGGAGTTTTTAACCTACCCAGACCTCTCCTACCGAGAGGCTGACTGCTACAGGCTAGTAACTAAACAATACCTCTAATTAGCACCTATTATGCTCTAGTTAGCACCCTCCTAATGACAGGGCAGCTGTCCCTCCTAATGATGGGACGGAAGCCTCTCCTGATGGTTCCCTTGACGACTCTCTTGATCATGTGAATGACTCATTACCATGAACAAAAGACTGAAACTGCTTTGACCTGAGTACCTCATTGTAAACAGGGGACAAAGTATGTCTGAGACCCCCTCCCCGGTTAAGGCTGGGTTTCAAACGTTTCACAATGAATGCCTCCTTGACCCCTCTCTCAAACCATTTCTTCTCTCTAGCTAATATTTTAACTTCCTTGTCCTCAAACATGTGGTTAGTGTCTTTAAGGTGGAGATGCACTGCAGACTGAGGTCCACTGGCGCCCTCTCTGCGGTGCTGGTATAGCCATTTGTGTAAAGGTTGCTTAGTCTCACCTATGTAGTGTTCGTTACAGTTTTCCTGACAACTGATTGAATACACTACATTGCTCTGTTTGTAACTAGGGATCCTGTCCTTAGGGTGAACTAATTTCTGTCTCAAGGTGTTAACCGGTTTAAAGTAAACTGGGATTTTGTGCTGTCTGAAGATCCTTTGTAGTTTTTCCCCTACTCCTGCTAAATAAGGGAGAGACACTCTTCTTCTTGTCTCCGTCTCCTGTCTATCTGGTCTCTTTGTTCTCTGGGACTTCTGCACTTTGTCCAGGCACCATCGTGGGTACCCACATACTGTGAGGGCTTTCCGGACAAGTTGTTGTTCTTTAGCCCTTCCCTCTGCAGTTGTGGGCACCTGTAGGGCTCTGTGTTGAAGTGTCCTGATCACCCTGAGCTTGTGTTCAAGGGGGTGGTTTGAACCAAAGAGTAGATATAAACAGAGCAATGTAGTGTATTAGGTTAAAACTCCAGCTTTTGTTGGCTTCTGTTTTATTCTTCTCTACAAGAGTCAAGACAGAAGTCAGACTACCAGAGAAAGAATTTTAGCTGAGGAAGCTTCTGCGATTTGAAGCAAAACGTCCTCACGTCAAGCAACCCAGTTCAGTCGAAGATTCAAGCTTATCTACTACTCTCCAGAATTATTTGTTTAAAAATGACACTTCTGCAAATGATATTTTGTCTTCTACTGTTTTGTTAAGTGCTGACAAAATTGCTGAAAAAGCTGACAGCCAGGTTTGTTGTGTAATTTTGTTTTAGTCAGTAGTTTCATGATCAGAAGTTGCAACGCTCGTTTCCAGAAGTATACCTGCTGACTCGCGTGAGAGGTTTAACTAGCAATAAAGCACTTCAGCGACCACTGATCACAGCGCCATAACTTGTATTGGGAATGCTGCACATTCTATTCCAAATTAAAATGAAAAAAAAAAATGTAATAAAATGATCAAATTTGTTATTACTTTGCAGAAAGTGAAAAAAAAGGGGTATTAGGCTGTTCAAAAAATAGCAGTGTCTGCATTTTTCTTCCAGATGAAGGCAGTAAATGTTGTACATGCTGGTTGTTGTGCATTTCTCTCTGAAAATCTGAGTAAAATGGGTCATTCCAAACGTTCAGAAGAACAGCATACTTTGATTAAAAAGTTGAATGAAGGGGGAAGCATATAAAGAAGTGCAGAAAATGATGGGCTGCTCAGCTAAAATGATCTCACATGCTTTAAAATAGTTTTGAGTTCGTAGTGTCAACAGCAGATGCTACTACTATTGTGAACACCCTTTTCTACTTTTTTTTTTACTAATAGCCCAATTTCATAGCCTTAAGAGTGTGCATATCATGAATGCCTGGTCTTGTTGGATTTGTGAGAATCTACTGAATCTACTGGTACCTTGTTTCCCATGTAAGAATAAGAAATATACTCAAAACCTGGATTAATCTTTTTAGTCACATAGCACTACTATTATTCTGAACACTACTGTGTGTGTGTATATATATATATATATATATATATATATATATATATATACTCAACAAAAATATAAACGCAACACTTTTGGTTTTGCTCCCATTTTGTATGAGATGAACTCAAAGATCTACAACTTTTTCCACATACACAATATCACCATTTCCCTCAAATATTGTTCACAAACCAGTCTAAATCTGTGATAGTGAGCACTTCTCCTTTGCTGAGATAATCCATCCCACCTCACAGGTGTGCCATATCAAGATGCTGATTAGACACCATGATTAGTGCACAGGTGTGCCTTAGACTGCCCACAATAAAAGGCCACTCTGAAAGGTGCAGTTTTGTTTTATTGGGGGGGATACCAGTCAGTATCTGGTGTGACCACCATTTGCCTCATGCAGTGCAACACATCTCCTTCACATAGAGTTGATCAGGTTGTCAATTGTGGCCTGTGGAATGTTGGTCCACTCCTCTTCAATGGCTGTGCCAAGTTGCTGGATATTGGCAGGAACTGGTACACGCTGTCGTATACGCCGGTCCAGAGCATCCCAAACATGCTCAATGGGTGACATGTCCGGTGAGTATGCCGGCCATGCAAGAACTGGGACATTTTCAGCTTCCAAGAATTGTGTACAGATCCTTGCAACATGGGGCCGTGCATTATCCTGCTGCAACATGAGGTGATGTTCTTGGATGTATGGCACAACAATGGAACTCAGGATCTCGTCACGGTATCTCTGTGCATTCAAAATGCCATCAATAAAATGTGTTCTTCGTCCATAACAGATGCCTGCCCATACCATAACCCCACCGCCACCATGGGCCACTTGATCCACAACATTGACATCAGAAAACCGCTCACCCACATGACGCCACACACGCTGTCTGCCATCTGCCCTGAACAGTGTGAACCGGGATTCATCCGTGAAGAGAACACCTCTCCAACGTGCCAAACGCCAGTGAATGTGAGCATTTGCCCACTCAAGTCGGTTACGACGACGAACTGGAGTCAGGTCGAGACCCCGATGAGGACGATGAGCATGCAGATGAGCTTCCCTGAGACGGTTTCTGACAGTTTGTGCAGAAATTCTTTGGTTATGCAAACCGATTGTTTCAGCAGCTGTCCGAGTGGCTGGTCTCAGATGATCTTGGAGGTGAACATGCTGGATGTGGAGGTCCTGGGCTGGTGTGGTTACACGTGGTCTGCAGTTGTGAGGCTGGTTGGATGTACTGCCAAATTCTCTGAAACGCCTTTGGAGACGGCTTATGGTAGAGAAATGAACATTCAATACACAAGCAACAGCTCTGGTTGACATTCCTGCTGTCAGCATGCCAATTGCACGCTCCCTCAAATCTTGCGACATCTGTGGCATTGTGCTGTGTGATAAAACTGCACCTTTCAGAGTGGCCTTTTATTGTGGGCAGTCTAAGGCACACCTGTGCACGAATCATGGTGTCTAATCAGCATCTTGATATGGCACACCTGTGAGGTGGGATGGATTATCTCAGCAAAGGAGAAATGCTCACTATCACAGATTTAGACTGGTTTGTGAACAATATTTGAGGGAAATGGTGATATTGTGTGTGTGGAAAAAGTTTTAGATCTTTGAGTTCATCTCATACAAAATGGGAGCAAAACCAAAAGTGTTGCATTTATATTTTTGTTGAGTGTTTTGTTGAGTATATAAACCCTCATATGCTGCATCAATTTTCTTCTTAAAAAAACACAAACCCTGTGCTGCTCTAAAGCATATTGTCTGATGTATTCAGTGCATTTCAATCAATCAATCAATCAATTTTTTTATATAGCGCCAAATCACAACAAACAGTTGCCCCAAGGCGCTTTATATTGTAAGGCAAGGCCATACAATAATTATGTAAAACCCCAACGGTCAAAACGACCCCCTGTGAGCAAGCACTTGGCTACAGTGGGAAGGAAAAACTCTCTTTTAACAGGAAGAAACCTCCAGCAGAACCAGGCTCAGGGAGGGGCAGTCTTCTGCTGGGACTGGTTGGGGCTGAGGGAGAGAACCAGGAAAAAGACATGCTGTGGAGGGGAGCAGAGATCGATCACTAATGATTAAATGCAGAGTGGTGCATACAGAGCAAAAAGAGAAAGAAACAGTGCATCATGGGAACCCCCCAGCAGTCTACGTCTATAGCAGCATAACTAAGGGATGGTTCAGGGTCACCTGATCCAGCCCTAACTATAAGCTTTAGCAAAAAGGAAAGTTTTAAGCCTAATCTTAAAAGTAGAGAGGGTGTCTGTCTCCCTGATCTGAATTGGGAGCTGGTTCCACAGGAGAGGAGCCTGAAAGCTGAAGGCTCTGCCTCCCATTCTACTCTTAAAAACCCTAGGAACTACAAGTAAGCCTGCAGTCTGAGAGCGAAGCACTCTATTGGGGTGATATGGTACTACGAGGTCCCTAATATAAGATGGGACCTGATTATTCAAAACCTTATAAGTAAGAAGAAGAATTTTAAATTCTATTCTAGAATTAACAGGAAGCCAATGAAGAGAGGCCAATATGGGTGAGATATGCTCTCTCCTTCTAGTCCCCGTCAGTACTCTAGCTGCAGCATTTTGAATTAACTGAAGGCTTTTTAGGGAACTTTTAGGACAACCTGATAATAATGAATTACAATAGTCCAGCCTAGAGGAAATAAATGCATGAATTAGTTTTTCAGCATCACTCTGAGACAAGACCTTTCTGATTTTAGAGATATTGCATAAATGCAAAAAAGCAGTCCTACATATTTGTTGAATATGCGCTTTGAATGACATATTCTGATCAAAAATGACTCCAAGATTTCTCACAGTATTACTAGAGGTCAGGGTAATGCCATCCAGAGTAAGGATCTGGTTAGACACCATGTTTCTAAGATTTGTGGGGCCAAGTACAATAACTTCAGTTTTATCTGAGTTTAAAAGCAGGAAATTAGAGGTCATCCATGTCTTTATGTCTGTAAGACAATCCTGCAGTTTAACTAATTGGTGTGTGTCCTCTGGCTTCATGGATAGATAAAGCTGGGTATCATCTGCGTAACAATGAAAATTTAAGCAATACCGTCTAATAATACTGCCTAAGGGAAGCATGTATAAAGTGAATAAAATTGGTCCTAGCACAGAACCTTGTGGAACTCCATAATTAACTTTAGTCTGTGAAGAAGATTCCCCATTTACATGAACAAATTGTAATCTATTAGACAAATATGATTCAAACCACCGCAGCGCAGTGCCTTTAATACCTATGGCATGCTCTAATCTCTGTAATAAAATTTTATGGTCAACAGTATCAAAAGCAGCACTGAGGTCTAACAGAACAAGCACAGAGATGAGTCCACTGTCCGAGGCCATAAGAAGATCATTTGTAACCTTCACTAATGCTGTTTCTGTACTATGATGAATTCTAAAACCTGACTGAAACTCTTCAAATAGACCATTCCTCTGCAGATGATCAGTTAGCTGTTTTACAACTACCCTTTCAAGAATTTTTGAAAGGGTAGTTTCACCCAAACATCACACTTTAAAGCTACAGTGTGTAGGGTTTACTGCCCCCTCCCACACCGATGTCAAGGGCACATTGTGAGATTAAGAAAACACAGGGATTGCTTGTTGCAGGTAATTATATACCAATGCACACATGGATATGAATGCTACACTCTGCTAATAAAAGCCTCTACATCCAACACAGTGTAGCTTTAAATTTCAAGTATTTGCTGTTAAGATGACATTTTCTTCTTCCACTTTTATATGTATAAGTTATAAGTTAGTCACATTGTGCCGATACATAATTTGATAACCTCCTATCATTTTTGTTGCAGTTTGTGTTCTACGAGGTCTGTCAATAAAGTAACGGTCCTTTTTATTTTTTTAAAAAACTATATGGATTTCATTCATATGTTTTTACGTCAGACATGCTTGAACCCTCGTGCGCATGCGTGAGTTTTTCCACGCCTGTGGGTGACGTAATTCCCCTTTAAGGACGCTCGGCACAAGCCACCGGACCATTTCTAAACAGATGGCTCTGTGGATACGAGACCGTCGTGTGCTCTTTCTCTGGTTATCACAAGAGCTGGACATCAGCCATTTTTCCGGCAGATTTCACTTTTAACAAGAGATTTTGTCATGGCTTTCCAGCGTTGTGAATACTTAAATGCAATACACACCATGGATGCTAGAAAATTACCCACTCAAACACTGGAGGGAGGCTTCAGTAGACTACGCTGGATACAGCATGTGGGACAAGTATAGATAAACAAAAGCGAGACACGCTAACAAATGACATGGTGAAGTGAATAGCTACAAACTGCAGCCTGATTTGTAATGTGGAAGATGTCGGTCTGAGGAACATTCTTAGGATGAGCCTCCCTCAAGACACACCATCAAAAGAAGAATGCACCAGTTATATGAAAAGGAGAGGACTACAAAAGCGACAGTGTTAGAATGTGCACCAACTGTTGCTCTCACCAGAGACTGCTGGACATCGCTAGGTAAGCACATTATTTGTTCAGGAACTTGTTATTCCTACGTAGGTATATTGTATGGTGAAATTCTATTGGAATGTAGTGTCTCTCTCAGTGAGAGAGAGACACAATGTAGATCACATGATCATGAGGCTACATAATTGTTCATGTATTGACTATTGATATGTAGATTCCTAAACTGTGTTAACCACAACCACCCATGCTAATCATAATCCCTACCCCTAACCAGGCTATGCCATGTGCGAACAGAATTTGGAATTATTAATATAGTTATGTATGAATAACCACTTCCTTTGTTTAAAGTCTTTGCAAACTTTTGGTTTGCAAACACCTCCCTAACCCCTCCCTCTGACAGTGGACTAGATGCCTGCATGGACTCTCGTCAATTGTTGTTGTGTTGTGTTCTGTACTGTAAACCTTTTTGGTAGCATGGCCTAAGCAGTGGGTCACCCCTTTGAGTCTGGTCTGCTTGAGGTTTCTTCCTCAATATTATCAGAGGGAGTTTTTCCTTACCTACCTGTGTGCTTGCTCTAGGGCTCCAGCAGGTGATTTCACTGATGAACATCACTTTGAGCAGATAGGAAGAGTTCATCAGTGAAATCACCTGGTGGAGTTGGTGGTTACAAAGAAAACCTGCACCCTCTTGGCCCTTTCTGGAATCAGTTTGACACCTATGCTCTAGGGGGTTAAGGTTAGACCTTACTTGTGTGAAGTGCCTTGAGGCAGCTTTGTTGTGATTTGATGCGATATAAACATTAATCGCACAACAGTGTGATTAATTGCAGAACATCATGCAATTAAAAATTTCAATCGTTGTCAGGCACTACAAATTTATTACTTTACAGAAAACGAAGAAAAAGGAATATTAGGCCATTCCAAAAAAATAGTCTACATTTTTCTTTACGAAGTCAAACATTTGCTGTATAAACGCATAAATGCTTGAAGATTTAGCTTTCCTGTAAAACACTGAACAAATATTTAGTTGTATAACCACTGTATCTGAGAACTGCTTCATATCTGTGTTGCAGTGAGTCAACCAATTTGTGGCACCTCTGAACAGGTATTCCAGCCTGGGACAATTGAACTACATTTCACAATTCCTCTGCATTTCTTGGTTTTGCCTTGGAAATAGCATTTTTGATGTCACCCCACACATTCTCTTTTGGATTAAGGTCCTGGGATGGGACTGGACACTCCATAACGTTAATCTTGTTGGTCTGGAAGCAAGATGGTGCTCACTTGCTGGTGTGTTTGAGATTGCTGTCTTATTGAAACATCCATTTCAAGGGCATTTGCTCTTTGGCATAAGGCAACATGACCTCTTTGAATATTTTGATGTATTCAAACTGATCCATAATCCCTGGTATGTAATAAACAGGCCTGACACCATAGCATGAGAAACATCCCCACATGCTTCACTGTCTTGACAGCGTTTCTGTAGCTTGAATTCAGTTTTTGAGGATCCCGTAGACCCAAAAAGAACAATCTTGCTTTCATCAAGTCCACAAAAATGTTGCACCATTTCTCTTTAGGCCAGTCAGTGTTTTCTTTGACAAATTGTAATACGTCATTTTTTTTTTTCAACAATGGGACTTTGTGGGGGTGTATTGTCCATAGCTTGACTTTGCATAGTCGTCTTCTAATTGTTACAGTACTTACACATAAGTTTAGATCTTCTTTGATCACTCCAGCGCTAGGCATGTGGAGATGAATCAATATGAATCGGTATCTAGATACAAACACGCGTGATGCGAGTGCATCGATTCAACTGACGGATGAAATTGTGATTGCATCGATATTTTTCCGAGGCACATTGAATGCACCATCCCTGCTTCATGTTTTGTTTTGAGCATGGGCAGAAGCCACGAAGCACATTTCTACCATAACAAAATGGAGGTCCACGAGCGGTTGGAGATTTTTGATGCACCTAATACATTTAAATCAGGAGTTTGGAGATACTTGGCTGTTTTTTAAAAAAAGGATGGGAAACTTCACAAGATGCAGGTTGTTTGTAAAGAATGCGTTGCTGCTAAACCATACAGCCGCTGCTGCTCCACTCGGATATTCCTCATTTTGTAAACCTCCAGCAAAATTCTGGTGAGAAAGGTATCTCAAATTACTTTTGCCAAGGCGGTACTCTTTCAGTGAGTGGCTCACTTTAAGTCACTCATTGAGAGTGATGTTGTCTTAATGTTTAAGTTCTAACAGTGTGATGAAGCAGGTTCCACATGTTAGGGAACCAATTCCTGTTCCATAAAGTTGAATCTGGTAAATTTGCTGTTTATAAGAAGTAAAACAAATCCTCTGCTTCTAGTAGAATCAAAAGAAGAAGAAGAATACCATAGTACCATACTGAACTGCAGCTTCTTATTTTCTGTTTAAATTTTTTAATTCCTGCCATCAAATACATATCAAATCGCACCGAATAGGGAAGAGGGGTGAATCGTATCGCATCGTATCGTCTGTATCATCATGTATTATCACGTATCGCTATATGTATCGTATTGCTGATCGTGTATCAAGATGCATATCGAATTGTTGTCAGTGATGAGGTTCACATGCCAACGTGGAGCTGATGATGGGCTGAGTCTTTGCCATTCTGTCTATTCTTCGATCCATTTGAATGGTGGGTTTCTGTTTTCTTCCACATCTTTCTTTTTTTAGTTGCCATTTTAAACCATGTGAGATCATCTTAGCTGAGCAGCCCATCATTTTCTGCACTTCTTTATATGCTTCCCCCTTCCATTCAACTTTTTAATCCAAGTACGCTGTTCTTCTGAACGTTTGGAATGACCCATTTTACTCAGATTTTCAGAGAGAAATGCACAACAATCAGCATGTACAACATTTACTGCCTTCATCTGGAAGAAAAATGCAGACACTGATATTTTTTTAACAGCCCTTTTCTTCACTTTCTGCAAAGTAATAACAAATTTGATCATTTTATTACATTTTTTCATGTTTTAATTTGGAATAGAATGTGCAGCGTTCCCAATACAAGTTATGGCGCTGCGATCAGTGGTCACTGAAGTGCTTTATTGCTAGTTAAACCTCTCGCGCGAGTCAGCAGGTATACTTCTGTAAACGAGCGTTGCAACTTCTGATCATGAAACTACTGACTAAAACAAAATTACACAACGAACCTGGCTGTCAGCTTTTTCAGCAGTTTTGTCAGCACTTAAAACACTAGAAGACAAAATATCATTTGCAGAAGTGTCATTTTTAAACAAATAATGCTGGAGAGTAGCTATATTAATATGATGTTTTCTGCTGGCAGGCCACATCTGGCCTTCAGTTCATCAGCTTGATCCAAGTACAGAAAAAAGTAATTTCCTCACATACTCATATTCTTATCCTTAAATAAACACGCACAAACTGGATATACAGTCACAGGCAGACCTCAGACTTTGTTCCCAGTTTTAGAGAACACGATCTATAGAAAAGTAAAACAAAAGTCCAATTGAGTGAGATAATTTCCGTAGAAATGTTTTTGCACAGTGGCTGAAAAAGTGGTCTGAGGGGAGTTTGTTTCAGCCAAAGTGCATTTATAAATCTGTATGGAAGCAGAGAGGCAGACTGGATTTCACTTAGTGGAATCAATACGCTGACTTTCCAAGGCTTCATGTTATAGAGGGGTTTTTAGGTTTTGTTTTTTTGAAGCTGGATTTAGGATATCAGTCTGTAGCCAGACTTTGCTCACAGTGTGACTACAGCAGCACACAGCCTGACCGGCACAAGAACCAAGGCCAAACAAGGAAGTGTCCCGGTTTTTTCTTTTCTTCTTTTTTTAACCCCTGAAGGTCAATGTGACACAGCCAAAAACCTGATATTTTCTCATGAAAGAGCAGGAGAGTATTCAGAACATTCTTCCAACATAAGCTCGCTCGTCCTGTTACAATATTCACTCACACATGACCATCCAGCTGAATCATAGAAAAACAGTAAATAATGTGGTCCACTTTTGTTTTATTTAAGATGAACCGGCTTTGCTTCATTTTAAAATGTTGTACACCAAAAAAAATAAAATAAAAATGATATCTGCTTTTAACATGTTGAAAACTGATTTAAACAAGATATTTGAATGTCATTGGCTCTACAGTGAACGGTAAAGAGTACTAACTTGATGAGCTGATTTTAGACCAGACTCTGATGCGAGATTAAAGAACATGTTGAATGTTATTTAACGACACGTTAAATAACACGCGACAATGTAGCCGTAGTAGTAGTAGTAAATGTAGTACAGTAAAATTCGCCTAATCCATCATCGTATAAACCGAATATTTGCACTCACTGGACAAAAGCAAAAGTCCCAATGCTTTTGTATGGTTTTCCATGTAATAAGTATGTACATACTGAATTTTGTATACCAGATTTTCTCTCACATCGGACAAAACATCCTGTCCATCCGCAATGCGTTTCCATTAAAAACCCCTCACATATACCGGACAGAGCAGTCTGGACAGGCACAGTAACAGAGGCACAAAATTAAAGTTCAGCACTGACGTTCCCTGATTTATTTTTTCAAACTGATGCGACCTGTGCACCTGCTACATTGGACCCCACAAAAGGCTGTGATCGCTTTTACGTTTTCACTCCTTCCTGTCCCGTCATATTTTAAGTTTTTGCAGTGTGCAGCTAATTACAGAAGCAATTCATGGAAGAAACTGTACACTTTACCTTTGATTTGGAGGTTGTAGAAAGAAGGACAAATTCTCCAAAAAATCCAGAAAAAAAATGCAGAAAAAGCATAATCCAGAAAAATTTGCATAGAGACGTGAGGGAGAACTTTTAAAACTGTCACGCACGTCGACGTCATTGCATGGCCATGGAGTTAAAAAGCTGCAGAAGCATAGATCAGGGTTTAGGACTCTTTTTAAGGTACCACAATCTGCTTAAAACACATAATGCCTGCTGCTTATTTAATGCAACCGTTTACTTTTTTCAGAGGAATTTTTGACCCAGTCAATAAATGAGGCAGGTCCTGATTCAGGATTCCCCGTAGATCGTTTGGCATCTCCTGACTATAACTAATCTGTTACATACAAATAACGGATTTCAGTTATAACAGACAAAATTCTCTGGCCCATCTGAATCCATTATATGAGAGTTTTACTGTAGTGTGCAAAATGTGTTTTGCACACTACTATATACACCAACAAGTACACCACCATGTCTGAACCTGCATACCAACATGTGGTGTTGGTATGCAGGTTCAGACTGGTCCAGACGTAGAATTCTACTCAGAGTAAGGCCTGCATTTAAAGAGACAAGTTGTGATAAAGTCCATCCTGCTGTAGACAACAGGACTCCTTTTACAGTGTTTTCACAGACACTAGCTGTGGGGCAAACTCTACTTTATCATGTTCAGACACTGAAGGAAACTCTTTAAGATGATGCAGAGTTTGTATGACATTAACTGACTACATTCAATTTCCTTGCACAGGATTAACTTTTACATCAGGACAACTCACATCTGCAAAAACGAGGCAGAGAAGAAAGAAGGACGTAAGGACAGACAGAATTAAATATTGTGCAGTACAAGTATTAGGAATAGATTATAACCTCACTGCAGGAACAAAAGAGACATTAATCCACAGTTTGACAAATGATAACGTCAGAAAGCACTGACAAGCCTCACATTAAATATGCAGAGTGTGTGGCTGCATGCGCTCAAGAACACATAAAGGCTGTTTCAGAGATATAAGCGGTCAAACTCAGAGGGGTGGACAAACATACTGGATCATAAAGCAATGACAGAATTGCACACACCCAACTGATACACCCGCTTATGTTTGCTGTTTGTGCCACTGTCCTGCTGTTGTTTTATGTGCACAGGAACCTCTACCAAACTGATGCTGAGGTTTATGATGTAAACTGTAAACCTTCTCCAAGTCGATTTACTAAAAACACCAAGGTTCAGTTCAACACAAACCATTTTTAGGTTAACACGAGCTCAGTCCTGCTGAATGTGATCTAAGATTAGCATACGTGTAACTACATCGTAATGCAGTGCACGCTTGCAACAGTCACCATATTATAAAAAATTCTAAAAACTAATACAGCTCATTATCACAGAGACACCAATAGACAGGGACACTCTAGCAAGCAAAAGGCCCGCCTCCACGGGGACACTGTATCAGTGAGGAAACGACATTCTGCTTCCTAACAGCAACCTGAGTCTGACCTTGAGGATCTTCAAGATCAGATTACACCTTATAAGCCAATTTACGACTTCCTATCCATGTGTATCGTAATTTCCGGAGTATCAGCGCTTTTATTTTGGGTTTTTGTGCATTGAATTGTACTTTTTATTAATTTTGTATACACACTTATTCCAATTAAAGGTCACAAGAGAGCTGGAGCCTATCCCAGCAGTCACTGGGCAGGAGGCGGGGTACACCCTGGACAGGTCGCCAGTCCCTCACACGGCCACATATAGACAGACAAACACATTCACACACCTACGACCAATTTAGAGTCATCAGTTCACCAAAACTGCATGTGTTTGGAACTAAGAGGAAACTGGAGCACCCGGAGGGAACCCATGCAAACACAAGGACAACATGCAAACTCTGTGGAAAAAAAAAAGGACCGATTTGGGACCTTCTTGCTGTGAGGCAGCAGTGCTAACCACCATTCCGCACTTATTCTTTTATTATTGGGAGTTTATTTCATTTAGTGCTTTGACTCCTGGGAAAGGCTCATCCTCATCATCATCATCACTATTATGATTATTAATAACGAACTTGTGATTTTTCGGTATACAAGTCACACTGGAGTATAAGTTACAGGACCTCCTAAACTAGTAAAAATAAATAAATAATATAAACATGACTTATAATCTGTAAAATATGGTAATGGTAACTATGGTCTATAACTGGTGCCCTTCATACACAAACAATAAAATCTTGAGCAACCATGATTGAAACCTTCAAGGTCGCTCAAAATAAAATGTAATGGCATATTTTGAAAACCCACGTATGACTTTCTATTCATGTTTAATAGTAACTATGGGTGTGTCTGGTATTGTTTCACCACCATATCTAAGTATATATTGTTCAAAATGTGCATTTGTGTTTACTGTTTGGACCTTTTTGTTTTTCAGTCTTTCACACAAGACCTCAAATTACCTTTATAGTGTCAAAACAGTTGTTTATTATAGTTTGCTGTGTGTTTTGAATAAATGTGTGTGGAAAATTATTTTTCCCTTTATTTTTTTCCTTGCCTATTTTTGATTGTAAACCTTTATTACACTTATAAAACAGAACAAAAACATATAGATTTTGAAAGTACAGGTTGTCCTGAAAAAAAGAGACATAAAACTTGATTGTGGGATGCAAGGAGAGCCGTTAACAGCAGTAATTAATCATGTATGCCAGGCAAGTGAACTGTCCAAAAAATGCCCTCGGAGCCCAGAGGGTTAACTATGGAAATCTAAATACTTGGGAATAATTTATTGCAACTGGTTTCTCAATAAATGGATATAAGTTGATGCATGTAGATTGATTTACAAACTACAGCAGCTAGACTAATAAAATAATAGGGCCTGTTAAACTCTGGCACAGCAGCAAGTTCCACTAATTGCTAGTGGTGTCTTAATTAAGAAGTGTAGTGGCCTCTTGGACACCGTACTTTTGGCAATGTAGAGTATATGGATGAAAACGCAGTATTGAAAGATGGCAACAGGAAGGAGAGTACCTTCTGGACAAATAATCCTAGTGGCAGAACATTGGACTGCCCGATGCAATAAAGAGGAATTCTCCGCTGATCCAACAATAACCAGATGTGCAACAGCAAATTCAGGGAACTGTGTGTAACATTTTCCATTGCAAGAGGGGCATAATTTTATTGGTCAACACAGTTATACTTTTGATGACTGGCATAACTGCAACAATTGTGTCCTGCAGCATCACCTTCAAACACCCCCCCGTATCAACCGCTATAACTGCGGCAGGACACCAATCTCATGCCAACTGGGATATCTGCATTCTGACACCTGCAAACACAGATTTCTGAATTCTGGTATCTGAATAAAGCCTAAGAAAGAGGTGAAGAAAGAACTTGGAGACATCAAGGAGAAACAAAGATAGAGAAATGCAGAGGAAGCTAAATAAGGAGGTCAGGGAACCAAGAGAGAGGAGAGAAGATTTTAAGCAGATAAAACCTATTAAAAATGATTAAGGTATGGATTTGAATAAACATAGTAGGATTGAGAAGCATTTTAAAAAGTTGGTGAATACAGAAAATCCAGTGGTGGGATTCTAGGATCGAGTCCCCATATGAAGAGTTGACAACCCAAATTAAGACGAAGGAATGAAAAGAGAAGTTTAGAGTTTCATAGCAAAAGGAATAGATATGCTGCATGATCTGACACAGAAGATCTACAATCTGGAGAAAATGCTTCATGATTGCAGGAATAGTGTGACTGCACCCATCTATAAACACAAAGCAGATGTTCAGGACTGCAGAAACAACACAGGCATCAAACTGATATTATACACAATAAAGATCTGGGAAAAGACTCGAGGGAGGAGGCTCAGGGAGGAGACTGTGAGAGTGGAAGTGCAATTTGGTTTTATGCCAGGCAGAGGAAAGACTACTGCACCGTCAGCATGGAGACCGCTCACGGACAAGTACAGAGGAAGACAGAAAGGTTTGGATTTGGTGTTTATTGATTTGGAGACGGCAAAGGCCTCCACAACAAGAGGTTTGGAGGGGAACGGAGATATGGGTTAGTAGAAGGAACTGATATATTGATTGGCCAATAATACCAGCTGATATAAACGCTCCACAGACATATCAGTATCGGTGTTATTTTTGCCAAAATGAAATATTTTATTTTACTGTATAAACAATGCTGAAAAACACTTTTGCTGTTGGAAACAGTGTAATTATGTAGTTGTCCAGCAAAGTACAATTAAATAGTATTGTTTGCAATCCTGTCAAGCATGGCTGGGACCCCATCACCCCTTGTTCACATGAGATACAAGAGACAAAGGGAAGCGATGACATTATGATGTACATTGGTTGGTTGTTGGTTATATTTATTTATAATAAAGTTCATGGTGAAACTGTAAAACGGCCTTGGGTACATTTCTTTGCAATAAGGGTTTGATAAAGAAATGTCAGGAATCACTGGGATGTTTTATGTATAAATCAGCAGATATATCCCTACTCCCTAATATCGGCATCGGGCTGTAGCTAGTAGTGGAACAAGAGATTTAATGTATCTTACACCCATTTTTATGATTCCTGCCAGATGTAATCATGTTTGACTTCCTATTTGCTACAGGATAAGATTCACGTCAGGATAGCACTTCACCAAGGGTCTTTTTTTCTTTACCTTTTTGACCTGGATGTCAATGTGTTGACTATGGTGAATAAAGAAGAGTTCTCCTAGTGCATGCTTTGTGCAGATGACACTGTGTTGTGCAGCTCCAGAGCAGAGTAAGTAGAAAAGGAGTTCAAAGAACAGACAAGGGTTTCGTAAGACAGAGGTTTGAAGATTAGCAGGAAGAATATTTAAGGTTTAAAGAAGATCAGGACAACTTTACAGCAACTGGATTTTTTGTTGGTCTCCATGGTGGCCAAGTGGTTAATGCACTTAGTTTCAGTTCAGAAGGTTCTGGGTTCAAATCCCACCCCTGCCACATTTCGCCATGTAATGTGCAGTTGCGTCAGGAAGGGCATCCGGCGTAAAACCTGTGCCAATTCAACATGCAGATCCACCTTGGATTTGCTGTGGTGACCCCGAGTGCAAACAAGGGAGCAGCCGAAGGGACTTACTTACTCCAAGGGGTTTTAAAAACAGAAGTAGTCACTTGGATGATTGGTGAAACATCTTGAAGAACAAGATGTCCAACTGCTGTAAACTTGGTATTTAAATTCCTAGGAACAGTGGTAGCTGAAAGTGGAGAACTGGGTGCAGTCTGCATGGAACAACTGGATGAGTGCTGGATGGGCAACCTTTAAAGGCCAGGTCTACAAGACATAGGTCATCTTCTGTGGACCAAATCGTAAGTTTTTCCTACTTCTAAAACTTCTGTGCTCTCCCAGAAATGGTATGAGACTCTATGCTATCGTCTTAGCAGCCTGCCAACCTTAAAAACAGAAAGAAGAATTAAGTCCTATACACAGACCCCAAGCCCCATTATACTGGTATTTACATCTGAAAATACAGCATGAAGCAGATGGTAGCTGACAGCTGTAGCTGGACAGGATGCCAGGCTATTGTGGGTTACTTCCCCAACCAAAGGCTGGGATTTATTTTACAGCTAGGTGGACTGGAACAATGCAGATTGTCTTGTCTCAGGACACCCGTGAGTGGCAATCAAACCCAGGTCTATGTATTTGATAACCCAAGTCCTCACTGAACTGTGAGATAAGGGCTGTGATAGATTTGAAATTTGATTAACACCTCCAATATGGAAAAAACATCCCTATCTTATTGAAACATGGGGAAAAGAAGGGGGGTGGGGGGGGTGAAGGGATAGAGTCCAGGAAGATTTGATAGAAGAGAGACTGAGTGTAGAGGAAATGCAAGACCAGGCTGTATGGAGAAAGTCCATCAGATGCATCAAGAGAAAGAACAAACAAGTTAACACCCCAATACTGCCTGGTAGGTAGCACAGTGTGGTTGGTCTACCCCGAACTTGTGTGTGGTTTGCACCTGACCTACCTAATTAGGGGGCCCAGCAGCAGCAGGTGCAGGAAGAGGACCAGAGGCCGATCTCGACCCAAGTCTCTGTGTATAAACACGAGGGTGAACTGGATGAGCACGGCCGGAACCAGCATGAAGGTGAGGGTGAACCCCAGCCACACGGAGTCGTGTGTCTTGCTGTACCTGCTGCACAACACGGCAGCCAGGACGAACTCGGCACAGTAGATGAGCGTCGAAAGGACCACGCTGAAGGGGGGATGGATACGCCTGTGCTGGACCACCATCATGACTCCGTTATCCGCCACTGGGGGGCGCTCTTGGGGTTCCATGTCAATGATATCCCTCTCGTGTTCCTCCATGGCCACTCCAAATAAAATTTATTTTGAAATATTTAAACACTTATTATTACGGCATTTCACTCAACTGTCCATAAACATCTATAAATTCACTCTGATTTGTCATAATTCCAATTTGCCAAGTCAGAATGATAAACAAGCAAGATTTGTAATCTGAAATTCGTTCGGACTCGTCCTTATTTCATTATACACGTCTATCATAAAGACATATACATGATTCTGTCCTCCAGAATTTGTCAGTTCAGGTTCTGAATATTCACTTTTACACACCACACTTTAGGCCGAGTCTTCACAACTTCGCACCAGGTTCCACGGCGCTGTTTGTAACTTTGGAGCCCGGTGTGTGTGTGTGTGTGTGTGCTACGTGCCGCAGCGGGCCGTTCATTCCTCACAAATCCACTTTACACACGGTCCCTGCGGGATTCGTCGCCGGGTCTTTTCACACGAACTTAACCGGGTCGGTCGCCGTCTCCTCCGACTTGAAGTAGTCCTGTTTTTAATCGTGTCTCGGTGGCAGGTTGTGGGTTCGATAGTCCACCAGCTGTTTTCGTGCTTCGGGTCTGGTCTGGTGCAGCGGCTGCGTCAAGTCACACAGAATCACACAAAGCGAAACCACAAGTGCTGCGTGTTACTTTCAAAATAAAGGAGCGAAGACAGCGCTCTGATTTTAAACTATACAACTTTTCCAACAGTGACTTTTTTTAAGTACATTTCGAATGGAATAAGTAGAAGGGCACGCATCAAAACATTCTGTCCCTCAGTGTTATTTTTTTTTTTAAGCTTCGGGCCCCGCCCTTTTTCTTGGATCCGCCCCGAAATGCACCTTTATTAGGTGCCTGTATAATACACTCAACAAAAATATAAACGCAACACTTTTGGTTTTGCTCCCATTTTGTATGAGATGAACTCAAAGATCTAAAACTTTTTCCACATACACAATATCACCATTTCCCTCAAATATTGTTCACAAACCAGTCTAAATCTGTGATAGTGAGCACTTCTCCTTTGCTGAGATAATCCATCCCACCTCACAGGTGTGCCATACCAAGATGCTGATTAGACACCATGATTAGTGCACAGGTGTGCCTTAGACTGCCCACAATAAAAGACCACTCAGAAAGGTGCAGTTTTGTTTTATTGGGGGGGATACCAGTCAGTATCTGGTGTGACCACCATTTGCCTCATGCAGTGCAACACATCTTCGCATAGAGTTGATCAGGTTGTCAATTGTGGCCTGTGGAATGTTGGTCCACTCCTCTTCAATGGCTGTGCGAAGTTGCTGGATATTGGCAGGAACTGGTACACGCTGTCGTATACGCCGGTCCAGAGCATCCCGAACATGCTCAATGGGTGACATGTCCGGTGAGTATACCGACCATGCAAGAACTGGGACATTTTCAGCTTCCAAGAATTGTGTACAGATCCTTGCAACATGGGGCCGTGCATTATCCTGCTGCAACATGAGGTGATGTTCTTGGATGTATGGCACAACAATGGGCCTCAGGATCTCGTCACGGTATCTCTGTGCATTCAAAATGCCATCAATAAAATGCACCTGTGTTCTTCGTCCATAACAGACGCCTGCCCATACCATAACCCCACCGCCACCATGGGCCACTCGATCCACAACATTGACATCAGAAAACCGCTCACCCACACGACGCCACACACGCTGTCTGCCATCTGCCCTGAACAGTGTGAACCAGGATTCATCCATGAAAAGAACACCTCTCCAACGTGCCAAACGCCAGCGAATGTGAGCATTTGGCCACTCAAGTCGGTTACGACGTCGAACTGGAGTCAGGTCGAGACCCCGATGAGGACGACGAGCATGCAGATGAGCTTCCCTGAGACGGTTTCTGACAGTTTGTGCAGAAATTCTTTGGTTATGCAAACCGATTGTTTCAGCAGCTGTCCGAGTGGCTGGTCTCAGACGATCTTGGAGGTGAACATGCTGGATGTGGAGGTCCTGGGCTGGTGTGGTTACACGTGGTCTGCGGTTGTGAGGCTGGTTGGATGTACTGCCAAATTCTCTGAAACGCCTTTGGAGACGGCTTATGGTAGAGAAATGAACATTCAATACATGAGCAACAGCTCTGGTTGACATTCCTGCTGTCAGCATGCCAATTGCACGCTCCCTCAAATCTTGCGACTTCTGTGGCATTGTGCTGTGTGATAAAACTGCACCTTTCAGAGTGGCCTTTTATTGTGGGCAGTCTAAGGCACACCTGTGCACTAATCATGGTGTCTAATCAGCATCTTGATATGGCACACCTGTGAGGTGGGATGGATTATCTCAGCAAAGGAGAAGTGCTCACTATCACAGATTTAGACTGGTTTGTGAACAATATTTGAGGGAAATGGTGATATTGTGTATGTGGAAAAAGTTTTAGATCTTTGAGTTCATCTCATACAAAATGGGAGCAAAACCAAAAGTGTTGCATTTATATTTTTGTTGAGTGTATTTAAACAAATTGTTTTTATGTTATCTTCCTCGCCTCTTTCTTCCTTCTGTCTAACACAATTTTTCACCATTTTCCTGTGCAGCAGTCATTTTTATACCGTTCACTTTTATTTTGGAAATGACAGTAAGAATATTACATAGCATGACTCATAGGCGTAGGAACCACTCCCTCCCTGGGCTCGGCAAAATGCTCAAATTCGGGCAGATAGGTTGGGAAATTTGGGCATGGGCCATGTAGACTCTGAATACAGAATAGAATGACCTAAAATGTTGTCAAACTTATTTTTGCAATTAATGTAAACAATCAACCCTCTATTTAATCAACAATATAAATATGTGGTAATATATGGTAACTTCATGGGGGTTTCTGAAATTCGGGCAAATTTGGTATCGCCCCCCCAAAATAGACCCCACCTCCTACGCCTATGCATGTATTATAGCTTTCAAAGTCATAAATAAATAAATATTTATCAAGATCTGCCCTCCACTCCCCAAAAATGGAGCAAAAATTTTCAAACCACACCAAAGGTTTTTGCAGCATTTTTTTAAAAAAATGGTTGTGCTTCTGTTTTGTAAATGAATAAATAAAAAAAGTTCCTTCGGCTACTCCCTTGTTTGCACTCGGTGTCACCACAGCAAATCCAAGGTAGCTCTGCATGTTGAATTGGCACAGGTTTTACGCCGGATGTCCTTCCTGATGCAACTCCACATTGCATGGAGAAATGTGGCAGGGGTGGGATTTGAACCCGGAGCCTTCTGAACTGAAACCAAGCGCATTAACCACTTGGTCACCACCCCTGCAAATAAATAAATAAATAAATAAATAATTAAAATCCCCAAATTTAAAAATTGTTATCTACCCCTTTCAACAAACCCACCCCGGAAATTGTAATAACCTACGTTCTAAGAAAAAACACTTTTTTTTGCTGAGTTTGGTGGGAAATAAATAAACAGATAAATAAACAAACAAATAAATAAAGCAAATAAACAAATAATATATTTAAAATCAACAAACAGACCAATGCAGTTCTTTAAATAATTTTATATAATCTCCCATTAATGATATGTTTATTATTGATTCATAGTTTAGTGAATAAAATATCATAAATTAATGAAAAAAATAATACACACAAATTTTCTGACCTGAAGATGACATTTTAAACATTTATTTGCATGGTAAACACATGAAAGCCCAAATATATTTAAATATACATGTATTTATAACAGAGAAAAATTGTCAACATATTAATTTGTTCAGCTGTACTAAAGTTAATTATTTATTTTGTGAAACAGACTTAATTTTATTTGATTATGACAAATTAAAAAAGTTTAATACTAATTCATATGATAAGTATCATATCATATTAAGTATCATTCGTTGTCCTTGTCGTGGAACAACTGACCAGCTCTCTCACAAGGATCCTGGAGGGTGCCTGGGAGTATGCCCACCCAGTCTACATGTGTTCTGTGGACTTGGAGAAGGCGTATGAACGGGTACCCCGGGAGATACTGTGGGAGGTACTGCGGGAATATGGGTTGAGGGGTCTCTTCTCAGGGCCATCCAATCTCTGTACTCGCAAAGTGAGAGCTGTGTTCGGGTGCTCGGCAGTAAGTCGGACTTGTTTCCGGTGGAGGTTGGCCTCCGCCAGGGCTGCGCCTTGCCACCAATCTTGTTTGTGATATTCATGGACAAGATATCGTTATTGACGCAGGGAGAATGATCTCCCTGCATCAATAAAACAATCAGATTCTGTGGAGACCTTCAAGTCCAGACTTAAGACGCACTTCTTTTCTCTTTCATATGGCTATCATACTGGTACAGTTTTGTTTTACGCTTTTTAGTCTTTTAATTCATGTTATTAGTAATTGGAGTGGGCCGCGGCCTCAACTTTACCTAAATTCTGGGTCTTTTAGTGAAGCTTAGGGCTAGTGGCCGGCGATCACCTTAGTATCCCTTACCAAAAAGTAGTACATGCAAGTATGTTTCAAGTATACTTCCAGTTTACTTGTTTTACTTTTTTAATTCTTGTATATTCGTCTGTGAATTGTTTCTGTAATTTATGTTTGTAGCATGGCCCAAGCAGAGGGTCACCCCTTTGAGTTTGGTCTGCTTGAGGTTTCTTCCTCAGAGAGAGTTTTTCCTAACCACTGTTGCTCTGGGGGTTGGTAAGGTTGGACCTTACCTGTGTGAAGCGCCTTGAGGCAACACTGTTGTGATTTGGTGCTATATAAAGGAAAATAAATTGAAAATTGATATTGAGGCATAGTCGAGGGGAGGAGGGTTTCTAGTTTGGTGGGCTCAGTGTCTCATCACTGCTTTTTGCAGATGATGTGGTCCTGTTGGCTTCATCGGCCGGTGACCTCCAACACTCACTGGATCGGTTCGCAGCTGAGTGTGAAGCGGCTGGGATGAGGATCAGCACCTCTAAATCTGAGGCCATGGTTCACAGCAGAAAACTGATGGATTGCCTACTCCGGGTAGAGGATACAGCCTTGCCCCAAGTGAAGGAGTTCAAGTACCTCAGGGTCTTGTTCACGAGTGAGGGGACGATGGAGCATGAGGGCGATATTGCATTCGCTCTACCACACTGTTGTGATGAAAAGGGAACTGACCCAAAAGGTGAAGCTCTCGATCTACTGGTCAATCTTCATTCCTACTCTCACCTATGGTCATGAGTGTTGGGTTATGACCAAAAGAACTAGATTGCGTGTACAAGCAGCCGAAATGGGCTTCCTCAGCAGAGTGGCTTTTGTCTCCCTTAGCACTAGGGTGAGAAGTTCGGTCATCTGTGGGAGGCTCGGAGTAGAGTCGCTGCTCCTTCGCGTTGAAAGGAGCCAGCTGAGGTGGTTCGGGCATCTAGTAAGGATGCCTCCTGGGCGCCTCTCAAGGGAGGTGTTCCAGGCACGTCCATCTGGGAGGAGACCCCAGGGAAGACCCAGGACTAGGTGGAGAGATTATATCTCCATACTGGCCTGGGAACGCCTCGGGATTCCCCAGTCAGAGGTGGTCAATGTGGCACGGGAAAGGGGAGTCTGGGGTCCCTTGCTGGAGCTGTTGCCCCTGCAACCCGAACCTGGAAAAGCGGCTGAAGATGAGATGAGATGATAATTAAGTAGCAATAAAAAAAATCTGCCCCTTTTATTTTCAAATCACAAATCAATGCACAGCATTACAACATTTTTTTGGTTAGCACACTGTGTGATGATATGAGCAAAATGCTCTAAAAGTTGCAAATATCAGTTGCTTTGGAGGAAGTCAGAGGTTTTACATTGTTCATGTATGACTGTAAATTAAAGTGATGGGGCCTTTCAAATGTCACAAAACTGAGAAAAATTTGGTTCTATCGAAATCCAAGCATTATAATGTGGGTTTACTTTTTGGAATGTTGCAAAATTACAGTTCATTTTATGTTTATCTGGGGGAAATTCCATAGTGAATATTGTCTTTTCTTTCAGCGTCGTCATGCAGAGTAACTACAGGAGGGAGCGCGTGTGCACATGCATGAGGTTTTGAGATTACCTATGACCCATTTTACATTAACATCCACAAGATTTCTTGTAAATAACTTCCAAATCTACCAAATGTTGGTCACAGCGTCTGATCCGTTGAATTTCTCTCCCTTAGGGGGTGAAATTCTAAATAGTTTCCAGACAGCATGAATTTCAATATTGGCAATATCATATTATGAATCCCTTATCTAAATGCTAAGGAGTAAAATTATAGTGGTGCCAAAGAAAATTATTTTTCTGTCTTAAATCTCAAAAAAACAAAAACAAAAAAAAAGTGACACTATACCTTGACAGGAAATTTACAGTTGTCTAAAAAAAATGTGAATTTCACTTTAATGTTTCTTTCTCTCTGTTACTTTTGAATCGTCATGTACTAAAATGTAAACATTGAGGAGGACAAGCATAGCGATTGGTTTCTCTGTGTTTCCATTTTTAGTTACCAGCAGTAGGACAGTGTGGCCTTGTTTAGTGACCTGCAGGCCCGAGAGTGAAGCAGCTGCACGAGCACTGTAACAGCTAACTGTTCATAATTCATCAGTATCTACTGCGGCTGCATGCTTGTTAAAAACACAGTACCACTTTGTAGTCCAGTGGAACAGAACCAGTTTGACCTGTGCTCATCTTCCTATGCAAACAAGGATTGTGTGCTTGTGAGCTGCACAGGAGGGGCAGAATCTGTTGTGGCATATCTAATCAGTCGCTTGCAACATTGTTCTTTTGCTGAGCAAAGCTTGATTTCAACATAGTCAACAGGGGTGATACTGTGTAAGATCTGTGTTTATTTGGCTGTTAAAACATATGTTTTTGTTGTCATGTTAAACACCCACGAAGTCCCACAATTCTATGAAAAAATTGGTGGCCTATATTGTACGCAAAATTTAGCATGTTACACAAATCTATACAGTGCTGTGAAAAGGTTTGTGCACCCTTTAAGCTTTCACATGTTTGAATTTTTTTAGGACATCAAAAAACAAAACAAAAATTCAGCCTTTTTATATTCAATTTCTAAAGAAAGAAACATCTAAAAGCCAAAATGATGGTCTGAATAAGTAAGTGCAACCTGTAGTATAACACATATAAACCATCATTTTTACATCCAGTTTTCTTCAGACAAGTCAGGGGATGGATACATAAACATTTCCAAGACACTGAATATGTCTTGGACTTTATTTACATCAGTTGTGAAGAAACAGAAACAGTATGGTACCCTATGGTAAATCTGCTTGGAACACAGTTCTCAAAAACTAAGGGGCCGTGCAAGAAGAAGAGACACTTGCACCATTGTTCTTTTGCTGAGCAAAGCTTGATTTCAACATAGTCAACAGGGGCGATACTGTGTAAGATCCGTGTTTATTTGTCTGTTAAAACATGTTTTGTTGTCATGTTAAACACCCATGAAGTCCCACAATTCTATGAAAAACTTGGTTGCCTATATTGTATGCAAAATTTAGCATGTTACACAAATCTATACTGTGCTGTGAAAAGGTTTGTGCACCCTTTAAGCTTTCACATGTTTGAATTTTTTTTTGGACATCAAAAAACAAAACAAAAATTCTGCCTTTTTTCTTCAGACAAGTCAGGGGATGGCTACATAAACATTTCTGAAATACTGAATGTCTTGCACTTTATTTACATCAGTTGTGAAGAAATACAAACAGTATGGTACCCTATGGTAAATCTGTGTGGAACACAGTTCTCAAAAAACTAAGGGACCTTACAAGAAGATGAGTGAGGAAAGCCACCAAGACAACCCTGAAGTTGTTCTAGGCTTCTGTGGCTGTGACTGGAGAAATTGTACAAAGTGCAAGTTTTGAATTTTGTCTCTCCAGTTATACAACATCATGATGAAGTGGTACAGAGGAGGATTTTTTTTTTTTTCTTTTTAAAGAAAACTTGAAAGCTCGGTTAAAATGGGAGATGCAAGCTTAGATTTGATCAGTTTTGTTAAAAGAATTTTTTTCTGCTCCACTCCACTATGAAGCTATGAGTGATGATGCAAAATTGAAAACTTGTGCTATGCACAATTTCTCCAGTCGCAGCCTATAACATAATTAATCTTTATTTTTGCTGTCCAGGGCAGAGAACTAATATGCAGAATATTACCCCCGTTACCGAACAAGTGTATATAAATACCCCTTTAAAGTAAGGGCAGACCTTTTTTTTTTCCTTTGTTCACAGGTCATGTCTGCAAACTATGATGTAATGCTGCTGTTATTTCTCCTTCACTTGCAGCAAGAGGATTATTCTATTTATATCATACCATGAAATGTGTGACTATTTCAACACAGGGTCCTCAGATTTGACCCCTGACCTCATCCTGTCTAGTCAGATCTACATCACTGACTCTGCATGTGAAGTGGGGGTCGACACAAACTATAAGGCTTCGTCATTGTTTATCTTTGGCGGTGTGTGGGTCACTTCAGCCTGCAGAGGCCGTGTGTTCTGTGGAAACCGAACTGCAGGCCTACACCCTGAATCAGTGCAAAACTGTAAGTTTCCCGTGTGTCAGAATAATATTAATAAAACTGGAAGCAAATGTAAGTGTGACCCACATTCCACAATCAGCGATCATGTTTGTAATGCAGTAAACAGGAGCATATGGAGGCGTGGCAGTGAAGGTCAGCCGGCTGCTGGTGTTTGTCTCTATGACACAGTTCTGTGGTCAGACTCTGCTGTCAGTCGACTCAGTAGGGAATAACGCACGCTGATTGGATGCTGACTGAAGACCGGAACACCAAACATGGATCGGAACCCGGCCTGACTGTTGTTTACCGAGAATGTAACTTCATTATAAAATGTAATTTGATTGCAGCCACAGATAAGCTCCAGTAGCCGGAGTTCGCTGGAGATTTTGTGCAGAATTATCTATATTAGATATTGGAATACAGAGCCATGGGTAATGTGGATTGAGTGGGTATAAAAACGTTTACAGTCAATGGTGAGTCCACTGTGGTTGAACTGCAGGGATGAATTCATCTGCAAAGGAGAAGTGCACAGGATATATGTAATATACATTCAACAGATCGTATAACACCATCTAGTGGCCTCCATGGTACATAGAAAAATGTGTTGCATTGACTTACTGCATTAATAACATTACATAGCCTTTTGGTCCTATGTAAATGTTAAAATAAATTACTCGTGTCTGAAAATTGATATTTACAGAAATAGAAATTAGAACATTCATAGTTATGATGAATCAGTTAATCACAGAGTGACAGTGTAAGTAATCTCAAACTATTAATCATTTGGCAAAGATACCAAATGTTGTCCTGTTGGAGCTTCTCAAATGCCAGGAATTTTAATATTTCTGTTTTACGTGAAACGACCTACTTTAAAACAGTTATGCATCAGTGGTAGACTGGTTACCTCCACCACCCAGTACAGGAGGTCAAAGGTCATGTCATCGCCCCTGTTTGTGAAAATATCTCAGAATGTGTTGAACACTGATATAGATTTGCGGAAATATGATTTAATTTCAGCAGTGACTGAAATCGGCCTCAAAATGTTTTCCTTTGATCCCTACTTTAACATTCTGGCCTTATGATGTCATAAAGATCTGATGTGTTACCACAACTCTTCCAGTTTATACATGCTTTAAAATGACCTGCCACCCCCCCCAAAAACAAACAAACAAAAAAAAACAAATAGCTCCAATTGCACACAGATTTAAATTGGCCTTGAACTTGGTATATTAAAAGGTAAATTGATTACCTAAATAATCTTTAAAACAATCCAGTTTGATCGATAATAAAAATAGGTTGTTTGATTTTAAGCTATTTAAATGTGTGTTAATTAAAAATGCATTTACATACTGTTTAATTTCCGACAGTGAACAGTTGGACTTTGTTACAGTGACTGGGAAATGCAAACATTTACATGTTTGAGAAGATTTACAAATGTGAATTTTTTTTTTTTTTTTAAATGTAAATTTGTTCTTACTTTTGTAAATGTGTTTCTCAACTTGTAAAATTTGTTTTATAAGTGCATCCCCCCCCCCCCCAAAATGTGTATTTGTTTATAACCATTAGGGTCTGCTCCTTTCTCTGCCCCTGACCAAGGCAGCGTCTCGAGATCTGGAGTTGGTCCCTGGGTGCCAGACTGACAAAGCCCTTCTTTCTTCTTCTTCGAATCAGAATCAAATTTATTGCCAAGTAAGTTCTCACATCTAAGGATTTTGATCTGGTGTCGGTGCATAAACAACAATAAAAAGAAAAGGGAAAAAACTTCTGGAAGAAGTAAAAAATAAATTAAATCGACAAATGGGCAAAACTAAGTTTACTATCAAATATCTATTTGGACAGTATAGTGGAATGGGGCTGTGCAGGCAGGGATGATCAGTCTGCACGGCCCCTGATGACCTCAGCCGTCTGCCAGAGAGGAGGGTAACAAAAAATTTGTGTCCTGGGTGAGAGGGAATGGCCAATATCTTCCTTGCTCGCCTCAGGGCGCTGGAGGTGTACAGGTCCTTAAATGTGTTTCTCAAATTATAAATTTGTTTTCTTGCCTTTAAATTGTTTTATTTTTGTGGATTTTTTTTTCTACAGTGTAGATCCCAGCTACTGCTCTTTGTTGAGCTCTGCCAGTCAAAGTGCACCTCACAGAACGCAGTAGGTTTGTAGTGAACTTTAGTTCCAGCAACACTTGAACGCTCAGGGATTTTCTTTTTTGTCCATTTCCATGTTGTTTCAGACGACCAGTGCTTACGGATGTTGTGAAACCAAGGTCTCAGACATATTGACATGTCGTCATGTTCAGACAGGAAAAGCCTGAGACGAGAAAATCACAGCACGTCACAGATCACACCACACTGCCTCTGCCGGCCTTCATCTGGTCCACTTGGAGATCATATGGTGAGACAAGCCACAGACTAAGGATTTAAGGATTGGCTGCCTGGTCAGTAGCACATTTCCCAGATTACACCTCCCACATGAGGTGACCAAAGGCTTACTGTGAGCCTTAGTTGTGCAGCAGGTCTGTGCAAGATGTTTGCAGAGATGTGCACACAAACTGATACATGGATGTAGATTTACGTCTGTAAGTACGCCTTCATTTCACTTTGTAAACTTTGTATATTCAACTGACGTGTGTCGCCGCGGCTTCAGGATGGTTGATCGGCTTTGCTTCCTTGCATTGTTTTTTTTTTTTTTTTTTACTAAATTTAACCGTTGTGTCCGCTATGCTCACTTTCAAAATAAAAGTGTTTAAATAACATTTAAAATGTCATGATGAAGCTATAATAAAGTAACTTTTGAGACTCAAAGTACTGTAAAGGCTATTTATGTGATTTTTGGCATTATTATTACTAATTATGAGTTTTCTTGCACTGAAGCCCTTTTATGCTCAAAAATACAGCTTCTCATTTTAGTTTTCTTTTCACTGTCACTGATATTAATTGAATTTAGGATCATAATCAGTGAGTGTTAGTCCAAATCTGATGAAAGAAATTTAAGTCAATAATAAATAAAAAAGATCCAGGCTGTTTGAAAAATCGATATCATGTTGGCAATTAATGTTCCGTGTTAATGGAATTTCGGATGACCTACAGACAAAAACAAATATGGATCATTTTCTTAACCACACGACAAACAAACAGGTTCAGTCTAAACTGGCTTTAGCAGATTACACGGCCTGAACAGATGCAGCGACTGAAAGATCTGCCAGGGTTTTCTTTAGCACGTGGCCCGTTACTTCAGCACACCTGCTGTGCGGACTCTACACACACAGCCAGGCCCATAAGTATTTGGACAGGGATGCTGGTTTTTACTATTGTTTTTACATCCGCAAAGGACGCAATAAAATCACCAGCCTTTATTTGTCTGTCTGTTAGCAGGATTACGTCAAAACTACTTAACGGATTTTCACCAAATTTTCACCACACATTGGTGCTAGACCTTGGAAGACTACAATAAATTTTGGAGGCTATCCAGATCTGGATTCTGGATCAGGATTTCACTTTGTGGACTTTTAAGGAGTATGTCAAAGCTACTGCACAGATTTTTATGAAATATTCACCACAGAGAGATATTAGGTCATGGAATGCTCTGTTATTTAACCAGGTTAGTCCCATTGAGATCAAGATCTCTTTTGCAAGGGAGACCTGGACAATTATAAAGTTTCCAATTCACCTAACCTGCATGTCTTTAAATGTGGAGGAAACTGGAGCACCTGGAGGAAACCCACACAAACATGGGGAGAACATGCAAACTCCACACAGAAAGTTCACAGGTGGGAATCAAACCCATGACTTTCTCGCTGTGAGGCAATAGTGCTAATCACTAAGCCACCATGCTGCTATTAAATTTTGGAGGTGATCCGGATTCTGGATCAAGATTTCACTTTGAGTTTTTGAAGGATTACATCAAAACTACTTCACAGATTCTCACATAATTTGCACCACAGATAGATATTAGGATTCTGGTTCAGGATTTGTTGGGAGTGATCCAGATCAATATGCAGGTTCTGCAGCAGAAAGATACGACACCACAATGTAAAACCAAGATCAGGAAAATGCTATTTTGTGTGAATTAAATATCACATTGGAACATCTTGATCAGTCGGACCTTTTTGGACGAGTATGCAATTATCGCATTGTGTTGTGGAATCCGGATCCAGGTAAAGTCTGGGTCACTGAGTCATCGTCAACCCTTGGCACGTCAGAAATCTGATTGCTGTTGTTGATTTGTAATTTTGCTTCTGTGGCTCAGCACAAAGGAGTTGAAATGAAACAATCAAAATGTGCCTGCAGTGTCGACTTTCAGCTTTAATTTACGCGGTTTAACAAAAATATTTTGAGCCATTTCTTAAAAAAAAACAAAATGAAATTAAAGCGAGTTTGTCAGACAGCACATGGGAGACTGAGTGTAGAGTTGACCTGTTTTCTTGTGTTTAAGTCTTTCTCTGTTCTACTCCACCATGAAGCTGTAAGTCTATCCAATAGACAAAAATTATATGGACAGGTTCTCCTCTTACTTACATAGAGTTGCCTTGGTAGCTTCCCCTCACTCACCTGCTTGATGACCACTTTCTAAAAATTGTCTACTTCAGATCGATATACCATAGAGTATCTGCACTAACACATATTGCTGTATTTGGCCTGGGTCTCTCTCTCTCACACACACACACACACACAGGCTGTATCTTAAAATTTTGCATAAACTTTATTTTAATGACCTCTAATTTTTTTTTTTCAGCTGAAATACAGTGCCCGTGGAACATGTGGTATTTCACACATTTTAATTTGTTTCTGCTCTTGTCTTTCACTGAAACAGATCAAATCTAGGCTTGCATCTCAGATGTACCTTCTGGCAAATTGTAGCTGAACTTTCATGTCTTTAAGAAAGTCCTCCTCTACACCTTGCTGTCACCAAGTCTATAACTTCTTCTGGGTTGTCTGGGTGTCTTTCCTCACTCTTCTCCTTGCACAGTCACTCAGTTTTCCACACAGAGCCATACCGTTTGTATTTTTTCATAATTGATGTAAAAGTCCAAGACAGTCAGTGACTTGGAAATGTTTATGTAGCCATCCCGACTTGTCTGAAGAAAACCGGCAATAAAACTGATTTACAGGTGTTATAAAGTGTTCCATTACTTATGCAACTCATCTTGGCGTTTATAGTTTTAATTCATTTAACAAGTTTTACAGATTTGCTTTCAGTTTGAGTTTAAGGAAGATAATTTTATCAATTTTTATTTTTTGTACTTGAAATGGCATAAACAAATTAAAATGTGTGAAATACCAAGTGTTCCAATACTTTTGGAGGACACCGTAGCTGTTAGGCATAGCTACGTCTGTGTCACGTTTCAAACCTGTGTCACACAGAACTGAAATAAATACATAAATAAATCTTCTCTTTTGTTTTAGTTCAGTCATGTGTAGCACTTGTCCATGTGGTAAAATGTCACATAAAAAGTGTTACCCTTCTGACAGAAGAACAGCTGATTCATTTTATTTGTTTAAAAATTTCTATTTGACACAGGCTTGAAATCTGTCAGATGGAAACATGACCAACAGCTATTTCAGGTGAAAAATAAATTACAGACCATTAACAAAAAATGAATGTTAATCTAAAATTTTATGGCGCTGCAATTTTTTTGTGACCCAGTCCATTAAATAGTTGTTTGCAAAGACTCCCTGGAGTGTGGACATCAACAGATGCTGTTTGTTTCTGTGATATGCTTCTGTTGCAGCTTTCTTCCGTTGTTGGTGTTTGAGGTGCTTTGCATTCAGAAAGTGAATTGCGCACGTTTCCAGGTCAGAAGACTGACGTGTTATTGCAGTGTAATTTGTGTCTTAATTGCCTTAAGACTTGGGTTGCTTTTTTTTTATTTTTTATTTTTTTTAATATTCTGCTTCAGATGATTTTCCACTTGAAGTGTGACACATAATTCACTGAGTTTAAAAGTGTCTGGCTGTGGGTGATGTCTCAGGGTTCCAGACTTCAGTCAGAGAATGACTGCAAAGTGTTAAATATGACTCTGCTATATGATAAGGTTAATTTGTTTGGGCCATTTAATAATTTGCAGTAATTCATACATTCAATTTTGGATGCAAGTCTGTACACTGAGCTAAAATTAATTATTTGCTTTCAACTACAATATGCTGCAGCAGACATCTAATGGAACAGTTTTAACAGTGTCAAAATATTTATGGACTTTGGCAAGAGTTTTCAGCCAACTTTTTTGTTGGCATGTGTTCCACTGCTGACTGCACAATATATGATTATTGATTGATTTAATAAAAAAAGGCTAAGCTTTGATATTAAAGTGAGATAAGTAATTCACAGAAGAACGAACTAGGAGCCTGTGTGTGTAAAACTGGTTTTATAATGATTAATATGTTCATCTCTAATGTTGCAGCAGGTAAATATACAGCTATTTTTTTTTTTTTTTTTTTTATTTACAAATATTTTATATCTCACTTTACATATTTTAGGTAGCTTGCAAATTTCCCGCTCTGGACCAGCAAAGCCACATTGATAAGAATATTTGATTAATTTTGGATTGTTAATGTGAATCTACAAAGGCTGAAAAATAAATAGTGCAGGAAAAACTACATTTGTTACATAGAGTAGAAATATGAAGCAATAGAAAAGTAGAAATAATCATATATAGTTAATTTGTTAGAGGCCATTTCCTGTGCTTAGCTAACTACATTAATGTGGTGACTATTACTGTCATGCCATATACTAAAAATTTTATAAACGTCTAACATACACTGTTAAAAACATAAAATATAAGTGATATAAGTTTCAGTCCATTTTAAGACATTTTTGGTTGTCCTTTCATGTGTATTTGTGAAGTGTGACAGGCAGCTGTACTAGCTAGCCTAGCCCAGTCGCTACAATGAAATGATGGTTGAGCTAGTATGTCTTGCTTAGTAAATATTTTGCAGTTTTTCATGAAAATATATACAAGTCATACACTGTATTGGAACATCTTAAATGTTTTTAATCAGGCTTATTACTTAAAGAAATCTGATTAATAAAGTCAGTAAAACAGCCCTTTGGGCCACAGTGAAAATATTTCTTCAATTACGTTCATTATTTTTAATCATGGCGTACAGGTACACAGTAAATTGTGGGAATTAAAAATATACTCTGCCGGGACAAAATCTTCAACTGAAATTAAATAAAATGTATTACAGAATGAAATTATCTCTCATTGTATAAATGATCACTAGGACATTGACCAGTGGGGAACCACAGGTTCTGGATGTAGTTTGTACTATATACAAAGGACAGCTGATTAAGGAAAATCAGTTTACAGTTATGCTATATTTTTAAAGTATTGACATAGAAACATTTGGCTTTTACAGTCTTTATTGAAAGTTTAATTTCAGTTGTGTTCAATTTTCTAGAATTTTGTTGCCAATAAGCTTTTCTGAAGCTGCTTAACCAGTAGATTACTCCATGTAAAGAAATAATGAACTGATTTTATATTTGCATTGTTAGTGTTCACATTAGATCAAATTTCCTTTTTTGGCCTGTGTGAGACACTGTTGAAACAATGCTGTTTTGTCTGGAGTGTGCACATGTTAATTCTGGGTTTGGGGTCACATGCATACAAAAAATGTCCAGATTTGCTGGAACCTCACAGGCTTTTATTTTGAAATACAGGCTCTTATTGTGGAAGTACGCATTGGTCCGATTACCTTGCTGTTTGCACTAGAGGTGGGTGATACCGTGAATTTTGGTATTGATCCGATACCAAGTAAATACAAGCCCAGTATCGCCAAAATCAATACGTTTTCATATGTCCAAAGGATCCAAAAGACCTAGGATAGAATTTCACCAAACCCTAACCAGACAGTTTGTTAATGTGCATGAAAGTAAAGGTGACTGTCTATTTTCAGGTACCAGTTCCAGAGACAATGTTGGACACTGTGTTCGCCTCAAGCCAACATGTTCAACCTGATGAGCAACTGCTGCACCTGGGTCTCCAAAATACAGGAGCCGATCAGGTTCGGATGAGTGAAAACTTGTAATAAGTGATGAAGTGTTTAATAAATGCCACTCAAATAACAGGCTTAATCAGCCTTACTCACAAAACTGGGCTGAAATGAGGTTTATTATGTTCTGGAAATGAACTAAAAAAAAAAAAAAAGAATACACTAGTTTTCTTTTTTACACTCGAGCACTAAAAAAAAGTGTGGCAGGAGGGTGGGAGAGAGCAATATATAGCACTCAGGTTGGAGATCTAATATCAACAGATTGACAAAGTTGCTGACAACGCCACCTAGGATAGGCCTAGGACACTGCACAAGGCAGACAGGTTCGTTTTTACCTTTTTGAATTAAGGGGAGCAGAGACCAAAAAGAACAATACACTTATTTATTCCCAACCTTGATTGGTTAAAATCACCCCCTTTACCAGTATAGAAAAAACACACTAAGTGGAAAAAAACAAAAACAAAAAAAAAAACACCAAACTCAATAAAATTACAAAACTCTCATCCACACAAAAAAGAAAACATGCAAATAAACCAAACCAATATATTACAGTTAAAAACGACACAATAAAATACAGGTATGGGATAAATGTGGATCACAAAGCCAGCATGTGATGTTATTTCTCTTTTTTTCCACCCACCTCTGGCTTTGTAACCCCTACAATATCTGTACAAAGTCCAAATTGTTACCAGAATATTATGATGCAGCTTGGGCAAGTGCCCAGGAAATCAGCAGCAGGAGGAGTTACGCAAGGCGTGGCCAGCCTCTAGACTATCAAACCGACGCAGCTGTCCCCAGCAGCCACCGCAGGAGGTGCAGCCTGGTCCCGCTGTGATGTAGACACCACATTAGCAGACCAAAATTTATAATTGTTTATAAAAGACAGAAACCAGCAACTCACCAGTAAGAAGACGCACCGGTCTGCTCAAGACCCCAGTGGAGCCACACTCCCAGCCTCCAGACAATGTACGTAAAAGCACAAAGTGCCACGATATAAGAAAAAAACAAAACACCTACATTATAGAACAAAAAGACAACTGAATGGGCCAAAAAGGCGAAGCCGGCCGCTTACCCCAAATACGCCCATGAACAGCAGCAGCTGTAAGCCGCAGTGGTGCTTGGAGTAAAGTAGCACTCCAAGCCACTAATAAAGAGCCACCCAAAGCTTCAAAAAAGGTGAACGCACAGTCACCACAGCATGTAAAGCCACTCCAATGCTGCATTTATATCCCTGGCTCACAAACAGTCAGAACCCAGGTGTGCACAACCAAGAACTTCCAAACACAGGTAGGGGAGGGTATGCACACTCAACACTACCACATCTACCCCCCACCTTTATATCGTCATCCCGACGGTAAGAGGTCAAGACCAAGGCCTAAAGATAGCAACCTGAAAATTTGAAGTTTGCTCCGGAACTCTAGCAACCCACTCAGCAGCCTGAGGAAGCCGATGTATATTTGAATGGTGACCAGCTGTAGAACAAGTGGTTCGGCGCAAGGCCTGAGCACTGGTGCTTGGCTGGTCAACATCAGCGGAAGACGAGGGTTCAGATGACTGTATTAGAGCAGGTGCTCCACTCCGATTGCGATCTGTCACACACAAGGCGGGGGTTACTAAGGGAACAGGAGAAACTACAGGCCGATGGGATTCTGAAACCAAGAGCAACACTTCACTATCAGAGGAACAAGAGTCCTCAAGTGAGGCTGCCTCTGGTACAGAGGAAGGTGGAGCTTGATTACCTTCCAAAGGTCCCAAGGCAGCTTTCAACATGTCACGATGCACAGTCCAGACCTTAGGCAAGTTCTCAACAGGAGCCACGGTGTAAACTGCACCCTCCCCAGATGGAATACTCACCACCTGATGGATCACCGCATTCCACAGAGCCTGAATTTTATGATGCCCGTGCGCAGCATAATCCCTCACATACACCCGCTGGCATACCGACAGTGGTGCATACCGCACACGATCATGGTGCTCTTTCCTACGATTCGCAGCTGCAAGAAGCCGCTCCCGAGCGCAACCAAAAGCAACCCTAAGTTTCTCTTGGTGCTCAGCCACCCAGCCTTGCACCTCACCTAATCTAGATTCCTCAATCCTCCCTAAGAGAAAGTCAATGGGAAGCCTTGGCTCTTGGCCAAACATCAAATACGGCGATTCTCCTGTAATCTGATGTGGTGTTATAACAAAAGAGGACTTGAAGCAAAGAAGCCCAATCCTGCTTCTGCGGCAATGGCCGCAGCAGATTATGAAGAGTGCGATTAAAGTGCTCACATTGCCCATTGCTGGATGGTAGGGCGTAGTACGAGATTTTTCCACACCATACAGTGAGCAAAGTTGCTGAATCAAGGCACTCTCAAAACTACGTCCCTGATCAGAGTGCAGACGACCTGGAACACCAAACTTGAAGAACCACTGAGACCAACATGTGGGCCACAGTGGAAGCCCTTTGATCACGTGTTGGAACTGCCACAGTAAATTTACTGAACACATCAGCCATGATCAAAACATTTTCATACCCAATCTGCGAGCGCTCCAGCATTGTAAAATCTATGGCAAAGATCTCATTGGGCCACGAGGAAAGCGGGTGACCCATGTAGCTGTGTGATGCTGAACCAGCATCCTTTGCTACTTGGCACCGCTCACATTCCTGGACCCAATCCCTTATATCCTTAAACATGCCTGGCCAATACCACCGTTGACAGACCAACTCTGCAGTCCGTTCCATGCCCTGATGACCATGTTGCTGATGAAGATTTAAGGTCTCATGCCTTAGAGAAGCTGGTAAAAGGAGCTGAAGAAATTCCTCCCCACCATCAGGACAGTAAGCCTGCCGGAAAAAGACCCCATCTTGCTCCACAAACCTTTTACGCTGGCGAAGCAAGAACAAAGCACATTTTGAGAGACGCCGCCTCTCTACAGCAGAAGGTTGAATTCTCTGCCGCAAAAAACACTAGAACCTCTTTTAACAGAGGATCATTCTCCTGTAAAGACCTAAGGTTGGAAGCGGAATAGCCTGGAAGGGCTAAAACCAGAGACTGAGTGGCAGCCTCAACTGGATGTGACAGTGGACCATGCTGCAAAGCTAAAGGGGCTGCAGTACCAGGCAGTTGTTGGACCAGGGCTTCAGAGCCTGAATATTGCCAGGATAAGGTGTCAGCATTTCTGTTACTTTGACCCGAATGGTACCCGATTTTGAAATCGAAGGCAGCCAGCTGAGCAGCCCATCGGTGCTCCGTAGCCCCCAATTTTGCAGTCTGGAAATGACTCAGGGGATTATTGTCAGTGTACACTATGCACTTGTGACCCATCAAGTATTCATGAAACTTCTGTCATGGCCTACTTGAGTGCTAAGAATTCTAACTTCACGGAGCTGTAAGTTGCCATGTTGCGCTCAGTGGGCCGCAACCCCCTGCTGGCATAGGCCACCGGTCTTACTCCACTGTCTCTTGGGAGACAAGACCTCCCAGTCCACTATAACTAGCGTCCACTTCCAAAACAAACGGCTTAGAAAAAGCTGCAAAAGCTAAGACGGGCGCAGACACTAGCTTGGACTTTAGTGCATGGAACGCCTGCTCACACTGCGGAGTCCATGCCGCCTCTAAAGCTTTGCCCGAACCCTTTTTGGACTTTGTACCTGCCAGTTCAGCCATCAGCCGGTGTAGAGGGCCCGCCAACCTGACAAATCCCTCCACAAACCGGCGGTAGTAACTGGCAAAGCCCAGGAACGACCGCAGCTCTGAGGTATTGGTAGGACGCTCCCACTGAGACACAGCGTTGATCTTTTCAGGGTCTGTCAACACCCCTTGGTCCAAGATGACATGGCTCAAGTACCCCACCTTACGCTGGAAAAATGAGCACTTTTCAAGCCGCGCCTTCAGGCCTTCTGTGTTAAGCCGCCCAAGCACCATCTCCAGATGCTGGAGATGTTCAGAGGAGGAGTAGACCACAATATCATCAAGGTACAGCAAAAGAGACTGACCTTGCTGATCACCAAACATCCCCTGCATCAGCCGCTGGAAGGTGCTTGGGGCAATACACAAGCCAAAAGGCACGCGGTTAAACTCAAGGCCAAAAGGGGTACAAAAGGCCGTTTTAGGATGATCTGCCTCAGTCACAGGGACCTGGTTGTAACCACTGGCTAGATCGAGTGTAGAGAACCAGACAGCGCCTGACAACGAATCCGGTGTCTCCTCGATCCGAGGCAAGGGGAAAGCGTCCTTCCTCATTTTACTGTTAAGCAAACGGTAATCTACGCAAAGGTGTAGGCCACCATCCATCCTCACCAATACAATTGGTGAAGCATACGGACTGCTGCTTTCCCGACTGACTTGAGACTCCAGCAGCTGATTTATATGCGCCTTAACTGCCTCATTCAGAAGGCGGGATATGGCGATACCTCTGGCGAATTGGAACATCATCCACCAGGGGTATGTCATGTGATAGGAGAGTTGTACATCCCAAGTCGTTTTCATGCTGGGCAAAGACTCATAACGTTGCAACAATGACTTCACCTTCTCCTGAACTCCTAAAGCAGGTAGTTCCAGAGATGCTATTCTATCAGGCACAGAGGGCGAAACATGAGAATTTGTAGACGCCAACAGGGTTCTATCCTCAGTCACCCCAGCTGGCAAGCTCAATCTGCACCACACCCAGACTACCAAGCGTGGTAAAGCAGGATGGCCTTCATCCCCACATTAACCACAGGGATATATGCAGTCCCTCGAACCACACTCACTAGGCATTGGGAGACAAGTAAACCTGCGGCTAACCCAGTCTCTGGTGGCTCTAACAAAACACTCTCCATCAAACTCCTCTGAACAAGTGCAAGCCACCAACTTCATGGTACCTCCAGGCACCTGCACCACTCGTCTACCCCGGACCTTTACCGTACTAGTCATCAAATCCTCAACTGGACCCGCCTCATGGCATTTCTGTAATGCAATGATGACCGGTTTAGGGGCCTCTAAAACAGCCGGTGTATCAAAAAGAGATGATACAAGTGCAGTAAAAAGCAAACATAACGCTTGATGATATTCATCCCCAAAACACCAGGAACTGAAGAAACAGCACCAGGGGGGTCCCTAACCACTGAAATGCCACAATGCAGAATAACCTTACCACACAGCTCAACATCAAGTTCTAAATAGCCAATGTAAGGAATTGCCAGCCCATTTGCTGCTCTAAGCTGAAGCCAATTACAGAAACGGAGGCAGTCCTGACCCCATGTTGCAAAATGCTTCATGAACAAACTTTCTGTAATGGTAGAAACCATAGAACCAGTGTCCACTAAACACAAGACCAAAACACCCCCGATTGACATCTATATTTAGACACTGCACACAGTCCGCTGGCGGTATCCAACTGTGAGCCTAAGGGTTCCCCACCTGAGCCATGGCTCAAAAGCTCAGTGGGCTCTAGTTTCCCGGCAGCCAATCTGCTTGAACAGACCTAGCAGTTCCTGAACCCGGATTATCATACCTAGGTTGATACTGATTAAAGACCCGAGAACATAGTGTCCTGTTTGCTGACACCTACGACAAATTAATAGAACTGAACCTGAGCTACTCTAAGGAATAAGGGGCCTGCAATGATACAGTTTGAGTAAGTTTATTCAACTGTTCTTGCTGCTACTTTAATATGTCCATAAGCTCTCTTAAACCAGGCTCTGGTGGCTCACCCTGCTTACTTGACTGGACACTGCCTTGCACGCCACACTGAAGGCCAAAAGCCGAGGGAACAGAATAACTACGGCCTCTGGCACCACCTAGTAGGTCCTCGCGCTCCCACCTCATCGCCTCAGCCCGGAGCTCCATCAATCTAATGTCTGGCTGCCTACGAACAACAGGTTTTAGCTTCCGATGCAAGGCACTATCAAGAACGTGTTCTGTAAATTGGTCTCGAAGCAATACCTCGGCATTAGGGATCCTACTTGGTGCCTGCTGTCTAACCCGAGCCATCAAAGACATTAAAGCTAGCGAAAACTCCTGAAGGCTTTCACCCTCAAGTTGGTGCCGAGAAAAAGAAAGCTGCAAAGTGATGTAAGATTGATGACATCCATAAAGCTCCTTCAAAATGGCAAGAATTTTATCAGAGTCCCCACGTACAGCAGGTGGACGGAACTTAATTTCCTGTTTGGCTTCTCCTTCCAAATGATCAAAAACAAAGCACGGTCAGCAGCGGCCAGATGTCAGGCACGTATGCACACCTTAACCTCCTCAGCCCACTCAGTTATCCCCAGCCCAGTCCTTCCATTAAACGTAGGGCACCTACAGTCCGAGGTACAACCACAAATCCCTCTGTGACAGAGGGAAGAGGGGACACCGTATTCACCACTGAACCAGACGGCTGAGAGGCGCCCCCATCTGGGTCCAAAGCCACCGCACGCTCCCGACGGAGTTGCTCATTATCTGCTTGAAGCTGTGACAAGATCTTTTAACTGCTGCAATTCCTCCTCCATGTCAACTGAGGAAAAATGCCAAAAGCCCCCCCCCCCCCCAAAAAAGAGATCCTAAAAGTTTGGGTCCTAACACCACCGCCGCTGTTCTGGATAGCTTTTTATGAAGAATCTAACAATTTAAACCACCAATACTACTAACAAAATAAGAAGTCTCTGCCCCCTTAATTTCCTGGTAATCCTGCCGACAACGCCAAAATGTGGCAGGAGGGTGGGAGAGAGAGCGCGATATAGCGCTCAAGTTGGAGATCTAAACAGACTGACAAAGTTGCTGACAACACCACCTAGGATAGGCCTAGGACCCTGCACAAGGCAGACAGGTTCGTTTTTACCTTTTTGAATTAAGGGGAGCAGAGACCAAAAAGAACTATAAAAAATATATCTTTATTCCCAACCTTGATTGGTTAAAATCACCCCCTTTACCAACATAGAAAAACACACTAAGTGGGAAAAAACAAACAAACCCAAAATTACAAAACTCTCATCCACACAAAAAAGAAAACATGCAAATAAACCAAACCAATATATTACAGTTAAAAACCACATTAAACACTTAAGGCGATGATAAAAACAAAACACTCAAAATACAGGTATGGGATAAATGTGGATCACAAGCCAGCACGCGATGTTATTTCTCTTTTTTTCGCCCACCTCTGGCTTTGTAACCCCTACATTGTCCGTACAAAGTCCAAATTGTTACCAGACTTAATAAGATGCAGCTTGGTCAAATACCCAGGAAATCAGCAGCAGGAGGAGTTACGCAAGGTGTGGCCAGCCTCTAGACTATCAAACCGACGCAGCTGTCCCCAGCAGCCACCGCAGGAGGTGCAGCCTGGTCCCGCTGTGATGTAGACACCACATTAGCAGACCAAAATAATTTATAATTGTTTATAAAAGACAAACCAGCAACTCACCAGTAAGACGTACCGGTCTGCTCAAGACCCCAGTGGAGCCACACTCCCAGCCTCCAGACAACGTGCGTAAAAGCGCACCAAGTGCCGCTTACCCCAAATCAGACGCTGGTGGCCCAAACACGCCCGCGAACAGCAGCAGCTGTAAGCCGCAGTGGTGCTTGGAGTAAAGCAGCACTCCAAGCCACTAATAAAGAGCCAACCAAAGCGTCAAAAAAAAAAGGTGAACGCACACAGTCACCACAGCATGTAAAGCCACTCCAATGCTACCGCACAGGAGAGACCAGGAAGCAAGAGGAACGAAGCCGTAAAACAATGCTTAATTTATATCCCTGGCTCACAAACACACCCAGGTGTGCACAACCAAGAACTTCCAAACACAGGTAGGGGAGGGTATGCACACTCCACACTACTACATATAGTCACACTCAATGTATAAGATGTGCAGCATTATAAACTGTGACTGTGGATGTTTTGTTTGTTTGATTTTTGATGGATATATTTTTAACTAACCCAAAACAGAACACTGTGTTTTTACAGTGTCGCTCACTGCATCACTCTTTTTTCAAACTTTTATGGTGATCTTGAACACGGCACTGTAGCATCACATCCTTGATGGAACTTATACGGCCTGTCAAATTTCACAAAACGGAAAAAATTGAGTTTCTACTGAAATCCAAGCATTATTATCAGTTTGTTTTTGTAACATTGCAAAATTACAGCTCATTTTAATGAGAATATATTTATCTGGGGGAGAATTCCACATAGTGAATATTATATTTTACTTTTAATCCTGTCTTCAGGAGGAAGCGCGTGTGTGCACACGAGGTTTTCAAAATGACAAAAATTACCATTGACCTTGCGTGATGAGCATATGCTGGGCGACGTGCACGCTAACATCTTAAAGATATCTTGTAAATCACTTCAGAGGTGTTTCACAAACTCGCTAACTTGTAGACAATATACAAGAAACATATTACATTTATATAGAATTAAGATGTTTCAGAGTGTTTTCCTCCATGTTGGATTATTTTGTTCAAGTGAGGAGTTAGCTAATGTCACTGTGTCACTTCACTGATTGGCTGTTGCCGTATGCTTCCCAGCATCCCTTGCGCAAGTTGGGGGAAGTTCCCACGTGATCTATAACGTCACTTTGGTTGCTATCATAGATTGTATGGGTCACTAAGGATGCCTGTTTGTTTGAATTTTTCCCCTTCAGGGGAAATACATAATTTATTTCCAGACAGCACAAATTTCGATGATATTGGCAATGTTATATTATGAATCCTCTGTTTAAATGCTAATAAATGAAATTATAGTGGTGCCAAACAAAGTTCTTTTTATCACTTAAATCTTAAAAACCCAAAGGCCGTACACTTTTAATATCCCTTGGAACAATAAATACTGTATATTGTAAAATTTGTACATTACAACCTAACAGCACAGTCACATTGTTTACCTCCTCAGTAAGCTGATTGCAATGTTGCACCAGAATGTTTTATTCTTTTTACAGGTTTGGTATAAAATGGAACAGCAATCATTTGCACTTCCCCTGATTTAATTAGTCACTTTTAGCTTAAACTTGTCTGTTTGTTTTTTAGTAAAGTCACCATTCTTGTGGTTGGTCTCGACAAAGCAGGAAAAACAGCCTCGATCAGAGTGATGTTAAGAGGTAAATAACCTGATTTTGAAGCAGATTCACAGTTGAGCAATGACAACAAATGGTCCTCTTGTGTTCAGTCCCACACAGCAGGGACGCAGGGCCGACTCAGGCCTGTGTCAGAAGTGAGTTGAGGGTGGAGAACTACCTGGTCACCCTGTTGGATGCTGGGGGATCTGCAGAGTCTCGGGGCTCCTGGAAGGACCTGTGTGCTGAAGCTCATGGGATCATCTTTGTGGTGGATTCCACTGACAGGCAGAGGATACAGGAGGTCCGAGAGGTTCTGGCTGACCTGCTGAAGCAACCCCGGGTGGCAGGAAAACCTTTATTGGTGTAATTACCATCATTATGTGCATTTTGCATATTTAATCTGTCATACATCTACAGTGTAAAGAGCACACTCTGGTGGATGAAAAATGAAACCACTTTGGCTTGTGCTGTCATTTATTGCCTTTTTTCTAGGTTGGCCAACAAACAGGACAAAATGAACGCTTTGGTGGGAAGTGAGCTGATTGAAATCCTGTCTCTGGAGAAGTTGGTCAACCAGAGCTGTTCTTTGTGCCATATTGTAAGTGCTGTTCTGACATTCACCTCTGGAAAACTCAACTGAGATGCAGTGAGGTCCCTCAGAGTGAGACATCTTTTTTTTGTAGTTGGGCCTTTGTACACCATAATGGAGTTTAAAAGAAACAATCAAGGTGTGTTTGTAGTGTAGACTTTTAGTTTTATTTCAAAGGCTTTTTACAGCCAGGGGTTGGTTACGAGAACATTCCAAGTAATGGAGTATGACTTCAACTTCATTTACATCAATCATTAAGAAATATAAACAGCATGATACTGTAGAGTAAATCTGTATGGAGTAGGCAGTTCTCAAAACACAGTGGCCGTGCAACAAGTAGGCTAGTGAGGGAAGCCACCAAGACACAAATGACAACTCTGAAGGAGTTGTTATCCTCTGTGTATGTTTTTCATTTAATATTTATTTAACAAGGTAAGTTATTAAGAAAAAAAATTATTTACAATAACGACCCGGTGGAAAGGGAAAAACACAGAGGTAAATCACAAAAGTGGATCAAACAACACACTTTTACAGTATATACAACAGACTAGAGTTAGCAAGAAGCAATAACATTTTCAATCATATACAAAAAAAAAACAAAAACTCATAACTTCATTTTAGCCAAAGCATGAGCAAGTTTCAGCCAGCAGATTCTTAAAACACACTTAAAAATTCCTATCGACACAAAGGTGCTCAGTTTTAAAGCCTTTTGAATCTCACTCCAGTCTTTTTCTGCAGCACAAGTAAAGGATAGTTATTCATATTTTGATTTGATTTTAGGTACATTAAGCAAGATAAGTTGGGCTGAGCGTGTACTATATGGAGTTATAGAAACTTGCAATAAATGACTAAGATAAGGTGGAGATAGACCTAATAGACATTTATAAATAAACACATACCAGTGGAACTTCCTTCAGTTTTACAATGGTGTGTGCGAAAACAGGCATTTGTTATAAAACGTAAGGCAGAGTGGTACATAACATCAAGGTTATGCAATTACGACTTAGGAGCTAGTCTGTATATTATGTCCCCATAGTCAAATATAGGCGTGATTGTCATAAGGACCAATATTTTCTGAGCAGAGGAGGTGAAAGATGAACGCATGCGATAAAGAAAGGCAAGTTCATACTTGTTTTTCATTGTAATCTATCAATGTGCTGTGAAAATGAGAGACAACACTCCAGCCAGATAGCCAGGTATTTGTATTCAGAGACTTGCTCAATCATAGTGCCATTTGGTGTGGTAATGTTTGGAAGAGTCAATGATTTTAAAATACTTTTCTATCCAAACCACATGAATTTGTTTTATTGACATTCAGCACAGAAGACAAAGCCTGTAGGATTGTGCTGAAGCTCGCCTGAAGTGAAGCTGCTACTGCCTCTGGGGATGGGCCATATAGAGGATAGTGTCATCTGCATAGAGGTGAATGGATGAGCCAAGAGTTACTGTTGATAATTGATTTATATAAACCGAGAATAGGGTAGGTCCTAGGATTGACCCTTGAGGCACGCCTTGGTGACAGGGAGAGGAAATTAGATAACTAGGCTAGATTTTAAGTACTGCTTTCATCCTGAAAGATAGCTTCTGAACCAATCAAGTGAATATCATCTATACCAATTTCAGTTAGTTTGTCTAAGAGAATAGAATGATCAACTGTATCAAATGCTTTGGCCAAATCTATAAAAATTGCTGCACAGTACATTTTGTTATCTAAGGCAGAGGTTATATCATTTAAAACTTTCAGAGATGCCATAATGCACCCATGACCCTGTCTAAAGCCAGACTGAGTGGCACTGAGAATATTATCTTGGAGAAAAAAAAATCTCTGAGTAGTTTATTTACAATTGTCTCTATGACTTTTGATATGCAGGGCAAAATTGAGGTGGGCCGACAACAGTTTGGGTCGGATTGATCTCCACCTTTAAAAACAGGGTGTACAACTGCTGTTTTCCAGGCTAATGGTATTTCGGCTGTTTCAAAAGACATTTATTATATCCTTTATGGGTGAGGCTATGTGATTGGTGAAGCTGCTGACAGTGAAACTTTTGCCTGCTGCATCACCAGACGACACAGCTTCATAGTGGAGGGAGAAAAGGAGGACTGTAAAAACAGATCAAATCTAGGCTTGAGTTCATTTTTAGAAAATCATTCTCTGTTCCATTTCAGTATGATGAAGCAGTAGAAACATTGTACCATCCCACCAAACACAACCATGGAAGCCTACAATTCCTTCAGTGTTCCCATGGGAAGTCTACGTCTTGCACAGTCACTCAGTCAATTTTCTACTCCAGTGAGATCTACTACACTGTTTGTATTTCTTAATGATTGATATCAATCAGAGTTGCAACATTTAATCAATTATAAATTGACTATCAACTCATTTGGCAATCATTTAGATTGATTCAAGAAAACCTAAATTCACTGATTCCAGCTTTTTACATTATGTTTTCTGTTTATGTTCCATTTTCTTTACTCTTCTCTGGCAATAAAATGAGTATCTTGGTGTTGTCAACAAAACAAAACATTTGAGGATTTTTCTTTCACCTTTTTTTATACATATTATGGACAAAACAACTAATTGATTAATTGAGAAAATAACAAATAGATTAATCATTAATGACAATATTCATTAGTTGTGCCCCTAATGTAAATTAAATCAAATATATTTTCAGTGACTTGGAAATGTTCATGTATCCACCATGTATCTTGTAACTTATCTTCACGAAACTGGCTGTAAAAATGATGATTAACAGGTTGTATTAACAGGAAACTCCTGTGGATGTTCTACCAGTCTGTAGTAGCCAGCATCCTCTTTTATACCGTGGTATGCTGGGGGGGGGGGGTAGCACAACCAAGAAGGACACATCCAGACTGGACAAACTGATCAGGCGGGCTGGCTCTGTGGTTGGCATGAAGCTGGACTCTCGTGACGGTGTCAGAGAACAGTGGACAAACTGCTGGACATTATGGACGATGCCAGTCACCCTCTGCACACCATCATCAGCAACCAGAGGAGCCTCTTCAGCCACAGACTGCTCCTTCCCAAGTGCAGGACCAACAGACTGAAAAACTCTCAGACCATCAGACTGGACAACTCCTCACTCAGGGGGAGGAGGAGTAACAAGAAGACAGAGGACGGGAAGGAGAGGAACAGTAGTAGTCAGTAAACCAGCATTCATCAGTATGTCTTGTATTTATATTGTGCATTTATATTTATATTTGCAAACTTTTTTTTTACTTTCACAGTTGATACTCTGTGTGCTTCTTACCCTGTGTGCTGCTATACAATTCTGCTGGAACCTCAGTTTCCCTGAGGGAGTCTTCCCAAGGAATCAATAAAGTTCTATCTAATCTAATCTAACAATGATACTTAGTTTGTCCAGTTACTTGCGCCCTTATAAAGGGGAGAGACAGTGTATTAAAATGGCTGTAATTCCTTAATGGTTAATGCAATATTTATCTGAAACCCCTTGAACTGAAGCTGAAAGTGAACAAATCTCAATTTCTGCTCCATTGTGGTGAAGTACAGAGGTAAAATTACAAAAATTGTGTTACTGTCTGACTGTAAATTGACAGAAAGAGAAATTTCTGTACATTAATTAAATTTTGATTCTCCAATAAGTGCTGTAGTAGAGAACAGAGAAACAGATGTCTCCTCTACTCTCAGGAGCCCTGTTCGGCCTTAATGGACCTGCGACGCTGGTCAGACAGGAAGACTCTACGGGGCCTTCGCTGGTTGCTGCGTGCCGTTTGTCTGGATTACCCTGAGCTGTGTGCACGTGTGGCCCGGGACAGCAAGATCCCTTTAAAACCAGAAGAGAGAGAACCACCTGGGAAAAACTGGAAAGCAGAGAAAAGATGCAGAAAAACCATAGAAGAGCGGTGAGAGTGCACGCTATTTTGACCACCTAAGCAAGCTTAAACATTGCACAGATCCACATAAACATCTCCATGTAATATTAAAAGCCCCAAACTGCATACTCACAATTTCTGTTTCATTTTGTCTGGTGACAGATTGAAATCCAGCAAGTCGGACCTTCACCAGGTTCATCGACTAAACGACAAGGACAAAAAACCCAAGGGCGACGGGAAGCTGCAACCCATTCGGAGCATGCTGCAAAAGGTTAAACGATACTTTAAAAGCATATTCATGCTTTGAAGCCTCTTCATAAATAAACGAAAACCTCACAAGTCTTTAATTTTCAGGAAAATATGCTGAAAAAGAAGCTTAAGTCAAAGAAGCATGTGACGGTGAAGGAAAGTGAGATAAGTCACGAAGTGGTGAACAGCCAGGAGGAAGAGGAGGCTGATGCCAACGAAGGGGAGCAGAGACATCAGAAAGAGAAATCCAGCTGTGCCTTGATTCCTCCAAAAAAAGGCAAACTGAAACGCAAGATGAAGGTGAAAGAAGAGACTCTGGGGGTGTCGCCGTCACCAGAGAGTGAAGGAAATCCTCCCAAAGGTCAGAAATGCCTTATACACTATCAATAACCTTTATCCATGGCATCACCAAGACGTGAAATATCATGTTTATTTTAAAGGAGGAAAGAAGAAAAAGAAGAAGGTCATAAAACTAAAAAGGAAGAACAAGATCAACACAGAGGGGATGCCTGCAGGCTATTCTCAACCTGTAGACCTTTCTGCTACGTTTGGTAAGCCTCAACTGATTCTTCCATCCCACACTCAAATAAAAGGACAGCACTTCAGACTGTTCTCAAATCCCAGCATCCATCTGAAAAGACGACCCTTTCTCCTGACAGATCTCTACCGAACGGCAATACGGGCTCTGAAGGAACGTCAGGAGCAGAGATCGTAAGAGATTCCTGGTTGACTGCTGTGACTCGAATGCGAGGATGCTGCGCATGAGTAAAGATGGTCCCTGCAGTGCTGCCACTCCGCTTCACAAACGCTTTCCTGTCAAAAGATACATCTCAGAGAGCGATTCGGACTTGTTTGCACTTCCTACTGTGCACTGCCACCTCAGACTGATCCCTGAACATTTGAATTCCGATGTGTCATGATGGGAAACTAAATATTCCTGCAGAGCAAAATTGTACTACAGTAGAGATACTTGCACAATAACCTCAAAAGAGTATTTAAGTGATGTAAAATAACAAAACTGTAATCTACCAAGTTAACACAATACAAACATGAAGCCATTTCTTTTTTCATTATTTGCCTGATTCACATGAGTTCATTAGCGTCGGCCTATTTTAATGTGTAGTGCTGCGGTTTTTCTGTTGTGAGTGTGGAGCTAAAACCCTTTTCACACTGGGCCAACATAGAGTTGCGTAATGCGGCATACCGACTACGGCGAGTTTATGCAGCCCTACATGGCAATACGCTGAGGGATGAAAAGGGACTCAAAGGGGTCCACAAAATAGATGCAAAAAATGAAACAAGATTGGTTTTTTGCGGACTTTCGGCATAGAGCACCGGACGCAGTGTTCTACACAAGTCTACACAACACTCCGCTACTGTATTTAAGTCTCTGCAACACTGGACTATTATACATCATGCCTCTGCAATTGTACACAACCCTATGCCAGTCCGGCGAAAAATCCTTTTTGGTTTTTTATCAGTACATACCTGCATTGCTAGATTTTATTCATCCCACTGAACTTTAATGGCAGTGAAGCTTCAAAACCACAGAAGAAGAGGCGGGCCAAGCTTCCATGTCCTGCCAAGCTTCCACGGATGAATAGCCAGCGAGAAGACATGTCTACGTCCACTATAACACCTCACAGACAGATTGCCAGCAAGAGGACATGTACACATCCACTATAATACCTCAAGGATGGATCGCGCACAGTCGCCGGCTGTAGCTCCGCTTTCACCTCCTCAAGTTCTCTCACGACTGTGGCATGTCAAAGTCCATTAACTCCTGGAAATAATGTATTCTGACCTTTTCCAATGTATCAAATCAATCTGCGTGTCCAGGCAGTCTGTAAAAACTGCGTGATGGAGCCAAGCTTCTCTCCTCTGCCCTTATGCAGCCATTCCTGCATACGAGATACACAGCACAATGCAACTCTACGTGGGCCTGGTGTGAAAGGGGCTGACTACTTAACTTTGCAGTTATAAGTTTAAATTACTTGATATAACATCATGGTTGTAAGTGACATTATTTAATGAACATATGTTATAAAAATGGAATACTTGCTCGCAAAGTAGCTTAGAAGGCTAATTTCTGAAGCAGCTACATGCTAACTAGCTAAGGTAGCATAACGGAAGCTCCCTTGCAGACAGTTTTGTGAATACAGTAAAACCTACAAACATGCTCAGAGTTCACAACTTCACCAAAACATATTCCCTTTTCTGTAATGATAAAAAATGACATTTAAAATAAAAAATTCTAAAAAAATATAAAATTTTGCTGATTTTGTCCAAAATGTACCAAATACTGCTTTGCTATATGTTAAGCACTGTGTAAACACACACACACACACACACACACTGGATTGCACTCACAACTACGCAATATATCTGTTACAGCTCAGGAACTACAATTTCACTAAAAGCTGTTGCGTAATTTCTCAGTAAGCCTGACAAAAAGTAACTAACAAACACTACAACCTACTATCACTACTCCTACTATTGTTACTCCTACTACTGCTAATACTACCAGAGCGCATTTGGCCAAATCTTTGTGATTTAGTTTATACTGTCTCAACTTTTAAGAACTTTACTTATCTGTGAACATTGTATTTTAGTTATACAGTGCATTGGTTTGTCATTGAGTTAAACTATACAATAAACATCTTTTTCCACGAGTTTTGGTATTGTGTTATGTGTTACAGCAAGAGCTCTTGTAGACTTAAACATTCTGTTTGTAAATGTGTAATTACAGATAGTATTTGTTACTCCAGTGAGATCCTCAGGTGCCACAAGTTCTGTGTATACAGCTGTGTATAACCAGGGGGGAGTCTGGTTTGTTAAATTGTGGCAATTTAAAGACGGGGCTTTTATTTATTACTGATTTTATAGCATTTTATCCAATTCTTATCTGTTGTTTTTGGCAGTTGTTTGATATTTGCAAGGGCTACAGTAGAAGTAGTTTTTTTTTTGTTCAACCTTTTGCGTTACTCTGGTAATATATTCACAACTGTAAGTTATGCTTGTCAAGAGAAAACGCTGTCCTTCTGTCTGTCCTTCCATCCACCTGTATGGCAAAACCTTCCGCACTGTAAAACCTGAGAACTGTAAAACTCTCAAAATCAAGTTGTATACATTAATACTGCCAGGCACCTGCTTGCTTGCCAAAAATAAATAAATAAATAAATAAAATTCATGCTTTTCTGACATGTATAAATGCTCCCCCTTTTTAAACTGAATTTTGCGTTTCAAGTAGGAAATGCACCATAGCTCTAACATGCTCACATTGCTTGCTAGATGGCGACAAAAGCTGCTCAAATGTGCAGCAAGGTCTCAACTGTTTATTCATTTGAGAAGTTAACCCTCTGCGGCCGACGCCGTTGTATACGACGGCTAAGACCAAGCTTTACTAAATTATAATTAAGTTTTGATTGATATGAGATAGAAACTTACTTTTTTTGCTGAAAAGTTAACTCCACGGACTTTTGAGCCAGCCATCGGCCATCTTTGTACTCCTCATAGAAGCTGTGTGATGACGTGCGCAATGTGAGTGTCCAATCGGAATTAGTTCACCGTCACATGGTTTTCCAAAATCCAATCGTAGGGCAGATTTACCTCACGTGAAAAGCCAAAGATCATTTTTAGGAGTGATACGTTACTAGTTGGCCCATTTGAATAGCCCCCGTGCTCCAATGAGCACATACTATTAGTACATACTCAGTGCGCCCTGCGCCATTACGCACAGCGATCAGTGAAAGCAGGAGCACACAGAGAGCCTCTGATGACAATCTCACGTGCTCAAACAAAGAGTGTGTAACTATTTACCACATTTAATCCACCCCTTCATCCCTGCTGTTCTTCACACTGAAATCTGAAGTGTGATTCATTTACTGCTCTAGTGGCCAATCTGACAAATCATCCTCGTAAGTACAAACAGCACTCCACTGAAGAAGAAGAAGAAGAAGAAGAAGGAGGCCATAAATAATTTAAGAAAACGGCCAAACTGGCATAAAAGGTTAGAGAGCTGAAATGTGTCTATACAGACAGAAACAGGCGACAAAACGTCCAATTTGGTACAGGATATATGACTAATCTCGTCGATAAGCAACTAACTGCTGCAGAGTCGGGAGGTTTTCAAAAATTCTTATTTTGATTTCATACACTCTCATCGTGCGGTGTAACAGATTCAGCTGGAGTTCACTGCAGATGGAATATGCAGGTAACATGTTTGCCATCAATAATACAAACTGATCAGACAACAATTTTAACCCTCTGGGGCCGACGCCGTCGTATACTACGGCTGAGACCAAGCTTTACTAAATTATAAATAATTTTTGAATGATATAAGATAGAAACTTACTTTTTTTTTGCTGAAAAGTTAACTCCGCGGACTTTCGAGCCAGCCATCGGCCATCTTTGTACTCCTCATAGAAGCTGTGTGATGACGTGCGCAATGCGAGTGTCCAATCGGAATTCGTTCACGTCACATGGTTTTCCAAAATCCAATCGTAGGGCAGATTTACCTCACGTGGAAAAGCCAAAGATTGTTTTCAGGAGTGATGTGTTACTAGTTGGCCCGTTTGAATAGCCCCCTGGGTGCTCCAATGAGTACATACTATTAGTATATACTCAGTGCGCCCTGCGCCATTACGCACAGCGATCAGTGAAAGCAGGAGCACACGGAGAGCCTCTGATGACAATCTCAATCAAACAAAGAGTGTGTAACTACCAGGATTACTCCACTAGTTTGTATGTGAATGTTACTGGATAACTCTGTTGCTTTCTCGGCGTAAAGCACTGTTTACCATATCAATGGACAACAAAACGCACGGACCATTTTGTATATATTGTTCAAAATGTGCATTTGTGTTTACTGTTTGGACCTTTTTGTTTTTCAGTCTTTCACACAAGACCTCAAATTACCTTTATAAAGTGTCAAAACAGTTGTTTATTATAGTTTGCTGTGTGTTTTGAATAAATGCGTGTGGAAAATTATTTTTCCCTTTATTTTTTTCCTTGCCTATTTTTGATAGTAAACCTTTATTACACTTATAAAACACAACAAAACATATATATTCTGAAAGCACAGGTTGTCCTGAAAAAAAAGGAGATATAAAACTTGATTGTGGGATGCAGGGAGAGCTGTTAACAGCAATAATAAAACATTTATGCCAGTCGAGTGAACTGTCCAAAAAATGACCTCGGACCCCAGATCGTTAACTTTTGGCAAAAATAAGATGGGCTGACAGCCAAAAACCACTTTACAGTTGTGTTCCTTGCCCTCATGTGGAATTTACTTGTTAATATAGTTTATGGTTTGTCTATAAACTATTTAAGTACATCTTTCAGTGCAGTAGAACTCAGAGTAGTTCCAACTTGGGGTATTTGGACAACATACAGACAAACAATAAAATAAAATCAGAATCAGAATCACCTTTATTGTCATTGTAATTTACACTGCAATGAGATTTGAGTGCAACTCCAAAAGGTGCTTTTCCGAGGTGAGAGTAATTATTAGCCAAATAAAAGATAATAAAATTTAACAAAATAAATTATTTAAATATATGTACAAATAAAAATAAAATGTGGACAAAATATAAAATGTAAAACGGGAAATTATGTACAACTGTGGAATGATATTGCACAGGAAAATATTGCACATGGGTACAGATATTGCACAAGAAACTTTGAAAAGTGCAGATTAATGTGGTCTGTGATTGTTCAGTGCAGTGATTGTGCCTGAGTCTGTTTGTCCTAGTTTTGATTAAATATGTGCATATCCTGTATTTGTGCGTGTAGGTTTTATAGACTGCATGCATTTGACCCATTTTACCTTTTTAAAAAACTATCTCCAGATACATAGATATGTTCATTCAGGTAATGATGCACTTGTGTCATTGCAGATCTACATTAGTGTATTTCTGTGGCCGCAGCGCGGATGAAGGCAGTTCCTGCGGATAAGCCCCGCCCCCTGGTGCATTTCTGTGGGAAGAAGCAGCCGCGGTTGAAGGATGGCCTCACCAAGGACGATCACCATTGTGGCCCTTTCTTTTGCTCTGGGTTTATTTTTCGTCTTCATGGGGACCATTAAACTCACTCCGAGGCTAAGCAAAGATGCGTATAATGAAATGGTGAGTAAACGACGGAGAAAAGCCCATCTTGTGTCTGTGCGTGGAGAAAGGCTTTTGTTCTTATGGTGCACGAGAAAAGGATAATTTATTCACTTACCTGCTTTGGTAAAATGCACTTAGCCAGTGGAAACGTATGCATGTAAAATGTACTGTAACATCACGATAGCACATGCATTATAGGCCTGCATAAGATATTTTGTCAGTGGTATTGATGATCTTTAAATACTCCCTTCAGTGCAGGTCTGTTGAAATAGTGTCAGTCTGAAATAATAAGACATTTATCACTTGTAAAGCAGGCAGTTCAATTTATTCATGCAACACAACATGATGCACACGGAAATATTCCTATGTAGATTGATTTTATTGAATATGCTGCAGCAACAAGGCTTTTCCATTCACATGACAGGTGCCTTGCTCAAAAGAACAATGGCGGCGCATTCCAGCAAATTCTCTCAAATAGGGCCTGAGAACCAACGTCACGCCGCGTTGCATTATGGGGTGTTTTTTGCCATGTTTGGAGCTAGTGTAGTAAGCACTGTTATTGAACTAAACTATAAGGGCACCTTTAAGAGCATATTCCTCTGCCACTCTAATGAGAGACACTAGAATACTTTGTGTGTGTACATGTTACGGCACCGTGAGAGTCTGATAGTCATTTTACAGGAGACCAATAAGGCAGATTGTTAATCTAACCCTGTTGGTTGTGTATATATCCAGGAAATATGTTTTTTGGAGTATACAGTAAAACTCACATATGATGGATTCAGGTGGACCAGCAAATTTTGTGTGTTATAATCGAAATCCACAAAATGTATAAAATGAACAAAATCTGGTTTTGTATAAAATGGACAAAATCCGTTAATAAGTATGTAACAAATTAGTTACAGTCAAGAGGTGCCGAATGATCTATGGGGACTCCCCAGCACCAATTAGGTTTACATATATCCTTGATTAAATGCCTGACCTTGAATAGGGGCCTGCCTCTTTTAATGACCGGTCAAAACTTTGTCTGAAAAAAATAAGTGCCTGCCTTAAATATGCGCCAGGTATTATGTGCATTAAAAAGGTTATATTTGGTCGAATCACTCTTTTTTCTAAGTCTGCTGTGGAGTGGTACCTTAAAATTCTAAAGCTTGATTTATGGTTCTACAACGCTGTAACTCCATGGCCATGCAGTGACGTTGACGTGCGCATGACCCTTTTAAAATTCTCCGTCACGTTGGTTGGTGTCTTAATGCAATTTACCATAGGACCAGTGGCTTTTCTGGATCAATTTGTCCCTCAATGAGCTCTACTTCTTCGATCATCATTCTTTATATATCATCAACCTCCAAACCAATGGTACATGCAATTTCTGTCCATGAATTGCAGGTCATTTGAGTGTCTTTGTAGTTTTTAGACTCTGTGTTGTAAAGTTGGTCATATTTGCGGACTTTTTTGCCAAACATATTTGATCCATGAACGATATGTAATTGTTGTACGCACTGCAAAAACTATTAAAATATGACAGGAGAAGAAGGAGTGAAAACAGAAATGACCAATCACAGCCCTTGCAGTCTTTGTCGTTTAGCTGGTGCATGTCAGGCTACTGGAAGGGTTTGCAGCCATGCAGAGGGCTCTGATCTAAAGTGGTTGTCTTTGGTTTGTCACACCCAGGGTTATGTGTGAAACGTAACACCATAATACAGTGCAAGCAACAAGCAGCATTTTATTAATAATCACCTGCCTTGAATTATGGCCTTTTTTGTCCAATGTGGGCAAAAATCCGTTATACAAAACCTGGTATATACAGTGTTTATTACATGGGAAACTATACAAACGCATTGGGACTTTGACTTTTATCCAGTGAGTGTGAGTATCTGCTTTATATGATGATGGTTTAGGTGAGTTTTACTGCAGTGGTGTAACTTTATGACGTTTAGTGACATCATCATGACATCCCTTGGACCACGGAAAGATAAGGGTGAAACTTTTTTCATAATGTTTTAACAACTGGAAAAAAGGCAAAAAAGGAAATATTTTGAAGCAGATTCAGATTACCACCAACATTATTAAAACATATTTTGAGCTTTTGTCTGCACTCAAATGACAGTGATCATATAGTAATAATTATGTTATTACATACAGTGAGGCAAACAAGTATTTGCTAATTTTCCCAACTGTATAAAATGGAGAGGTCTGTAATTTTGATCGTTGGTACACTTCAACTGTGAGAGACAAAATTGAAAAAAAAAAGATTGTATGATTTTTAAATAATTAATATGCACTTTGTTGCATGAAATAAGTATTTGATCACCTACCAACCAGCAAGAATTCTGGCTCTCACAGACCTGTTAGTTATTCTTTAACACAGTAAATTTTGCAGAGTAAAATATACTCTGCCAGGATAACATTTGGTCTCAGTCTGGTCTCTTCATTCATTTTAGTGTCAAATTCACAAATATTATAACAAGTTTTTGATTGATGGACAAAAAAAAAAGAAGGTTGGATGGCATCTTAGAATCACGTCTCTGACTTTGTATGTCTCTGTGTGGAATATGTTTCCTTCAGTGATGAAGGTTCCTTCCACAGACGCTGCAGAAGGTTACTTTGGAAGGTACTTAGGCCCCATAATGTATACAGAAAATACTCACAGTGATTACTTAAACTGATTCAGATTCAACACAAGTAGTTGTATAATTACTTACATATGTTGATTGTATTGTTGGCAGGGATTTAAAGTCTTCTTGTTTCTTTTCCTTTCAGAAACGGGCATACAAGAGCTATGCCAAAGCACTGCCTGGTCTGAAAAGATCGGTATCAGCTCAGTCCTGCTTCGTAAGATCATTGGCTCTCTGGAGGTGGGCTGTGGCGTCGTACTCACCCTGGTGCCGGGCAGACCAAAGGATGTGGCCAACTTCTTGCTGCTGCTGGTCATGTTGGCGGTCCTCTTTTTCCACCAGCTTGTCGGAGACCCTCTGAAGCGATACGCCCACGCTCTAGTCTTTGGCATTCTGCTCACCTGCCGACTGCTAATTGCCCGTCAGGGTGATGACAGGCCAGAGAGAGAGGACAGTAGGGAAGAAATGCACATTAACGATCAGGAAAAGAACAAGGTCAAGCAGTCCTAGGCCCCTCCTTCACTTTGGTCCAAACTGCAGTGACTGGGAAACTTGTGAACATATGGATTGTTAAAATTAAAAATTTTGAAGGTGATCACTTCCAGTAATAATGTCCCTCGCATATCATCCGTCCCATCCAGCCACTGAGTGATTTTACCATTTACTGTACTACTATGTACTCTTATTGTGAAATTCAGAATCCTTCTTCCATCCATCTGTCCATGCATAACTGCGGACAAACAAACCTGTGAAAAGCTCAGCTCTCTGTCAATAGTTCATCCTGTCGACCTTTTCTCGACCATATTTATTTCATCATTCAGTGTCTCAAATGTTGGCGTTTTTGTTTTTGCTCATATATGAATTTCATCTCAGCTGCACGTTAATGTGAAGCTTGTTTTTTATACTGTAGGAATAACTGATATTAATTACAATGTTTTAATTCAAGCATGTTATTTAGTTACCAAAACCACAATCTTCACTGTTGATTTTTATTTAATACAAAGAGTATTTATTGAACGTTCACTTCTCATTACAAAGCAGTGTTAGCTTAAAATTTGAAAAAAAGAATAATTACTTATTGGTCACTGTTGGACCTCAACAAAAATACACATAGAATCCTTTTCCTCAAAATAAAATTATGTTTCTGCTGCTAGCCTGTGTGGCAGAACATTACCACATAAAAAAAAGCATTTGCCTGTTAAAGATACAATTTTGTGTTTTGCTACTTCATAGCTAGAGTCTTAAACAAAATACTCACGAAAATATGACTTTGGGGGTTGCCCCCCCCAAAAAAAAACAACCTTGAGGATATTGCTTTTTTCATTTGGATTAGATTAATATGCTATCAGTGTATTTTGGGATTTGCAATATTTCTGTAAATGATATACTTAAATAAAGAATCTGAGGTGAGACTAAATACATGTTTGGTTATTAGTACTTTTATTCAACAAAAGCCATTCTTCAATACAATTTGTTTACTGCAAAATGGGATTTTTATTCAAATGTGCACACAGTATTTATGATTAATTCAAAAGATAAGTTTTGTTAAAAACTGCCCAAAGATAGGTGCGCCAAGCTTGTGGCATCATATTCAAGAAGACTTGAGCCTGTATTTGCTGCCAAAGGTCCACCTGGGGTAAATTCAGTTGATTGGACATGATTTTGAAAGACACACACCTGTCTACATATAAGGTCCCACAGTTGCCAATGCAGGTCAAAGCACAAGCCAAGCGTGAAGTCAAAGGAATTGACTGTAGACCTCTGAGACAGAATTGTCTCAAAGAACAAATCGGAAGGCAAAGTTCATCACAAACTTACATTTAGCCTCTGGAATCTTCAGTCATAAGCCCAGTAGCCTTCTGCTGCTCTGCAGCCACTTCCCGTCTCACATACTGAATGGACGACAAACCTGATACGGTGATACTATTCTATTTCGACACTAGCAGGAAAACCCCCAAAATGTTTAAAGCTACTCTCTGACACCATTTTTCGTTCATAAATGGCAACATCAAAGATGAGCTTGACAAAAGCAAAGCCATTTGCCAGGCATGCCAAATGGAAGTGAAGTGTTGCAGAAATACGACTATACGAATGCGAGAAGTAAGCTGTAGCCAGCACAGATGGTGGGCATTATAAGCGACACCACTCTTAAAGTTGCCCGATTTTGCAACAGAATGCCAACACATGCACATCCATGTTGGTAAGAAGTCTGTTAAAATGTAGCCTACGAGGGTAGGCTGAAAAGTTCTTCATCCTTCATGGGGAGCCTTAGAACTTTTCAGCCTACCCTTGTACATTTCAAAACAAATGCTGTTGCCAGACTGTCTGCTGATCACCTAAAAAAAAATAATCATACTTTATTACAATATTCCTTCATACAAAACCTTTACTTTACCTCAAAAAACTAATCTAACCAGATTGAGCCTTCAAAACACTTTTAAAAATCATGCTGTTGCATTACTTTTTTCACTTTTCCCCAATGGCCAAAAAAGCAAACGGCACCAATAGTGGAACTTTTACATTAATGGAATGGGGTTCAAAACTGCCCACAGTGTCCTTGCTAAAAGCCAAACTATATGAAAACACAATAATTATCAATCAATCTACAGATTTCACAACAAAGTTAAATGTCCCTGACTCACATTATCAGTAACTACTGTATTCACATCCATATGTTTGTGCTTCATGTACACTGTGTTTATTCCTTCCTATATCTCTATGAGTGTATGTACAACCCCAATTCCATTGAAGTTGGGATGTTGTATAAAATGTAAATAAAAACAGAATACAATGATTTGCAAATCCTCTTCAACCTATATTCAATTGAATACACCACAAAGACAAAATATTTAGGGCCCAAGTAGGAAAAAGTCCAATGAGGACCCTATTGTTGTTGCGCTGTTTATTATTATTATTATTATTATTATTATTATTGTTGCCACTTCTGAAATCCAAATTTCGGCCATTTCCCATGCTCAAAAACTCACCAAACTTTGCAAAGTTGTCCGGCCGGATCCGAAATTCGATATTTTGGGGGTCTCGCACATGGTCGCAGTGAAATGGCAAAATAGCGCACCCTAGAAATTTTCAAAAACCCATCTGCATTGTTTTTTTTTTTTTTTTTTTTTTTTTGTAGCCTCACGAAATTCGGTACACGTATTTATCATGCTGGGATGCACAAAAAAGTCTGTTACCGTCATGGTGAAATGTCAACAGGAAGTCAGCCATTATGATTTTAAGTTTCGATTTTGAGGTTATTTTTGCCATTTTTGCCCATTTCCAGTACTTACATTTGAACGAACTCGTCCTAGGGATTTCATCCAATCGTCTTCAAATTTGGTCCACATCATCATGACCCCATGGTGATCAAAAGTTATCAAAAGAATTTTTGTAGGTCAAAAGGCGTGGCTGCTAGTGTTCGTCAAACTTTGGCGAGCTTTACGGAGCACGGCGTTTCACATCGAATGGCTGTCACGCCTACATACTTCATCGTAGATCCTTCAAACTTGCTTGACATGATGAGGGTTCCGCCCTGAACGTCTGCATATACGAGGGCTGTCAATAAAGTAACGGTCCTTTTTATTTTTTTCAAAAACTATATGGATTTCATTCATATGTTTTTACGTCAGACATCCTTGAACCCTTGTGCCCATGCGTGAGTTTTTCCACGCCTGTCGGTGATGTCATTCGCCTGTGAGCACTCCTTGTGGGAGGAGTTATCCAGCCCCTCGTCGGAATTCCTTTGTCTGAGAAGTTGCTGAGAGACTGGCGCGTTGTTTGATCAAAAGTTTTTCTAAACCTGTGAGACACATCGAAGTGGACACGGTTCGAAAAATTAAGCTGGTTTTCAGTGAAAATTTTAACGGTTGATGAGAGATTTTGAGGTGATTCTGTCGCTTTAAGGACTTTTCACGGTGCGAGACGTCGCGCAGCGCTCTCAGGCGGCGTCATCAGCCTGTTCAAGCTGAAAACCTCCACATTTCAGGCTCTATTGATCCAGGACGTCGTGAGAGAACAGAGAAGTTTCAGAAGAAGTCAGTTTCAGCATTTTATCCGGATATTCCACTGTTAAAGGAGATTTTTTTAATGAAAGACGTGCGGACGGATTCGCGCGTCGGGACGCAGCCGACGCGGTGCGGCGGCACAGGAAAAACACCTCCGTGTTGATAACCATTTGTAAAATCCAGGCGGCTTTTGATGGCTTTCAGTGGAGTGAGTATATGAGAAATTGTTTAACAGGCAGGACATGTTCCAACTTGTCCTTAAGGCTTTCAACAGAGGTGTTTTTCCTGTGGCGGAGCGTCGCGGCGGCTGCGTCCCGACGCGCGGACCCGTCCGCACGTCTTTCATTAAAAAAATCTCCTTTAACAGTGGAATATCCGGATAAAATGCTGAAACCGACTTCTTCTGAAACTTCTCTGTTCTCTCACGACGTCCTGGATCAATAGAGCCTGAAATGTGGAGGTTTTCAGCTTGAACAGGCTGATGACGCCGCCTGAGAGCGCTGCGCGACGTCTCGCACCGTGAAAAGTCCTTAAAGCGACAGTCTCACCTCAAAATCTCTCATCAGCCGTTAAAATTTTCACTGAAAACCAGCTTAATTTTTCGAACCGTGTCCACTTCGATGTGTCTCACAGGTTTAGAAAAAATTTTGATCAAACAACGCGCCAGTCTCTCAGCAACTTCTCAGACAAAGGAATTCCGACGAGGGGCTGGACGACTCCTCCCACAAGGAGTGCTCACAGGCGAATGACGTCACCGACAGGCGTAGAAAAACTCACGCATGCGCACGAGGGTTCAAGCATGTCTGACGTAAAAACATATGAATGAAATCCATATAGTTTTTGAAAAAAATAAAAAGGACCGTTACTTTATTGACAGCCCTCGTATTAACATCCCACCTCTGCCATAGCGCCACCCGGTGGTAACAGGAAATGTCCTATTTTTACTTTAACAGGTTCTGATGTCACATAGATAACCCCATCACCTTCATTCCACTTCTAAAACATGCAGAACAAGTTGGTGAACGTAGGCAATGATTGCTGTGAAGTTACGAGTAACGGCATCCATGTGGCGGCGTGCCAAATATTGCCCCTTCGCCATGAAATTACGTTCTTCCTTTTGACACCTTTCATTTTGTCATATCATCATGAAAATTGATACACAGGTCAAGCACGACAACCTCTTACAATTCATAGGGGCAACGCCCATGGGTGGGACAAAATGCCTCAATAGTGCCCCCTTGAAACTTTCAAAAATCCCTCCCCATAGGGGTTTTTTGGAGTAGGGAGATGAAAATTGGTACACATGTGACTTGCATAGACGTACAAAAAAGTCTCTTGCACCATTCTTACACCGATCTTCACCATGGAACATTAAGTCATGACAACTCCTTCACGCATGTAATGAGGGTCAGTCCTAAACACTCAGACTACCAGAGTGGTGCCAAATGTCACTGCTGGGGTAATTTACAACTCATTAGGTCACCTTTTCTTATGTACCTGTTCTTATGTTTCATATGTAAGTGCAGTCATTAGGATCAGAAGTGTTATACATGCATTCAAAAAAAAAAAAAAAGACCAAAAATTTTGTTTTGACAAATTAAAGACTTAAAAAACAAAACTAAGCTTCATGAATTAAATGTAAATTCAGTTTTCTTTTAAAAGTTTGCAATGATGATCTCTCTGTTGCATTTCTTTTATCATTCCATATTTGTACGACACAATATCTGATGGAAAACAGACCATAGTTTACTGTGAGAATGTTCAGTTTTTAAAAAGTGGTGCAGAGGTTTCTGTTGATTAAGAAGAAGGACAGAAATACCAAAGTGCTTTAGAGTAAAAAAGACTGTACCCCAGGACCCCAGGGGAACACAAGGGTTCATTTTAATTTTTAAGATATGGAACAGTAGTAGTAAGAGGTCGACACAGTTTATGTTTGCATTCTTGGTGAAATTTATTGCTTACAGATTGTCTGACATCTCCTTTCTGCATTTAGCCATGTGAACTTGTTACAGTAAACACAATGCTTAGTGGCATGGTTTTTCTTGCAGCAACACTTCACCTGGCACAATGCCCTTTTCCCTGTGTCAGGTGTGGGTGGTTGTTGCTGAAGGTTTTCCTGATTCACCTCCTTGGCTGCCATATGAGACTGTGCAAGCTCCACCAAGAAGTCCATCCATCTCTCCTTGACCCCAGTGCATGCCTGATAACGCACATGTGCATTCAGTGCTGCAATGTCAATCATGATGTAAAACACAGCGACTGGCCAACGGCGTGTTCCTGAATGTACAGTGTACTTTCGCACCATCTGGTCCATGACATCCACACCGCATTTCATGCTGTTATAGTCAGTGACTGTGTTAGGCTTTTTTTTTTTCGGGTATCCCCAGTCTCCACCACACTGTGCATGCTACTGAGGATGCAGACAGTCTTCTCCATTTGGGCGCATAAACAGTCAGTGTGGCACCAGAGGTTGAAAACACCTGTGTGCTGAATTCCTCGTGGTCTAAAGTCTTTTCGGCAGAGTCTGGAAGCTCACGGCGAATCTTATTTACCGTGCCAAGGAGGGTGGTCTTCCGGCTGAGCAGTCGTTGTGCTAGTGACAATGAAATAAAAAAATTGCCTGTGGTAACGGTTCTTCCTTTGTCCGTAAATGGTTCCATAAGCTTCATCACCACATTTTCTGATAGTCTTTCCCCTGTGGGATGACTGGGGTCTTTGCCAAGATACGGGATGATGTTACATACATACTTGGATTTCAGGTCACATGCCACCCAGAACTTTATGCCAAACTTGTCAGGTTTTGTTGCAATGTACTGCAGGAAACAGCAGCGAGTCTTAGTTGGAAAAAGTTGCTCATCTATGGTGATGTGCCTGCCTGGGTTGTAGGTGTCGCATGATGTCCTGGAAGCGGTTTCGAGCCATAATCTTGTTGATCAGGGGCACTCCCACTTTTACTGACCATGCGTCATGCAGCGTTGGGAGGGGGACAATCCCTCGCAGGAGGAAGATGGTAATGAACGCTATTAGTTCAGGGAGCGCCATGAACCAGTTGCTGGACAGTCCGCTCCTGAATGGTCCGAACCATTTCCAGAGTTATGAAACAGGAAACTCTGTAAGCAACTCAACACCTTTCTTCTGGCTAAAGCAGCTGGCTCTCCATCTGTGGTGTGACATTCAATTGGGCTGTGATGCAGAGGCCTTCCAATCTGTCAGCCACTCGTGTCTCCATGCGACCTCTCTTTTCTGGAGGTGGCGAAGTCTCCTCATCTATAGGGTGATCATATTTTTGAGATTTGATTAGTGAAATGTTGAAATAATGTGAAATCAACACAAAGATATTATATTTGAATTATAATTCCAAAACATCTCAAGTATGCCTCCTTTGTATTGATTTAGGATTGTTTTCACACTGCAAAAAATGGACATATTGATTAGTCAAAATAGCTCAAATTAAGATTAGTTTACCTTAATTTGAGTAATTTGTCTTGTCAAAAAAAAAAAAAAAATTTGTCAATGGGGTAAGACATTTTCACTTAAATTTAGACAAAAAAACAAAACAAAACAAAACAAAAACTCAGCTACTGGTAATAAGACGTTTTTACTTAAATGTTGGTAAAACCTAAGTAACAACATCTTATCAAGACATTTAGTCTTATTTTAAGTAAAAATATCAAACCCCATTGGCAATTTGTTTTCTTGACAAGTCAAAATTACTCAAGACAAAATAATCTTTTTTTTTAATTTTATTTTTTTTTAGCAATTTTAACTTATCAAGATGTTACTTTTTGCAGTACATCTCTTCCTAAAACACAGCTGCCATAATCAGCAAACGAAAATAGGAAATTTGGGAAATCTTACCATACGAAATTTCAGAGTCAGAGCTCAGCACAATGTTTATTTCTTCTCCATCGGAGTCACACACTCTGATACTGGCACATTCCGATGTAATGGCTGCACTTACTTGTACATAAGAAAAGGTGGCCTAATGAGTCGTAAATTACCCCAGCAGTGCCATTTGGCACTCTCCGGTCAGAATAAGAGGTGGGAGAAAAGGCTGGGTCTTCTAGTGTTAACACACCTGGCCCCTCTGTTTGTGCACTGAGCGTCCCCTAGTGGATGAACAATCATCTTCTCATAACTCCTTCATGTATTGTCTGATTTTCTTGAAACTTGAACTGTGTAATAAGGGTCAGCCCCTGTATGCACCTGCCCACATCCAGTCACAAGGGGATGCGCTGACCTGGGTAGGCGGTCGCGCGGCACAAGGCTCCCGTATATGACTGCTTACAGTCCTAGTTAATGTTGAAACTGATAAACTTTATTGTTTTGTGCAAATATTTTCTCATTTTGAAATGGATGCCTGCAACACATTTCAAAAAAGTTGGGATGGGGCAACAAAAGACTGGGAACGTTGATGAATGCTCAAAGAACACCTGTTTGGAAACAGGTGATTGTCATGATTAGGTATAAAAGGAGCATCCCCAAAAGGCTCAGCGTTCACAAGCAAAGATGGTGTGAGGATCACCACTTTATGAACAACTGTGTGAAAAAATAGTCCAACAGTTTAAGAACAATGTTTCTCAATGTTCAATTGCAAGGAATTTAAGGATTCCATCATCTACAGTCCATAATATAACCAGAAGATTCAGAGAATCTGGAGAACTTTCTACACGTAAGCGGCAAAGCCGAAAACCAACATTGAATGCCCGTGACCTTCAATCCCTCAGGTGGCACTGCATTACAAATCGACATCATTGTGTAAAGGATCTTACCACGTGTGCTCTGGCACACTTCAGAAAGCCATTGTCAGTTAACACAGTTCGTCACTACATTTACAAATGCAAGTTAAAACTCCACCATGCAAAGCGAAAGCTATACATCAACAACATCCAGAAACACCACTGCCTTCTCTGGGCCCGAGCTCATTTGACATGGACAAACGCAAAGTGGGAAAGTGTGCTGTGGTCTGATGAGTCCACATCTCAAATTGTTTTTGGAAATCATGGACATCGTGTCCTCCGGACAAAAGAGAAAAAAAACATCCAGATTGTTACCAGTGCAAAGTTCAAAAGCCAGCATCTGTGATGGTATGGGGGTGTGTTAGTGCCCATGGCATGGGCAACTTACACATCTGTGATGGCACTATCAATGCTGAAAGGTACATCCAGGTTTTGGAGCAACACATGCTGCCATCCAAGCAATATCTTTTTCAGGGATGTCCCTGCTTATTTCAGCAAGACGATGCCAAGCCACATTCTGCACGTGTAACAACAGCATGGCTTCGTAGTAAAAGAGTGCAGGTACTAGACTGCCCTGCTTGCAGTCCAGACCTGTCACCCATTGAAAATGTGTGTCGCATTACGAAGCGCAAAATACGACAACAGAGACCCCGAACTGTTGAACAACTGAAGTCGTACATCAAGCAAGAATGGGAAATAATTCCACCTACAAAGCTTCAACAATTAGTGTCCTCAGTTCCCAAACCCTAACCTTATGTTGTTAGAAGGAAAGGTGATGTAACACAGTGGTAAACATATCACTGTCCCAGCTTTTTTGAAACGTGTTGCAGGCATCCATTTCAAAATGAGCAAATATTTGCACAAAAACAATAAAGTTTATCAGTTTGAACATTAAATACCTTGTCTTTGTGGTGTATTCAATTGAATATAGGTTGAAGAGGATTTGCAAATCATTGTATTCTCTTTTTATTTACATTTTACACAACGTCCCAACTTCATTGGAATTGGAGTTGTATATGTCTGACCATGTTGGATGAATGTCGATCTTATTCATAAAATAACTGTATTTGCGAGTCTCTTTGTATTTCAATGTCAACCATGTCTTAACAAATGTACACTTTGTCTGTTAAAACTATGTAAGAGTAAGTACACATCTTTGTACATTCAACTTTCAAACACAGCCTCATGCGACCGTCCATGAAAAAAATCTACTTAAGCTCCCAGTTTTCTATAGGAATACAAACTTCCTACTAGTACAAACAAAAAATTACAAACGCACACACGCATGCACGTATGCACACACACACACACACACACACACACACACACACACACACACACACACACACACACACACACACACACACACACACACACACACACACACACACACACACACACACACACACACACACACACACACACCTCATCAACTCCTTCAAACATAAGACCTGCAAACCTTTTCAGTTGGGTTTTAGTGGCAGGTTTGGTCATAATGTCTACAACCATCTCTTCAGTAGTGCAATATACCAGGGTCACTTTTCTCTGGTTTACAATAGCCCTTATGAAATAATATTTGATGTCCATGTGTTTGCACCTCTGTCTGCTGACAGGACAAATTCTCATTGTGTCCCAAAAAGCACCATCATCATATCTTCACAAGTCTTGCAATCAGGGCACCAAGTGGTTCCACAAACATCACACCATTTCTGCAAAGTCATGGTCTGTGAACTTTTCCTTACAAACACACACAACCAAGCTGCTGTACTCCACTTCATGCAAGCACTGAAAAGAGTGGGAGTGGGAACACATCCCTGACAAATACCAGAATTCAGTGAGAAAAAGTCAGAGAATATGTCTCCACATTACTCCAAGCAGGGGCCCAGTCGCGCAGTGGATGATGCGTTTGAGTATGGACCAGGAGGTTCTAGGTTTGACTCCTACTTTGATAAACTGTTGACTTTGGCAGTGCATGTGTGCTTGTTCACATGTGTCAACAGACTGTTTTCCACAGTTATTGTGCCTTGCTAACTGGTTACCACTTGAATGAAGTACCGTGGCTTTTATTTCTAAGTAATATTTCCGCGACCCGACTCCGGATAAAGCGGTAGAAAATGGATGGATGGATATTTCCTGTATGTGAATATTTAATGGCCACTCGGGGGGTCGTGAATAACCTCATACACCCCACAACTAGTCCATCTCCACCTCCCAAAAGTGGCTATCTGTTTGCCACAGCCATGTTATATGTAAGACTCCCCTTGTTTTTTTTTTAACTTGTTGGGTCTTCAAAGAGCATCTACATGTTGCCCCATTATGAGGAAAGTGGGCTACAGAATGGCAAGTTGTCTACTTCAAGTCTTTCCAAGTAACTATTATTTTGACACAAAACATTCCACTTGTAGAAAAGGATCTTCCAAAAAGACTAAATGCTACAGACACCAGTTCTCGCCATAGTTTGCTGGTTGGCTTGCAAGACTCACAACCATACAGACTTGAGGAGTTTGAACATCATTGTCCCTGCAAAGGTATCAAATTCCCGTAACCATCTGTCCGGCTATCTCGTGCTTACATAGGCTCTTCCAATGTGTGTATTGAGCTCAAAACCCAAGGCCCCACTGACATGAAAATCACTGCTGAGACATAAGGCAATCTCTTAAAATTCAATACGCACCACAATCAGATGTACCTCTGGTGGCTGAGTCTCAAAAGTCACTGATAGCCAAGATTTTCTTGTATTGCCAGGAGAACCATAAATCCAAATGCTCTTGCTCCTCACTCAGCTTTGCAAGTCCAGCAATCAGGTCATCTATTGATTCCTCAAAGATTGCAGCATCATCTACAAAGTCTTTGTCACTGAACAAATGCTAGAATTTTCTGAAAAAGAAAAAGCCAGAGAATATGCCTCCATTGCTTGCAGTACAGTGGCCAGTGGCACAATGGATATTGTGTCTGACTACGGATCAGGAGATCCCAGGTTCGACTCTAGGCTGGCTCGAGTCCAAGTTTGTATTTTGGTATAGTACATGTGCTTGTTCCTACTCATCGACAGATTATTTCCGGCGTCATGGTGGCTGTGGTAGTGAAGAAATACCAGAATCAAGGAGCAAGACATCGCAGACTGTGCCTTGACTTCACACAGCAGTCACAGTGTCTTTGTCTGGATTGCAGTCGTGTCATCTCATGCTTACATTGGCTCTTCCAAGGTGTGTACTGAGCTCAAAACCCAAGGCCCCACTGACAAGAAAGTCACTGCTGAGATATAAGCCAGTCCCTTAAATTCAATACTCACCACAAATGGATGTACTTCTGTTGAGTTTTGGAAGTCACTGATAGCCAAGATCTTCTTGTATTGCCAGGAGAACTATAAACCCACATGCTCTTGCTCCTCACTCAGCTTTGCAAGTACAGCAATCAGGTCATCTATTGATTCCGCAAACATGTAGCATCATCTACAAAGTCTTTGTAACTGAACAAATTCTAGAAACTTCTGAAAAAAAAAAAGGAGCCAGAGAATATGCCCCCTTTTATTGTTTCACAGGGGCCAGTGGTGCAGTGGATAACGCGTCTAACGGGTCAGGAGATTCCAGGTTCGACTCCTGGCTGGCTCATGTGCAAGTCTGCATTTTGGTATAGCACACGTGCTTGTTCCTACTCATCGACACATTAGTTCCAGCGTTATGTTGGCTGTGTCACTGAACAAATGCCAGAAATAAGGGGGAAGAAGTCACAGACTCTGCCACAACTTCACACAGCAGTCACAGTGTCTTTGTCTGGATTGCAATGATGTCAAACAAGTCTTCACAAGTCTTGAAATCAGGGCATCACGTAGTTCCACAAACATCACACTGTTGTCTGCAAAGTCATGGTCAGTGAACTTTTCCTTTCAAACGCAGACAACCACGTTGCTAGACTCCACTTCATGCAAGCACTGAACAGAGTTGCACCTAGTGTTAATTTTGTCACCTGTTTTTTTATTTAGTCTTAGTCATATTCTTATATCAGATGTCCTTTTAGTTTTTGTCACATTTAGTCATTGACATATCATTTTTAGCCAGGTTTTGGTCGACTAAATGTCTGGTTATTTTCGTCTATTTTCAGTCAGAAGAGAACTGAACGTATCTTATTTCAGTCAAGATATTTTAGCCATTAATGAAAAATATAAAGACTATTTCTGATTACCATTTAAGTCAATATAATACCGAATGTTATCATGATCTGACAAAATACAGTTGTTGAATGATTCAAGGTTTATGGTGTTTTCCCCCGATATTTTAAATCTGCAAGGCTTTCCGTCAGAAGCAATTAGACATTTGGTTTTCCTGTCAGCCTCATTATATTTAAAATGGGACCAGATATCAAGCCTTTTCTTCCACAAGATCTGTTCACTCCATGTAGCTTTGACTTGCAGCCACATGGTGGCAGATGGAGTACAGGAAATACAATGCAACAGCCTGAATGCAAAACATTTTGAAGGCTTCAGCACTTGTAGACTAAAATGAAAAGAGTTTTTATTTCATGCAAAATATTTTAGTCTTGTCTTTTTCGGCAACGATAATGGATGTTAACTGTGGGTGTCAGCTCGTCGTCATCTCGTCTTAGTCATGAAAAAATGTTCGTAGGAACAGCGTTCTTTTTTTTTTGTTTTGCTGGCTCTGCCATAATTACGAACATGTAATTCATTGGCTTGTTCTTATAGTCACTAGCTTGACGGTGCCTCAATGGCGGTAAGGTTGGGCGACGTGTATGCGTTCTAGCTTTAGTGCTGTAAAGTGGTTTCTGTTTCTGTTTGAGACCCGAGACTCTTGTTCACGTAACTCCAGGTTGATGTCTCTGAAGTTTCAAGGCTGGTTTTCTGCTACGAGACCCCTAGAGGGGGAGAGACAGCCCCCATGCTCCCCAAAACAAGTTATTTAACATTACAATTACTCCAAAACTGTAAAATTAAGGTACAAATTTTACTTAGTTACCCTTTAATGTATACAAATTTTGATTTTGAGAATTTTACAGGGCTTGAGTTTTAAGATACCTGAGAAATTGCTGGCACAACGTACGGAAAGACGGATTTTCTTCTGACAAGCACAATTAGTGTTGTGAATAATAATAATAATAACAATATGAGCAAAGCGTCGCACAGCGGTGCGAAGCATAATCCTGGTACAGGACATCCTAAACAGGAAGCTCCAGTTTTCAAATCCACAGTAAAACAGGAAATGTTCAAATGTCAAACACTTGCTGGATCGACACTTCCTGGATTGACAGACGAGATCCCATGGAATCTCGCGGGAACTCAGTGGCAAGCTCACACTCAAACAGGCAGTGCCAATTTATCAGTCACAGTGAAACAGGAAATGTTGAAATGTCAAACACTTCCTGGCATGGGTGGAGCTAGAGCAGAGGCCAGGGTTTCACTGGACTCCCCTGAAATCTGATTGGACACAGATGACTGACATGTCACAGCACCACACGTCTGGTTGAAAAGAGCTGCATTTTCAAATCAGAGTGTCACACTGACTGTTAGGTTCCTCTTGTCCAGTAGTTGGTGCTGTGTACCACAAAAAAGTTTTAATCTACCTTAGTAGAAGAAGAAAAATGTTTGCTTCAGATTTGAACTGAACACGTCGTTCAAACTATGGACTTCTAATGACACTAAACTTATATTGGTGAGTAAACAGCCGTATTGTATGTCAGAAATGAGGTCCAGGTTGTTAAAAGCAGCATTTCTCCTTTAATTCGGGCTGCCTTATATACACATGTTTAAGCTATCAGACAGCAGCTGGTTCATGCTCTGTTGGCTTATTAATACAGTAGATAACTGAAACAGTCATTCAAATGGTGATACAAGCATCAAATTCAGCACAAATACAGCTGGAGCAAAATTAATGGATAATATTCATAATCCATAATATTCATTCACAGATTTCTAAACTATACCTTTTTGGAATCTTTATGATCAGGCAAATAATGTGGTGTAGTTTTCTATATGATTGGAGCATCTTTTAATTTTGGCCCTAATTCTTCAAATGACCCCTACCTGGCTGCCTATAATCAGTTTTTTTCCAAAGACTTCATGTCTATGGATTTGTGCAGAATCTGATGCTTGTATCACCATTTGCAGGATTCCACTCTAAATATTCTCTTATCTGCTGCACTATATATGAGATGTGAGATGCTGTTCCTCAGTGTTTCTCAATTGCCCTCAAAAGTATTAGAACACTTGGTATTTCACACATTTTAATTTGTTTATTATATTTCAAATACATATTTTTTCTAAAATTATCTTCCTTAACTCAAACTGAAAGCAAATCTCTACAACTTGATATAAATTCATTAAAAATATAAAATACAGCTTCCTGATGAAGTGGTGTAGAGGAGGATTTTCTTAAAAAGAAGACCCAATAGTTCAGCTACAATTTGACAGAAAGTACATTTGAGATGAAAGCCTAGATTTGATCTTTTGGTGAAAGAAACTTTTGTATTTCTTCATAATTGATGTAAATAAAGTCCAAGACATATTTAGTGACTTGAAAATGTTCATGTTTCCATCCCCTGACTTGTCTAAAGAAAACTGACAATAAATCTGATTATTATTTACAGGTGTCATCAAGTTTTAGAGATTTGCTTTCAGTTTGAGGAAGATGATTTTAGAAATTTTTATTCTTTATTTTTTGTATTTCTAGTATTTCAAATGGCATAAACAAATTAAAATGTGTGAAATTCCAAGTGTTCCAATACTTTTGGAGGGCACAGTATCCTAACCTTATAATGAGTGCAAAATGAGTGTGGTATTATTACTATTTTGTTTAAGAATGTTTAATTTTCACTGTTGCTGCACTTTGTGTCAAATCATAGTCATATCGTATATCATATTGATATGAAAATTAAGTAAGGTATATCTTCTATTATACATTCCAAATCTAAGGTGGAACTCTACTAGTCTTTACTACGTGCCTGGTCTTGAGAACCAGGGATGGTAGGTTGAAAAGCTTTTTTATCTCATGGGAACTGTCCCTACCCACCTAAGCGGCTCAAGAATATGGACAGCATGTACTGTATATAAGTGACATTTACATGACAATTTATATGACAATATGGAGATACGATAATTTGGCCATATTGTACAGCCCTACTGTCAACTAGCTGAAAACTTTGAATATTAATTTACATCTACATTAAAAAAAAAAAAATGCTTAAAGTGGAAGGGGGTTACGAGGGCTGTAATTGGGGAGTCAGCTGAAAAGCAGAAAAGAAAAATGCTTAAAAAGGTGGGGCGTATGGGGGGGCAGAGCCCCTTCAGAAGCTGAAAGACAAAACAAGGAAAATGCTTAAAAAGGCGGGGGGGTCTGTGGGGCTCATGCTCCCAAGAACAATTTTACTGAAAAAAGTCTGAAGGACCTAAAGGACATGGTTAGATGGCGAGGAGCTTTTGCAGGCATGTGAGAGGGAAATAAAGAAAAATGCTTAAAAAGGTCGGGGTCTGGGGGGGCGGAGCTCCCCCAGAAGCTGAAAGGTTTTTGCCATGCTAATGCTCTCCTAAAGCATTTACTCTATACAATTATAGACTTTTGATGAGGTGTACCTGTGATTATGCCCGCATAATCACTGGTACACCGAAATCAAAAGTCTATAACTGCTTTATTATATGGTAAACAAGAAAAATGGGAGTTTGTCAAACATACTAAACCTGAAAAATCAATCTCAAGTTTCAACTCTTTATTATTACTGTCATACTACACCAACTGACATCCCATTGATCGAATGGAGATGCCTGTTAAGTCCATGACGAAGAGTCATCAGACTTGTTTTCTTCTAAAGTTCACCATTTGCCTGTCTAGCTTCCGCGTAAAATCGACTGAGTACTCCATCAAGCATCCATCTGTCATAAGTTTCAAAGTTGGGTGCATGTCCCTTTTCAGTGACGTACTTGCGAAACAGCTTGGCTGCTGAATGTGTATTTCTGCGGGTGTTCTTCGCATCTTTTTTGTGTAAAATTCGTTTTAAGTCAGCATCGCTAACAGATGCAAACCTGTCTTCTGCCATCTTGTCAGCAAACTGACAGCCAAAGTAGGCGTTGCATCGCGTTATCTGATTGGTCGTTATCGATAGAAGGCATCGCTTGATTAGCTAGCGCTACGCTGCATGCGAGGTGTACTCGTTTCGCATGCGCGGTCTATTCGGCTCCACCAGCAGTCAACTCGGCATGTGGTACAGTTCAGAAAGTGGCGAATGGGCCAATCAGAAGTTGGCAAAATACCATCCCATATATTAACAAAAAATAAAGTCTGAAGGACCTAAATGACATGGTGAGATGCTGACGAGCTTTGTGACATATGCATAATAATAATAATAATAATAATAATAATAATAATAATAATAATAATAATGTGGCGAGCAGTGTGGAAGAATGAGACGCTTGAAGCGTTTGCTGCACTCTGCCACCAGGAAGTGGTGCTTTATTTTTCTAGCTCACATCATGGAAATAGCGGAAAACATCAAACTTAATACACTTTTTGCTCATGGTGAGAACGGAACATTTAACTAAACTTGACTAACCTAACTGGGCAATTGAACACACTAAATAAATAACTCCAACCACACTTAAACTAACTATGAAAGACAAAAACAGTGCTTTAAAAACCCTCAAACCCCGTACTCCCATGATGCTCTGCGGCTTTACAGTGCTCAGATTCAGTGACCGGCCTGGTCATCGCTACAATAATAATAATAATAATAATAATAATAATAATAATAATAATAATACGGGAATACGGGAGGATGGGGAATAAAGGGCAAAATCAAATAAATTATAAAAGAAAGAATAAAATGGACAAGTTGAAAATGCTACTCCTAGAAAGAAAAATAGGTAAATACAACGTAATAATACAAGATTAAAATTTATTATTTATTATATTTTAGAAATTCCAACTTTTTACACTTGCAATTTTGACTTTCCCTGGAACGTCTGATGAACACGCGATCGGGTTTTCACAGAAGATCCACTATAAAATGTCGATTCCTTTTCTGCTCAGTTTTTTTCCTTCCGCTCTCTCCCGCCCTCTACTCTGGCTTTGTAGTCCTCTTGCGCCTGTCGACAAATGGACTACAATGCCCAAGCATCCTCGCAGCGGATATCACACACTGCGCACGCGCAGGGCAAACGGTCGCGCGAAGGATTTGAGTTTTGTTTGAATGGCCGCAGAGTGTGGAGAACAGAAGATTTCATTATATTTGCGATGTAGAAATGGCAGCAAGGTTAGACACTTCGGACACTCCAGATTTAGTCTCATCGTCTCGGAATCAGTCGGAATTGGATCAGTCTGGGTCCAGTAGAACCAGTAATAGAAGTTTACGGCTCGCAGAAAACGAGAGGCGGAAGATCGAGGCAGATGATCCGTTTGTTGTTGCTTTGAAGTACTTCTCAAAGGGTAAGCTAGGACACGGCTAAGCTAAAAACACACACCCAGGAGCCCTAAACACATGTTACATAGATAAAATTAATAGCTACAGAACAATGAAAAAAGACGAAAACACACCCGTGAAAAATATTGGATTTTAAGCGTTCGTTTTAAAAAATGTATTTATTTTTATTTTACATAAGGGCGTTGCTAGGATAACTTGTGTATGGTAGCTAGTGATAGCCAGATTCTACAAGATTCTGGTCCCAGAAGGTCTGCAAGACTAGATTATGGGCGTGACTGAGGCCCACATTGTATATTTTGTTGTGCTATCCTCGGCAGTGTCTGTTTTATGTATTTTATGTACGTGGACTTTTATTGCCAAAATAAAATCGATCATGGACAATACACTGGGTCCATGGTATGCTATATTTCATGGTACACCTAACATATGTTCAACATGTACCATTTACACTAATGCAATAGAAAGTAAATTATTCTGAAACATAAATTGTAATCTTCAATGTTATCGGTTTGTCATTTGCACATTTGTTCTGTGTTTTCATTGGGGTGCCTCAGTAATATTCAGTAGTAGCTAGCTCGTAGGATCAGAATGTGTTGACAATAGAGGCTCTGTATTCCACCGGGCAAAAAGGTAGCAAGCAGTGCAAGTGTCATTTGTTAGTTTGTGATCAGAAAAATAATAATTGTGCCAGAGACCTCTCTTTTGACTCCACCATGTGAACAGCAAAGTGCCAGCTTTCCTGCACACTCTGGCTCCTCATGGAAATGACAATCTGGTGATAATCTGGTGGGTGAAATTCATATTTCATCCAAAACTCTTCCACGATTAAGTGATTCAATACAACCCCTTTGATCCTTGCACCTAACTTTGCGCTCAGATTGCACACTGTGTCAGTAGTATTGACAGTCGTGTCAAGTAATTTCCTTTGGAATAAATAAAGTTGATATTTATGTTTAGTAAAGTAGAGTTGGAAACATCCCAGATGCACTTTTGGGCTGTTTTACAATCAGGGTACACAAGTGGTTTTTAAATACAAAGTTTGATTTAATGACAAGGTGGAAAATGACCAGCACAGTTTAGTTTGACATACATGGAGAACTACTACTGGTCTATCAGCAGCAATGGTCATTTGGTTTGATATCTCCATTTGTTTACCAGCAGAACTCTAATTATACCAGTTTTTACCAAGATGTCTGTCTCATTTCCATGATATCTAATTTTGATGGGCTGCCAGAACTATTTATTTAGTAGGTAACCACTAAATGGACTAATTTCCCTATCAAAGCCTACTGTATAACAATCTAACTCCCAGGATTATTGCCCAGTGGGGAAATGACTTGAAACAGGCATTCAAAAATAAAATGTCTTGTCAAAAATGTCCTCTTCTGAAATAGAGTGCATTTCAGACTCAAGTATCAGTGTTATGTGAATATTTTTTGTTTGAAAGAGGTAATCACTATCTGTGATGCCACAAAATGATGTGTACCTAATTCACTCAGATGTCTTTAATATTGAGATGTAACTCTCCTGTCAAAAACTGTCCTCTCCATCACTATTTGAGAATGCAGAAACACAGTAACAGTTGTATACTCTGAGTACATTCTTACCATCAACTGTTTTTTAAGTAGATAGTATATATGGGTAGATTGCAGTAATCTAGTGTGTATAATTTACACAACAATTATCTTATTCAATAAAAGTCCTCTCTGGAAAGGTTGTACTTGTTATTTTCAATCTTGAAATAAATATATATGCAAACATCTGACAGGTCTGAAACTTTGGGCATACAGAGTAGAGAAGCTTGAATCTTCGACTGGACTGGGTTGCTTGACGTGAGGACGTTTCGCTTCAAATCACAGAAGCTTCCTCAGCTAAAATTCTTGCTCTGGTAGTCTGACTTCTGTCTTGACTCTTGTAGAGAAGAATAAACCAGAAGCCAACAAAAGCTGGAGTTTTTTATCCTAACCAGACCCCACCTACCGAGAGGCTGACTGCTATAGACTAGTGACTAAACAATAGCACCTAATTAGCACCTATTGTGCTCTAGTTAGCACTTTCCTAATGACAGGACGGAAGCCTCCCCTGATGGCTCCCTTGATGACTCTCTCCTGATGACGTGAATGACTCATTACCATGAAAAAAAGACTGAAACTGCTTTGACCTGAGTACCACATTGTAAACAGGGGACAAAGCATGTCTGAGACCCGCTCCGCGGTTAAGGCTGGGTTTCAACTGTTTTACAAAGAATGCTTCCTTGACACCTCTCTCAAACCATTTCTTCTCTCTGGCTAAGATTTTAACTTCCTTGTCCTCAAATGTGTGGTTAGTGTCTTTCAGGTGGAGATGAACTGCAGATTGAGCTCCACTGGCAACCTCTCTGCGGTGCTGGTATAGCCTCTTGTGTAAAAGTTGCTTCGTCTCACCTATGTAGTGTTCATTACAGTTTTCCTGACATCTGATATGATACACTACATTGCTCTGTTTGTAACTAGGGATCCTGTCCTTAGGGTGAACTAATTTCTGTCTCAAGGTGTTGACTGGTTTAAAGTAAACTGGGATTTTGTGCTGTCTGAAGATCCTCTGTAGTTTTTCCCCTACTCCTGCTAAATAAGGGAGAGACACTCCTCTTCTTCTTGTCTCTGTCTCCTGTCTATCTGGTCTCTTTGTTTTCTGGGACTTCTGCACTTTGTCCAGGGACCAACGTGGGTACCCACATACTGTGAGGGCTTTCCGTACAAGTTGTTGTTCTTTAGCCCTTCCCTCTGCAGTTGTGGGCACCTGTAGGGCTCTGTGTTGAAGAGTCCTGATCACCCCGAGCTTGTGTTCAAGGGGGTGGTTTGAGCCAAAGAGCAGATATTGGTCAGTGTGAGTGGGTTTTCTGTAAACCCCTGTCTGGAGCTGCCTGTTCTCTCCAATTGTAACATCACAGTCCAAGAAGGCTAAATGGTTGTTTCTGGCATCCTCACGTGTGAACTTGATATTGGAGTCCACCGAATTGATGTGTTCTGTAAAGTCCTCGACCTCCTGTTGCTTGATTTTAACCCATGTGTCATCGACATATCTGAACCAGTGACTGGGAGAGATGCCCGTGAACGACGTCAAGGCTGTCTTCTCCACTCGCTCCATGTACAGATTGGCCACAATGGGCATACAGGGCATACAGGTAGCCCTGTCAGCAGTGTAGATATGGATGAATAACTTGACCAAAGTAACCACTTTGTTTTTTTTTTGGTGCCAGTGACACATACTTGTGTACCCTCACTGTGAAACAGCCCTTTTGCAGTACACTTCAGAAGAGTCACTACAGATCAAGATTGGTGCCTCCCTGTTTGTCATATCTGTCAAAAAGAAGATTTTTGCAAATGTTCACTGTGTTGCTCTCATTTCTGTAGTTGAACCTGGTACTCCTGTGAATGGCAATGATGAGGTGGAGAAGAACCTGGTGTTGGTGGAGAAAGTGGCGTATAGTAGGGGGCTTCCCCCTGCTGCCATCTCTGTTATGCTAGAGTTTGCCATAAGCCTTCGTATGGGTAAGAGTCGTTTTGGTGTTGCAGAAGTGGACTGAGCAAGGTGTGTGTGTGTGTGTGTGTGTGTACAGTGAGGAAAATAAGTATTTGAACACTTCTCCCACTTAGAAATCATCGAGGGGTCTGAAATTTTCATCTTAGGTGCATCTCCACTGTGAGAGACATAATCCAAAAAAAAAAAAATCTGGAAATCACAATGTATGATTTTTAAAATAATTTATTTGCATGTTACTGCTGCAAATAAGTATTTCACCACCTGCCAATCAGCAAAAAGTCTGGCCCTCAAAGACCTGTTAGTCCACCTCCACTCCACTTATTATTCCAAATTAGAAGCACCTGTTTGAGGTTGTTAGCTGCATAGACACCTGTCCACACCACACAATCAGTAAGACTCCAACTACTAACATGGCTAAGACCACCAAAGAGCTGTCCAAAGACACCAGAGACAAAATTGTAGACCACCACAAGGCTGGAAAGGGCTACGGGGCAATTGCCAAGCAGCTTGGTGAAAAAAGTTCAACTGTTGGAGCAATTATTAGAAAATGGAAGAAGCTAAACATGACTGTCAATCTCCCTCGGACTGGGGCTCCATGCAAGATCCCACCTCGTGGCATATCAGTGATCCTAAGAAAGGTGAGGAATCAGCCCAGAACTGCACGGGAGGAGCTGGTCAATGACCTGAAGAGAGCTGGCACCACTATTTCCAAGGTTACTGTGGGTAATACACTAAGACGTCATGGGTTAAAATCACGCACGGCACGGAAGGTTCCCCTGCTTAAATCTGCACACGTCCAGGCCCACCTTAAGTTTGCCCATGACCATTTGGATGATCCAGAGGAGTCATAGAAGAAAGTTATGTGGTCAGATGAGACCAAAATAGAACTTTTTGGTCTTAATTCCACTCGCCGTGTTTGGAGGAAGAAGAATGCTGAGTACCATCCCCAAAACACCGTCCCTACTGTGAAGCATGGGGGTGGAAGCATCATGCTTTGGGGGTGTTTTTCTGTATATGGGACAGGACGACTGCACTGTATTAAGGAGAGGATAACCAGGGCCATGTATTGCGAGATTTTGGGGAACAACCTCCTTCCCTCAGAACATTGAAGATGGGTCTAACAACATGGCAATGACCCAAAGCACACAGTCAGGATAATCAAGGAGTGGCTCCGTAAGAAGCATATCAAGGTTCTGGAGTCTCCAGACCTAAACCCAATAGAAAATCTTTGGAGGGAGCTCAAAGTCCGTGTTCCTCAGTGACAGCCCAGTAACCTGGCTGATCTAGAGAACATCTGTGTGGAGGAATAGGCCAAAATCCCTGCTGCAGTGTGTGCAAACCTGGTGAAAAACTACAGGAAATGTTTGACCTCTGTAATTGCAAACAAAGACTACTGTACCAAATATTAACATTGATATTCACAGGTGTTGAAATACTTATTTGCAGCAGTAACATACAAATAAATTATTAAAAAAATCATACATTGTGATATCCGGATTTTTTTTTTTTTGATTATGTCTCTCACAGTGGACATGCACCTAAGATGAAAATTTCAGACCCCTCCATGATTTCTACGTGGGAGAACTTGCAAAATCGCAGGGTGTTTAAATACTTATTTTCCTCACTGTATAAAACTATAAACTATATAAAACTTAGGAACGTATACAAGAAAGGAAATTGTCAAATGTGTATTCCACTAAATAAATACTAAATCTAAGCTGGATAATTATTTTAGAGGTACAACTGTAATGTCGTAGTGTGCCTCACAGAGTAACCAGGAGTCCACATGGGAACTGGTGTGACACATTACATGTCTAAAACTAAGATTTTAAAACTAAATTCTGCTTAGAGCTTATATATAGAGCTCGAACCATGGGATTTTGGGATATTTTAAATTAAATCTCAACAGTATTTTGCTGTGAAAGTTAAATAAAAATAAATTTGCACAGTACAACCACTTTTAATTTGTTTTATTGTATTAACATTAGGAACACATGCAATAATAACACGTCTATTATATAGCTGATAGTGCTTTTGTCATTCTCAAATTGCGTACGACAAGTGATATTTTTGCAATTTCCTCTGTGAAGGAAATGTTCTGTGTGTTCGGGTGCTGAAGTGTCTGATCCCTGCTACTGTGGTACTGCAAGAGGCCGTCGTTCGAGCAATAGTTTGGCTGGGTGTTGGCAAAATACCCATCAGCACACAGGTAAGGCATGAATAATTATTGTCCCAGAACTATTTTAGGTTCACATTTGTATTACTATCATTATTTTTTTTTTTTACAATGAGTTAAAGTTTCAAGAAAACAACACGTTAGCCTAACTACAAGTGAAAACTGAATGTTATGAGCAGATTTTGAAGGCTGAGACAGCACTGAGCAAGCACTCTGTCCACAGACACCTAGGGTCTCTCTCATTTCATCTTATATTTTGCAGGTTCTTTTCATAAAGTGGGTTTTGACCGTTTTTGACATGATTGATGCAAAAAACCAACTTCGGTCCATATATGGCTTCATCTTCAGTTTTGTGACGGAGGAAAATCTGGTATGTGAAGAGATGTTCTCGGTACAAATGGCTGTCATAAGATTTTTTTGAGTGCCATATTTAGGCTTATTTCTTGTTTATTTTAGATAGTGTATGACACAGCTTGTATTTTAAGCTATGATGTAACAAGTACCTGTTGATTTATGGATGCTATTGCCATGCACATCTTCCAGTTTTGGATAATGTGTATGATGTCGTGTATTTTGTGTCATATTATCATTTTCCCTGATGTGAAAGCCAGTGATAATTTTATCTGATGTTTTTCTTCTTTTAAATTTCCACCTTATCAGTGTCCTTTCATCTGCCACCTGCTGTTCCTTTTGACTAGAAAGGAAAGTGGTAAGTCAGATATTTGAAGGCAACATTACAGAATTGTTTCTGTGCTGCTAATCACTTCTGAGCATGTTCATCTTTTTTTTTTCTTTCTTTCCTGGTTATAGTGCGAGTATACAGAGTCAGAAAACTGCTGGATCTACAGTCTAAACTGGTGCATGTCCTTCATTATCAGCTCAGATGTCTCTATGTTCCAAATGCTATTTTATATTATTAAGCAGTATTATAATTTAACCTGTGTTTTGATGGTCTCTTCTCAGGGAAGGCAACCATTCCTTCTGCACTTATTGTCGCTTTACAAAGTGTTTTGCCCTGAACTAGTGATTCTGTCCATTCCGTCACGAATGAGGGTGTGTACATGGGCTGTTACTTTTTTATTTTTATTTTTTAATCAATGTATGCTCAAGTCAGGAGCTTCAAATAATTACATGAATTCTTCTGTCCTGCAGACTGGATTTAAGAACCACATTTCCCCCTGGAAATCAGCGTTGATCGCTGTACAGAAAAGGAAAGGTTCACAGGTTGCTTCAAGCATCAGTCCAAACTTAACAATTAAACATAAGAACACCTCGAGGAAAAGGGTAGGAACTTTATTTATTTATTTAAATTTTTTGTGTGTGTGTGTGTGCTTTATTGAGAAGTCCCAGAATGCTTTTTCAGTGGGCAGTGAACGTGCTGTTATACTTGCTTGAAAGCAGTCGTCTCAAACTTGATCCGTGAAGGGGTGTGTGTATACAATTCAGATTAGCAGGTGATGTTAGTGATGAAATCGTCAATGATAATCAGGGAAATCAGCTGGTGGAGGTTTTTTGTTGAAACAAAAGCTTGCACCCACTTGACCCTGTAAGATACAAGTTTATGCTCCCAATTTTGTAACTGCATTTATACACCACCACAAAAGAGTGAAAATGAAGCAAGACAATATGTGCTTTTAGTATCAGTTTTCATCTTTAATTGAATAAGTTTAATAACAATATGGCATTCACCGTTTAGGAATTACAACCATTTTTATACAGAGTCCCTCCATTTTCAGCACCTGGAAGCAATTAGACAAAGTACACATAGTTTTTTTTTGTTTGTTTGTTTGCTTTAAGATTTGTTAGGAGATGGATACATGAACATTTCCAAGCCACTGAATATGTCTTGGATTTAATTTATGTTGATCATCATGTATTTTCCAGAGTGTAAGTCACACTGGTCAAAAAAAAGCCTCTTGATGAGGTAAAAACAAAATGCACATACAAATCACACCTTTGTTCTGAGCTTTTTAATTTGTATTTTTTTCATTGCTGATTGTCATAGTTCACTTTTTATTATTGCCATTTATGCTATCCTTGTTGTTGTCCATTCAGCTGCTCCCTTTTTGTTCGGGGTTGCCACAGTGGAGAGACCCAGATCCGCACTGGTATTTGGCACAAGTTTTACACCGGATGCCCTTCCTGACGCAACTCCAGTTTTACCTGGATAAACACACAGCCGCTGGTGTTCCAAAGAGGTCTCCCATCCAAGTACTAACCAGATGCCGCACTGCTTAGCTTCTGAGATCTGACGGGATCAGGCTTAGACAGAGCAGACCGGCTGCTATCCTTACTGTAATTTATTTTGTTTAGTGCTTTGGTTCCTGGGAAAGCATTCTAGCAGGGGTGGTAGCCAAGTGGTTTCAGTGCAGAAGGTTCTGGGTTCAAATCCCACCCCTGCCACATTTCTCCATGTAATGTGGAGTTGTGTCAGGAAGGGCATCCGGCATAAAACCTGTGCCAATTCAACAAGCAGATCCACCTTGGATTTGCCGTGGCGACCCCGAGTGCAAATTAGGGAGCAGCCGAAGGGAATTACTAATTACTGTATTATTATTAATAATGAACGTGTGATATATATATATATATATATATATATATATATATATATATATATATATATATATATATATATATATATATATATATATATATATATATATATATATATATATATATATATTTGATATATATATATATATATTTGATATACAAGTTGTCCTGGAGTATAAGTTGCAGGACCTCCCAAACTAGTAAAAATCCATCAACTTAAACTCTGGAAACCATGGCACAAGTAGCGTGGTACTTCACTGTACAGTGCATCTTGAAAGTATTCACGGCGCTTCACTTTTTCCACATTTTATTATGTTACAGCCTTATTCCAAAGTGGAGTAAATTTATTTTTCCCCTTAAAATTCTACTCACAATACCCCATAATGACAACATGAAAAGTTTTTTTTTTAATTTTTGCTATTTTATGAAAAATAAAGACATCACTAAAAAAAATCACGTAGATAAGTATTCACGCGCTTTGCTCAGTACTTGGTTGATGCACCTTTGTCAGCAATTACAGCCTCAAGTCTTCTTGAACATGATGCCACAAGCTTGGTGCGCCTGTCTGGACAGTTTTGCCCATTCTTCTTTGCATCACCTCTCAAGCTCCATCAAGTTGGATAGGGAGTGCACAGCCATTTTCAGATCTCTCCAGGGATGTTAAATCAGATTCAGGTCTGGACTCTGGCTGGGCCACTCAAGAACATTCACAGAGTTGTCCTGAAGCCACTCCTTTGATATCTTGGCTGTGTGCTTAGGGTTGTCCTGCTGAAAGATGAACTGTCTGCACAGTTGGTTGTCCTTCTGGAAGGTTCTCCTCTCTCCACAGACGAATGCTGGAGCTCTGACAGAGTGACCATCAGGTTCTTGGTCACCTCCTTGACTAAGGCCCTTCTGCCCGATCACTCCGTTTAGACAAGTGGCCAGCTCTAGGAAGAGGTGGATCTAAAGTTCTTCCATTATGGATGATGGCGGCCACCATGGTCATTGAGACCTTCAAAGCAGCAGTAATGTTTCTGTACCCTTCTCCAGATTTGTGCCTCAAGACAATCCGGTCTCAGAGGTCTACAGACAATTCATTTGACTTCATGTTTGGTTTGTGCTCTGACATGCACTGTTAACTGTGGGACCTTATAAGTTATATCTCATGACCATAGGTGAGGGTCGGAACGTAGATCAATTGGTAAATCAAGAGCTTTGCCCCCCTACTCAGCTCTCTCTTCACCACGATGGTCCGGTACAGCGACCGCATCACTGCAGATGCTGCACCGATCCGTCTAATGATCTCACGCTCCATCCGTCCCTCACTCCTGAACAAGCCCCCGAGATACTTAAACTCCTCCACCTGAGGCAAGGACACTCCACCGACCTGAAGAGGGCAAGGCACCTTTTTCCGGTCGAGAACCATGGCCTCGGATTTGGAGGTGCTGATTTGGAGGTGCTGATCACATGTATGTTGTGTACATGTGATTTCCTTTTTTTTTTTTAAAGTTTTAATTAATTTGCAAAAATTGAAAAAACAAACAAATAATTAAAGCAAAAAAAAAAAAAAAAAATCCCTTTTTTCACATTGTGTGTAGAATTTTTAGGAAAAGAATGAATTTAATCCATTTTGGAATAAGGCTGTAACATAACAAAATGTGGAAAAAGTGAAGTGCTGTGAATACTTTCTGGATGCCCCGTAAATACATCTGGAGTTATAGTTCTCAGAAACAGTCACTATGCAAAAAGGACACTTGTGAGAGAAACCACTCAGACATCCGTGATAATTCTGTGACAGGCTTCTGTGGCTGTGATTGGAGAAACTGTGCATAGTGCATATTTTCTCTGTTGCATCGTCAGTCAGAACATCATGAGAGAGTGGCACAGAGAAGGATTTTCATCCAAGAAAACAGATCTAAGATCGAGTCTCCCATGCACCTTTTAGCAAACTGTAGCTGAAAATTCACATTGTCTTTATAAAAGAATTAGAAAAAAGCATGTGCTCATCTCCACCAAGCTGTTGTGTAACCTGTGATGTAAAACACTAAATTGCCAGAACTTTCAAAATGATGTATTTTTTGCAAATTGTCCCAGGTTTTAGTCTCATAGTTATTTCATGAAATGAAGTAATTCAAGATAACCCAAGGCTTTCTTTTATAGTTTCTTGCTTTTGAAACTATCTTTCTTAGAAACATCGCCACCTGGAACTGCCACCGTTGACTTCAGTAATCCATATCGAGGATCACCCTGAGCCATCCAACAGCAGAAAGGTGCTCCCCCTGGCACAGATCCATTCCTTTGCTCAGCTGCTCGAAAATATAAACCGTATTGAGGTAATTTATCTTAAGACATATCTATGAATTAGCTGTCTACGGACTGCTGTTCACTCTTCAAAGGATCTTTATCACTCTACTCTGTTGTGTGGTTTCAGGCTTGTTTTCTGTCAGTCACAAAACTCTAAGGAACAGAATGTGATTTCCACATTTATCATGAAATTCAGCAGAAGCATCAGTGTATTTAAATTGTGATATCCTACGGACTGCTGTTCACTCTTCAAAGGATCTTTATTACTCTACTCTGTTGTGTGGTTTCAGGCTTGTTTTCTGTAGGTCACAAAACTCTAAGGAACAGAATGTGATTTCCACATTTATCATGAAATTCAGCAGAAGCATGTGTATTTAAATTGTGATATCCTCATAACCACAGGGTGGTGCTGTACCACTGTGGCTGTTTTTTTTTTTTTTGCAACTGATAGACTACTGTTGGGTGTCCAACGCACGTGACACATCTTTGCAAAAGAAAGGGTGGCCTTTGTGCTGTAATTTATTGCAATTGAGCGTAAACGTGCTTCACGGGTCCTCTGCTTTTTATTCATTTCTCAAACAGACTGTTGCTACTGGAACAGATATCATAGTTTGTTGTTCTTTTCTTTGTTCTTCTTGCAATTTATCCAGATAACTGAGATGAATTGTGCCTGTATAACACATTGGAAAAAGATACAAAGCAAATATTCAATTAAAGGGCTTTTTGATAAAGGTCAGTTGCCCTCAGATGTAGTAACCTGATAAACTGATATGTCTTTTTAAATGCCTTACAGACTTTTATGTGCCGTGCTACATAAATGTGCCTCTTTTGCTGGCCACAAACACAATATGAGCAGTAAGGCTTTTACATGGTGATATCATAAACTTTGTTCATAGCCAAGAATCTGTGCCATGCGCCATAAGACAAGACGAGTTAAATAAAAACGTAAAACTCATGAAACTGTTATGTACTGGTTTGGACAAAGGATTGATGATTATTTCTGTCACCACTTACAATCCTGTAGTCAAAGCACAGTGTAGTTGATATTAAATGGATGATGCAGTTGCAGCATAATATTCAGACGTCTGAGCCATGTGCCACAATATGCATTTCCTTCACTCTAATTTATTAAATGCACCAGTAAAGTTGCTGAAGTTCGAGGCAGCTCTTCATGCAACATATACAGTAGTGTTCAGAATAATAGTAGTGCTATGTGACTTAAAAGATTAATCCAGGTTTTGAGTATATTTCTTATTGTTACATGGGAAACAAGGTACCAGTAAATTCAGTAGATTCTCACAAATCCAACAAGACCAAGCATTCATGATATGCACACTCTTAAGGCTATGAAATTGGGCTATTAGTAAAAAAAAAAGTAGAAAAGGGGGGTATTCACAATAATAGTAGCATCTGTTGTTGACGCTACAAACTCAAAACTATTATGTTCAAACTGCTTTTTTTAGCAATCCTGTGAATCACTAAACTAGTATTTAGTTGTATAACCACAGTTTTTCATGATTTCTTCACATCTGCAAGGCATTAATTTTGTTGGTTTGGAACCATGACTTTGCTTGGTTACTAGTGTGCTTGGGGTCATTGTCTTGTTGAAACACCCATTTCAAGGGCATGTCCTCTTCAGCATAAGGCAACATGACCTCTTCAAGTATTTTGACATATCCAAACTGATCCATGATACCTGGTATGCGATATATAGGCCCAGCACCATAGTAGGAGAAACATGCCCATATCATGATGCTTGCACCACCATGCTTCATTGTCTTCACTGTGAATTGTGGCTTGAATTCAGAGTTTGGGGGTCGTCTCACAAATTGTCTGCGGCCCTTGGACCCAAAAAGAATAATTTTACTCTCATCAGTCCACAAAATATTCCTCCATTTCTCTTTAGGCCAGTTGATGTGTTCTTTGGCAAATTGTAACCTCTTCTGCACGTCTTTTATTTAACAGAGGGACTTTGCGAGGGATTCTTGCAGATAAATTAGCTTCACACAGGCGTCTTCTGTCACAGCACTTACAGGTAACTCTAGACTGTCTTTGATCATCCTGGAGCTGATCAATGGGTGAGCCTTTGCCATTCTGGTTATTCTTCTATCCATTTTGATAGTTGTTTTCCATTTTCTTTCACGTGTCTCTGGTTTTTTTTGTCCATTTTAAAGCATTGGAGATCATTGTAGATGAACAGCCTATAATTTTTTGCACCTATAAGTTTTCCCCTCTCCAATCAACTTTTTAATCAAACTACACTGTTCTTCTGAACAATGTCTTGAATGTCCCATTTTCCTCAGGCTTTCAAAGAGAAAAGCATGTTCAACAGGTGCTGGCTTAATCCTTAAATAGAGGACACCTGATTCACACCTGTTTGTTCCACAAAATTGATGAACTCACTGACTGAATGCCACACTACTATTACTGTGAACACCCCTTTTCTACTTTTGTTTTTACTAATAGCCCAATTTCATAGCCTTAAGAGTGCGCATATCATGAATGCTTGGTCTTGTTGGATTTGTGAGAATCTACTGAATCTACTGGTACCTTGTTTCCCATGTAACAATAAGAAATATACTCAAAACCTGGATTAATCTTTTTAGTCACATAGCACTACTATTATTCTGAACACTACTGTAAGTGATGAAGAAATTACCACGTGTGCTGAAATGTGCCAGTGCCGGCACGGCACTGAAAGTGTTACCCCAGCCGTGGATTGATGGCATGCTCAGTGAAAACAAGGACGTAAACACCAGTTGGGTTTTATTCTTCGGTGGGCAAACTGATCCTCTGATTAGGTCATTTATCACAGAGGAGCTGTGGCTTGTTGTTTGTGTTTTGGATTTTGAAGTTGGGAGGATAATTTTTCTTTTTCATCACTTTGTCAGCTTCTTCTAAATGTGTATTTGATAGTGCCCCCTCAGATCTTATACATGCTTTCAGTTATGCTTGTTGTAGTATTTTATTTAATTTTTTTTACCCTTGCCAGCTGCCGGCTCAGATGTCCTCACTGCTGGGGTCCAGTCTGACCCTGCAGTACCTGGACTGTATGCAGGATGAGTCTGCCCTTCTACGTCTCAACTTCTGGCTCGGCTGCGCTCTCCACGAAGGTATGGCTGGCAGCAACCATACCGCTGGGATGACTTCAACGGAAAGATGCAGTTGACCTTATTGTCAATTTAAAGGGATACTGTCAGAGCGTGTTTGAAACTGGAGGGTCTGACTGTGAGTTGATGCATTGGCTTTTTGTGTGTATATTTTAACTTTTTGAATATTGTTTTTCTTTCAGAATTTTTGTTCTGCAGTGACGGTGGCGCATCCCAGGATTCGGAAGAGGTTGTGCAATTTTTGAACAAGTTGCTCTCCACTCAAGATTTTCTCCAGGTCAGTTTCATGTCTGTAGCTCTACATTTATGAAAGTCCTAAACTGACACCTGTGTTCTGTATATCAGTACTGTATTCTCCCATTCAAACATTGATTTCACTTTTTTGTCCTATCTTCATTAGGAGGGATTTTCTAGTACAGAGGCTTTTCTTTATAAATTTCTCAATGTTTGGGATGGCTCACTTCTACGACCACAAATCCTGAGCCTGCTAAGCAGCATTCCTGTTGTCCCCAGTTCCCGTGAGTACTGCTTCTCCCCCGTACTCCTTTCAGTGTGTTTCTGTTTCCGCTTAGAATAACCCCTATGAGGGCTTGCAGTGGAACAGTTGACCAAATGACTATACTGCTATGCAACGACACTTGAAGCTTGACAGACCAATCACGGGTCATGTGACTATGACACAGCAAGCCTGCTGCAATTCAGTGTCAGCAGTGCTTGGCTAGATTTGTTCCTCCTCTGTGAGTCTTCCTCCAACATGGAATTTGGAATTAAACGTGTATGAGGGACTAGCAAAATGCTGTGGACCAACCAAAAAACTGCCTTCCACTTCCTGCCACTTCTCATGCATACAGTCTCTTTGTGATATTCAGTACTATGGAGGTAAAAAGCTAAATTTTTGACTAGAAGAACGACAACATTGAGGGAAAGGCTACAAGTCAGTGTCATATGGAACAACTTGATAGGACACAATACACCATCATGACCTTTGATGTCTGCCTCCGTATCAGATGGGCACAACAAAAACAGTGGGTTTGAACATGTTTTTTCATATTTCTGCACCATGTCAGGCATTTACAAATAACTGATGGCCACGTTGAAAAATGACAACGTTCCAAGCTTTAAAAACTTGATAAGGTGAACCCAGACGTCTTTTGTCTTGGTGTGATCGATAACATGAGTTTAACACAAAGTGTTTACTTGGTTACATACAGGTGTTGTTACTTCTACTTGTTTCTGTAAAAAAATTGTTACACGTCATCAGGATATTAATTAAATTTTGCAGGCAGAATATTGCTGTAAAGCTATTCCCTTTTCTCATATGGTTTTATTAATGATGTCATCAGCAGTTAGTCTGCCTCAACTTGTCTTTCCTGACATGCTGACTTAAAAAAATAATCCGAAGTCATGCATCCCCTGGTACCTACCTCTATCACATATTGTGTACAATTAGAAATGGCATGAATGAGATGCAGACACATTGCTGTAGATCTGATGTCACATTTGTTATCCACAGATTTGTACATACTTTTCTCTTTTTTTTATATATATGTTAATCTCTTTTTTGCTCCTATGTTCCTATGTTCCTATTTTTTTGTTCTTTTTTTAAATTTGCACTCTGGACATACCTCTTTCATTCGGTTTAATTTTATGTTTATTTTTCTTTTCTTCTCCAGACCTTTCAAGTCTGTGCATGGTTTACTCAGATTTATATTTGCAATGAAAGTGTTGCACCTTACCTTTTGTTGTATTTGTTACAATGACAATAAAGAATGACAATGTGTTACCAAGCATATTATAGGCAGCAGGGTTTCTGTGATGCCATGACCTTGACCTCTGATGTTTTGAACACTGAATTATAGCCATATGTGGTTGGGCTTTGATGCTGAGTTGTAGTGTAAATGTACATAAATGATTGCCCTTTGACCTTTTGATTAGAGTCCTACCGATGGGGATATTTTTTAGGGGGGGCCGATACCGATATATCTGCTGGTCAGTCTTCATTCCTACTCTCACCTATGGTCACGAGGATTGGGTCATGACTGTAAGAACTAGATTGTGGGTACAAGTGGCCTAAATGGGTTTCCTCAGGAAGGTGGCTGGTGTCCAGTATCCCCCAGTCAGAGTTGGTTAATGTGGCATGGGAAAAGGAAGTTTGGGATCCCCTACTGGAGCTGTTGCCCCCTTGACCGGATCCTGGATAAGCATTTGAAGATGTATGTATCTATGCATGGAACCATTATCCAACAAATGTATGCCATGCTGCTTTCTGTTAAACTGGCAGTTGCCATGTTGCATTCCTCAGCATTTGTCTAAAATGGACTTCTCTCTTTTGGTGCTGCCAAGCTGGCAGCATATTGACCACTTGTTTCTTGTTACTGTAAAAAAAAAAAACCACTTTAATTGAAAACGAAAACACCTGATCAGCTGTTGCCTCTGTCTCTTGTAGCTAAGGTGACCAAGGCGTGATGGGGTCCCAACCATGCTTGACAGCATTGGAAACATTGCTGTGGGATCACCCTCTGCTGGACAAATTATATCATGACACATTACCAAAAACCAAAGTGATTTTCTGCGCGTAGTTTATTCTGTAAAATAAAAGCTTTCATATCAGCAAAAATAACTCTAATCCTGATATGCTCATACTGGCTGATATTGATGGCCAACCAAGGTTGGGCTCTACTTTTGATCCAGATTTTGCCAACTACCAGGTTTGTTGTTTATATCGGTTGTTGTCACTTTATTTTGAAGAGGACTTTGTGTCATGCACTGGGAACTGGGATATGTTGCAATTAGGGAATCACCCTAATTATTCCCTAATTGTGAGAGAAACCATTCAGACATCCATGATAATTCTGTCTGATGATTTGCGGATGTTAATGCTGGATTTTACGGTCGCAAATTGAGTTTTAGCGGCTCCGCGTTTTCCCATTCTAATCCAATTCCATCGTTGACACGGTTTATTTTTCTGTAAGTAATTCGACCTGGATCCGTGTTTTCACCCCCGAAGGCTACATCTAAACCCGCATAATAATATAGTTTGATAAAACTGTTACACAGACCATAGTTTTAGGGAAATGTTGCTAGAATCCTGGTCCTGAGTTGTCAAATAATCACCGTTAGCATTGTATTTATCGGTTATCACAGTAGTAATTGCAATATTTACCATCTGTCGGCGAAGCTTACCGTAGTAACAGCGTCTTCATGCCAGACTGGAAATTCTGTGAGCAGACCCACAGATTTCTTCATCTGGTCAACCGCACTGAATAATTCTGTATCAGAATCCACATTAATACTTTCATATGATAGATTAAATTCACCCATTTCGGCATCGTCGTCGCTCCACCAGTTTCTCTCGCTCTCAGCTGACAGTGCCATTATTGACATCTGCCTAGCAATGTGGTCAGGTCGCGGAGTAATACATCAAATGTGAAACGGTCAAATATTTTGCCACCATCAACACTATATTTTTTGGTCTGAAACATCACATGATTAACCAATCAGATTTGCGGAACAAATGTAATTGGATTACAATTGTTACCTCCAAGTTGAAACACACATGATCATCTTGTCTTCTCCACTGCAGATATTGGACGGCTTCTTTTTGAACCCCTCATGCAGCTATATTTCACATCCACGCTGTTTTTCAAGGTAGGCTTTTTCTATGCACCAAAAGTCAAACTGTTTGAATTTGCATTTATAGAACTGTGCGTGTGCACCCTCTGCAGTGTGGATTGTTGGAGTGTTTAAAGAGCATGCTATTGAAGTGGCTGACCTGGCACTCCGTGTACGCTCTGGAGGACGATTTGGATATCAGCCTCAACAGCCACATCTCCATGTCAGTTTGTCACACACTTGCTAAATTTTGTGCTTTACCTTGAAGATAAGCTTTCTGTTTTTTTGTCTTTTATTTTAAACCTTTCATCTAACCTCTCACACCTGATCAGCTCCTACACTTTCAGATAAGCACTGTGGTGTTGCATCAGTGTCATTTACTCACTGTTATGAAAGAAATAATTGTGAAATAAGATCAAATTCACTCCCACCACCCCACCCCCCGCAACAAAATGAGACTCATTCATTTTCATTATTTATAATTAAATGAAATGCTCCTCTTTATTCTCAGAGCAGAATGAACTGCTTTACAAACAATCACCTTTTTTTTTTTTTTAGCAGTGGAAGTATTTGTCATGCTCAAGGACATTTCAGCATTCAAACCCAAGTTACCTTTTGAGCCATAGCTTCTCCTCAATATAAAAAAAAAAACGATTTAATCCTGTCAGCAGTTAAAAGCGTTTCTGACTTTATATATTGAGCTTTTTACACCCAAAGTGTCGACGTTGAAATCAATTGTGGGATATGTTTGTGCACAATTTCCCAGCATTGACTCTTGGTAAGTAAGTCCCTTCGGCTACTCCCTTGCTTGCACTTAGGGTCACCACAGCAAATCTGAGGTGATCTGTATGTTGATTTGGCACAAGTATTACACTCTTCGTGATGTAACTCAAATTAGATGGAGATATGTGGCAGGGGTGGGGTTTGAACCGGGAACCTTCTGTACTGAAACCAAGTGCAGTAACCATTTGGCCACCACCCCTGCTAGGATTGTCTCTGTGTCCACTTTATATTTTAGTAATCTGTTTTACTATGGGTCATTTGGGTGCTTTCTACTTTTGTGTTAATGCTCTAAGGTACTGATAAGCACCTTATAGGTACTGGGGGTTGGGGGGTGATTGTTTACAAAACAGTAGTGAGACCAGCTATGTTGTATGGTTTAGAGACGGTGGCACTAACAAAAAGACAGGAGGCAGAGCTGGAGGTGGCAGAGCTGAAGATGTTGAGATTCTCTTTGGGAGTGACAAGAATGGACAAGATTAGGAATGAACATATCAGAGGGACAGCTCAGGTGGAACGGTTTGGAGACAAAGTCAGAGAGGCGAGTGTGAGATGGTTTGGACATGTGCAGAGGAGGGACCCAGGGTATATAGGGAGAAGGATGCTGAGGATGGATCTGCCAGGCAGGAGGAGAAGAGGGAGACCAAAGAGGAGGTTCATGGATGTGCTGAGAGAGGACATGCAGGTGGTTGGTGTGACAGAGGAAGATACAGAGGACAGGGTGAGATGGAAATGATCTGCTGTGGCGACCCCTAACGGGAACAGCCGAAAGACAAAGAAGAAGAAGAAGTCCACATACAGTGCATCTGGAAAGTATTCAGAGAGTTTCACTCTTTCCACATTGTTATGTTATACTGAAATGGAGAAAGATCTTTTTTTTTTTCACTCAAAATTCTACTCACAACACCCCATAATGACATGATATTTTTTTTTAATTTTTGCAAATTTATTAAAAATAAAAAAAAACTAAGAAATCACATGTATATCATTCACACCCTTTGCACAATACTTTGGCAGCAATTACAGCCTCAAGCCTCACCTATCTTTGGGCAGTTTTGCCCATTCCTCTGTGCTGCACCTCTCAAGCTCCATCAGATGGGATGGGGAAATGAACCGTCCCCCAGTCTGAGGTCAAGAGCACTGTGGAGCAGTGCTCTGTATATTGCTGCATTCATCTTTCCCTCAATCCTGACTAGTCTCCCAGTTCCTGCCACTGAAAACATCCCCACAACACGATGCTGCCTCCACCATGCTTCACTGTAGGGATGGTGCCTGGTTTCCTCCAAACATGACGCTTGGCATTCATGCCAGAGAGTTCAGTCTTTGTCTTCAATCTTTGTTTCTCATGGTCTGAGAGTCCTTCAGGTGCCCTCGCTTTGTTGCAGAGATGGTTGTCCCTCTGGAAGGTTCTCCTCTCTCCACAGAGAAATGCTGGCGCTCTGATGGAGTGACCATCAGGTTCTTGGTCATCTCCCTGACTAAGGCCCTTCTCCCCAGATCGCTCAGTTTAGACGGGCGGCCAGCTCTAGGAAGAGTCCTGGTGGATCCAAACTTCTTCTGTTTACAGATGCCACTGTGCTCATTGGGACCTTTAAAGCAGCAGAAATTTTTCTGTACCCTTCCCCAGATTTGTGCCTCAAGACAGTCCTGTCTGAGGTCTACAGACAATTCCTCTGACTTCATGCTTGGTTTTTGCTCTGACATGCACTGTCAACTGTAGGACCTTATATGTAGACAGGTGTGTAGCTTTCCAAATCATGTCCAATCAACTGAATTTACCCCAGGTCCTAAGTATCTTCCTTTGTCACACGAATCACCTGCATGTCCTCCCTCACCATATTCATAAACCTCTTCTTTGGCCTCCCTCTTCTTCTCCTACCTGGTGGCTCCATCCTCAGCATCCTTTTCGCTGTGTACCCCAAGTCCCTCCTCTGGACATGTCCAAACCATCTCAGTCTCGCCTCTCAGACTTTGACTCCACACCGTCCCACCTGAGCTGTCCCTCTGATATGTTTATTCCTAATCATGTCCATTCTCGTCACTCCCAAAGAGAATCACATCACAACAGCTCTGCTTCCTGTCTTTTTGTTAGTGTCACATCTCTAAGCCGTACAGCATAGCTGGTCTCACTACGGTCTTGTAAACTTCCCCTTCACTCTTGCAGATATTCTTTTGTCACAAATCACTCTTGCCACCTTTCTCCACCCACTCCACCCTGTCTGCATTCTCTTTCTCACCTCTCTACTACACTCTCCACTCACAGTTGACCCCAAGTATTTAAACTCATCAGCTTTCACTAATTCTACTCCTTGTAACTGCACTATTCCACTGGGCTCCCTCTCAATCATACACATGTACTCAGTCTTCCACTGGGCTCCCTCTCAATCATACACATGTACTCAGTCTTCACTGGGCTCCCTCTCAATCATACACATGTACTCAGTCTTGCTCCTTCAGACTTTTATTCCCCTGCTCTCCAGAGCATATCCCCACATTTCCAGGCTAAACTCAACCTGTTCTCTACTGTCACTACAGATTACAATGTCATCTGCAAACATCATATTCCATGGAGACTCCTGTCTGGTCTCATTACTCATCCTGTCCTTCACCATTGCAAACAAGAAAGGACTGAGAGCTGATCCTTGGTGTAATCCCACCTCCACCTTGAATGAGTCTGTCATTCCTACTGCGCATCTCACCGCTGTCACACAATCCTTGTATATGTTCTGCACTACCCTCACATTCTTCTTTGCCACTCCAGACTTCCTCATACAATCCAACAACTTTTCTCTTGGCACCCTCTCATAACCTTTCTCTAAATCCACAAACACATGAATGTAACACCTTCTGGCCTTCTCTATACTTCTCTATAGAGAAGTAAACATTGCATCTGTGGTGCTCTTTCTCAGCATGAAACCATATTGCTGCTCACATATCTTCACCTGTTTTCTAAGCCTAGCTTCTGCTGCTCTTTCCCATAACTTCATGCTGTGGCTGATCAACTTTATTCCTCTGTAGTTACTGCAGCTCTGCACATCACCCTTGTTCTTAAAAATAGGAACCAGCACACTTCGTCTCCACTCCTCAGGCATCCTCTCATTTTCCAAGATGTTATTGAACAATCTGGTTTGAAACTTCACTGCCACCTCTCGAAAACCATTTCCATGCCTCCACTGGAATGTCATCTGGACCAACTGCCTTTCCACTCTTCATCCTGTTCATAGCTGGCCTCACTTCATCCTTATTTATCCTTTGTACTTCTTGACTTACTCTCGCCACATCATCCAGCCTTTTCTCTCTCTCATTTTTTTAATTTATCAGTGCCTCAAAATATTCCCTCCACCTTCTCAACACACTCTCCCCACTTGTCAGCACATTGCCATCTACATCTTTTACCACCCAAACCTGCTGCACATCCTTTCAAGCTCTGTCCCTTTGTCTGGCCAATCGGTTATGAGTCTTGTCTGATGTTATTGGTTAGAGTTTTTGTCTGACTTCCTGCTCTGTCCTCTGTCTGTCCCAGAAACATGAGCCTGTCAGGGTTCAAGGATTCTGTGCTGGAACTGGTAAACTTTGTGGGTCGACTGGCTTCAGTGGGGCTGCAGCTTGAAAGCTGTCACACGCTGCTCCTCAGTTTCATCCTTGACTTTTATGAAACGGTAAGTGAGACCATGATGATAATTCAGAGGCTCAGTCAGAAAAGACACAGGTGCTTTCAGAAAATGAGAATCACTATAAAAGAATCAGAAATGTACGTGTTGGTGTTTGTACGGTACTTCTCATGGCTCTTTATGTGGTTTGTTTCGTTTGCCTTGACAGGTGTGTGACATGTTCCTGGTGTATGGGCTCCCCCTAGTGGTGATGCCCCCACCTGCTGTTTTTTACCCTGCGCTTTTTGCTACCGATCCTGTCAGTGTGGACAGACTTGCCTACATCATGTACAGGTGTGCTGTGTTCACCTCTGCTACACTCCTCTGTCTCACACACATTCACACCCCAGCTGCACCTTCATGTGTTCTATCATGTGCTTATACATGTTTGATGATGCTACACAACTGGAGTAAAATTACTTCATTGCACTTTCATGTCCCTATATGATTTATGATAATGGCAGTATATCAAGCAGTACACTCAAGCTTTTCTATCATTTTCATGTAGAATCAGGCATCATTTGTAAGCCCAGGCTTTAATAAGGCAAACCCTACTAATGGCTAATTGACTATACCCCAAGTCCTGAAATCATTTTCCTATAGCTTAGCGCCAAAATGCCGCGGCAAAAGAAAATTGGAATGTAATTTCATACTATTTTCTGAAAGACCGTGTAGAACCAATTTTTCTCCCTAATAATGATCAAAGGGTTCACTGGTCTTTTTTTTTATTATTATTATGATTTTTTTTATCAGGTACAAGATGAACTTGACAGCAGCTAAGAGTCAAGAAAAGGTCAAGAAGGTAAATACTAAGTGCAGTCTGTTTTATTCCTGTGTCTGAATGCAATGCAATGGATGTGTTTACCGCAGTAATAAGTCACTTTCACATGTCCTCACACAAAATACAACTTCCTCTTGCGCAAATAAGTACTCCATTCTTTCACTCTCTGGTAGAACAGTATCTGCAACTACCAATCAAGTTACTGCTCAGACAGGGTGCGTTTCCTTTTCCTCATATTGCTGCTGTTCATTGTTGGACATTTTTATATCTCTCACAAACAACAATTTGGGGAGGGTACATAGGACTCAAACCGTCTGTCTGATCATGAATCTTGTAAATATGTCTACTCAATCATTTGCTGGATTTTGCACTGACTTCACAGGTGTGAAAGGTGTCACAGGTATTTTGTCCCTGTTCTTCAGCAGGCCTTTCACATCAGCCGCCAGACATTCTGTGAATTTAACCATTACGTGGTCTTCATGGTCAGCTGCCTGTGGAACTCCAAAATGTTTCACCCGGGCACGGGTCTACGGGTGGGAGAGGAGCTGCTTATCAAGAGCAGCGTACCACAATACGGGAAGAGCTTTGACCTTATACACCACCCGGCCTTCTTGAGCTATGCCATTGACTTCCACCAGAAGGTGAATTTTTAGAACTGTTTGGGATTTTGGGGTTACTCTTTAGGATTTTGGTTGCTGCCGTGCATTGCAGAAGGATGATGAACTTTTTATTGAATGGTTATGATTTTTTTTTCAAACTTTAAGGGCCCTGTGGATTAACCGGCTCAATTAAAGCCCAAGGCAAAATGGCCATTTTTGGCATAAAAATGGCTGTCATTTCTAAACAAACAAATCTATGCAAATAATTTTGGGTCGGGAACAATGTCAATGACCAATATTGGGCCCTTGATAAATTAAAAGAAAAGTTATCAGGCAGTTTTTGAGAAAATAGGGTCCAAATACCCAAATTGGCTGTTTTCAGCATAAAAATGGCTACCATTTCCAAACAAAAAAATGACTAATTTTTGATGTGAAATATATGGACAACCCATATTACGCCCTTGACAAATTAGAAAAAAAGTTATCAGACAGTTTTTGAGAAAATTGCCTTTGGCTATTTTTGGCATACAAATGACTGTCATTTCCAAACAAATTAATCTATGAATATGATTTTTAGATGGAATATTACACCTTTGCCAAATTAGACACCAAGTTATCAGACAGTTTTTGAGATATCGCAGTAAACGAATGACGACTACAACGGATGCCGCGCCATGGGTTAGCGGCCTATCGGCCGGTAACCCAAGACAATAAAAACAAAAAACCCAAAGAGTGTAGAGTGTTCAACTCTATTTGGACAGTGTCTAGACCAGGGGTGGGAAAAATGTTTGACTCACGGGCTATACAATGGGTTCTATAATTTGACAGAGGGTCAGGCCAGGAGCAGATGGATGGAGTGTTCGTGTGAACTAACAATATAAATGACATGTAAAAGCCATTACATAACAGGGCCTTTAACAGGTAGTAAGGCATGAATATGCAAAGTTTATTGTACCATCTGCAGCAGTTTGAAACTAGCAGTGATACTTGTTCTATGTTGTACACCACATTGGACTGGGTGGAAGATAGATCCCTTAAAAGATTTTGTGTTTGAACATGCAGCCAGTCTCTGAGGTTTGGCGAACAGACATGCAGGCAGCATAGGGAGACTAATGTGGTGTTAATGTATCTTTCATAGATACATTAATACAGCCGGACATTATTATTATTAATGCATGCTGTGTGAGCCTTCTCATCATGTTAATAATACAGGTGCCTCTCTTTGGTTCTATCCAACGGCATCATCCAGCAATATTCTTTTGAGATTTACTAGGGTGGACTGACAATGAATATTGATGTTCTCTCTCTTTATCAGTGCTGGCCAGGGAGAAAAAGCATGGACCTAAATTCCATAAAGGTATTTTTGCATTCACAATAGCAGATTTCTCTGTAGAATTCTTTGATTTAGACAGTTTCTTGAGATGTCTTGGGTAAAGCTGTTTGTATGTTTCTGTTTTCTTTCAGCATTCTAAGGCATGGGACTGGTACCAGGAGTATCTGTTTGCTCAGGGTTACGACGGCTTAAAACAGTTTGTTCAGGTTAACATTAGCCAGCGTCTGACAGCGAGCACCGACCTGTCCACAGACAACACACACCAAACGTAGATGCTCGGCTCAGTGGGAGGAGGAAGACTTGCATCTTAGATGTTTTTTAAAGACTTGTACATATTTAATCTCCTCACCTTTTAGAGGCATCTTACTTGCCACTGATTGAAGTGACATGTACATAGAATTATAGTATCCACATTCATTCTGTGTTTTTAGTTTTCAGTTCAGTGTCTAATCACTGATGTAGACCACAAAGCTCTGGGAGATGCTTTTCCTGAATGAGTGTCAAAAGCAGGTTCCAGGTCAACAAGTACACAGTCGGGAAAAATGAAGGCAGACTGTTTATCATGAACTGACTGTCCAGGATTCATCCAAGTACACATATGTAAATGCATTTCTCTAATTTCACATTGTCTTATGTCTGTTAAAGGGGTCATATTGTGGTTTTATGTATGTTTTTACAGTTAAATGTTACATGTTAAACACCCTCAGTTTCACACATCTGTATCTGTATATGGAGAAATTCTGTCACTATAAACAGAATTCAAGACTGAAAAGGCTCATTTTACTCTTCCATGACGTGTGTCAGAAGTTCTTATCTGGACTTATGCTTTCCGTGAGAGACACGCCCACTGAGCCGGTCTACATGCTTTGTCACATGTTTTGGAGAGTATAGGGGCGCCTGGAAACATAATTTATTTTTGAGGCACTTGGTGATTTATGTGATTTTGTTTAAAAGACACAATATGAATGACCCCTTTTGAAGTGTTTGTGGAGGCTAATGTGATTAGTTTGATAACGACAAGAATGCTGCAATAAAACGTGATCATAAAAATAAAATAAAAACCCAGAAAAACTTCATAAATAAAACAAAAAAAAAAAACACAAACATAAAAGTAGATGTCAAATAATTTGAATAACTTGTTTTTAAATTATTTATTACAAATTTGTTTGCAGTGAGGTACTTTGTGTTGGGTGGATGTATATACACACTAACTTGGAACCTGCTTCACTAAACTTTTTTCCTCTTTTTAAACTGTATATATTATTTTTGTTGTATTCATGTACAGCTTGAGAATATACTCTTCCACTTTTTTTTTTTTTTTTAATATTCAAGTGTAGACTTTTATTTTGAGAGCAATAAAATCCATATATTGTGACACAACATTCTACAGGGTACACTAGAATTTGTGTTCTCACAGTAAAATATGCCATGTAAATTCAGTGAAGTTAATGTTCCTCTTCGACAGTGATGAGGTGTTACTTTCTGACAGTACTGTTCACACTGTACAGTGTAGTTGGTCATTGTCTATATTAATGCTACAGGTGAAAACCTCAGGTGGGGTTTGAACTCTCAACCTGCTGATTAAGAGGTAACAGCACTGTCACAGTGCCATTGTAGATGACCGACAATATGAAACTCGAAATGCACATATGTGGCCTTTGCAGCACATTTCAACACCAACTTGTTGAAGACCCAAGATTTAAAAAAAATACATTTTTACTGTGATGAAATGCTGTCAAATAACAATGAAGCCTTTGACATAAAAAGTTCCACAAGTTTGCAGTTGATTACTGTTGTGTTTTTCATACCGTATCTATAGATACACTAAAAATGAAATTGTATATGTACTTTATCTAGTTACTATCAGTCGGTCACAACACTATCTGTTTAAATGGGAAACATACAATTGATTGGATTGGATTTCACTTTACCCATTTCAACAGGTCTGTTGTGATTAAATATTGCATTTCTAAGAGGAGCCATTCCCACTTAGCAACATAAGGACCCATTTTGAAATTTGAAAATCTGGGGCCCACCCAAATCTTTAATCACAAATTTGATTGACCCATGAAAATTCAGTAAGGTATATCTTCTAATATAGATTCCAATTCTAGGGTAGAAATCTACTAGTGTATACTAAAGTATATCTAAATATCTAAAAAAAAAAAAAAGTATATATGAGATATATTATTTAGGCACACATACACAACAAAAATATAAACGCAACACTTTTGGTTTTGCTCCCATTTTATAGGAGATGAACTCAAAGATCTAAAACTTTTTCCACATACACAATATCACCATTTCCCTCAAATATTGTTCACAAACCAGTCTAAATCTGATAGTGAGCACTTCTCCTTTGCTGAGATAATCCATCCCAGCTCACAGGTGTGCCATATCAAGATGCTGATTAGACACCATGATTAGTGCACAGGTGTGCCTTAGACTGCCCACAATAAAAGGCCACTCTGAAAGGTGCAGTTTTGTTTTATTGGGGGGGGATACCAGTCAGTATCTGGTGTGACCACCATTTGCCTCATGCAGTGCAACACATCTCCTTCGCATAGAGTTGATCAGGTTGTCAATTGTGACCTGTGGAATGTTGGTCCACTCCTCTTCAATGGCTGTGCGAAGTTGCTGGATATTGGCAGGAACTGGTACACGCTGTCGTATACGCCGGACCAGAGCATCCCAAACATGCTCAATGGGTGACATGTCCGGTGAGTATGCCGGCCAAGCAAGAACTGGGACATTTTCAGCTTCCAAGAATTGTGTACAGATCCTTGCAACATGGGGCCGTGCATTATCCTGCTGCAACATGAGGTGATGTTCTTGGATGTATGGCACAACAATGGGCCTCAGGATCTCGTCACGGTATCTCTGTGCATTCAAAATGCCATCAATAAAATGCACCTGTGTTCTTTGTCCATAACAGACGCCTGCCCATACCATAACCCCACCGCCACCATGGGCCACTCGATCCACAACATTGACATCAGAAAACCGCTCACCCACACGACGCCACACACGCTGTCTGCCATCTGCCCTGAACAGTGTGAACCGGGATTTATCCGTGAAGAGAACACCTCTCCAATGTGCCAAATGCCAGCGAATGTGAGCATTTGCCCACTCAAGTCGGTTACGACGACGAACTGGAGTCAGGTCGAGACCCCGATGAGGACGACAAGCGTGCAGATGAGCTTCCCTGAGACGGTTTCTGACAGTTTGTGCAGAAATTCTTTGGTTATGCAAACCGATTGTTTCAGCAGCTGTCCGAGTGGCTGGTCTCAGACGATCTTGGAGGTGAACATGCTGGATGTGGAGGTCCTGGGCTGGTGTGGTTACATGTGGTCTGTGGTTGTGAGGCTGGTTGGATGTACTGCCAAATTCTCTGAAACGCCTTTGGAGACGGCTCATGGTAGAGAAATGAACATTCAATACACGAGCAACAGCTCTGGTTGACATTCCTGCTGTCAGCATGCCAACTGCACGCTCCCTCAAATCTTGCAACATCTGTGGCATTGTGCTGTGTGATAAAACTGCACCTTTCAGAGTGGCCTTTTATTGTGGGCAGTCTAAGGCACACCTGTGCACTAATCATGGTGTCTAATCAGCATCTTGATATGGCACACCTGTGAGGTGGGATGGATTATCTCAGCAAAGGAGAAGTGCTCACTATCACAGATTTAGACTGGTTTGTGAACAATATTTGAGGGAAATGGTGATATTGTGTATGTGGAAAAAGTTTTAGATCTTTGAGTTCATCTCATACAAAATGGGAGCAAAACCAAAAGTGTTGCGTTTATATTTTTGTTGAGTGTATGTGTGTTATATATAAAGCAGGTCAGATACATGAATAATAAGTTAAATTTCATGGCTTTGTGATTACATTTTTAAAATTAATTTCCATTTGAAAAATGTAATTTTATATTGTATGCTGAAATTTAAAATCAAAGACGTTTTTAGATATTTTAATAACAGCCCAGTCTCATGCTTTTTTTCACATTTTGGTGAAAAACATTTTTTCTAATCCTCCCCTAATCATAACCATAAGGTAAGTCTGTCCCTTCCCCTAACCCTAAACATTACCCCCCAGGACCCCCACCCCCCCCATGTCACCCCTCATTTTGTGCCCCTGTCACAAAATCGTGTCTGCATCACGAATCATGGATACATTTACTTTTCATAATGCCATCACGAATTGTCGTGAGATTGGGTTGTTTAATGACCTTTCATGACCCACACTTTGGGAACCACTGAACTATAGTAGGTACAGCTGGCCATTCAGGATCTATAGACACTTTGTAATAGTCCTACTTTTTTCATGATTCCTTCACTGGTTTAAAAACAATGTCCTGAGTAATCTTGGTGTTATTCTTTTCTACATTAAAAATAGAATTGATAGACCAACTTAATAACGGGATTCAAATGAAGTTAAAGCAACTTGTTACCTTAATTTGGGCAAACTGAATTCGCTTGAGTCTCACTAAATGAACCAGCTTTCGTTATTTTATTTCAGTCTCATGTTTATTCTAAAGTAGGATTTTGTCACATGCTCTTTTTGGTCCTGCCAGAAGATTAAGTAGCGTTTGCGTAAATGGCGCAGCGTGCGCCACCATGACTGCGCTCTCGGCGAAGTTTGGTCTTTATGTTTTCCTCGTAACCTGTTGAGATGGCGGCAGATAGATGTTTTCTTTTCCTTCTCTCTGAGCCTCCTTAAAGCCGCTCTGATGTCAGACGCAGACGGACTCCGTCGCCGGTGCAGCGCAGCTCCTGCGCTTCAAATGTTCATGTGCTGCTGCTGCTGCTGCTCTCCACACTTTGTTCACCTCATGTCCACTCGCATCTGCGGGACGAGATTATTTCACCCTTGTCACCAAGGATTGTGTGAGCCAAATCTTCACCTCGAGGAGAGGAAGGTAAGACTGTCCAAGGCTGCATTTTCCAATGTTTGCTGCAGATTTGTGCGCAAACACCGGATGATCTTAACAGCCGGCATAAAGGCAACGATTGTCTGTGCATTTTTTAGGGGGTTTAAAAAACGCTGGTCCTGGATGTAGTTTGGCAGATGTGGTTTTGCGTTTTTCTTTCTTTCCTTTTGTTTTTTGTTAAACCGGTAACAGTCTGTGGTGGTCGGTGGAGCTGTCAGAACAAAAGGTGCGTAACTGGACGTCGTGGGCAGCGGCGCATTCGATTCTTTTAATTCGGAGTGACGGATCGGGATCACGCAGACCACGTTTGTCTTCACTAAATTGCGTGTTGAAGTCCTGACACTGATTAAGTGTGCTGCACCGCGGAGTCGTGGAGCCGCGGTGGAAACTCTTCTACTAAAAATTAAAAAAACAGGTAATTTTGGGGTCTGTTTTTGCGTGACCGGTGCTGTGTGATTGTCGAGGTTTCAATTCGGATCTAAGAGGTTACATTATGAGGTTTTATTATGTGTTTATTATTATTTTATTATGTTTTATTATGATTTTATTTTCATTAGGTGCCCAACCAGCTCCAGGTCTAGACGCGCCACAGAGTGCGGGTTAGAAATTCGGGAAGTGTTTGGAAAGAAGACCTGTTCTGTGGCATGAACAGTAGTTTTAAGCCCAGCAGCTGTGAAAACTTAGTGGCTCCCAGAGGGAACCTGTCATTGGTGGCTCCAGTGGATTTTCCTGGGTAGGGCAGCGTTTGTGCGCAAACGCCTGTATTTAAAACTGTAATGGATTTGAAGGTTTTATAGTTTAAGTAATCTTTTAATTTAAATTTGTTCAAGTAAGGGTTCACAATCTTATACATCCCATATGATTTTTGTTGGAAAAAAAAATCTCTTTGCCCTGGAAAAATATTGGAACCTGATCCCAAGTAGGTAACTCAGTTTCCCAGCTTGCTGTTTAAGAGTCAAATGGTGCATTCCAATCCTGTTGTTAAGTGTGATGTAACGCATCATGTGATTTTCAACTTCCGGCTCCAAACAAAAAAGGCGCGCTGTCATTAACATTGAGAACTGCACTGAGACACTCTGATCAGGCTGCACTTAAACCATTGCACACGGACAACAGCATTAATATTGCAACATAAAACTCTTTATATATTGTGCCTAAAACTCTCCTGGTTCTATTAACTGGGGTTTTAGATGTTGTTATTGTGTTTGTTTTATGTAAAAATGTCAGACGCTCAGGTTGTTTCTCTGTTATTTTCAGTGGGAGTTGCTGTGAGCTGCGATCGCTTCCTGTTCATGTCATTCGGGGGAAAAGTGAAGTTTGCACTTTAACGTCCTGTTTATTGTAATAAATATTTTTTTATTAACAAACTGACATATATATTTTACCTAGGGGTGGTGGCAAAGTGGTTAATGCACTTGGTTTCAGTGCGGAAGGTTCCTGGTTCAAATCCCACTCCTACCACATTTCTCCATGTAATGTGGAGGAAGGGCATCCAGCGTAAAATTTGTGCCAATTCAACATGCAGATCCACCTTGGATTTGCTGTGGCGACCCCAAGTACAAAACAAGGGAGCAGCCGAAGGGACTTACTTTTACATGTATGTTTTACCTGTGCATAATAAAATATATAAAGTAAAAGAAAAAGAGTTTTATTAAGGGTTCTTACCTTAGAAACAGATGAATGCGGTTAATGGAGGTGGAGGTGGAGAAGGGAGGGACGGAGGTTTGCGCACACTGTAAACACAAACTAAACTTAAACTGTGTGATCCTTGTAAGGATCACACAGACGTAACTTTAATTGTAAACTTGCAGGTCTTTGGACCCGGAAACAGATTTATCACGTAATGTGTTACGTCAGAGCTTAACAACCGGATTACACTCAGAAGGTGTAAACACCCCAAAGAGTTGGATGTTTGAATTGGAAAATGTGCTGATTTCATAATTATAATTCATCAACTTGTTTGAACACCACATACTCCGAGTTCATAGCCCAAGACTACTCCAAGTATCAACAGGAAGTGAAGGTTGTGGTTTCTGTCTTATTTCTGTCCAATTCATTGACTCACACACACAGTACTGAACTACTGCTATCTAAAAACCATGTTGTTGTAGAGTTTTCATGTGTGAAATATTGTATAATGTGTTGTTTATTAATTGTTGCTGTGGTTATTGTCTAATCTGATAGCTGTTGCAAAAAACCATGACTGGCAACACCTGAACCCCAGCCTAAGTGTAAGTTCCTTTGACTTTGTCCTGTTTTCACTCTGGGTTGCTACATGCATATCTGAGTGGTCCCGACTGAGGCCTACTGGGAAGAAGAAAAAGTTGCAGTTCCTTGAATAGTCACTTGAGGCTGGCTCCAAAAGTAAGCAGATTCACATAGAAGCCCATGTTAAAATGTCCAACTTTACAGCAGAAATAAACATGTTTATAGGCCTGGTACAAAAAATGGTTTTGGTCTCTATAGCAAATTTACTCCTCCATGACAACTGCATACGGTATTTTTGGGGGGGGGGGGGGGTGTTGGTAGCGTAAATTCTTACAACAACTCATTAGTTTAAGATGTTTGAAGCTATAAAGTTATGCATAATTAGAGGTTTGGCTGCTTTGAGTGACAGTGAGTGTGTGCCATGACACAAGGTCAGCACACTGGTCACATAGAAGCCGCTAACTGTGGCAGCTAGCTATTGTGGAGGACTGTGGCTGTCATTTCTTGCCATTTTATTCAAAATATCTGCATTACTATAGCTTGTTGCATGGTTAATTGTCTTGTATGTGCTCTAGTATTTCCTTTGAGTGAAATATTTATTTAATTTTGAATGCTAACAGCGTTAGTGCTTTTAGAAGCTTGATAACGGTAATTGTTAATAACCACACCCAAGCCACCTGCTAATAAAACTAGTACCCAGTGGGGATGGTTTTTTTTTATAACGAGTCACTTGAGTGCAAGTATTAAAAATTGTGCCCGAGTAATGTGTAGTAACATTTGAGCTAATGTCAAGCAGCTATGGATACTTTCTAATAGTGCTAATGATGCTAACATGCAAATTAAATAGTACTAAAATTTCCCTCAATGGAGATACTGCAGCACAGATTTCTTAGTTAACTAGTTTATTGCCCTCGAGGGGAAATTCTGTTCTGCAGCACTAATCAACTTCACGAAGTACAACTACCAAAACTTATAGTAAGCAGTACACTAAAACATCAAAATATTTTAAATTCCTTTCCCACCAGATGGATTATTGCGAGTTATCTTAGTTATCTTTTTGATATGTGTACCCTGTAGCACCTCAAGGTCCTGAACCTGTACCTGGAGGGTATTAAGGCAAAGTAACAATTGAGTGGGTGTGTGTGATGTCCTGCACTATTGTTTGCAATGTGTGTGATGACTTTACAGTTTAACTCTGAGAGACTGGGAGTGGAGACACCTATAATCTTTGCAGCTATCTGAGTTATACATGCTAATTTTGTTCCACTTTTGTTGGACAGCATGTTATAGAAAGAGACTAAGCAGTACAGTAAAATGGGTTGTTTGATACTTTTGTACAGCAGCAGAAGAAGATGGGATGCGACATAGAATCCTTTGAGTTTAGGGATGACTGATGGTCTTTGATGGCTCCTTTTTTGTATGTCTTTTATGTGCTGTTCAAAGCAGAGTTTATTATCCATTGTAAGTCCAAGGTAATTGAAGCTATCCACAATATCGACTGTTTCATTGTAGGTCAGGGTGGGGTACTGAAGTGACGGGTCGCTTGTTACCATTTCTTCAGTTTTACTGATATTAAGGTGGAGACACCAGTGGGTATTAAATTGTCCGTTAGTCTAATTAACTGCATAGTGAACCATATTATCTCAAAGATTTGTCATACTAAAATGCTCAGAAGTGACAAACACCGGTGAGTCCACAGCATCTACCAATCACTGGACCCAGCTAGTTTGCTGGGTCCAGCCATGCCTTGGGCTCAGCACACTAACTGTCACCCAAAGCAGCCATGGTCTAAATATTCTGAAATTTATCCCTTAAAAGGATCCCTTAAAATTCAGTCATTGTATAGCGCTCATGAATGGGGAAAGCGAGCTGTAGAGACCAAATCTTCTGGAAAAAAAAAAAATTAAATATCAGGATGTAAATATCTTTATTTTGGCTGTAACATTGGACACTTTAACATGGGGTTCTATGAAGACTTACCCTACGATCACATTAGATACAAGGGATGACTTGCCATTCATTTTCAACCAGAGTGGGTGTTTTACAGCAAGAACAGACAACTGTTACAGTTATGCTAGCTAGGCGGGGACACAAGAGACCAGAAATCAGTTTTTTGCAAATACTGAGGGACGTGACATGGCAACTTCCAATCCCAAGTAAAAGAACAGTGTGATGTCAGCTGGCTTTTTTCTTGAACAAAATAAATCAAGATGTTGGAAAATGCTCCAAAACACCTTATTTCTGTTTAAATGTAATATGTTAGGCATTTTTCCTCATATATTTTGTGAAAGTTAGTGAAAAGTAAACACTTCTCAATCTAAAATCGCTGTTTTTGTAACCAGATAACCCCTCTGAAGTGATTTGCAAGACATTTTGCAAAGATGTTAGCATGCTAATTAGCGATACATGAACATTACTGTGAACACTGATACATTAGTTGTGGTTTTTCCAGCTGACTGATACTGCTCCTTTTCTAAATATGTTTAGAAATACAAATGAATTTTCTTCTGTTGATTCTTGGGCTTGGAACCAGCAAAAGTGACGCACAGACACTGTAGTGGAGTTACTTGGTTTTTGTTGTTTATATTTTTTAGTAGGGTTTTTTTACTTTAGTTTTCTTAAGTCTGGTATTTAGTGCAGTGATTTATTTTTGATAAAGAAAAAAAGCTGAAGAAGGAGTCCTACTTATCTTTGTTGGTAGGTGCGACCCCAGAGGCAGCTGACAGGTACCGGCAGGCCAAGCGTGCCGCAGCCCGTGCGGTCACAGAGGCAAAAACTCGGGTCTGGGAGGAGTTCGGGGAGGCTATGGAGGAGGACTATCGGTCGGCCTCGAAGAGATTCTGGCAAACCGTCCGACGCCTCAGGAGGCGGAAGCAGCTCTCCACCAGCACTGTTTACGGTAAGGAGCTGTTGACCCTGACTGGGGATGTTGTCGGGCGGTGGAAGGAGTACTTCGAGGATCTCCTCAATCCCATCGTCACATCTTCCGAAGAGGAAGCAGAGACTGAGGACTCAGAGGTGGACTCATCCATTACCCTGAGGTGGTTAGAAAGGTCCTCGGTGGCAAGGCTCCTGGGATGGATGAAATCCGTCCTCAGTACCTTAAGTCTCTGGATGTTGTGGGGCTGTCTTGGCTGACACGCCTCTGCAACATCGCGTGGCAATCGGGGACAGTGCCTCTGGATTGGCAGACCGGGGTGGTGATCCCTCTGTTTAAGAAGGGGGACGGGAGGGTGTGTTCCAACTATAGGGGGATCACACTCCTCAGCCTCCCCGGTAAGGTCTATTCCAAAGTACTGGAGAGGGGAATTTGACTGATGGTCAAACCTCGGATTCAGGAGGAGCAGTGTGGTTTTCGTCCTGGTCGCGGCACACTGGACCAGCTCTACACCCTCCATCGGGTGCTCGAGGGTTCATGGGAGTTCGCCCAACCAGTCCACGTGTTTTGTGGATCTGGAGAAGGCGTTCGACCGTGTCCCTCGGGGCACCCTGTGGGGAGTGCTCCGGGAGTAGGGGGTCCGGGGTCCTTTGCTAAGGGCTATCCGGCCCCTGTACGACCACAGCAGGAGCTTGGTTCGCATTGCCGGTAGTAAGTCAAACCTGTTTCCAGTGCACATTGGCCTCCGCCAGGGCTGCTCTTTGTCACCGGTTCTGTTCATTATTTTCATGGTCAGAATTTCTAGGCGCAGCCAGGGTGTAGAGGGGGTCTGGTTTGGGAACCACAGAATCTCGTCTCTGCTGTTTGCGGACGATGTGGTTCTGTTGGCTTCGTCAAATCAGGACCTTCAGCGTGCACTGGGGCAGTTTGCAGCTGAGTGTGAAGCGTCCGAGATGAAAATCAGCACCTCCAAATCCGAGGCCATGGTTCTCGACCGGAAAAAGGTGCTTTGCCCTCTTCAGGTCGGTGGAGTGTCCTTGCCTCAAGTGGAGGAGTTTAAGTATCTCGGGGTCTTGTTCACGAGTGAGGGACGGATGGAGCGTGAGATTGATAGATGAATCGGTGCAGCATCTGCAGTGATGTGGTCGCTGTATCGGACCGTCGTGGTGAAGAGAGAGCTGAGTAGGGGGGCAAAGCTCTTGATTTACCGATCGATCTACGTTCCGATCCTCACCTATGGTCATGAAATTTGGCTCATGACCGAAAGAACGAGATCGCGAGTACAAGCGGCCGAGATGAGTTTCCTCCGCAGGGTGGCTGGGCGTTCCCTTAGAGATAGGGTGAGGAGCTCGGTCACTCGGGAGGAGCTTGGAGTTGAGCCGCTGCTCCTCCACGTTGAAAGGAGTCAGTTGAGGTGGCTCAGGCATCTTCTCTGGATGCCCCCTGGACGCCTCGCTGGAGAGGTGTTCCGGGCACGTCCCACTGGGAGGAGGCCCCGGGGAAGACCCAGGACATGCTGGAAGGACTACATCTCTCAGCTGGCTTGGGAACGCCTTGGGGTTCCCCCGGAGGAGCTGGGGGAGGTGTGTGTGTGGATCGGGAGGTCTGGGCGGCTTTGCTTGAGCTGTTGCCCCCGCGACCCGATTCCGGATAAAGCGGAAGAAAATGGATGGATGGATGGATAAAGAAAAAAATCTGCCCAGAATTGATGTGACAAAGGCAGTTGCAGCATTTATTTTTGCTGTTCTGTTTTAATTTTGCATGTCAGTTAAAAAAAAAAAAAAAAAAATTAAAACCTTAAGTGTGATTTTTCCGGCCGACTGATTCTGCTTTTTGATTCTTGGGCTTGGAACCAACAAAAGTGACCCAAAAGAGACACTGTAGCAGAGTTACTTGGGTTTTTTTGTTTTTCTATGTTTTAGTAGTTTATCACTGGTCACTTTTTTGAAAAAAGTTGCTACAGGGGACTGAATACTTTCTAAATTTAAGATACAGAGGACAGGGTGAGATGGAAACGATTGATCTGCTGTGGTGACCCCTAACGGGAACAGCCGAAAGACAAAGAAGAAGGACAGAGTCACTAAGTTGGCAACACTGACTGTGAAAGACGCTGAAACAAATCAAGCAAACTTCAGTTCCATTAGGCATAAAGTAAAAACTCTTAGTGACAGTGTAGGTTTTCCCATTCTTTATATCATTAAACATGCACTTTGATGCTAAGTAACCACAAGCTAGCCACACCCTGGGAACACCCATTGAGCTACAAACAGCGACTCCTTGTCACCCTCATTTGTAGCTAATGTGACATAGGGTTATTTGCTGTTGTATTCAGCCTCAAGTGGTCATTCAAGGAACTGCAGGTTTACTTGCGATGACCTTAGCATCTTACATTTTGGTGGTTGTCAGGTTTGCAACGGGGAGATTTAGTCCCCCCAGGACACACACATACACACACAGGAGTGAACTGTAATTGTGAAAGATGCTAAAAGGATTACGATGTTGTTGCATTGTTGCTGACTCTCCTCATCTACACGCCTTGAGGTTATTTCTCGTGTTATGCATTTCTTCACACTCCTGCCAGCTGAAATTGAAGAATATAGATTCAGTTGTGCAGCATAATCCAGACCGATTTATTTATTTATCTTTAGGCGTTATGTCACTCAGGTTTCCATTTTGTGGTCTGGTTCCGTGTGTTTTCACACTTTGAAGATTGTTAAAAGGTTAAATGTGCAGAATTTATTTCATGCCTTGTTTTCATTTCTTGTGATGAATCCTAAACACGCGTTTTAGGATTGCATTATTTATGCCGTGAAGCAGCGAGCAAACTGTGTTAAAGGTTGTCTCAGGCGTGTTTTTTTTTTTTTTTTTTTGCCTCTTTTTTGAAATTCAAGAGAGGGATCTGAAAATGTCATTCCCTATTAAAGTCTGCCCGGGGTCTTCAGTAACGCTAGCGGAGCATTAAGAATTAGCAACCTACCAACTGCCATCCTGACATTACATATTCTTAACGAGAAGAACTTACGATATTTACAAGGACGAGGTTGCAGGAGGTCAGATCCTGTCATTTTACCTGTGCACAGAAATGTCACGTTTTCTTGCAGATTAAATCAGTGACGAGGTGAGACGGTGTGCTCGCTCTCAGACTTAATGATTCAAAGTGATGTGATTTAATTACAGATGATCCCAGTTTTGACCTTATTGATGTCACTTGCCTCTCCGGTGACTCCAGCCAATACATTAAGTCCACTGGTGGCTTATTGTTTTTACCTGCTTGCCTGAGTGTGTTTTAGTGTTTAAACTATCCAAGAACCAGATAAATTACAACAGATAAATTACAACCAAATTTTGTACATAACTTGGCTTCCACTCAAGGGTGATCCCTTTAACTATAAAGGTTTAGGGGTGAGAAGTTGAGGTCACAGGACAAGGTTAAAAGTTTTGGCCCGGCGCTAATGAGCAAGTGTGTTAATAGTCTTATAACTTCCGAATCAGATGTTCAGCATACTAACGATCAAGCATGAATAACTATATCACATGCAGGGTTTCAAAATATAGCATTGGATTTGACCCTGAGTGAGACTGAGGTTCAAACTCAACGTCTCTCAAGGTCAAATCCGATGGTATATTTTGAAAACCTAAATATAACCTCTTGTGGCTTAACGGTGCTACATAGACAGACCCACAGTTACTACAACCCCTGGCAAAAATTATGGAATCACCGGCCTCAGAGGATGTTCATTCAGTTGTTTAATTTTGTAGAAAAAAAGCAGATCACAGACATGACACAAAACTAAAGTCATTTCAAATGGCAACTTTCTGGCTTTAAGAAACACTATAAGAAATCAAGAAAAAAAGATTGTGGCAGTCAGTAACGGTTACTTTTTTAGACCAAGCAGAGGAAAAAAATATGGAATCACTCAATTCTGAGGAAAAAATTATGGAATCACCCTGTAAATTTTCATCCCCCAAATTAACACCTGCATCAAATCAGATCTGCTCATTGACATTGACCCTATGTGTCTTTTTGCAAGGAATGTTTTTGCAGTTTTTGCTCTATGGCAAGATGCATTATCATCTTGAAAAATGATTTCATCATCCCCAAACATCCTTTCAATTGTCCAAAATATCAACATAAACTTGTGCATTTATTGATGATGTAATGACAGCCATCTCCCCAGTGCCTTTACCTGACATGCAGCCCCATATCATCAATGACTGTGGAAATTTACATGTTCTCTTCAGGCAGTCATCTTTATAAATCTCATTGGAACGGCACCAAACAAAAGTTCTAGCATCATCACCTTGCCCAATGCAGATTCGAGATTCATCACTGAATATGACTTTCATCCAGTCATCCACAGTCCACAATTGCTTTTCCTTAGCCCATTGTAACCTTGTTTTTTTCTGTTTAGGTGTTAATGATGCCTTTCGTTTAGCTTTTCTGTATGTAAATCCCATTTCCTTTAGGCGGTTTCTTACAGTTCGGTCACAGACGTTGACTCCAGTTTCCTCCCATTCGTTCCTCATTTGTTTTCCTCTGCTTGGTCTAAAAAAGTAACCGTTACTGACTGCCACAATCTTTTTTTCTTGATTTCTTATAGTGTTTCTTAAAGCCAGAAAGTTGCCATTTGAAATGACTTTAGTTTTGTGTCATGTCTGTGATCTGCTTTTTTTCTACAAAATTAAACAACTGAATGAACATCCTCCGAGGCCCGTGATTCCATAATTTTTGCCAGGGGTTGTATTACATATGAACAGGAAGCCACATGGGGGCTTTCAAAATGTGCAAATGACCTTGAAAGTCGAACTCAAGGTCACTCAAGGTTTGATCACTTACAGTGGTTTAAATATGCCAGACAGATACATAGCTACTATTAGACATGAATAGGAAATTGTATATGGGCTTTCCAAATATACGCTTGGATTTGATCTTGAGAGATCTTGAAGATTGAACTGAAAGTCACTTAAACTTTGATCACTTACAGTTGCTTTTGGGTGACAGATAGACTCACAGCTACCATTAGTATTAGAGATGAATATCAAGTCACGTGTACTTTCAGAATATACAATTTCAATTTTTCTATTTATTTTCATTTATATAGCACCAAATCACAACAGAGTTGCCTCAAAGCACTTCACACAGGTAAGGTCTAACCTTACCAACCCCCAGAGCAACAGTGGTAAGGAAAAACTCCCTCTGAGGAAGAAACCTCAAGCAGACCAGACTCAAAGAGGTGACCCTCTGCTTGGGCCATGCTACAAACATAAATTACAGAAATATTTCACAGAACAATTCACAAGACGAATATACAAGAATTGCTGTTGGTGCACAGGACAGGAGGGTCGTCAACACAAACGCAACTCCCATCTCTGGATGGAGCTGGACCTTAAACAGAGAAAAAAAAAAAATCAGGCATCAGAAAGACAAAAAATACTGTATAATTTGCCAGCATTAATCAACAAGAAAAACAGAAATACTAAGGTGATCGCCGGCTACTAGCCCTAAACTTCACTAAAAGACCCAGAATTTAGGTAAAGTTGAGGCCGCGGCCCGCTCCAATTACTAATAAATGAATTAAAAGAGTAAAAAGCGTAAAACAAAACTGTACCAGTATGTTAGCCATATGAAAGGGACAATAAGTGTGTCTTAAGTCTGGACTTGAAAATCTCCACAGAATCCGACTGTTTTATTGACGCAGGGAGATCATTCCACAGAACAGGGGCACGATAAGAGAAAGCTCTGTGACCCGCAGACTTCTTATTCACCTTAGCGACACAAAGTTGTCCTGCACCCTGAGAACGTAAAGCCCGGGCCGGTACATAAGGTTTAATTTGGTCAGCTAGGTAGGGAGGTGCCAGTCCATGAATAATTTTATAGGTTAGTAGCAGAACCTTAAAATCTGATCTCACTGGGACAGGAAGCCAGTGAAGAGACGCCAAAATGGGTGTAATGTGGTCAAACTTTCTGCTTTGTGTCAAAAGTCTGGCTGCAGCATTCTGAACCAATTGGAGACCCCTAATGGTAGACTGTGGTAAACCAGAAAATAAACCACTGGATTTGGCCTTCAGTGACTTTGTTCGTTATTACCTGTTTATTGGAATAGAATATCACAACAATAAATTGTCACATTGATATATTTTGGGTGTGGCACATGATTTACCTTCCACCTGAGTATGATTGTGTTATCTTGTGAGGTTTGGAAACATTTTTTTTTTGCGTGATGTAAATACATTTTCTCTCTAAAAGTAGCCTGTAATGTGGGCAGTCTGCTTCACATTCATTTCATTTAATCTAATGAATTAAATACATTTTTCCCACTAGTGCAGCATTTCTACGCTGGCAGGTTGTGTACTCGCTGTCTAGTTCTGTTTGCAGACTTTGCTGGAAAACTTTGATGGGTCACACATTGATATCAATGGAAATATCAATATCTAAGAGATAATCTAACTTACTAATAATGAATATGCAGTAATACAGAGTCGGAATAGCAGGACATGTCAGGCCTCATTTTCTTCAGAAGACATTTGTTGCTATTCTCTCTTGCCTGGGGTGAAAAATAACTTCAAGAGACTAAAAATGCAAACTCCACTGAGTTTGTTTCCTGTGAAGACATAATGAGGCTTAGTGAAAGTTTCTCTTAATTATTCTTGCCTGAATTTGATGTTTTTATATCAGTGTGCACACCAGAGGACACATTAGACTGACTGGATTAATTTGACAGCTTCTCTGTGTGACAATATAGAGACTATTAACTGCTGGCATTTTCTGTCCATGTTTCACATATGTTTGACTCTCACCTGACAGACATGAAACGTAATTCGTCAAAGATCACCGCAGTCATCTTGCATATTTGAGACCACAACATGTAATGAGCATAAATGTCCAATGCAACACTGTGATCTTTGTAGGTGGGATGTTCTCACGTAGTGACTATAATGTGATACAGTTCACCGTAAATCCAAATATACTGGAAAGAATCATGACTGTTACACACTTTGTTTTCATATTCACATTTTAATGTAGTTATATTGTCTAAAATCAGCTTTATGTGGTTGTTACAGTTATTTATGGTTGAGGTTTCATCTTAAACATCCCCAATGTTGTGTGTTGGGGGGTTTGGCTGGATGTTTTTGTGTTGTTTTCTTTTCTTTGCTCTCCAGGTGGTATGCAAACTGGTTTTTGTCTGTGGAGAAGGTGCTGGCAGAAGAGTCCTTCACCCTCATCAGCATGATTTGCAGCACCTGTGGATGGTGCTCACGTGCAAACTTAAAGACTTTCAGCTGAAGCAGATAATGAGATGGCGTTCTGCATTTAAGTCATGAGTGATTCAAGCAGAAATGCCGGGAACTCGACCTTGTGACGTTCGTTTGTGAGACGCTGAGGATCGCGCCTGGGTTTGACACATCGTGCCTGTGAAGGAGGACGGGTGAGGGACACATGCTGTCAGCACACATCAGAGGTGATTGATTGTCTGAATAAGTGTTAATAGTAATTTGGTATTTTGTTACGCAGTATATTTGAACATTGATGAGAATTGTGCAGCTCGCTTCTCACGGCCGTGGCGTGCGGACTGATGATCCTCCACCTGTTGTGAGAAGCTGCTCATTTACATAAAGCTTAAATTCAGACCTGAATGTGTTGCTGATAGTGTGTGCCTTTGAAGGATATTAGTTGTAGCTGTTGACTTACCTCACCTCTTCTATCCTTCACAGAGAGTCAGTTTGTCGTGTCCACCTGGGGGGTGTTTGGCAGTGAATGTGAGTCCAGAAGCGCCGGGCTTCGATCCCTTTGGGCGCTGGAGAGCGCGCCGTCCTTCACTCCGCCAGACAAACCCTATTTTATGTTGTACACTGAGTATTGCACAAGAGGGGAAAATAAAATTGTTTTGTTTTTGGAACCGTGTTCTGGTTATTTAGCGCTGGGTTCAGTCAGATGCAGGTCCGCTCCTCAACCCGCGTCGACACATAACACCCAAAGTCCAATTGTGTGACTGCACAGGTGGATATTACCCTGCTGCCTCAAATGGGTCCTTTTAGATTTCTCTAATATAGCCTAAAAATGGGCTTTTGTTGTGTATATTGTGTATTTGTATTCATATTTGGGCGGCACGCTGGCTTAGTGGTTAGCACTGTTATCTCACAGCAAGAAGATCATTGGTTTGATTCCCAGATGTGGCCTTTCTGTGTGGAGTTTGCATGTTCTCCCGTGTTTGTGTGGGTTTCCTCCAGGTGCTCCAGTTTCCTCCACATTTAAAGTCATGCAGGTTAGGTGAATCAGAAACTTTAGAATTGTCCAGGTCCCCCTTGCAAAACAGGTGTCAATCGCAAATGGGACTAACCTGGTTAAATATGTATTTATATTTGAAAACGGTTTTTCTTTTTTTCATGTTTGATACTCTGTGTGCTTCTTACCCTGTGTGCTGCTATACAATGCTGCTGGAACTTCAATTTCCCTGAGGGAGTCTTCCAAAGGAATCAATAAAGTTTTGTCTAATCTAATTTGCACTATTTTGCTCATTTGACAGACGCTGTTCTCATTGCTCACTCTTTGTAGACCATAGCATCTCAATCAAAGCATGCAGTTCAGTTCAATTTCAATTTATTTCATTTATATAGCACCAAATCATAACAAAGTTGCCTCAGGGTGCTTCACACAAGTCAGGTCTAACTTTACCAACCCTAGAGCAAGCACACAAGTGACAGTGGTAAGGAAAAACTCCCTCTGATGATTTGAGGAAGAAACTTCAAGCAGACCAGACTCAAAGGGTTGACCCTGTGCTTGGGCCATGCTACTGACACAATTGACAATACGATTATACAGGAAATTTTGGGAGTCCATGCTGATGCATGGGACAGGAGGCCTGCAGAAGAAGGCATCCGTACATGCAGATGTATTTACAAGTGCAGTGGTGTTTGCACATGTTTTCACACAAGTAGACCTTTGGTAAATCAGGACCAGGATGGGTAACTGGAACTCTACAGAGCTTAAGACCCAATGAGGAATTAAGACCATTAAATTTCAGGGTGGGTCGGCATAAAGGGGTGGGGACCTTGGAGATGTGATCAAGTGGGCCAGTTTATATTCAAGGTCTCTGTGGGAAAGAAATAAATCCTGTCTGGTAGAAATTCACGCCATAGGGTGGATTGAACTTGGCTTGATCCAAGAAATCCAACAGTACCTGATTTTTTGAAAATCAGGCATACAGCTCTAAAGTTTCGTACAGAATCAGATTTCAGAATTTGACTGATTGGTGGTGCAAGAGTGTTAGCCCACAGGGAACACTAATGCCTAGATATTTGACGTCAAGGTGATCCATATTATTATGTTGTAAAATTTCCTGACCCCGCACCTGGTTGGCAGAGCTGAATAACTTTATTTATTTTATTGATGATTTCACTCTTCAGCTAGCTAAATTTTCTTGTTTTTTTATTAATTTATTTGCAATGCATCAAAGTGTAGAAGCCATTTCAATTTCTCCGGAGAGAAACCTTTTTGTGTTGTTTATACTTTGTTGTGTTGTGGAGCTTTGCTGAGCATGTAGGTGTGTTTTGTGAGTTTGCAACAGGAAAGTTATTAAATTAAACTGTTACATGTGCTGCAAGTTATAGTTGTGCACTCTGTGTTTTTAACACAACTACCCGTTGTTGAATAGATGCAGGTGTTTTTTTTCAACATTTGGAAATGTTGTGGTCCCTGTCAGGCATCATAAAAACATGTTGTGCGTAGGCTCCATAAATGTTTTGTCGAATGACATATGGAGGTGCAAAACTCAAATCACACTGTCCTAAATCTGAGTGTAGACTTGTGTGCAGCATGGATCCTATGATGCAGTGTCTCGGGCATCACAATCATCCTAAGTGCCACTCCTCAAACCAATCACCCGAGGTGGTGCCAAAATAAAAACCTCTGCGTATCCCTCCTGAGCCCCAGATGGACAGATGGCTGCTGTACACCTCGGAGCCATCGGACAGGTGCACTCAGTCAAGCTGGCTCCATCAGTTCCGTCATCTCCCTGCACCTCTCCATCATCCCCGCCCTGGCCTGAGAAATGGCATTATGGACAAATGGAAGAAGAATGGGTATAGAAAAGCAATTTACTAACTCCATAAATTCCTGAACACACAGTACCTATCCTTGGCCACTATGACTGCGAGCTGTTATTTAGAATGTGGTAACCGATGCTTTCCTTTTAACGTTAAATGGGTCGTTCACGCGGGTTATTTACTGTGCAGCACCGCGGGCTTTGCTCTGATTGCCCTCTCACAGTGTGGCCCCCGTGTGGTGGGGAGGAAGGGAGCGAGAAGCATCGACACCATCAACTGCTTAATTTATGAACGAAGGGAAAATAAAAGTGAAGGGATGCCCACCGCATGACAGAGATTACACAGCATGTATGTATATTCTTGACATTACATTTTTTCCTCTTGATGTTGTACTGCATGCTTGACAGCTTGTATCACCCCCCCCCCCCCCCCCCACCACCACCACCACCACCACCACCTGGGAAGGGAAGATGAAAAGTTGCATCATTTATAGAAGACATGCAATGCTGCATCTTATTTCTCTTATATATGCTGCCAGAGATGCTGGTTTTGGTCATTTTGTTCCATATTTGCATTCTTTGTAACCTGAGATGGGAATTAGGTTAAATATTTAAAGCCGGAGTTTTCCTGCAAAATTTCCCCCTTTTGACAGCAGCGTCTGGCTTTGAGTGAAGGATTACCTCTGTGAAGGAGATCGTTTGATTTATCTTATTGTTGGCAGGATTACTCAAAAACTAGTGAAAGGCATTTTTTAAAATAAAATCTCGTGGAAATATTTATTGTCATAAAAACCAGAACTTGTTAAATTTTGCACATATTCCAGGTACAGATCTTGAGTTGGTAACTGTTCTTTAATGCTACAGTGTGCAGGATTTAGGAGCGTTCATTATCAATCAATCAATCAGTTTTATTTATATAGCGCCAAATCACAACAAACAGTTGCTCCAAGGCGCTTTATATTGTAAGGCAAGGCCATACAATAATTATGTAAAAACCCCAACGGTCAAAACGACCCCCTGTGAGCAAGCACTTGGTGACAGTGGGAAGGAAAAACTCCCTTTTAACAGGAAGAAACCTCCAGCAGAACCAGGCTCAGGGAGGGGCAGTCTTCTGCTGGGACTGGTTGGGGCTGAGGGAGAGAACCAGGAAAAAGACATGCTGTGGAGGGGAGCAGAGATCAATCACTAATGATTAAATGCAGAGTGGTGCATACAGAGCAAAAGGAGAAAGAAACACTCAGTGCAAAATGTGGTGGATGGATGGCAACCACGCAGACAGACAACAGGTCCATACCCATCGCCCAAAAGTAACCATCTATCTGTCACAGCTTGGTGAAATGTAGGTGTCTCCTTGTCCCTTTCCAGTTACTGTGGCACCTGGACACTGGATCACGTGCGAAAAAATGCACCACATGGCCAAAATGCCATATCTGACATTCACAATGCAAGTAATATTCCTCATCTGAGTCTACCTCAGTAAGTGTTCATTTGATGCAAAATTATTCCAGCAGGACCCAGGGATCTTCCAAAGAGACCTTGTACCAAAAATATCCAGTCGCCGCCTCCGGTCACTGGTTAGCATCCAAATCTCACTACCATACACTAAGACAGGAAGCACCAGGACCCTAAAGACTTGGACCTTTGGTCTCCGGCAAAGGTATCGTCATCGTTAAAAATCCTCTGTCCAGGAACCCCATGACGCTATAAACTCTTCCCAGGCATCTCTCAATCTCAACAGCCAAGGACCCAGAGACATGAAAGTCACAGCTGAGATCCACTACTGATAGCCAAGTCCAGAAGTCATTCAAAGCCTGGATCTTAGCCTGGATCTGATCTGAGATGATCACAAAGCAGACGCCTCACTTAGCCTCTCAAGCGCTGCGCTGCACTGTGGTGCACTCGACTCATTTCTTTCTATCCTATATCCTTATTTTAGTCAGGCAGCAATGGAATATGGTATTCACAGCCATCCATTCATTAGTGTATAAATGACCTGGTATAGTGAATCGATGTGCTTTCGTAAGCTTAGAAGAGTCCTTTTTATTGACATTGGAGGGGGCCCCCACCATGCACTGAAAAAAGTGAAACACAGTGCACTTCATTCAAAGTACATTGGTCTAATGGAAAATTGTGGTTTCCAGTTTAAATCTTCTGGAATCACTTTACAAAATCATAAATATACATTGTGAAAAACTAAAAAAATTAGCTGTAACAAATTACATCAATTTTTTAAAGTTGATCCAAAGTAGAATTTTTTTTCAGTGTGGACACCACCCTGTAGCACCACCATGTTCATACAGTTACCCAAAAGGAACATACAACACTAACACAAACAACACTTTTACATTTTGCAGTGCAATCAGAAGACTAATGAAAAAAGAAAAGGAACAAGTGGTTGTTCTCCTGATTGCTTGGGCAGGATAACAAGTTTGATAACCGTCATATTTGTGAAATTGATCATACGTATTGCTTTCATGAAAGAAGACAAGGGAGCATGACAGGGGATATAAAATCATGTATTGGTTGTATATCATGTATATGTATTGGTTGTTACGATTGTTATTGTTGGTGTAGCGACACTATTGTGCTTTATACTCTAGTTATCAACTTTATTTAGTTTTTTTGGTTAGCAAGGTGTGCTGAGCTAATTATAGGCTAAATTATGGTAGCTTTTCTGGCTATAGTTAGCCAACTTTTGGGATTTATACTCTTTTACATGATGTAGATTTTTAATGGTTCTTCAGTTTAAACGGTTCTTGAATAGATATCAGTGGATAGTATCTAAGTTTGGGGTCTCCATTAGAAAGCATGTAGAGTATGGAATTTGTCTTTTTATAGTAACTTAGCTAGCAGGGTGAACTTTAGATAGTTCTTTAATAACATAACCAGATTTATATCTTAGCCTACTAGCCATAACTTTGTTTAACATGTCTACAAACTAGGTAGGTCTATATTTCAATCTTTTTCTGTATGAACATTTAGGTTTCAGGTACTAATTCCTATAATATTATGGAGTTATGATATTTCTTGTATATGTTGTTTACTGGCCTGCTTGTGTAAATGTCACTTATACGAGGTCTGTCAATAAAGTAACGGTCTTTTTTATTTTTTTCAAAAACTATATGGATTTCATTCATATGTTTTTATGTCAGACATGCTTGAACCCTCGTGCGCATGCGTGAGTTTTTCCACGCCTGTCGGTGACGTCATTCGCCTGTGAGCACTCCTTGTGGGAGGAGTCGTCCAGCCCCTCGTCGGAATTCCTTTGTCTGAGAAGTTGCTGAGAGACTGGCGCTTTGTTTGATCAAAATTTTTTCTAAACCTGTGAGACACATCGAAGTGGACACGGTTCGAAAAAGTAAGCTGGTTTTCAGTGAAAATTTTAACGGCTGATGAGAGATTTTGAGGTGATTCTGTCGCTTTAAGGACTTCCCACGGTGCGAGACGTCGCTCAGCGCTCTCAGTCGCCGTCGTCAGCCTGTTTCAAGCTGAAAACCTCCACATTTCAGGCTCTATTGATCCAGGACGTCGTGAGAGAACAGAGAAGTTTCAGAAGAAGTCGGTTTCAGCATTTTATCCGGATATTCCACTGTTAAAGGAGATTTTTTTAATGAAAGACGTGCGGACGGGTCTGCGCGTCGGGACGCAGCCGCCGCGACGCTCCGCCACAGGAAAAACACCTCTGTTGAAAGCCTTAAGGACAAGTTGGAACATGTCCTGCCTGTTAAACAATTTCTCATATACTCACTCCACTGAAAGCCATCAAAAGCCGCCTGGATTTTACAAATGGTTATCAACACGGAGGTGTTTTTCCTGTGCCGCCGCACCGCGTTGGCTGCGTCCCGACGCGCGGACCCGTCCACACGTCTTTCATTAAAAAAATCTCCTTTAACAGTGGAATATCCGGATAAAATGCTGAAACCGACTTCTTCTGAAACTTCTCTGTTCTCTCACGACGTCCTGGATCAATAGAGCCTGAAATGTGGAGGTTTTCAGCTTGAACAGGCTGATGACGGCGCCTGAGAGCGCTGCGCGACGTCTCGCACCGTGGGAAGTCCTTAAAGCGACAGAATCACCTCAAAATCTCTCATCAGCCGTTAAAATTTTCACTGAAAACCAGCTTAATTTTTCGAACCGTGTCCACTTCGATGTGTCTCACAGGTTTAGAAAAAATTTTGATCAAACAAAGCGCCAGTCTCTCAGCAACTTCTCAGACAAAGGAATTCCGACGAGGGGCTGGACGACTCCTCCCACAAGGAGTGCTCACAGGCGAATGACGTCACCGACAGGCGTGGAAAAACTCACGCATGCGCACGAGGGTTCAAGCATGTCTGACGTAAAAACATATGAATGAAATCCATATAGTTTTTGAAAAAAATAAAAAGGACCTATACTTTATTGACAGTCCACGTATACATGCTGTCCATATTCTTGAGTCGCTTGGGTGAGTAGGGAGAGTTCCCATGGGATAAAAAATTGACGTTTGTTTCTTCATTGGACCAGTTTGGAAGATACATTGGAATACAGTGTGCATTTATTTATTTATTTATTTATTCTTTAAATTTTTTAAAAATCTTACAGCCAGCCAGTCTGCTCTGTGTGAGCCTGATCCTGTCAGGTCTCAGAAGCGAAGCAGTGCAGGACCTGGTTAGTACTTGGATGGGAGGTGTCTTCGGAACACCAGGGGCTGTGTATCTTTCTCCAGGTTAAACTGGAGTTGCATCAGGAAGGGCATCCGGCCTAAAACGTGCCAAATAGCAATGCAGATCTGGCTGCATCCGCAGTGGCGACCCCAAACAAAAAACGCGAGCGACTGAAAGAATAACAACAACTGCTGTCATACAGAGTTACCTACTCTGCATCCATATATCATGAAGGGACATTCCAAGAAATGAAATTCAGGAAAGGAAGAAGCTCAGGGTGGCCAAGATTAACAGCCAGTGAGGAAACTGTATCAAACATGCAATTTGCATTCAGATGTAGACTACTTCCCGTAAGCTACAACAACACAAAAAACAAACAAACAAACAAAAAAAGAAGCCAGACACAGATCATCCCAAAACACAGAAATATACAACTCCTGGCAAAAATTATGGAATCACCAGCCTCGGAGGATGTTCATTCAGTTGTTTAATTTTGTAGAAAAAAGCAGATCACAGATATGACACAAAACTAAAGTCATTTCAAATGGCAACTTTCTGGCTTTAAGAAACACTATAAGAAATCAGGAAAAAAAATTGTGGCAGTCAGTAACGGTTACTTTTTTAGACCAAGCAGAGGGAAAAAAATATGGAATCACTCAATTCTGAGGAAAAAATTATGGAATCACCCTGTAAATTTTCATCCCCAAAACTAACACCTGCATCAAATCAGATCTGCTCGTTAGTCTGCATCTAAAAAGGAGTGATCACACATTGGAGAGCTGTTGCACCAAGTGGACTGACATGAATCATGGCTCCAACACGAGAGATGTCAATTGAAACAAAGGAGAGGATTATCAAACTCTTAAAAGAGGGTAAATCATCAGGCAATGTTGGAAAAGATGTTGGTTGTTCACAGTCAGCTGTGTCTAAACTCTGGACCAAATATAAACAACATGGGAAGGTTGTTAAAGGCAAACATACTGGTAGACCAAGGAAGACATCAAAGCGTCAAGACAGAAAACTTAAAGCAATATGTCTCAAAAATCGAAAATGCACAACAAAACAAATGAGGAACGAATGGGAGGAAACTGGAGTCAACGTCTGTGACCGAACTGTAAGAAACCGCCTAAAGGAAATGGTATTTACGTACAGAAAAGCTAAACGAAAGCCATCATTAACACCTAAACAGAAAAAAACAAGGTTACAATGGGCTAAGGAAAAGCAATCGTGGACTGTGGATGACTGGATGAAAGTCATATTCAGTGATGAATCTCAAATCTGCATTGGGCAAGGTGATGATGCTGGAACTTTTGTTTGGTGCCTTTCCAGTGAGATTTATAAAGATGACTGCCTGAAGAGAACATGTAAATTTCCACAGTCATTGATGATATGGGGCTGCATGTCAGGTAAAGGCACTGGGGAGATGGCTGTCATTACATCATCAATAAATGCACAAGTTTACGTTGATATTTTGAACACTTTTCTTATCCCATCAATTGAAAGGATGTTTTGGGATGATGAAATCATTTTTCAAGATGATAATGCATCTTGCCATAGAGCAAAAACTGTGAAAACATTCCTTGCAAAAAGACACATAGGGTCAGTGTCATGGCCTGCAAATAGTCCGGATCTTAATCCAATTGAAAATCTTTGGTGGAAGTTGAAGAAAATGGTCCATGACAAGGCTCTAACCTGCAAAGCTGATCTGGCAACAGCAATCAGAGAAAGTTGGAGCCAGATTGATGAAGAGTACTGTTTGTCACTCATTAAGTCCATGCCTCAGAGACTGCAAGCTGTTATAAAAGCCAGAGGTGGTGCAACAAAATACTAGTGATGTGTTGGAGCGTTCTTTTGTTTTTCATGATTCCATAATTGAGTGAGTCCATATATTTTTCCCCCTGCTTGGTCTAAAAAAGTAACCGTTACTGACTGCCGCAATTTTTTTTCCTGATTTCTTATAGTGTTTCTTAAAGCCAGAAAGTTGCCATTTGAAATGACTTTAGTTTTGTGTCATATCTGTGATCTGCTTTTTTTCTACAAAATTAAACAACTGAATGAACATCCTCTGAGGCCGGTGATTCCATAATTTTTGCCAGGGGTTGTAGATCAGACAAACCACTGGGTTCCATTACTGTGGCTGCAGAGCTCAGGCCATGATTCATGTAATGGTCCCAACCAGCAAACTGAGCTCACCTTCAGCAGTAGTCCTGGTTAATACCTTTAATAGCCAGTAGGGGAATAATGCTGCTCTGCTTTCACGGCCTATTTTTGCACAAGATAAAAGTGTATCATTGAAATGCTAGGCTTCGTACGTCTAATCACTTTAAATGGAGTCTCATGCTGTTCAGGATGGATCTGATCAATAACATTACACGGCACTCTCCGACAGCCGCTCTGCTCTAATTGGACTTAATGGTTCCTGTGCGGAGTTCAGCATGCTTCTGCTGCTGTGTTTGTTTCTCTGCATGCCGTTTCTTTTCCAAACAGTTCTGAGTGCTTAAATACTATGCTTTCCTGCAATTTTTTTTTTCTCACAAATGAGCTGCTTACTCTTTTGTCAGCTCTGGTTAGGGACAATACTATGTTTGCTTTGCATTGACCGTGCGCGATGTTACTTCCTAATGTCGTCTAATTAAAGTTGACTCGCTGTTATCGGTGATGTCTGGCAGTGTGACCTCGGGTAGGTCCAGCTTGCCTTACTGCATAAAAACAAACGTCTTGCATCACTTCTTAATATGCATGGTGCAGTCTGTTGAGATTCTTTACAGGGTGTGCCGTGCACGCCGTCTGCCGTGTCTCACGCCGTAGACAGTGCTCACACTCATCTTTTATTTTTAGATTCAGGGGATGAGATGGAGTGATTTGGATAATTGCCTTGAATTGCCTGGTTTCACATCATTTTGGAGACATAATGACGTGTTTATGGCAATTTAAAGTCTCTCCTCGCTGTATACAAGGTGATGAACTCATTAGAAATGATTCCCAATCTCCCGCACCCACACCCCAGGTCTAACCTTCAGGTTACAGAAGTGAAAAAGAACATTTAGGGAGTCATTTTCTGGATATCGTACCTTCAGTGTGAATACCAGATTTGTCTTTAGTGAAACAGTTTTTCGCTGTTGTTCTATGATGTAATATTTAATCTATGCATCTGAATAAAAACACACAAATCTAATCATAATCTCCACAAAATCAGCATTGTGACACTTAATGTTAAATATTTTTAATCACATTAGGCATATGTGCCTCAGCAGAATGAAGTATTCAACTCTGAGGTTCTGGTGTTTTGCTTTTCAAAATGTAGTCATCACTGTTTTTTAAAAACAAACAGACAACAGCAACAAAACATTTGTAGCCTTTGTTTTGTTTGAATAAATGTATCATCCCTATCATCTTTGCATATCAAGAATCTGCAGTTTTTCCTCATTATTTTCAAAACTTCTTAAGCTCTGTTAGTTTGCATGAAGAATTTAAGGCAGTGGCCTTTCTCACTCTGCAATTACAGTCATGAATATTGTTATTGCCTTTCTGGTGTAAATGTGCAGAGTTGAAAGTTTTCTTGCAGAATATATGCATTTTCCTTCACAGAGTTTCTTTTTTTCTGCCTTAATTGTGAGCTTTCCAGGGCCTGCAGCAGCAGAGAAGCACACTCAACACACTGCTGCCACCACCGTGCTGCATTGGCAGCGGAAGCACAGTTCGGTGCCCACCTTATTTTCAGAAGGACCGTTAGTGAGGAGACCCACTGGTCAGAAGGGCCATGACTCAGAAAACCCAGTAGTTAGAAAATCAGTTGGGTTTCAGTAGAAAAACCTATGAACAATAACAGTGAGGTGGAAAATGGAAAAGTATATTTCAAAAATAAAATAACAAATAATAAACAAATAATAATAAACTAGAAGCACTCGGAGAGTGCAAACCTCCGCCAAGGTCATGGGGTCACTGACGCCATAACATCTACACGCCGTGGAATCATTGAACCTAAAAAAATCTAACAATGATGTTTGCTCACACTGTAAAAAAAATAGTTGAGAATACTTCAAATTTGCAGGCAACAGTCTGCACTAAGACTTTTATGTTGTGCCGATGATGAAATATATGTTATAGTATATAGTTCATCATCAGCACAACATAAAAGTCTTAGTGCAGACTGTTGCTTGCAAATTTGAAGTATTCTCAACTTTTTTTTTTTTTTTTTTTACAGTGCAGTAGTAAAAAAAGTTTCATCTGCTGTGACTGGATAGCATGTATCCTTAGCGCTTGGCATCACAGTTTATTGCAACTTGCACCTTTCTCAGAAGCTATTGTCATCTGAGCACTGATATTGATATTGCATGTGCTTATAGACAAAAACAAATAAGAGACAAAATTCAATTTATTATTCAACTAAACTGCAAATACTCGTATATGAATTTTTTAACATTTATGAAATACTTCTCTAAACAAGGCCATAGGATCACTGACCCTAAAGAGATTTCCTCCTTGGCACAGTGATCTATTCAACAATTCAGTGTTACAACCAAAACTATGATACATACACTTTTCTTTCCTTTATATTTGACATTCTTGACCATGAAAACATACCACTAGAACTTGGAATCACTTTTATGTCTTTATTAGTTCAAAAGTTATTGTATAAAAACGATTTTTCGGTAATGGCGGTTTTCTTCTGGCTCTAGCTCCATAACATTTGAAGCTACATCAAATCTGATGACACCTTACTGAATCAGTACAGATTCAGCTACAATTTGGTGTTAGTTTTGCATCTCTAGCTTCATTTGTCACCTCACACTGACACATTTTCTACACTCAACAAAATATAAATGCAACACTTTTGGTTTTGCTCCCATTTTGTATGAGATGGACTCAACGATCTAAAACTTTTTCCACATACACAATATCACCATTTCTCTCAAATATTGTTCACAAACCAGTCTAAATCTGTGATAGTGAGCACTTCTCCTTTGCTGAGATAATCCATCCCACCTCACAGGTGTGCCATACCAAGATGCTGATTAGACACCATGATTAGTGCACAGGTGTGCCTTAGACTGCCCACAATAAAAGGCCACTCTGAAAGGTGCAGTTTTGTTTTATTGGGGGGGATACCAGTCAGTATCTGGTGTGACCACCATTTGCCTCATGCAGTGCAACACATCTCCTTCGCATCATCCGTGAAGAGAACACCTCTCCAACATGCCAAACGCCAGCGAATGTGAGCATTTGCCCACTCAAGTCGGTTACAACGACGAACTGGAGTCAGGTCGAGGCCCCGATGAGGACGACGAGCATGCAGATGAGCTTCCCTGAGACGATTTCTGACAGTTTGTGCAGAAATTCTTTGGTTATGCAAACCGATTGTTTCAGCAGCTGTCCGAGTGGCTGGTCTCAGACGATCTTGGAGGTGGACATGCTGGATGTGGAGGTCCTGGGCTGGTGTGGTTATACGTGGTCTGCGGTTGTGAGGCTGGTTGGATGTACTGCCAAATTCTCTGAAACGACTTTGGAGACGGCTTATGGTAGAGACATGAACATTCAATACACGAGCAACAGCTCTGGTTGACATTCCTGCTGTCAGCATGCCAATTGCACGCTCCCTCAAATCTTGCGACATCTGTGGCATTGTGCTGTGTGATAAAACTGCACCTTTCAGAGTGGCCTTTTATTGTGGGCAGTCTAAGGCACACCTGTGCACTAATCATGGTGTCTAATCAGCATCTTGATATGGCACACCTGTGAGGTGGGATGGATTATCTCAGCAAAGGAGAAGTGCTCACTATCACAGATTTAGACTGGTTTGTGAACAATATTTGAGGGAAATGGTGATATTGTGTATGTGGAAAAAGTTTTAGATCTTTGAGTTCATCTCATACAAAATGGGAGCAAAACCAAAAGTGTTGCGTTTATATTATTGTTGAGTATATTTTCCCTATATTTTTGCATATTCTGGATCACCAGATCTGGAATCCGGATCCGATCATCACCAAAATTTGTTGTTTGATAGAACATTTGACTATGTTACACCCTAATTTTTTTCAAGCCTTTCTGCCTTGTTTTTGTGGAGTTAGAAACTAGAATGTCAAAATTCCCCCTATCCCGCAATGGTGAAGAATCCTTTAAAAAATTCCTGGATCCGGATCGTAAAATTTAATCACTTGTTCCTCTTGTCATTTCCAACCACTCCACAAAATTTCATCAAAATCTGTTCAAAATGTTTTGAGTTATCCTGCTGACAAACAGACAGACAAACAAACAAACAAACAAACAAACAATCTCGACCGAAAACATAACCTCCTTGGCGGAGGTAATAAATAACACCAGCCTGAATGAATAGCATACATATGAACATGTACTTATCTCAACATTGCAAGCAGATGAACTGTACAGAAAACTACAAACAAACTATGAACAACAGCTACATTAGCCAACAAAACATATCCCATGACACCTTTTGTATAACATTATTACTGTAAATTGTTGCACAATGTTCAGTGGCAACAATAAAACCTCGGAAAAACATATACATATATGAACAAAGTATAGAATTCCCCAACAGACTCATTTTCTGACTACCGGGCCTTCCAGCTACCAGTGTCACAGACCGAATGGTCTCCCCTAAAAATCGGTCCCTCCTGCCTTCACTGGGCATGCGTCATTTCAGAGCATCGGTAGTGATTCACTGATTATCGCCTTGTTTCTGTTTAAAACTGCCTCGTTTCTGCTTGAAACTGACTTTAGATTGATTTAAGAAATTTAACTTTGTCATCTGATGGTCAATAATCATATTATTGATCGCTTTGGGCGTAGAGAGTCAGACTCAGACTTGCTGCTATGGTGCTCTGATTGCTCCCCCTGTCTTTTGTTTTTTATGAAATAATGGTGATTTTATGTGGAAATGATTGTTCTACAAAGGCTTCAGATATCTGTCTGAGATAAATGATGACTGGAGTGCAGTTTGAAGCATAAATGAGTTGATAATCGGTGAATTGCTGGTGATGCTCAGAAATGACGCACATGCAGTGAAGGCAGGGTGGACCAATTTTTAGGGGGGACCATTTGGTCATTGACACCGGGCCTTCTGATGGAATCCCCCAAAAGACACATTTTTCTGAGAACTGGGCCTTCTGAAATCAGGGCAGACCCCCACAGTTCAGCTAACAGCTAATTAGCAACCTCACTTTTTATTAGTGGATTAGCGTTGCGACTAATCTTGAAAACCATTAGCGCAACAGTTAGCTTTCATTGCAACAGTACAGTTCACAAATTTCAGTTCTGCTAACTTTGTCAGCTATCATTTTTAAAATAAAGTTTACAAAAAAATTGTTTCAAAAATTTTTTTTCCCCTTTTTTTGACATCAATGTTACTTTCAAAGCATCTGATGGACCAGTCACACGGCACTTAACGAAGAGCAACGAAACCCTAACGAAACAAGAAATCTGAACTTTCATTGCCATCGTTTAACCTTTGCTCAGCTTTGTTCCTGCAGCGGTCGCTTCATCAGGATTTTTAAACTATCGAAAAATTTGAACGAAGGGCAACAAAAACCTCAACGCTTCCGTATTTTGTTTTGCTGTTGTTCTTAATGGTTTCTTATCGTTTGCTTAGGTTTTGTAACGTTATTTGACTTTGTTCAATCAGCTGAATGTTTTCTCACAGTACAAAGCCGGTTTTTGAGTGCTTTTGTGGAGGAGTTGCAGCTCTGTTCCAGTGCAAGTTCTGAAACGCAGAGATGCAGATGATGCTCCACCAGTGGCTCCAGGTACGTTTCATTTAAAGCGTCGAGATCAACGTTAGCTTTGGTTTTGTTTTGTTCCTCTTTTGTCCCTTTGGTGCTCTTGATTCGCAGGCTATTCAATGATAAAGCTCATTCGTCCACCTTTTCTCAATGAATTGTGATTTTTGCCATGTGACTGAGCCATTAGATTGTCCCATTACCTACACAAGCATTTTACTCATCTGCACCACTGCACAAATATCACTAATTATAGCACCGACATCGACGTACGGCATAAGTGCAGGCAACAAAACAGAACACCTTAGTTGTGTCTGCAGGCATCATTTTGTTTTTTATGAGGACACATTTGTGCACCTGGTTGTTGTCCCAGACTTTACAGTGCAGCCGCCACAGCAACATAATGAACCACGAGAACATTTACACGACAGCTCTGTGTCTATATGTTAGTGTTCAAATAAAGGCTGAAGGCCATCAAAGTGAAATAACGTGTTCATGTTGTATAATTGCACATTATGACTGATTTACCAGCATTTGGATGCTGATGTCCGATATATTAGTCATACACCACAAACTTGTGTTCAGATTGATAATGCAGGATGATCTGTAATGCAGTGAGTTTCTCAGCAACAACTTGGTTTAAATTATTTCTTTTTTTATATTAAATATGTGAAAATCTCAGGTTTCCTCTTCTGACTGTCTAACATGGCAGCAGGACACTAATCCATTATTATCTGTAAAACAAACAACGTACATGCTAGTCCATAACCGTACGGTGCATCCAAAAAGTATTCACAGCTCTGCACTTTGTCCATTTTTTTTATGTACAGCAGCCCAGTCTTACGCTTTTTTATGCTCTTTCGTGATGGTATCACGAACCATAGATTAATTTACTTTTCGTGTTGCCATCACAAAATGGCATGAGATTGGGTTGGTTACAGTCTTATTCCAATATGCATGAAATGAATTTTTTTCCTCAACATTCTACACACAATACCCCAGAAAGACAACATGAAAAAAAGTTTGATTTTTTTTTCTTTTGCAACTTATTATAAATAATAGTTAAAAAATTGAAGAAATTGCAGGTACATAAGTATTCACAGCCTTTGCCATGAAATTCAAAATTGAGCTCAGGTGCCTCCTGTTTCCACTGATCATCCTTGCGATGTTTCTAGAGCTTAATTGGAGTCCACCTGGGGTAAATTCAGTTGATTGGACATTATTTGGAAAGGAACACACCTGTCTACATATAAGGCCCCATAGCTGACAGTGCATGTCAGAGTATAAACCAAGTATGAAGTCAACGGAATTGTCTGTAGATCTCCAAGACAGGATTCAGAATCAGAATCGCCTTTATTGTCATTGTAATTTGCATTACAACGAGATTTGAGTGCAACTCCAAAAAGGTGCTTTCCGTGGTGCGAGTAATTTTTAGCCAGTATAAAAGATAGTGAAATTTAACGGTAAATTATTCAGAGTATATGTATAACTAATATAAACATAAGGTAAAATGAAATAAAATAAAATGTGGACCAAGTAAAATGTAAAATGAGAATTATATACAACTGTGGAATCATATTGCACGGGAAAATTGCACATGGTTTACAGATATTGCACAAGAAACTTGAAAGGTGCAGATTAGAGTGATTTGTTATTGTTCAGTGCAGTGATCGCTCTGGGGAGAAAGCTGTCCCTGAGTCTGTTTGTCCTAGTTTTGATTGACCTATACCGTCAGCCGGAGGGTAGTAGGTCAAACAGGTGGTTTCTGGGGTGGGATGTATCTTTGCAGATGCTGGCAGCTCTGCTGAGGTAGTGAGAGCTGGCCATGTCTTCCAGGCTGGGCAGAGAGCAACCAGTGGTCCATCTTGATCACCCTCTGCAGCGCTCTCCTGTCTGCTGTTGAGCACCCCCCGTACCACGCTGTGATGCAGTACGTCAGGATGCTTTCGATGGTGGCTCTGTAGAACAACACCAGCAGCTTGAATGAATGAAAACTGTTTATTTCGAACATTTGATACAACAACAATTACAAGATAGATCAGTAAAGACAACAACAAAAAAGTTCCTACTGTGTACCCAACATGTCCGAAAAGGGGTAGGGTGAAGCATCAGCTTATTTATCTCTACCCCTTCTTCCCCACAACCAGTAATACCCTTTGCCACATATACACATAGATTCCTACACACCTAAACCGATATCAATATATATATATATATATATATATATATATATATATATATATATATATATATATATATATATATATATATATATATATATATATATATATATATATATATATATATATATATATATATATATATATACACATATATATATATATATATATATATATATATATATATATATACACATATATATATATATATATATACATATATATACACATATATATATATATATATATATATATATATATATATACATATATATATATATATATATATATATATATATATATATATATATATATATATATATATATATATATATACACACATACACATATACATACACACATCAACATACATACACATATACATACACATATATACACATATACACACATATACATATATACATATATATACACATATATATACACAAACATAAATATACACCTACACATACCTACTTACATACAAAATACTATATATTTACAAGCCGAAGCAAAAAACAAAAACACCCTAACCCTCATTACCCTTCCTCCTCCCTATACCTAGAAAAAAACATATTTTTGTACCGCTGTTTGAACTGGTTCATGCTTGGACATTGCTTGAGCCCCACTCCCAATCTGTTCCACATCCTCACCCCACAGACAGAAATACAGAAACCTTTTAATGTTGTTCGTGCCCACTGATGCTTTAAATTAAATTTCCCCCTCAGACTGTAATCCCCTGATCTGTTAAAAAACATATTTTTAATATTTGCTGGAAGTAAATTGTTTATTGCTTTATACACAATTTGTACTGTTTGAAATGAACCAAGTCTGTGAATTTTAAGAATTTGGATTGTAAAAATAGTGGATTTGTATGATCTCTATAGCCAGTATTATGAATAATTCTTATAGCTCTTTTCTGCATTACTGATAGTGATTGTGTTGTACCTTTATAAGTATTACCCCATACCTCTGCACAGTACTGTAAATATGGTAAAACCAGTGAGCAGTAAAGAATGCGGAGTGAGTTGTGGTCCAGAATATGTTTCGCTTTGTTTAGAACTGAAATGCTTCTTGACAGTTTACTTTGTATATGTTTTATATGAGTCTTCCAGTTTATCTTATCATCTATTATCACCCCCAGAAACTTATTTTCATGTACCCTTTCAATATCTACCCCCTCGACTTGTAACTGAACCTGTATGTCTGTATTACAATAGCCAAATAACATGTATTTTGTTTTACTTAAGTTTAATGATAATTTGTTTCTGTCAAACCATATTTTCAATTTTCCCATTTCTATACTGATCCTCCTCAGTAACTCCTGCAAATCCCCCCCTGAACAAAAAATGCTTGTGTCATCTGCAAATAATACTAATTTTAATATTTTGGAAACATTGACAATATCATTTATATAAATTAGAAACAGTTTTGGACCCAATACTGACCCCTGTGGGACGCCACAAGCATTGTCCAAGCATGATGATGTATATTCCCCCAACTTCACAAACTGTTTTCTGTTACTTAAGTAGCTTCTCACCCAGTGCAACACCAACCTCCTAATCCCATACTGTTCAAGTTTATTGATTAATATGTCATGATTGATTGTATCAAAAGCCTTTTTAAGGTCTATAAATATTCCAACTGAATGTAATTTGTGGTCTATGGCGTTTGTAATCTCCTCAACTGATTCTATTAATGCAAGTGATGTTGAACTATGTGCTCTGAATCCATATTGACTATCAGTAAGTAATTTATGTTTATTTATGAATTTGTCTAATCTATTATTGAATAACTTTTCTAATAATTTGGAAAATTGTGGAAGCAAAGAAACAGGTCTATAATTTGTGAAGTGGTGTCTATCCCCAGTCTTATACAGCGGCACAACCTTAGCTATTTTCATTTGATTGGGAAATTTACCGGTTTGAAATGATAAGTTACAGATGTATGTTAATGGTTCTACAATCCATTCAATGACCTGTTTTACCACCACCATATCAATTTCATTTAAATCGGTAGATGTTTTATATTTACAATTATTCACAATGTCTATAATTTCTTTTTCATCCACTGCTGTGAGGAACATTGAACAGGGATTTCTTTCTATGAGATTATTATCCCAATCCTCAGGTTGGGAATCAGGAATTTTTTCTGCCAAGCTTGGTCCAATATTTACAAAAAAATTATTAAAACCGTTGACTACCTCATCCTTATTTTCCTTCTTGACATTATTATCAATGAAATACTGAGGGTAACTCTGTTTTTTATTACCATTTTTGATAATGCTATTTAATATATCCCATATTCCTTTAATATTGTTTTTGTTATTATATAATATGTTACTATAATATTCCTTCCTACATACCTGTATAATATTAGTTAATCTATTTTTGTATTTCTTATATCTATTTTCTGCCTCTTTAGTCTTTAGTTTTATGAATTCTCTATACAGTGTATTTTTCTTATTACATGCATTTCGTAACCCTTTCGTCATCCATGGTCGAGCTTGGATTTTTTGTTTTCTGTAGTCTTGTTTAATTGGACAATTTTTATCATATAATGATGTAAATATTTGTAAAAAAGTTTCATATGCACTATCAACATCACTTTCACTGTATACCTTTTCCCAGTTTTGCTCCTGTAAATCCTTCTTTAGTGTGTTCATGTTTCCTCTGTCTGCACTCGCCTGTATTTTATTTTCTCCTCTGGCTGATTCCGCCGATGGTTTCTATTATAAACGATGAAAACTGGTAGATGATCACTAATGTCATTGATTAATAATCCACTCACAGTGTTATTCTCAATATCATTGCTGAATATATTATCAATTAAGGTAGCACTATGGGATGTAATTCTGCTTGGCCTGGTGATTTTTGGATATAAACTCATACTGTACATTATACTGATAAATTCATCTGTTATTTTATGCTTATTTGGATTGAGCAGATCAATATTTAAGTCACCACAAATGAACACAGTTTTTTGATTAGTTTTTGAGAACATTTTTCCCATACAGTCAGTGAATGTTTCAATACAAGATCCTGGTGCTCTATATATACAGCTGACTAATACATTTTTGCTTTTTTCTTCACTTTCAGCTTCTCCTTCAGATTGTTTTTCCTGAGCACCCTCAGGAAGTGGAGTCGCTGCTGGGCTTTCTTCACCACCACTGTGGTGTTGGCAGTCCAGGAGAGGCTGTCAGAGAGCTGCACTCCCAGGAACCTGATGGAGCTGACCCTTTCCACACAGTCCCCTTGGATGTAGAGCGGGGCTGGGTCAGCCCTGTTCTTCCTGAAGTCCAGGATTATTTCTTTTGTTTTTGTGGTGTTCAGTGACGTGTTGTTAGCTGAACACCACGCTGCCAGTTGATTGACCTCATCTCTGTAGTCAGTCTCATCCGCCCCTGAGATGAACCCAATCATGGTGGTGTCATCCGCAAACTTTATGATCAATCAATCAATTTTTTTTTTTATATAGCGCCAAATCACAACAAACAGTTGCCCCAAGGCGTCTTATATTGTAAGGCAAGGCCATACAATAATTATGTAAAACCCCAACGGTCAAAACGACCCCCTGTGAGCAAGCACTTGGCTACAGTGGGAAGGAAAAACTCCCTTTTAACAGGAAGAAACCTCCAGCAGAACCAGGCTCAGGGAGGGGCAGTCTTCTGCTGGGACTGGTTGGGGCTGAGGGAGAGAACCAGGAAAAAGACATGCTGTGGAGGGGAGCAGAGATCGATCACTAATGATTAAATGCAGAGTGGTGCATACAGAGCAAAAGAGAAAGAAACAGTGCATCGTGGGAACCCCCCAGCAGTCTACGTCTATAGCAGCATAACTAAGGGATGGTTCAGGGTCACCTGATCCAGCCCTAACTATAAGCTTTAGCAAAAAGGAAAGTTTTAAGCCTAATCTTAAAAGTAGAGAGGGTGTCTGTCTCCCTGATCTGAATTGGGAGCTGGTTCCACAGGAGAGGAGCCTGAAAGCTGAAGGCTCTGCCTCCCATTCTACTCTTACAAACCCTAGGAACTACAAGTAAGCCTGCAGTCTGAGAGCGAAGCGCTCTATTGGGGTGATATGGTACTACGAGGTCCCTAAGATAAGATGGGACCTGATTATTCAAAACCTTATAAGTAAGAAGAAGAATTTGAAATTCTATTCTAGAGTTAACAGGAAGCCAATGAAGAGAGGCCAATATGGGTGAGATATGCTCTCTCCTTCTAGTCCCCGTTAGTACTCTAGCTGCAGCATTTTGAATTAACTGAAGGCTTTTTAGGGAACTTTTAGGACAACCTGATAATAATGAATTACAATAGTCCAGCCTAGAGGAAATAAATGCATGAATTAGTTTTTCAGCATCACTCTGAGACAAGACCTTTCTAATTTTAGAGATATTGCGTAAATGCAAAAAAGCAGTCCTACATATTTGTTTAATATGCGCTTTGAATGACATATCCTGATCAAAAATGACTCCAAGATTTCTCATAGTATTACTAGAGGTCAGGGTAATGCCATCCAGAGTAAGGATCTGATTAGACACCATGTTTCTAAGATTTGTGGGGCCAAGTACAATAACTTCAGTTTTATCTGAGTTTAAAAGCAGGAAATTAGAGGTCATCCATGTCTTTATGTCTGTAAGATAATCCTGCAGTTTAGCTAATTGGTGTGTGTCCTCTGGCTTCATGGATAGATAAAGCTGGGTATCATCTGCGTAACAATGAAAATTTAAACAATACCGTCTAATAATACTGCCTAAGGGAAGCATGTATAAAGTGAATAAAATTGGTCCTAGCACAGAACCTTGTGGAACTCCATAATTAACTTTAGTCTGTGAAGAAGATTCCCCATTTACATGAACAAATTGTAATCTATTAGACAAATATGATTCAAACCACCGCAGCGCAGTGCCTTTAATACCTATGGCATGCTCTAATCTCTGTAATAAAATTTTATGGTCAACAGTATCAAAAGCAGCACTGAGGTCTAACAGAACAAGCACAGAGATGAGTCCACTGTCCGAGGCCATAAGAAGATCATTTGTAACCTTCACTAATGCTGTTTCTGTACTATGATGAATTCTAAAACCTGACTGAAACTCTTCAAATAGACCATTCCTCTGCAGATGATCAGTTAGCTGTTTTACAACTACCCTTTCAAGAATTTTTGAGAGAAAAGGAAGGTTGGAGATTGGCCTATAATTAGCTAAGATAGCTGGGTCAAGTGATGGCTTTTTAAGTAATGGTTTAATTACTGCCACCTTAAAAGCCTGTGGTACATAGCCAACTAACAAAGATAGATTGATCATATTTAAGATCGAAGCATTAAATAATGGTAGGGCTTCCTTGAGCAGCCTGGTAGGAATGGGGTCTAATAAACATGTTGATGGTTTGGATGAAGTAACTAATGAAAATAACTCAGACAGAACAATCGGAGAGAAAGAGTCTAACCAAATACCGGCATCACTGAAAGCAGCCAAAGATAACGATACATCTTTGGGATGTTTATGAGTAATTTTTTCTCTAATAGTTAAAATTTTGTTAGCAAAGAAAGTCATGAAGTCATTACTAGTTAAAGTTAATGGAATACTCAGCTCAATAGAGCTCTGACTCTTTGTCAGCCTGGCTACAGTGCTGAAAAGAAACCTGGGGTTGTTCTTATTTTCTTCAATTAGTGATGAGTAGAAAGATGTCCTAGCTTTACGGAGGGCTTTTTTATAGAGCAACAGACTCTTTTTCCAGGCTAAGTGAAGATCTTCTAAATTAGTGAGACGCCATTTCCTCTCCAACTTACGGGTTATCTGCTTTAAGCTACGAGTTTGTGAGTTATACCACGGAGTCAGGCACTGCTGATTTAAAGCTCTCTTTTTCAGAGGAGCTACAGCATCCAAAGTTGTCTTCAATGAGGATGTAAAACTATTGACGAGATACTCTATCTCACTTACAGAGTTTAGGTAGCTACTCTGCACTGTGTTGGTATATGGCATTAGAGAACATAAAGAAGGAATCATATCCTTAAATCTAGTTACAGCGCTTTCTGAAAGACTTCTAGTGTAATGAAACTTATTCCCCACTGCTGGGTAGTCCATCAGAGTAAATGTAAATGTTATTAAGAAATGATCAGACAGAAGGGAGTTTTCAGGGAATACTGTTAAGTCTTCTATTTCCATACCATAAGTCAGAACAAGATCTAAGATATGATTAAAGTGGTGGATGGACTCATTTACATTTTGAGCAAAGCCAATTGAGTCTAATAATAGATTAAATGCAGTGTTGAGGCTGTCATTCTCAGCATCTGTGTGGATGTTAAAATTGCCCACTATAATTATCTTATCTGAGCTAAGCACTAAGTCAGACAAAAGGTCTGAAAATTCACAGAGAAACTCACAGTAACGACCAGGTGGACGATAGATAATAACAAATAAAACTGGTTTTGGGGACTTCCAATTTGGATGGACAAGACTAAGAGTCTTAATTAAAGCTCTGTCTGGGTTTTTGATTAATTAATAAGCTGGAATGGAAGATTGCTGCTAATCCTCCGCCCCGGCCCGTGCTACGAGCATTCTGACAGTTAGTGTGACACGGGGGTGTTGACTCATTTAAACTAACATATTCATCCTGCTGTAACCAGGTTTCTGTAAGGCAGAATAAATCAATATGTTGATCAATTATTATATCATTTACCAACAGGGACTTAGAAGAGAGAGACCTAATGTTTAATAGACCACATTTAACTGTTTTAGTCTGTGGTGCAGTTGAAGGTGCTATATTATTTTTTCTTTTTGAATTTTTATGCTTAAATAGATTTTTGCTGGTTGTTGGTGGTCTGGGAGCAGGCACCGTCTCTACGGGGATGGGGTAATGAGGGGATGGCAGGGGGAGAGAAGCTGCAGAGAGGTGTGTAAGACTACAACTCTGCTTCCTGGTCCCAACCCTGGATATGATGGTGTTTGTGGGATGGGTCGGAGAGCAGTTGTGCGTGTAAAGGATGAACAGGAGGGGACTCAGTACACAGCCTTGAGGGGAACCGGTGCTGAGTGTGATGGTGGAGGTGGGGGCCAAGTTTCACGGACTGTGGGCGGTTTGTGAGGGAGTCCTTGATCCACTGGCAGATGGGGTGGATTGTCTCGAGGGGAAGGGTACAAAAACATTTCTGCTGATTTGAAGGTCCCAGTGAGCACATTGGCTTCCAGTAGATATAAATGGAAGAAGTTCAAATCCACCAGGACTCTTCCCAGAGCTGGCCGCCCGTCTAAACTGAGTGATCGGTGAGAAGGGCCTTAGTCAGGGAGGTGACCAAGAAGTCGATGGTCGCTCTGTAAGAGCTCCAACATTACTCAGGAGAACCTTCCAGAAGGAAAACCATCTCTGCAGTGATCCACTATTCAGGCCTGTATGGTAGAGTGGCCAAACGGAAGCCACTCCTTAGTAAAAGGCACATGGCAGCCTGTCTGGAGTTTACCAAAAGTCACCTGAAGGACTCTCAGACCATGCAAAACAAAATTCTCTGATCTGATGAGATAAAAATTGAACTCTTTGGTGTGAATGCCAGGCGTCATGTTTGGAGGAAACCAGGCACCATCCTACAATGAAGCATGGTGGTGGCAGCATCATGCTGTGGGGATGTTTTTCAGCAGCAGGAACTGAGAGACTAGTCAGGACTGAGGGAAAGATGAATGCAGCAATGTACAGAGACATCCTGGATGAGATCTCTGGAGAGATCTGAAAACGGCTCCCATCCAACCTGATGGATCTTGAGTGGTGCTGCAAAGATGAATGGGCAAAACTGTCTAAAGATAGGTGCGCCAAGCTTGTGGCATCATATTCAAGAAGACTTGAGGCTGTAATTGCTGCCAAAGGTGCATTTTCAGTACGACCCCTTTAAAAGTCACACATTACCAGTGATGCCGGTAACGCGTTACTTAGTAACGCGTTACTCTAATCTGACCACTTTTTTTTAGTAACGAGTAATCTAACGCATTAATCTTTCCAAATCAGTAATCAGATTAAAGTTACTTCTCCATGTCACTGTGCGTTACTATTATTTTTCATTGTGGGTCGATAGCAGCATTAAACTTGGTCTGTGGGCAGGAGGTCGGGGTTCGACTGAACTGCCCACTTTCAGTGAGCTGTGAGCTTTTCATCCGCGTTTTTTTGCAGCTGCTCGACTCGTCCTCACCTCTTAAAGCGCGGTGATCAGCACACCTGCACTGAGCTTTACAAAGACATTTTTATACTTTTTCCCTCCTTTATTTAGAATTCTGAGCTGAGCCGCTCTGTATCGTCTCGTTAAAAACAGCTGATCCTCCGCGACGCGTCAACAACTAACACTATTAAAAGTGTTAATGCACCTAAACTGTCTTTCTGAGGACCACATGATGTGAAAACGCAATAAAACTTTCTTACCTGTAAATCTGGTCATGTTTTCTGCATAAATAAATGTTATCCATTCTTTGTGCTCAAACGCCAAAGCAGGGGCGAATCCAAATGGAATGGGGGCGTGGGGCAGGGATGTGCCCCCCTCCCCCACAACACCCCTAGATTAAAGGTCCAGTTTTGAAGCCGTTTTTTTACTACAACTACTAATATTGCTTAAAATAATAATAATTTTGACAAGTAAAATGTTTAGAGAGAATTTAAATGTTAGAAAAATGTTAGAATTTAATAGTTACATTTATAAACAATGTAGGTTTGAAATTGCAAGTTTTACTGTTACAGTGCTGTCAACAGTTAAATATGAGGTCAAGAAAGAGGTCTTTATTTTACTTTTATAAAACAAGTATTTATTTTCATTGAAGTCAAGAAAGGGTGACTATAAAGTGAGTTTTGGCAAAACAGGTATCATTGTCATGTTGACATGGGTTGTTGTTGGCAGCTGGGGAAAGTAACTAAAAAAGTAACTAGTAATCTAACTTAGTTACTTTTACAATTGAGTAATCAGTAAAGTAACTAAGTTACTTTTTCAAGGAGTAATCAGTAATCAGTAATTGGATTACTTTTTCAAAGTAACTGTGGCAACACTGCACATTACTGCACATTTAACTGAAATCTACAGTTTTGCAGTTCCTCTACAGTTTAATGTTCATTTCTAACAATGCAGAAATAGCTCAAAAAGTACCCTCACTGTAAGTTCAAAAGCACTGGCACAGACATTGTCTCGCTGAGTCAATGAAATGTGACTTCTTTCTTCAAATGATCCAGAAAAGAACTTAATGACTGACTGCATTATTCACTGTCCTGAGCCCGGTGTGGTTTCTCCTGCTGAAGCCTAATTGAGCACTGAGGGATTCTGTCTCTTTACCCAGTGATGAAATAGGAATTTGACTTCTCCTCAGACAATGAAGCACTGTGTCTCTGTCTCATTTTGAGTGGAAAAGGGCAGAATAATACAAATTTTGCATGCATGTGTGGGCGCGTGCACACACTGCAACCACAGGCCGGCTGGGTCGATACAGCTCCACGGCCAGAGAATCCAGATCATTTCTCAAAGCTGTGTATTTTGTATCTATGAGGCTAATGGCAAGTCTCTTAGGCTTTATGATTTATCAAACAGAAAAGGTCACACCGGCAGGCTGCAATTAATTCTGTCCACTTTTATGTGGTGCCACTCGGTGCCGTCCCCCCCATCGGTGACACGCGTCCTTACACGGATTGTCTTCAGGAAGGGATCACAGGTGGCATTTATGTCAAATAATGAAGTTCTGTGTTCAACAATCAAGCAGCACACGTAAGTTGAAAATCCTTGCATGAGAAGGCTGAAAACTGGTTTGTTTTTCTCTTTTTTTAATGACAGATTGTTCTATTTTGAGAATCACTTGACAGAACAAATTTTTCACAACTCAAGTAAATGAGCATCCTGTCGCGGATGCTCCGCGCCGACAGCGAACACAACAGTTGCGTTCCTGTGCTTCTTTCATTTTTACCGGTTCTCTTTCCTCACGGCAAACACTTTACAACTCACATTAGGTGCCTTGCCTTGGGCGCTGTTTATTTTTGCGATGTTTGTGTTGTGGTAACAGCTTGCACGAAGAGTTCTCTCAATACATTTCAGAAAGTAATCCTGGTAATTAATGCCCAGGTTGTTTGAGCGCCCCGTGGCTTTGTTCCCAACATAAACAGTCTCGTTTCTCATCAATTTGTCTCACGAGCTGATAGCTGCCTGACTGAGTTCCTATGGAAACTGCAGTGTTAAGAGTTCAAACTTATTGCTATGCAGACTAAACCGATAGCTGGTGGAATTATACAGGACTGCAGAACTCTCTGCCTTGCAGATTTTTTTTTCTTGAGATAAATTCTGTGTTTTTGCCAAAGGGTCACCAGATGACCGATGTGAGTCAGTGTTTTTTTTTTGCAGTTCCTCTCCGCTCGTCTCTCCAGATTATGCGACAAATTTAAACCCTATGATCCAGATGTTTGATTATTTCACTGCTTTGACCTTTTGGATGATCTGTCTGCATTCGTCTTGAGCTTTCCGTATACCACAAGATTATCCTGTTATCATTAGTACTTAACATTCAATCCTGGCGTGCACGGCACAGATGATCCCTTATGGTTCACCTGTTAGTTTGTCGTTTTCCAATCTGCCTTTCAGGAAAGAAGCCCTTTAGTGAACAACTCTTTGGCAGCTCTGTTTGCTTCAGCACAAGAAGTATAACTGCGTGATGGAATGTTGAGGATGCCTGCTCTTTATTTTTAGTCAGTTTGTTGTTGGTGCTCGGTCTCAGTGAGGAGGCAGTGAGTCATGTTAGACGGAGTGCATATGAAAAATCAAACTCGCTTAGTGTCATAGGAACCTTCTGTCTTTGTGTAATACTTGGTTGTATTAAAATATCTCATTCCCACAACATGCAATATTTAGCTTTTATTATTATTACTTATGAGCAGTGACTGATGGTGTTTTGTCACTTTGGGACCTTAATTAAACATGAACATATTTGGCTTCATTAGCATTTTGGTCAGCATGAGTTTGAGCAGAACGTTCTATAAACACTTCACACACCCACTCAGTCATCAAGAGGTCTCATCTTATTTCTCTTAGTAAAGGAATTTTCATGGTTGCTACCCAAACGGCTGATGATATGGACATGATCCGCTAGTGTACAGTTGGAATCATTTAATTTAATGTACCTAACTTGAATGTAAAACCCATATATTGACCGTTGTGACACCGCCCCTATTATCTCGTAATCGTCATTGTGGTAATCCCTCATGGTGAGGAAAATCGTCTCTTGATTGAATTCCAGTATGGCTCCCATGATTAGTCAACTAGTCACGATTATGTCAACTATCAAAATAGTCAGCAACTAATTTATTTTATTTTATTGTTTTTTTTAAGCTTTGTTTTTCTGTCAAAACTGCTGCTGTATCTTCCGCTGCCTTTCTGTCCTTGATGCACATGCGCAGTCGTGATAATTTGGGTCAGCCGTGATGTCACTGGAAAAGTTATGCCCAAACAATATCATGCTTTACCGGTAATGAAGCTCAAATGTTCAGGAGCATTTTCACCAAATTAAAGAGAAGAACATGCCAAATCTGCAAGGCAGAACTTGCCTTCCACGGCTGTACAACAGTGATGCAGGAGCATCTGAGAAGGAAACACGTTGTGGCTGATTCTGATGAAGCAAGAGTCGTCTCTGTAAGCTAACTGGCAAGTTAGCTGCTAACATGAACGTCCATAGTGAGCTACTTACTTAGCTGTAGACGTTAACATTAACAATGATAATTTCATCAGCTTTAGCACACATAAGCTCTGTGTTTGCTGTAATGTTATATCAGCGATGTCATGTTTGCATAGGAAATGTGATAACGCTAAGGTTTTATAACGCTACGTTACAGCGCTAAGAAAATACGTTCCTCTTCAATGAACAACTTTGCTACCACGTAAGAGTTGAATGAACTATCATCTTAATTGTCTTTATTTTTAGTTAGCACATACCTTTTTATTTTTAGTTAGCACATACTTTAGGGCCCCTTCAGACATAGTATGAATAATTACAAATCAGGGGGAATCACAGCGGAACAGCTCACATGAGTGAACCGTGAAAACATCGAGCTGATGGGCAGGTGTGAACAATCCTGGTAGTACAGTGCGAGCAGCTGGAGTATGTGTAACCACATTGCACATGTTATGTTTGGACACGGGTTGAGGAGCGAACCAGCGTCTGACAAGGACCCAGCGCTAAATAAACAGAGAGCGATTCCAGAAAACAGATTTATTTTACAAGTGCTATGTATAAACAAAAAGTGAATTAACGGCCTGGCGGGGTGGAGAATGACGCGCTCTTCCTAGCGCCCAAGGGATTGGAGCCCGACAGTTCTGGACCCAGAAATTCCCGCCGGCACCCCCCAGGTGGTTAATGAATCGGACAGCGCCTGTTAAGGACGAGAGGTGAGGTAAGTCAACACTGTTCACACAAATACTGTTCAGGATTCACACCATCAGCAAACACATTCAGGTTCTACTTCAGACTCAAATTAAAGAGACAGCTCTCACAGCCTGTGGAGGACCATCAATCCGCACGCCACGGCTGTGAAGAGCGAATTTACACAATTATCAGAGTAGCTCAAATATTGCTGCGTGCAATTACTACTGTTAATTACTCAAAGTCATTTAAGCTTTAGTTACCTCTGAGGTGTGCTGATGGAGCGTGTCCCTCACCCATCTCCTTAACAGGCACGGTGCGTCAAACCTGGAGCGATCCTCGGCGTCACAGTGTTGGACAAACGGTCGTCACACAGAAGTAACAAGGTTGAGTCCCCAGCACCTTACACAGAGCAGTCATGGCTTAAATGTAGTACATCATTAGGATATCTACTTCAGCTGGAAGTCCTTTGGAACTGCACATGAACTGCTGATCAGGATATCCACTTCAGCTGGTAGTCCTTTAGCTCTGCACGTGAACTGCTCATCAGGTGCATCCACTTCAGCTGGTAGTCCTTTAGCTCTGCACGTGAACTGCTCATCAGGTGCATCCTCTTCAGCTGGTAGTCCTTTAGATCTGCACATGAACTGCTCATCAGGTGCATGGGGTTGGCGTGATGACAGTGGAGGGTGAGAGACGCTTCATCCATCATTACAGCTTCAGACATGCCCCCCACAAACCACCCGGAGTATACACAAAACACACAAACAGTATCTTGGCCAGCCAACCCCCCCCGCCCCAACACATAACAGCACAGCTGCTATGAAAAAAAAAATTCATGCCACCCACCGGATTCAAACCTGCAATTTACAAAAGCTCTGATTGCCAGCCAGAAACTTTACCACTGTGCTACCATCCCTGGCCTGTAAAAGATGTGGAAAAATGCCTGAAATCAACAAGGAGATGGATGTATTTAAATAAAATAAAACCACACACCATATAAAAACACCACATTTTATTGAATCCCTCTTATCGAGCGAACAATATAAGTATTAACTGTCTGTTCCTGTGTAGATGACCCATGTTCACAGATGTACAGTCATGAAATGTCTGGCCCGACACGCGTGTCTTATGGATGGCACGCTGCAGTACAGACACTGCGTCGTGGAACAGAGCTCATGTGGGTGACATGACATTCAGATCGCCCACTGCGTGTTATGATCTGAATGTCCGTATCACTTGGGGCAGGTTGTCAATGTATGTGCTGTGCGCACTCTCCAGCCCGTCACAAAAGCAAAATATGTTTTTATGTATTTCTACGTGAGGACAGCAAGCACACACACGCGCGTCTCCGTCAAAACACGATACGTGTTCTGCAGCTGTGATGTCCAGGAACAGAGATGTCAACAGCCACGCCCCCTGTCTGTTTAGCACACACACCAAGGTGTCATTCTGTGATTACATGAGAGACGCCTTGCCTGCTGGGGGGGCGTGAAACACATGCACACATGTTGTGGGGGAGCCGACACTCTGGCTTGCCACATGTGTACTTGGCAACTTCACAGTCATGGGGGCACTTAGACAAATTTCACATCCAGCTTGAAACCGATTATCTGCTGACTGTTTGCATGCTAACCGCGCAAATGGCCACATATTTTCTAAGTGCCAAGCGAGCGGTGTTAGATGTTTGTGTGTGTCACCTGGAATTTGGCTGACACCTGCCGTGAGAGGGATAGAATGGGCTGTCACAGAGCACATTTTGTCTTTCAGCCACTGATGTGCGCAAATAGTTGTAGCAACAGGTGTGCGAGGCGTTAGAGGCATCTCTGATTTTTCACAATTGGCATGCAATTCCTCCATGTGCTCGTCGACTTAAACCGTGTTATGTATGAAGGGGCCCTTAAACCAGTGATTCTCAACCGGGGTGCCGCGGCATATTCGTGATTATTTTTCATATTCGCGATTACCGTGAATTATTTATTTTATCCACAAAGCATAAAACGACTCAGAATCTGATGTCAAACGTGCTGCAGCCTCGCTCACGTCTTAAGGCGGGACAATAACAAGGAGGCTGACGGCCGATTAAAACAGTGCCGTCTCCTTCAAAAGCCTTCTAAAATGCGGAGCTGTCGGTGTGTGTGTCTGTGCCTGTGTGTGCGCGCGCGCGCGGAGTTAACAGGCTGCAGACTGCGAGGGAGGGGGTGGGTGAGGGAGGGTTGGGTGAGGGAGATTCCTGAATGCAGGCGCGACACGTTCAGTGTGCAGCGAGCGCGGAGCAGAGAGAGGATTTTAACCCGAGTGAACGTTAACAAAACAGAAACGTGAAGCTGCCTTTACTTCTCCCTGAACTTTCTCTAAAGGTGTGATTCTGCCGTTACCGTCCTGTTCACACCATGTGCGCGTCGTATGCTGAATTTATGAGATCATGAGATGAAATAAACGGTCAAATATCTTTAAAAACATATTTAAAAAATGAGAATATATGAATGAACTGAGCCACAAAAAAAAAACAAAAAAAAAACAATGTTCAGACGCAGAGATCACAAAAAGCAGGTGAGAACTCTGAACTTTAACAGCTGTTATTTTCCAAAGGTATTTATTTGTTCAATCTTGAGCTTAATGCAGTGTTTAAGCACAAAACGTGACTGATGAGGAGAAACAGTTTCAGAAATGCAACAGAAACAACCACAAATCAGAAAAAATTGGGACTGTATGTAAAATGAAGATAAAAATAAAAATGTTGCACCATTCCCAGTTTCTCCACTCACAGAAGCCAAACGTTCTTCCAGAGTTGTGTAATTATACTACAATAGTAGAATATAAAGAAGGGGAAAAAAGAAAAAAAAATAGACAATATATTCGTCAATCGCAATTATTTGTCTGACAATTAATCGTCTCCAGAAATTTCTAATCGTGACAGCCCTACTTGAGATCAGAGCGCAAAATGCTTGAGGATTTTCGAAATGCGGTGTTTTCTGTATCCATTTTCTATTGCGATAACTGGGTTTTGCGCAAAACCAGAGGTAATAGCCTTATAATATTATTTTGGTTGGTGGTGTGCCGCAGGATTTTGTAAATATAAAAAGGGTGCCACGGCTCAAAAAAGGTTGAAAATCACTGCCTTAAACACTTCAAGCTTGAAGCTAATGATGGTTATATAAGAGCAGCTGCATGTTTGTGCACTAAGCTGCAATTTACACATGAAGGTGACTGAAAAGGCCCTTGACGCACACTGTTTCTTTCAGATGCTGCACATGGTTGGTGTGGGAACCTTCTGCCAGTCAGACTCTTGCTTTCTCTCCTTCCTCTTTCTTCTCTGTGTTGTTCATCTACATTTTGTCAAAGACTTCCACTCCCATGTGAATCATTGCTCACCAGCTGATTTGATTCCTCACTTGTTCTTTTCAGATCTTCCAGGCAATGGAGCAGTTCTTGACGTAGTGCTTGAGGAAGTCCTTGTAGTGTTTCTTCTGCTGTCCTCTGGACTGTTTTCCTTCACTCAGCTGAGAGTAGATGATCTACTTGGGATGTTAGCTGTCATCCATCCTTGTATTGTGATCCAGCCAGCCAAGCTGGTTTTAGGTAGAACCACACTGGTTTAAATTTGATATGTGGAGTTTGCATGCTTCAACCGCCGGTCCTGATACATGAAGTCAACAAAGAAGTGAAAAATCGTGCAGTGCCTTGAAGGACCACTTGAGGCTGGAACCAAAAGTGAGTCACTCAGCATAGATCCCCAAGTTAAAGTCCCCAACTTTACTGCAGAAAACAATGGCTTTGGTCTCTGTAGCTATGTTGTTTCTTCATTCTTAACAACAGTATGGGTTGGGGCGGGGGGAATTATTTTATAACTCATCAGTTTAAGATAGTTGAAGTCATAAAGTTATAAATAATTAGGGGTGTGGTGTGGTCACTTTGAGTGACAAACTAGACTCCAAGGCTAATTGGCATTCTGTGTAGTTATTTGTACTATCTAGGAGGTTGTACACCAGTATTTTCATTGAGTGAAATTTTATCATTATTTAATTTTTATATCGGCACTGTTATGGGGCTCTTTCAAAGAGCGTCATTCCCGTTTAATCTCAAATAGCAAAATGGGGCATGTTTTGAAGCATCATAGTAACTTCTTGATCCATCTTTGTCAATCTTGAACACACTTGCAGTATGTAGTAGTTACGGCTATCATCAGCACTGGTTTTGAAATCAGGGTCAAATTTTTCAAACGATTCAAAAATTTCATCCTGATTCATAAAATCTGCATCATTATGTGATCACTTCTGGGTGTTTGCAGTCTTAATAGCTTCAATCATGTTCGAACACCTTTAAATGGGATATTGATCGTGTTTCATCAGGGTAAAAATTTCAAACCAAAGCAGCCTTTGTTGCAGTTTTGTTAAAAGTTGAACAGCTTGATCACATCTAATCGAGGGCACAGCTCCTTAATTTTTATTTTTGGGTGGGTCCCCAGGTCTACACTTTATAAGTCAGCCAGTTGCCAGGTCTGCACTTTGTAAGTCAGCCAGTTGCCAGGTCTGCACTTTGTAAGCCAACCTATTAGGAGGGAAGCCGGATAAAGCCACTCCATCCCATTTTTGCACTTTTTTGGATTATGGGTGATCGTAGTAAAACGACACCCTGTAGAATGGGGTGCTAGCTATGATTGTCCCTAGATGTCTGTCACAGTCTCCCCCAAAAAGAAAAAAAGGTAGTGTACACTGATTGCACAGCCAAGTACCTGACAGCAAAATTGTAAAGAAGAGAAAATGTTCCTTGTGGTCTGTTATCTCTCCTAGTCCATCGGTGTGTGATTGTAAGGACATTATGTCATACTGCAGGTCGTACAGGTTCTAATTGAGCACTTTCCAGCCTCCAATTCAAACTTTATTTATAGAGCACTTTGTTAAATGCTGCTGTCTTAAAAAAGAAGTGCTGTGTAGCAGATAAACAGGGCAATAAAACAATAATAAATACAAATAAAAGACACAACAAAAGACACATTGCACAAAAACACAATCATTCTGAGCGAAAGACCAAGGTGGAAAAAAAAGAAGCATTTTTAACAGTTTTAAAAATAGGCAACGTGGGGGCCAAACTAACATATAGAGGGAGCTACTACAAAGAAAGCACAGTCACCTCTAGTTTTTCATTGTGTTTTAGGGATGACTAAGAGCAGGTGATCCACAAACCTTTGGTGAAGCATATGTCATCAGTAGGCCGGTCTCGGTACCCCCCTAAAAATTGGTCCGCCCTGCCTTCACTGCGCATGCGTCATTTGGGACCACAGCAGCTTGTCTGAGACCAAGTCTCTACACCCAAAGCGATCAAAGTGGGATTATTAACCACCAGAAGACAAAGTAAAACCTCTTAAATCATTCTAAAGTCAGTTTTAAGCAGAAACGAGATGATAATCAGTGAGTCGCTACTGATGCTTTGAAATGACGGAGGCGCGGTGAACACAGCACCAGCAGCTCGTGCTGCTGCAGCGCCCTGATCACTTCCTCCTTCTTTTTATTATGACATAATACTGAATTTATGTGGAAATGATTGTTGTACAAAAGCTTCAGATGTCTGTCGCTGAGATAGATGATAACTAGAGTGCAGTTTGAAGCAGAAACAAGGTGATAATGGGTGAACCGCGGCTGACGCTCAGAAATGACACATGTGCAGTGAAGGCAGGGCGGACCGAATTCTAGGGGGACCGTTCGGTTGGCGACACCGGATATGTATGCCGGTGCTGACCCATTAAGAGACTTAAAAACAAGCAATAAAATCTGAAACTGAATCCTAAAATGATCCGGGAGATAGTGTAGGGAGGCAAGAATAGGGCAAATAGGTTCTTTTTTTGTAAAAAGACGAGTGGTGGAATTTTGGACTATCTGCAAGCATACAAGGGAGGCGTGGCTAAGAACAATATATAGTGTATTGCAGTAGTCTAAAGGAGCTGTGATAAAAGCACGAATAAGACATTCAAGAATATAAAAAAAATAAAACAGGTTTAACCTTGGATAAAAGCCTCAGCTGGTAAAAACTAAATTTAACAACGTAATTAATATTTATCCCATTTAAACATTGTGTCGTAAACTGAAGTGTTACAATGGGAGCAGCCAAAAATTACAAAATTCACCCACTTCTGAGATGACTGTTAGCACTGAGGGTAGAGAGGAGATATTGGGTTTAAATTACTCAGTGCCCCCGTTTCCATTTGAGCCATTTAATTTTTTGTCCTGAAAATAATATATAAAATTTTCATTGACCCTTGACTGACCAAGTTGAAATCACCGCTTCTTGTATTTCAGTAAGCACTGAGGCTAGAGAGAAGATTTTCAACTCCATTGACCTGAAATATCTGTTTGATTTACTTGAATATTGTTTTTGAAAATGAGCCAAAAAACCTGTTTTGGCCCTTGACCAAAATGAAATAACCCCGCTCTATATTTTCAAGAGGAAATGAGGATTTTAGTCTTAAATGTTAGTCTTAAGTTGATATCAGTGTGCTGCCTTGAGGACTTTGTTTAAAGGGGTGTTAGTGAGCTTCCCGTCTGATTGAGAATCAAACCGATGCTCCTCTGACCATCACCTCCGATGTCAGACCGTTGTTCTGCCTTTCTTTGAGCTCCTTCTGCTCTCCTGTCAGCTGGCAGAGGCAATAGTAGTTTGGTTTTATTTTATTTGGGTTGTTTTTATTGCCCAGTGGAAGGTGCGTTGCCTTCTAGTCCCCATGCTGAGATATTTCAAACACGATAATTAAAAGATTTTGAGATGGAACAGGAATCATCTGGCAGCTCAGGTCACTGGCAGGAAAAGCTATATTTAACCTTTGCACTTTGGCCATAACTCAGTCTGTAACAGAACTTCAGCTCCCAAACCAAAAAACGAACACCCAGCAATGCATTCTCTACAGGCTTTTCTTTTAAAATTAAATCGTATGCTACTTTGAAAGAGTTTCAGAGGATCTGAGGCTATAGCTACATTTCCAACTTTACAATGCAGTTTCTGTTCACCAGAGCATTTAATTATACTTCAGCTGTGTTAAAATGTTCTTTGTAAATGTTTATTCTTTCCTTAAACTGTTTTAAACTTTTATTTCAGGTTTGAAATTTAATTATCATCTTGTCATTCATCCAGCTGCTTTATTATCTTTGTCTTGTTTAAAGCACTTTTTAAATGTTCTATTGCTGCCACATAGAAGGAAACTTAAGCATAGTGAGAAAAACCCTTGTGAACACTTCCAGAGCTCACCAACTGCATAAAGTACTCAATCATCTTCAACCACTTACTCCAGTTAAGGGTCACAGCGGGCGGAGCCTATTCCAGCAGTCATAGGGCGTGAAGCGGGGTACACCCTGGACAGAACGCCAGTCTGTTGCAGGGACACATGTAGACAAACAAACACATTCACACCTGCACACACACCCACGACAATTATAAGTTTCCAATCCACCTAACCTGAATATTTTTGGATGCGGGAGGAAGCTGGAAAAACCCAGAGGAAACCCATGCAAACGGTGAGAATATGCAAAGTCCACACAGAAAGTCCACAGGTGCAAATCGAACCCATGACCTTCTTGCAGTGAGACAACCATGCTAACCACGAAGCCACTGCACTGCCCTGCACAAAGTACTTCCCGGTTAATTGCAAGAAAAAACTATTCAAGATTTCAGCTCTGACAGCTGGTGGATTTTAAGAGTGAACCAAATGCTTCAGAGTTGTTTGTTCTTATGCCCCAATCACACGGCAATAGCTGGACGATGGATAAAAAGTCAAAAAGTCAAAAAACGTTGAGAAAAGGTGAACAAAAGATCCTACACTTTTCCCACCACCCAAACAAAACAAAATCAAAACTAACGAAAGGAAAATAAAGCAAACATCGACCTCGATGCTTAAAATGAAATCAAAAAGAAACATTGGACGAAAGTCAAACGATACGCTAACATTATGAAAACTAAGCAAATGATAAGAAACTGTGAAGTACAAAAGCAAAGTGAAATACGGATGAATTGAGGTTGTTGTCGGTATTTGTTAAAATTTTTCAACAGTTTAAAAATTATAACGAAGTACCAGCTGCAGGACTGAAGCTGGATGAAGGTTAAACAATGTGTCTGAAAGTTAACGACAGTCCAGATTTGTTGTTTCGTTTGGGCTTCGTTGTCCTTCGTTATTGCCGTGTGACCAGGGCTTTACACCCCATTCCACAGGTCACCATTCTATTATGTTTGCCCACGATCCAAAAAAGAGCAAAACTGAGATGAAACGGCTTACTCCAGCTCACCTCCTAACAGGCTGGCTTGTAAAGTGCAGACATGGCAACTGGTTTTGCTAATAAAGTGCAGACCTGCCAACCCGCCCAAAAACAACAGTCATAAGGAGCTGCGCTCTCTTCCAGAACTGCAACAAATACTGCTTCTGCTTCAAATCTTTACCCCAATGGACGTTCAGACAAGCTGTTAAGACAATGAACACCTGGACGTTACCACGCACTAGCGACAATTTTGCGAATCGAGATTAAATTTGTGAACAGTTGGAAAATTTGACACTGATTTCAAAACTGGTGCCAATGACTGCTGTAACTACTATGTATACCAAGCAGTGTCAGTTTTTGATACGGGCCACGGAGGCCGTTGCCCTGGGCGGCATTTATGGAGGGGCGGCACCGTGGGGACGAGCACTTGAAAAAAAAAAAAAAAATCATATCCACTGCAAAATGGTTTTCTTGTCACTGTGTGTAGAATTGGCAAATTGGCGCCCCCTGTAGGCAGATGCAGGCGCCCCTGCTTGCTGAAGAAGTGAGATGATGGTGAAAGAAAGAGGACAGTTCACCTCTGGGTTTTTCCAATGGGAGGGACAAGTGTGTGGTGGTGGTGGTGGTGGTTTGTGGGTTAAAGTCAGTTACACCTCGACTTTCTTCCAAATAATGCACATCTCATTCATAACATTATAAATACAGGCTTATAATTCCTGCACGTTTTTCTGAATTGTGTGACATGTCCTGCCGCATGGACAGGCGCTCTCCTCCCGTGCGCTCGCTTTGGATCTGTCCACTTAGGACGCAGCACAGAACCACAACTCTGAGCCACATTTCTCTGCGGATCACGCAGCAGATGAGGCAGGCAGCCGGTTTATGAAATAAAAGGCATTTGAAAACAGACAGACAGGGTGTAAAAACAGGTTTGAATCTGCCCATTTGTGGAAAAAAGTTTGCAAAAAGGACAGGCTGCCTATTTGTGAAGACGGCTTAGAACTTATGCTGTGTTCACATTCCTAGCTGAAGTGACTGAATCTGACCATTTTTTTGTGCCTGCAAGAATGTGTTTTTACAATAATTTTCCAGCAGCTGGCAGCTCTTTTTGTTGCCATGTACACTGTCAAAATAATAATAATATCAATGATAATGAAATTTAAAATTAGGCTTATCATCATATTTAACTGTTTTTTTTTTAACAGAGAAAAAGAATCACATTTGATTTCATTGTCATGGGAACGCTAGTAACATTTCACTTTAAATTTTTGTTTGATCCACAGATGAAGATCAAAAATTGGGAGAAAAAAGGTAAATACTACATGATCAAATTTCTGTCAAACCTAAAACTTTAGCAGATTAGTTAATGCTACGTTGTTACACATTTAGCCTAATATGTACAAACATCAAGCTAAATATTTACCTAAATGTTGAAGCAAATATGTACCTTAATAAAAGAGCTAATTGTTCCTCCCTGAAAGACAGATTAATAAAGTGTCAAATGTAACAGCGTGTTTATTCAAACTTGCAATTCATGGATGTTTTATTTTGGAGTAATATTGTAGCCTGCAAGCTTTAGATGTCAATTTCAATTAGAATTTCAAGGGCACTTCTGAAATATTAATAATATAATAATAATAAAAAAATGTCTGTTTGTGCAAAATTTTGTCTGTTTTTTTTTTAATTTTTTTTTTTAGAAACACAAGAGAAAAAAAAGACATTCGTTGATCTTCGGGTTGAATTTAGAAGTTGAAGGCGAAGAATTAAGTTGTCTTGTGGTTGTAACTTTTAATGACATCTGGACTACGTCTGCACACAGAGCAAAGCTGCAAATGATTATTCCAATATTCAGACTGATATTTGGAAATTTGCATCATATTTTGTAGAGTTTGATGGCTTCAATATACATTATACATTTTTGATAATTCAATGTATCTATACATTTTAGAATGTGTTGCAAATAAACCAAAGTGGAAACAAAGGATTTGTTTGCAAGTGTTTCTGGCTGTCTTCAGAAACTGTGCAGTTGTATGTGATGATTGCGAGTGATGGAGGCCCATGGCAACTCCGAAGGACCTGCATGGGTGAAATGGGAGTGATTGTGCACGGAGCATCTGTCGCCTGTGTGCTTCACCAGTCACAGCTTTATGGAACGAGCGAAAGCTGCTGCTGAAAGAAACCCAAATTACATCTGGGCTTGTGTTTGCTAAGAGGCATGCAGGAGACTCAACTGGAAGAATGTTCTATGGTCTGATGAGAGAGAGGTCTGATTCAGTTGAGATTTTTGACTCTCATATTAAACACATTTGTGTGAACTCAGAAAAATTCTCCTTTGAAGAAGTTTACTGTCAGGAACATTGTCATACCCTGGTTGGATGATGAAATTAAAGACTATTAAAATGAGAGATAAGATGAAAAAGACTGCAATTATAACAGGAAATAAATCTGACTGGGACCTTTATCGTAAAATGAGGAACTCTGTCACTAAACCTAATAGAAAGAAAAAGAAAATGTTTTTTGAGGATCGAGTTCAGAAAGCAGGAACTGACAACAAAAAGATATGGAATGTTTTAAATCAGTTGACAGGTAAGGAAAAACAGAATTAATATGTCTTTTCTTGAGGTAGATAATAAATACATTAAGCTGTTTGCATCTCAGCACAGTTTGTGTGCATGTTTTCTGTATAATAAATAATGGCTTAGTGTTTGTTGTCGTAAAAGAGTCAAATGTATTACGAATTATAATTTATTTATTTTTATTTATATATTAATAATAATAATAATAATAATCAGAAGAACCAGAATCAGAATCGCCTTTATTGTCATTGTAATTTCCATTACAACGATATTTGAGTGCAATTCCAAAAAGGTGCTTTCCGTGGTGCGAGTAATTTTTAGCCAAATGAAAGATCGTGAAATTTAACGGTAAATTATTCAGAGTATATGCACAACTAATATAAACATAAGGTAAAATAAAATAAAATGAAATGTGGACTAAGTAATGTAAAACGAGAATTATATACAACTGGTTAAGTTTAATGACAATGTTTTGGTCAAACCACGTCTAAGCTATGTTTTTACACAAAAAAATAAAATGCAGTAAATTGCACATTTGTGTCTTTTTCATGAAAATAACTTATTAAAGATCACATATTACACTTTAGTCAGGCCTTTAAAATACTTTTGTGGACTCTTGCTGTAATATGTTGTCAGTGGTTGAGATAGTTTCTGTAGGCATCTAAAAATGCTCATAGTCGGATGAAACCTGATGGAAATCTCTCAAAATAAAACAAAACATTATTCGAGGTATGTTTTTTGACGAGAATATAACATCATAACTTTATTACAAGGTCAAACGTTGATGTTGCGTGATAAAGACCTTTTAATAATAACTCACATGTAAGTAAAAAAAAAAACAACCCAAACAACAACAAAAAACAAAACGATTAATCGATTACTAAAATAATCGTTAGTTGCAGCCCCAGTTTGTTTTAGGAGTGAGAGCATTTTACAGATCAAATGTGAATAAGCCAGTTTTGAGTTTTTCAGTGCACACGCGTTTTCAAAACTGGTGACAGTGTTACTTTGTGCACAGCAGAACAACATTGTCAGTTGATTTAGGCCCTAATTTTGTATTTTATTGACTGTACAGCGACACAGCACCTATTTGGTGCATTCACCAGATTAGAACAAATCAAAATACTACAGAAGACAAAGAATTTTTACTTGACAGTTTGAAGTGAGTTTTCTTTGTTTCAGAAGACTTCATACCCATTAAAATTCACCAGAATATACAAAATTTGACTTGCTCTTTTAAAAGATTTTCCCAGACCCCCATAATCAAAAGTGTGTTTTTACTTCACAGATTTAACTGACTTTTCTTTGTTTCAGAGGACTTCATACTCATTAAAATTTACCAGAATATACAAAATTTGACTTGCTCTTTTAAAAAAATTCTGTGGGAGATCCCCCAGACCCCCATAGTTTGAAGTGAGTTTTCTTTGTTTCAGAGGGCTTCATACCCATTAAAATTCACCAGAATACACAAAATTTTACTTGGTCTTTAGAAAAAAGTTCTGGGGGAGCACCCCCAGACCCCCCAGAATCCAGACTACACCCCACCCCCACCACCCTTTTATGTACCTTTATGTTCAGGTTTTGCATTCTTTTTATGCTTTGTCTGTCTCTCCTTAGAGGCTATTTAGAATTGATTTGTATGTATAATGTGTTTATTGTATTTATTGAGGAAAAAACAGTGTGTGCCCCCACTACACCAGATTTTAGGGAATTGCTGGCATTGATTTTTGCCAGGAAAAAATTTCAGTCAGATGAAAATTTATTGCTTTAACCCATGACATAGCCCAGTCATATCTAATTAAATCATTGATCAACAATGATTTTGAAGACAGTGATCTTATGTTAATGAGACCCAGTCTAAGGACTTCAGCGGGGTTGACAGTTGAACTGTTTGGGTTTAGGGGTGGTTCCAGAGTAGCATATATAAGATGCCTAGAAGTAGGTTTAGGTTTGAGACATTCCACGCGCGTTGTAGGTAGCAGACACGAAATCTTTGCTATTGCTGGAACAACCACTGGGCCATCCTCAATTTCAACATCATCCCATATAGTAATGGGTATTAAGTTTGGAAAGCATATCCCTCTATGATTTTTATGGACACGACTACGGAAGCAGGCCACAGTCTCAACTTGTTGAAATTCCCTTCCTGGCAAATAAACTGCACTATCACCATAGTGGATTTTCTGCACTAAATTCCCCGCTAAGCTAATAGATTCCACACCCACATTTGTCATAAGCCTTGCAGGGTCTCTAATCACCTGCTCCGTGGCCTGCTGTAGATTCCTAATGTTACCCTCCCTGTAGAGCGCTCTCTATGTTCGCAGACAAGGTGGCGGCGCCTTCCCCGGTAGGGTGGCATCAGCAGGCCATGGCGGCCCCAGAACGAAGGCCAGTTATCAATAAAGCTAAAGCCTTGCTGTCTACAAAACCAGCCACCTGTTTAACGATGTCAGCCTGCTAAATGCTTCATCAGCACCCCGGGAGGGGAGGGGACCAGAGACTATTAATCAATGCTGACACGTCTTTCTGGCAAGGTCACAAGTCCTCTCTATGTCCACGAGGACATAGAGAGGACATGTCCCCCAGGAGTGTAGTATGTGGTGTGCCACAAGGGAGTTGTCTCGGTCTGCGGATGATTTATGCATCAGCATGCTCACATAATGATTTAGAAACCATTTTAAATATGGAACTGCACAAGGTAGTTGACTGGGTAACATCTAATAAGCTAGTTTTAAATACAGTAAAGACTAATTGTATGATTATTGGCTCCATTCGCATTATTATGACCCTGTATTAAACATCAAAATTAATAATATGATAAGAAATCAAGTACATGAGACTAAGCTGCTGGGTGTAATGGTAGACTCAAAATTATCATGGAAAAAACACAAATAAAATTTTTGTAAAAATGGGCAGGGGTATATAGATTATGTTGTGTGGGCCGCTGAAGAGGAGGTACTGCTGGCCCACCACCACAAGATGGCGCCCTGCTTGAAGTGCGGGCTTCAAGCATGAGAGGGCGTCGGCTTTGCTGGAGGTGACAGCTGTCAACAATCAACACAAGCTGTCACCCATCATCACCACTACAAAGACCGGACTGCAACTCCACCTCCTCGCCGAGAAATCAACTACCATTCAGGTAATTTCTCTGCTGCCTGACACTGTGTGTGTTTAACCTGAACTTCTATTTGCAGCTGTTTTCCTGGAGTGTTTCCTTATCTGGAGGATTGGCGTTTGGTGTGACAGCGACGGCTTCGCCTCACACCCCAACTCAGATAAGTGGTTGACCAGGAGCTGCACGAGTGTGTGTGATTGGAGGTGGAGGTTTTCCCTCCTTTACTTAAGACAGACTGTGGATTACTGAGTGTGCGAACTCACACTCATCTGGACTGTCTTTGTTCTCTGCCAGCAGTACCGGGTCTGACTGCTGAAGACAGCGGCCACCTGGGGCGCAGGGCTTGGCGGCTCCGGTGTTCTTCAGCTCCGTTGGTGGTGGAAGCTGTGTGGGGATCCAGCTCTTCTCTCTCCAGGCGTCTTCTATCGTCGAGCCTGCCCACACGTCACCTGGTGTATGATTGACAGTCACCATATTGTTATTGTCTGTACGTTGTTGTGCAATTCACAACATTAAATTGTTACTTTTTGGCTTATCCATTGTCCGTTCATTAACGCCCCCTGTTGTGGGTCCGTGTCACGTCACTTTCACAACAGATTATGAGAAGACATGCAAGGTTTTTAAGTTGTACTACATTGAATCATGCTATTAAAGAATTAATATTAGTATACCTGGACTGTTGCCCAGTAGTTTGGTCAAATGCCACTGGAGAAATGATAAATAAATTACAGATTATTCAAAATAGGGCTGCTCGTATAGCACTTACGTGCAGTTACAGGACAAGTATCATCACAATGCACAAAAATTTAAATTGGCTGTTGGTCAAAGACAGACTTTTGTATTCACATCATTTTTACCAGAAAGATTATTGTCAGTAAGTTACCTTATATTTTGTTTAGGAATTTTTCTTTCAGTTCAGAAAATCATAGATACAGAACCAGACATGCTGTGGTGGGAAACTTTACGCTACCTGTTGCTAGAGCTAATGCTATTAAGAACACTGTCGTATTCAGGAGTATGAAGGAAGGGAATTTATTACCAGATTACATTAAACTCACTTCTAATGAATGTCTTTTCAAAAAACTTCTGAAACTGTATCTGTTGGTATAACGAGCAATCTGGGTCAAACGTTTAAACATATATAGACAATTTTTTATGCTCATGTGTGATGATGAATTTGATTAGATTTTTTTATTTATATTTTCTTGATTTTTATTTGCATTTTTTTTCTTATATATTTTTGAATGTACTTTTGATTTATTGTGTTTGTACATTTGTGTGGACCCCAGGAGGAGTAGCTGCAGCTCTAGCTAATGGGGATCCAAATAAATAAACAAACAAATAAACATTCTGCTGCAGTTTGCTGGAAGAGAGTTTTGAATGGTTTCCCAATAACAATGTCAAAGTCTTACAAATGTCAAGTAATTTATTAATGTTAGATTTTATAGTCATGCTTAAAGTAGCATAGGTAGTTTGTGTATTTTTTTCCCCTTGATCAGTGGGGAACATGTTGCACAAAATCAACTTTGATCTACATTTTAGAGTTAAATGTTACTGGGATTTCATATTAAACATAAGAAAATAAGAAAAACTCTGAATGTCCAAATATATACGGACCTAAGATATATGGACCAATTCTCAAAATTGTAATTAGGATGGTTAAATGCAGTTTCGTTGTATGTATGTATGTATGTGTATCTCTCTCTCTCTCTCTGTATACGAGGTCTGTGAGAAAAGTACTGTACCTTTTTATTTTTTTCAAAAAATATATGGATTTGATTCATATGTTTTTACGTCAGCCAAGCTTGAACCTTCGTGCGATGCGTGAGTTTTTCCACGCCTGTCGGTTGCGTCATTCGCCTGTGGGCAGGCTTTGAGTGAGCACTGCTCCACCACTCTCGTCATTGTTTCATTGTCAGGAAATGGCGGAATGATTTGGGCTTTTTTTCCATCATCCATCACATCATTTCTAAATGGATGGCTGTGTGGAGCCGGGACCGTCGTGTGCAATTTCTCTGGTTATCACAAGAGCTGGACATCAGCCATTTTCCGGCAGATTTCACTTTTAACAAGAGATTTTGTCATGGAAAGCCGCGCGGAGGCTTCGCGCGTCATGACCGATTCGCTGATGAAGCGAGACAAAGGAACACCTCCGTTTTGGAGTGTTAGAGGACAAGTTGGGACATGTCTATCTCGGCTTTCAGTGCTTACCAGTCGAGTGAGTATAAGAGAAATTGTGGAGAGCCGGCGCGCCGTGCGCCATTGTGGGGCATCCTTAAAGCTGTAGTAACACTCCTTATTCTCCGTGAAGCCCGTAAAATTTTCACCGAAAGCCAGATAAATTTTTCAAATGGTTTCCAGCTGCCTGTCTCTAACAGTTTCTGAAAAACTTCCGATGGAAAAAAAGCCCAAATCATTCCGCCATTTCCTCGCAATGAAACAATGACGAGAGGGGTGGACCAGTGCTCACTCAAAGCCTGCCCACAGGCGAATGACGCAACCAACAGGCGTGGAAAAACTCACGCATGCGCACGAAGGTTCAAGCTTGGCTGACGTAAAAACATATGAATCAAATCCATATAGTTTTTGAAAAAAATAAAAAGGTCTGTTACTTTTCTCACAGACCTCATATATATATATATATATATATATATATATATATATATATATATATATATATATATATATATATATGTGTGTGTGTGTGTGTGTATGTCCTGGTAGTCAAGAAGATATACATACATACAACGAAACTGCATTTAACCATCCTAATTAGTTACACACAATCCAACCACTAGGATCAGTGGGCAGCCACAGTCCAGTGCCCAGGGACCAACTCCAGATGTCTGCCTTGGTCGGGGCAGAGAAAGGAGCAGATGTTAAATAAACATGTTTTTGATTGTGGGAGGAAACTGGAGTGCCCGGAGGAAACCTACGCAGGCACGGGAAGAACATGCAAACTCCACACAGAAAGGCCGGGAATCGATCCAACGACCTTGTGAGGCATCAGTGATAACATTTTAGTTTACAATGGTATCGGGTATTGTACTTGATATAAATGACCACCATCCAAAAATGTATTGGATCAAAGGACGCGAGACAAAACTTAATTAGTGGAAGTCCATCCATGCAGAGAACCAAAACGGGAATGAGATTAGTTAAACTAGATTTTCACTGCAGTGTGGCTGCTCTAATAGTTGAGGAAGTAGTAATTCAACTTTGTATTGGGCAATTTCTGCTTTCTAAAGCAGGAGAGCTGGATGAGGCAGTTAGGTAGCCTTTGGGGTTGCCTCCGAGCATTACTGACTCGGAGGAAACCCTCAAGGCAGATCCTGGACACGGTACTATATGACCTCCTCCAGGGTCTCTGCACCGACTGTGGAGCCTTTGCACATGTTCAGGGTGTTTGCAAACCTTTGTAAATGGTCTAATCTTCTTTCACTTTTGCTGCTGTAACCCTGACTATGAAAACCGAATGATGTGCAGATACAGTATAGACGTGTCCATCTGCCTACCAGGTCTTTGGATTCCATCAGCAAAAGCAACAACAGATTGTTTAACAGTCCATCCTAATTTGTTGATGAACTATACATCATTTTTTATCCATCATGTGTGTCATCCTGCTAAATGTGTGAACCCCTTAACACTTATAATTCATACTTGCTTTTCTCTATTCATCCTTCAGCTGCAGATAACGGCATCAGCTGTCAAATTAGAATTCATTTACTTTCTGTAAACTGTTTTATATATTGTAATCTGTGTTTTTGCAAACCTCTTTTTAGTAACAAACTTGCTATTTTAATTGTAAACCATGACACAGTAGTACTGCATTTCATGGTTTTGATGCAATCTTTGCACAAACAAAGCAGCTGGAATCTTAGTTTTTGTTTGTTTCCATTGCCAGGCAAAGAGGTGAATTCATCCTGGTGCTAAGGAGGTGAAGCGGGGTCGAAAATGGATAATTGAATAATCTTTTGGACCTAAAGGGCAACACATTGACATGGGAAGAAATAGAATTTGTCAGAGGGAATGGAGGAATGGTTTCACTTCAGCCATTTTTACTCCCAGTCGAACAGCCTAGTAGATAGAAGTGACAAAGGCTCTGAGAAAAATTTCTACAAAAACAGAGTCTGTGGATGTAATATTTCAATTTGTGATTCAACACATCCAGTGTATATATAAGACCCAATTCAATTTCAATTCAATTTATTTCCTTTATATAGCGCCAAATCACAACAGTGTTGCCTCAAGGCGCTTCACACAGGTAAGGTCTAACCTTACCAACCCCTAGAGCAACAGTGGTAAGGAAAACTCCCTCTGAGGAAGAAACCTCAAGTAGACCAGACTCAAAGGAGTGACCCTCTGCTTGGGCTATGCTACAGATATAAATTACAGAAATAATTCACAGAACAATTCACGGACGAATATACAAGAATTGCTGTTGGTGCACAGGACAGGAGGGTCGCCAACACAAACACAACTCCCATCTCTGGATGGAGCTGCACCTTAAACAGAGAAAAAACAGAATCAGGCATCAGAAAGACAAAAAATACTGCATAATTTGCCAGCATTAATCAACAAGAAAAAGAGAAGAATTACTAAGGTGATCGCCGGCCGCTAGCCCTAAGCTTCACTAAAAGACCCAGAATTTAGGTGAAGTTGAGGCCGCGGCCCACTCCACTTACTAATAACATGAATTAAAAGAGAGCGTAAAACAAAACTATACCAGTATGCTCGCCATATGAAAGGGAAAATAAGTGCATCTTAAGTCTGGACTTGAAAGTCTCCACAGAATCTGATTGTTTTATTGACGCAGTGAGATCATTCCACAGAACAGGGGCACAATAAGAGAAAGCTCTGTGACCCGCAGACTTATTCACCCTAGGGACACAAAGTAGTCCTGCACCCTGAGAATGTAAAGCCTGGGCCGGTACGTAAGGTTTAATTAGGTCAGCTAGGTAGGGAGGTGCCAGTCCATGAATAATTTTATAGGTTAGTAGCAGAACCTTAAAATCTGATCTCACTGGGACAGGAAGCCAGTGAAGAGACGCCAAAATGGGTGTAATGTGGTCAAACTTTCTGCTTCATGTCAAAAGTCTGGCTGCAGCATTTTGAACCAATTGGAGACCCCTAATGCTAGACTGCGGTAAACCAGAAAATAGAACATTGCAGTAGTCCAATCTAGAAGAGATGAACGCATGGATCAGGGTCTCAGCATCAGCCATAGACAGGATGGAACGAAGTAGACCCAGTAAATACTTTATTGTTAACCCCTTAACGCCCGAATTTATATAGCTGTATATAAAAAAATGTTTTGTGTGTGTTTTTGCCTTTAAGTAGATGGTAAATAATGTTGAGATTATTAATTTCACTTTTGCACAAAAACTAGATAGTAATATTGGGTATTCTGGTAATGACTTTATGTTATAATGTTATAATAATAATGATGGTATGTTGCAAATTTGCGACACGGGCATACAGGTCAATTTGGTAAGTTGCATATTTGAGTCAGAGATTGTAGCATATATGAGACGATGGCCATTAAGGGGTTAATACTTCCAGGATTCAATTGAATACTACAGTTTTGCACATTTTCAGCAGTCAAACATGCACTCGTTTAGCATAGATCACTGGCTGATTTTTCCTTTCCTTTGGTACTTAGGTTTTCACCTTATATCATATCTACTTGTCTCTTTTCTTCATCGCTCTGATTCTCTCAGTTCTTAAAAAAGGAACCGTTTTGGCTCCTTGAATGCTTTGTCACCAAAGTAAAGAGCAAACAAGGTCACCAGCCTTAGATCCTACAACCTATTCTGCCATATAATGTGATAATTAAGTATGATATACAGTAATTATTCCTTCTTTTATTTGGGTGTTGTGATCCAGTCGCTGTGATTGGAATTGGGCCCAATCAAGGCATTTTTTTTCATTGATCAGTATTGGATAAATGATGCACGAGTCAGACAGTTCAGTGTGCACTTCATCTCGCTTCACTTCAGAGTTACATTCTCATTTTCTTGAAATACACAACAGGTCTGTTTTATTCACACAAATCATCACGTTTATAGGTACAGTGACGAGGGACTGATTACGGCAGCGTTCTGCCCCCTTCAAAAATATTTTCAGAATCAGATTTATTGCCAAGTAAGTTCTCACATACAAGGAATTTGATCTGGTGTCACTGGTGCATAAACAACAATAATAAAAACAAAAGCAAAAAAAAAAAAAAACTTTTGTAAGAAGTAATTGGTGCATAAACAACAATAAAAAGAAAAACAAGCAAAAAAATACTTCTGTCAGACATAAAAGAGTCAAATAGATAAATAGGCAAAACTATGCTCACTGTCGAATAAATATAACATAGCGGAAATGGGGTTGTGCAAAGAATCAGAATCACCTTTATTGTCATTGCACAGCAAATCAGCACAACGAAATTTGCTCATGCATCCTCAAAAACAATGTCCACCCTCAAACATAACTTACCCACATACATACTTCAATAAATATTAAGAACATCACGAAATTTGGGGGGTGGGGGGGTGGCGAACTCAGAGACCTCTAAATTACACCATTCCAGTTAGACATTTGTCTCATATTGTATTGTCCCCAAGAAACAGTGGTGGGCACAGCTAATCAAAAAGTTAGCTTCAGTAACAGCTAATCAGCTAACTGAAAAGTTGTCTTTGATAAAGCTAAACCGATAAACCACCCAAAAATTTATCAGAAGCTACAGCTAACCAATAACTTTCAAAACTGAGTTTTAACACCACGATCACAAACCCAAACAATGAATCATCAGTTCTGTCTTTGCACCCCCTGCTAGAAGTTCTTGTTTACTACATATTTTACCAGAGTAAAAGAAGCCTGATCACCAGGTTGTCACCCAAAAAATCATTATTCCTTAACCACATGCAACACTTCCACCGTGAGGCAGAGGTCTTGGAAAATAAAGCAGGTTTGACTTATGGTTTTGATTTGTAAAACAAATTAATTTCTCTGTATAAAGTAACTACATTAATGACAATTCTGTCATTTGTACAAAGTTAAAATATAACACATACTTTTAATTTTAAATAATGCACTAATTCTGAAGTTTTGTAACAAACACAGACAGATGCCAAAGGGATTATGGGTAAAAAAAAAAAGCCTCCTCTAACACTAATTGGTTGACTTATTCATTCTACATAAAAACAAACATGTTAATGTGACGTGTGTGTTGGTTTACATATAAATGTGCTTTTGTCAATTATGGCTTTTTTTTTTCATATGTAAACATTTTTTTTGCAATAGCCAAAAGTCAAGTTGTAATAAGACAACCATCTGATATAACCTGATAATGTTGCCATAAACACTACTGGCCAGTAGATGGCAGTAGAGACTGTGAAATCTTACCGAAACAACTATTCCAAATGCTGTGTCTGCTACATTTAATCTGCGTGGAATTTAATAAACACAAACCAAATTTCAGACATCTTATATGTATTACTCTGGAACAAAGACAAGAAACAGTGTTGTAAAGTACAATAACCGGGACATTATACAGCAAACAGGAGGCAAATGCAGCTCACAGTAATTCCAGTTGAATATAATGGAGAAGCAACATGAGCTTCTTCTGGCATTTTTACATAAAACAAACACAATAACAACGTCTATAAACCCAGAGAATATATTCACAAGAGTTTTAGGCACAATATACAAAGATTTTAATGCTGTTGTCCGTGTGGATCCTGATCAGAGTGTCTCAATTGCATTTCTCCTGTCGTGAACTTTTACAGTCAGTACCCATAATGCACTGCGCACACACCATGTCCACACTAAAACCTTTAAAATTAGTGCAATACTTTTAAACTAAAACATATAGCTGATTTTTTACTTCATAAAACTTCAGACGTGATGTTAATTTAAATAACTTGTACAAAATTAGTTTGGCTAAAATTTTAACCATGAGTTAAAACTGTATGCCTCTGGATAACTTGGGTGATATTGCCTGCTGGTTAGTAGGGTATCAAGAGAAATGGTGTCATTTTGTTTGTGGTCTGTGACTAGTTCTTCTCTGATTGCAGAGGATAGAGTGGTTTGTCCTGAAACCTCTTCTCCTTTGTTTGTAGAGGATAGAAGTGAATGTCTAGTACAAAACATTTAACAAGTAAACTTTAAAATTTTTGATATCAGATGTTAAAAATGTTTAACTGTTAAAGCTTTATTCACTAAGCTTGCAATAATATGTTAGTCTCATATTATTGGGCTAAAATTTATTGGAAGATAGTTGATCTGATGATGGTTTTTAAAGCTATCTGAAAAGCGAATCTGATAATGAAAATGTTAGCTTTGATTAGTGGTTAGCAGATTAGCGGAACAGTGCCCACCACTGCCAACAAACATAACCCATATTGTACTAATCCCACATTGTCTTGTCCCATATTGTACATGTTGTTGTGTGTTGGGGGGGTGTGGCTGGACATTTTGGTGTTCTTTTCTTTTCTTTGCTCTCCAGGTGGTATGAAAACTGATTTGTCTGTGGAGAAGGTGCTGGCAGAAGAGTCCTTCACCCTCATCAACATTATGTGCAGCACCTGTGGATGGTGCTTCGATCCTTTTAGGCGCTGGAAAGCGTGCCAGCCTTCACTCCACCAGACTGACGCATGTTTTGTTCATTCACTTTGTTATGCACCAGAGGGTGGAAAGAATAAATTGTTTTGTTATTGGAACCGCTTTCTGGTTATTTTAGCGCTGGGTTCCGTCAGACGCAGGTCCGCTCCTCAACCCGCGTCGACACATAACAGTAGTTCCCGGCCATTCCAAAATGGACCCAGCGGCAGAGGCGGTTCCTTTCGCCGAAAGAGTTCAAGAACACTTGGAGAAAATATGGGAGCAATTACAGCATCTCGCAAACCAAATTAAACAAACAGACGCCCGTGTTACGGAGCTTGCAGCGCAAGCCGTTCCGCTTCCTGCTGCTCCAGCTGCGGCACCATCGATACCGGTGCGGATAACTCCGTCACCCAGAGATTCGGCGTCCGAACCGATTATTTGTCATCCGGAGCCTTATGCGGGAGACGTTGAAGCCTGTGCTTCGTTTTTGATGCAATGTTCTCTGGTTTTTGCTCAGCGACCGGCTTCCTTCTCTTCTGATGGGAGCCGTGTTTCATATGTGACAAATTTGCTCCGAGGTGACGCCTTAGCTTGGGTCACAGCGTTGTGGAGTAACAACTCGCCATTGTTAGGATCCTTTAAGGATTTCTCCCGGGAGTTCCGACTGGTTTTTGACCATCCGGTGAAAACGAATACCGTTGCCCAACGGTTGCTGAATCTCAGGCAGGGGAGGCAGAGTGCGGCGGAGTATTCCGTGGACTTCCAGATTTTTTCTGCTCAGTCAGGTTGGAACGCCGCAGCTTTACGAGGAGTGTTTGTTGATGGGTTAAATGAGTCATTAAAAGACGAGCTGGCAGTCCGTGATGAGCCAAACGATTTAGATGAGCTAATATCGTTGGTGATTCGTCTAGATGATCGGATGAAGGAGCGTGGATGCGAGAGAGGGCGGCCATCAGAGCGGGTTTTTTCGTCTCGGGGCTTTCCCCGACACAGATCTGGGCCGCCTCTTCTTCGCCCCACTGAGGCTCCTCCGACGGGACCTCTGGCTCCTCTTGCAGACGAGCCCATGCAGCTCGGACGAGCAGAGACCACTGTATTGCCCCGACATATAAGCGTCAAGAAAAATAATGGTGACGTATCTCCAGGTGTTCTGGGACAGGCGAAATAACACACACACACACAAAAAAAAACTTGTAGGGGCTAATATTTTGTTTCTTTGAATAGGGGTTATAATTTGTTTGGGGAGTCAGAGGCGTGTCTGGTGGAGTGAAGGATAGGCGGTTAGAGGCCCGTCTGGACTCACTTGATCATTGTTTTTTTATGTGTATTTAGGTATTTTCTGTTTGGGTTTTGGGGTTGTTTTGTTTTGTTTTTTATTTCCCTACATCCCTAACCCCAACCTCACTTGCCCCAAGACCGTTCGTCTTGTGGGTTGTGGGGTGGTGCAGGTTGGTCACGCTGAGCGTTCTCAGAAGACCTCTGCACCTAGGGGGGGGTTGTTAGGGGCGTTTTTCTTGGTTTGGTTAGGGCCCGGTTCCACTCCAGCCTCGGTGAGCCTTTGTATCGTTCGTCATTGGTGTTGCCGGGGTGTGGTGCAGCGGGAACATACCTCAGTCAGAGGGGTGGGCCGATCTGTTGCCGTTCGCCATTTCGGTAGTTCCACCCCTCCCGAGAGGCTGGGGTATGGTCAAGGTGGGGCACCGGACATATTTCCAGTTTTCCGCTGCGCCTTGGGGTTGGGGCTGGGTTAGTTTTTCCTGTTCCCTTCCCCGGCTTAATGTTTTGTGCCGTTCGCCAAAATTGAGCCGCCGAGGGGCTCTGGGAGGGACCTGGGGTCTTTCGGGGTGCCGGGGAAGGTAACAGGGTTTAACGGTTGTTTTATTTGCCCCCGGGGTTGTTTAAGGTAGTCCTCCGGGGGTTGGACTTTGATTTTGTTTTGTTTCCTTCCGGGTTCCACCTCCAGGGTTGATGGGACGGTCCTCTGGGGGGGAATTGGCTTGTGGGGCCGACTAGCCAGGTGTGGCCGGGTCTGGGGTTCCGGGGTTGTGGGGAGGGTGCCTCCTGGGGTTTGATGGTATGGTCCTCTGGGTTTTTGCGTTTGGGAGTTTTTCTTTTCTTCCCGAGGTTGGATCGGACGGTCCCCTGGGGAGGTTTTGGGTGGGTTTTATGTTTTTTCTTGTGTGTTGGATTGTACTGGGGACTGTTTTGGGGTTTTTGTTGATGCCAGCCGGCCTTCCAGCTGCGGTGCCCTGTCCTGCTGTCTGTGGTGGACCTTGGGAGCGTTGTGCTGTCTGCTTCCTGACGAGGACCCCGGAGGGAGGTGCTGTTCTCGGGCCTGGTCTGTTCGGTCGCCGGGAGGCTTCCCGTTAAAGGGGGGGTACTGTTGTGTGTTGGGGGGGTGTGGCTGGACATTTTGGTGTTCTTTCTTTTCTTTGCTCTCCAGGTGGTATGAAAACGGATTTGTCTGTGGAGAAGGTGCTGGCAGAAGCGTCCTTCACCCTCATCAACGTTATGTGCAGCACCTGTGGATGGTGCTCACATGCAACCTTAAAGACTTTCAGCTGAAGCAGATAATTAGATGGCGTTCTGCATTTAAGCCATGTGTGATTCAAGCAGAATTGCCGGGAACTCGACCTTGTGATGTTCGTTTGTGAGACGCTGAGGACCGCGCCTGGGTTTGACACATCGTGCCTGTGAAGCAGGAAGGGTGAGGGACACATGCTGTCAGCACACATCAGAGGTGATTAATTGTTTGACTACTTGTTGATAGTAACTTGGTATTTTGTTACGCAGTATATTTGAATTGTGATGAGAATTGTGCAGCTCGCTTCTCACTGCTGTGGCGTGCGGACAACTGATCCTCCACCTGTTGTGAGAAGCTGCTCATTTACATAAAGCTTAAATACAGACCTGAATGTGTTGCTGATAGTGTGTGCCTTTTGAAGGATATTGCTTGTAACTGCTGACTTACCTCACCTCTTCTATCCTTCGCAGAGAGTCGGTTTGTCGTGTCCACCTGGGGGGTGTTTGGCGGTAAAAGTGAGTCCAGAAGCGCCGGGCTTCGATCCTTTTAGGCGCTGGAAAGCGTGCCAGCCTTCACTCCACCAGACTGACGCATCTTTTGTTCATTCACTTTGTTATGCACTAGAGGGTGGAAAGAATAAATTGTTTTGTTATTGGAACCGCTTTCTGGTTATTTTAGCGCTGGGTTCCGTCAGACGCAGGTCCGCTCCTCAACCCGCGTCGACACATAACACGTCCCACTAAAACATCAATTGACATTCAAAATACCCAACTTTAATTAACCCTTAAATAGCTTAAAAAATCAATCCAACATTAATAAATATACCTAAAAAGTTAAAATAGTTAAAAACAAATATTGCACATGCCCCCCATTTTAATTATTAAAATAGTTAAAAACAAATATTGCAGTGCAGTTGTTCTGAAGGGAGTGAGCATGTCTGTTCAGTTCTGTAATGGCTCTAGGAAAGAAGCTGTTTTTTAGCCTTGTTGTGGGGGCTTTTAAGGCTACACCACAAGGCATGCAGATGTGCATTTTTGCAAATAACAAGCAGTTAAGTGCTCTTGTTTTGAATCTGCTGTGGTGACCACGAATGAAAACAAAGGAGCAGCCGAAGGGTCTTACTAATAATAATGAGAACAATGATAATTACAATGAATGTATTTTTAACAAATAAGACATTTAATAAATATTACTCAGTCTTGTAGTTTTACTACCACAGTGATGCACTAGCTGGTATTGATGATCCACAAATTTTTTTTGTTTACTATCTGCAGAGCTGTTCAAATGTCAAGCGTTGTATTAACTTTAAAGTGCTTGCAGTGTGCTCTATGCAAGTGTAATTGTCAAGGATAACGTTGTTGGATTGAGTTTCAGTATTAGCAGATATCAGTACTCAATCTTCAGTTACTCTGATCGGGATATCCCTACCGTTTTGAAGACTGTTTGTTCAACCAACAATTTGCATGATTTATTTATTTGTTTGTTGGTTTTGCAAAAATAAGGAAAATTGGCCTTTGTCACTGTTTTTGGTGTTTTTACCTGATAGAGCATCTTGGTCTATTGCCACTGAGTCTTGGACCTGGGCAGCAGAAAATGAATGAATGAAGTCAATAACTAATACTAAAAATTTATGATCACACAAATAACACGGTGTATTTTTCAACATGGTTGGAGCATTTTTAAATTTAGATCCCTGTGCAAGCTTTAATTGAACCCTCTTTATAGTTACCATTGTTGGAAGGTACAGTATTGAGAAGGCTGTACTATCCTGAGACTGGATTTGCAGTTGTTTAATACAGTTACATGTTACAGATTATGTCAGAATTAACTGAGGGCCCATGGCCTATTTCAGTTATATAGTCTCCACCCATCACGTCCTCATGGCCTTTGTTTTCTATCTACACTTACTGGGAGCACAGCGGTGTTCTGCTGTATCTGTTAGCTGTTTGAACTGAGCTGTTTGAGTTCTTTGAATTAACAGTCTTTTTCAAGACTTTTTTACTTTTTTTTTTTTACTTTTTCACCGTGCTCCAACGCCTAAAGAAGACCTCTAACGGTCGAAGCATCGCGACGGAGCTCTTTTATCAGCTAACCTTCATCAGCGTTGGCAAGCTAACTAGCTTGCTAACGCTTTCGTTTTTATTTTTATTTTATTTTTTAGCACTGTTGTCGTGCTGCTCCACAGCCTGTCCAGTGGATTTTTATTTTATTTTTTGGCGCTGTTGTCGTGCGTTACCTGTGCTGCTCCACAGCCTGGCCAGTGGATTTTTATTTTATTTTTTAGCACTGTTGTCGTACCTGTGCTGCTCCACAGCCTGTCCAGTGGATTTTGATTTTGATTTTATTTTTTTTGGCACTGTTGTCGTGTGTTACCTGTGCTGCTCCACAGCCTGTCCAGTGGATTTTTATTTTATTTTAGCACTGTTGTCGTGTGTTACCTGTGCTGCTCCACAGCCTGTCCAGTGGATTTTGATTTTATTTTTTTTGGCACTGTTGTCGTGTGTTACCTGTGCTGCTCCACAGCCTGTCTAGTGGATTTTTATTTTATTTTTTACCACTGTTGTCGTGTGTTACCTGTGCTGCTCCACAGCCTGTCCAGTGGATTTTTATTTTATTATTTTATTTTATTTATTTATTTATTTATTTATTTTATTTTTTTTTATTTTTTTAGCACTGTTGTCGTGCGTTACCTGTGCTGCTCCACAGCCTGTCCAGTGGATTTTTATTTTTTTTTTACCACTGTTGTCGTGCGTTACCTGTGCTGCTCCACAGCCTGTCCAGTGGATTTTTATTTAGCGCTGTTGTCGTGCGTTACCTGTGCTGCTCCACAGCCTGTCTAGTGGATTTTTATTTTGTTTTAGCACTGTTGTCGTGCGTTGCCTGTGCTGCTCCACAGCCTGTCTAGTGGATTTTTATTTTTATTTTATTTTATTTTTTAGCACTGTTGTCGTGCGTTACCTGTGCTGCTCCACAGCCTGTCCAGTGGATTTTTATTTTTATTTATTTTATTTTTTAGCACTGTTGTTGTGCGTTACCTGTGCTGCTCCACAGCCTGTCTAGTGGATTTTTATTTTGTTTTAGCACTGTTGTTGTGCGTTACCTGTGCTGCTCCACAGCCTGTCTAGTGGATTTCTATTTTGTTTTAGCACTGTTGTCGTGCGTTACCTGTGCTGCTCCACAGCCTGTCTAGTGGATTTCTATTTTGTTTTAGCACTGTTGTCGTGCGTTGCCTGTGCTGCTCCACAGCCTGTCCAGTGGATTTTTATTTTATTTTATTTTTTAGCACTGTTGTTGTGCGTTACCTGTGCTGCTCCACAGCCTGTCCAGTGGATTTTTATTTTTATTTTATTTTATTTTTTAGCACTGTTGTTGTGCGTTACCTGTGCTGCTCCACAGCCTGTCTAGTGGATTTTTATTTATTTTAGCACTGTTGTCGTGCGTTACCTGTGCTGCTCCACAGCCTGTCTAGTGGATTTTTATTTTGTTTTAGCACTGTTGTCGTGCGTTGCCTGTGCTGCTCCACAGCCTGTCCAGTGGATTTTTATTTTTATTTTATTTTATTTTTTAGCACTGTTGTTGTGCGTTACCTGTGCTGCTCCACAGCCTGTCTAGTGGATTTTTATTTTATTTTAGCACTGTTGTCGTGCGTTACCTGTGCTGCTCCACAGCCTGTCTAGTGTCGGATTCCCTGTTTGGGAATCCGCTAGCTTAGCGTAGCTACTAGCTCTTAGCCGTTTTAGCATGGCGGCTTCTCCTGTCTCTCCCGCACTTTTCTGCTCTGGGTGTGAAATGTTTAGTTATTCCTCGGCCTCTTTTAGCAGTAACGGTACATGTAATAAGTGCAGCTTATTCGTAGCTTTGGAGGCCAGGCTGGGCGAATTGGAGGCTCGGCTCCGCACCGTGGAAAATTCTACAGCTAGCCAGGCCCCTGTAGTCGGTGCGGACCAAGGTAGCTTAGCCGCCGTTAGTTCCCCCCTGGCAGACCCCGTGCAGTCGGGAAGGCAGGCTGACTGGGTGACTGTGAGGAGGAAGCGTAGCCCTAAACAGAAGCCCCGTGTACACCGTCAACCCGTTCACATCTCTAACCGTTTTTCCCCACTCGACGATACACTCGCCGAGGATCAAACTCTGGTTATTGGCGACTCTGTTTTGAGAAAGTGTGAAGTTAGCGACACCAGCAACCATTGTCAATTGTCTTCCGGGGGCCAGAGCAGGCGACATCGAAGGACATTTGAAATTGCTGGCTAAGGCTAAGCGTAAATTTGGTAAGATTGTAATTCACGTCGGCAGTAATGACACTCGGTTACGACAATCGGAGGTCACTAAAATTAACATTGAATCGGTGTGTAACTTTGCAAAAACAATGTCGGACTCTGTTGTTTTCTCTGGGCCCCTCCCCAATCAGACCGGGAGTGACATGTTTAGCCGCATGTTCTCCTTGAATTGCTGGCTGTCTGAGTGGTGTCCAAAAAATGAGGTGGGCTTCATTGATAATTGGCAAAGCTTCTGGGGAAAACCTGGTCTTGTTAGGAGAGACGGCATCCATCCCACTTTAGAGGGAGCAGCTCTCATTTCTAGAAATCTGGCCAATTTTTTGGGATCCTCCAAACTGTGACTGTCTAGCGTTGGGACCAGGAGGCAGAGCTGTAGTCTTACACACCTCTCTGCAGCTTCTCTCCCCCTGCCATCCCCCTATTACCCCATCCCCGTAGAGACGGTGCCTGCTCCCAGACCACCAATAACTAGCAAAAATCTATTTAAGCATAAAAATTCAAAAAGAAAAATAATATAGCACCTTCAATTGCACCACAGACTAAAACAGTTAAATGTGGTCTATTAAACATTAGGTCTCTTTCTTCTAAGTCCCTGTTGGTAAATGATATAATAATTGATCAACGTATTGATTTATTCTGCCTAACAGAAACTTGGTTACAGCAGGATGAATATGTTAGTTTAAATGAGTCAACACCCCCGAGTCACACTAACTGTCAGAATGCTCGTAGCACGGGCCGGGGCGGAGGATTAGCAGCAATCTTCCATTCCAGCTTATTAATTAATCAAAAACCTAGACAGAGCTTTAATTCATTTGAAAGCTTGTCTCTTAGTCTTGTCCATCCAAATTGGAAGTCCCAAAAACCAGTTTTATTTGTTATTATCTATCGTCCACCTGGTCGTTACTGTGAGTTTCTCTGTGAATTTTCAGACCTTTTGTCTGACTTAGTGCTTAGCTCAGATAAGATAATTATAGTGGGCGATTTTAACATCCACACAGATGCTGAAAATGACAGCCTCAACACTGCATTTAATCTATTATTAGACTCTATTGGCTTTGCTCAAAAAGTAAATGAGTCCACCCACCACTTTAATCATATTTTAGATCTTGTTCTGACTTATGGTATGGAAATAGAAGACTTAACAGTATTCCCTGAAAACTCCCTTTTGTCTGATCATTTTTTAATAACATTTACATTTACCCTGATGGACTACCCTGCAGTGGGGAATAAGTTTCATTACACTAGAAGTCTTTCAGAAAGCGCTGTAACTAGGTTAAGGATATGATTCCTTCTTTATGTTCTCTAATGTCATATACCAACACAGAGCAGAGTAGCTACCTAAACTCTGTAAGGGAGTTAGAGTATCTTGTCAATAGTTTTACATCCTCATTGAAGACAACTTTGGATGCTGTAGCTCCTCTGAAAAAGAGAGCTTTAAATCAGAAGTGTCTGACTCCGTGGTATAACTCACAAACTCGTAGCTTAAAGCAGATAACCCGTAAGTTGGAGAGGAAATGGCGTCTCACTAATTTAGAAGATCTTCACTTAGCCTGGAAAAAGAGTTTGTTGCTCTATAAGAAAGCCCTTCGTGAAGCTAGGACATCTTTCTACTCATCACTAATTGAAGAAAATAAGAACAACCCCAGGTTTCTTTTCAGCACTGTAGCCAGGCTGACAAAGAGTCAGAGCTCTATTGAGCTGAGTATTCCATTAACTTTAACTAGTAATGACTTCATGATTTTCTTTGCTAACAAAATTTTGACTATTAGAGAAAAAATTACTCATAACCATCCCAAAGATGTATCGTTATCTTTGGCTGCTTTCAGTGATGCCGGTATTTGGTTAGACTCTTTCTCTCCGATTGTTCTGTCTGAGTTATTTCATTAGTTACTTCATCCAAACCATCAACATGCTTATTAGACCCCATTCCTGCCAGGCTGCTCAAGGAAGTCCTACCATTATTTAATGCTTCAATCTTAAATATGATCAATCTATCTTTGTTAGTTGGTTATGTACCACAGGCCTTTAAGGTGGCAGTAATTAAACCATTACTTAAAAAGCCATCACTTGACCCAGCTATCTTAGCTAATTATAGGCCAATCTCCAACCTTCCTTTTCTCTCAAAGATTCTTGAGAGGGTAGTTGTAAAACAGCTAACTGATCACCTGCAGAGGAATGGTCTATTTGAAGAGTTTCAGTCAGGTTTTAGAATTCATCATAGTACAGAAACAGCATTAGTGAAGGTTACAAATGATCTTCTTATGGCTTTGGACAGTGGACTTATCTCTGTGCTTGTTCTGTTGGACCTCAGTGCTGCTTTTGATACTGTTGACCATAAAATTTTATTACAGAGATTAGAGCATGTCATAGGTATTAAAGGCATTGCGCTGCGGTGGTTTGAATCATATTTGTCTAATAGATTACAGTTTGTTCATGTAAATGGGGAATCTTCTTCACAGACTAAAGTTAATTATGGAGTTCCACAAGGTTCTGTGCTAGGACCAATTTTATTCACTTTATACATGCTTCCCTTGGGCAGTATTATTAGACGGTATTGCTTAAATTTTCATTGTTACGCAGATGATACCCAGCTTTATCTATCCATGAAGCCAGAGGATACGCACCAATTAGCTAAACTGCAGGATTGTCTTACAGACATAAAGACATGGATGACCTCTAATTTCCTGCTTTTAAACTCAGATAAAACTGAAGTTATTGTACTTGGCCCCACAAATCTTAGAAGCATGGTGTCTAACCAGATCGTTACTCTGGATGGCATTTCCCTGATCTCTAGTAATACTGTGAGAAATCTGGAGTTATTTTTGATCAGGATATGTCATTCAAGCGCATATTAAACAAATATGTAGGACTGCCTTTTTGCATTTACGCAATATCTCTAAAATCAGAAAGGTCTTGTCTCAGAGTGATGCTGAAAAACTAATTCATGCATTTGTTTCCTCTAGGCTGGACTATTGTAATTCATTATTATCAGGTTGTCCTAAAAGTTCCCTAAAAAGCCTTCAGTTGGTTCAGAATGCTGCAGCTAGAGTACTGACGGGGACTAGCAGGAGAGAGCATATCTCACCCGTGTTGGCCTCCCTTCATTGGCTTCCTGTTAATGCTAGAATAGAATTTAAAATTCTTCTTCTTACTTATAAGGTTTTGAATAATCAGGTCCCATCTTATCTTAGGGACCTCATAGTACCATATTACCCCATTAGAGCGCTTCGCTCTCAGACTGCGGGCTTACTTGTAGTTCCTAGGGTTTGTAAGAGTAGAATGGGAGGCAGAGCCTTCAGCTTTCAGGCTCCTCTCCTGTGGAACCAGCTCCCAATTCAGATCAGGGAGACAGATACCCTCTCTACTTTTAAGATTAGGCTTAAAACTTTCCTTTTCGCTAAGGCTTATAGTTAGGGCTGGATCGGGTGACCCTGGACCATCCCTTGGTTATGTTGCTTTAGACGTAGACTGTGTTTCATAATTATTGTATGGCCTTGCCTTGCAATGTGGAGCGCCTTGGGGCAACTGTTTGTTGTGATTTGGCGCTATACAAGAAAAAAGTTGATTGATTGATTGATATGTCAACATGCCCATTGAAGTCCACTTTAATCACTGCTCTTTCTTCCTTGGAGACTCTTTCATCACCTCATTTCCTGCTTCACACTGCTTTGCTCTGTCAGCTCTCCAGCACACTCTGAATAGACATTTCTTTCAGGATTACAGCAACACCATTTTTCTTCCCATACACACCATATCAGAACAGTTGGAACCCACCTTTGATGTTCCTCATCTTCGTCTCCTTTCACTTGGCATCTTCTTCACACAATATCTTTCTTGTCTCCATCGTATCAGCCAGCTCTCTCATTTATCTGTCATAGTATCAACATTCCAAATTTCTCACTCTCACCTTTATATTTCTCCCTCAGCCTGCCTTCCTCTCACCACTGCTTACTGGCAAATCTTTGTCCTCTTCTTCTTCTCCGTCATCCAGTTCACTAATACTCTGTTGGCCAACAGATTCGCTGTTGGTCATTGTTAACCCAGGTCTCAACTGATCAGATATGATCAGTTGCACTGCCTGCATCTGCTTCATGAAATTTCTCAATTTTTCTGTTTTAAACCAATAGTATGTGTGTACTGATTTGTCCAACGCTAGTCAACATAGCTGGCAAAGAAGCCCTGCTGATATTCATGAATGCATATGATGAGTATCCATAGAATTAGGATGTGACGAATGATCAACTTCTTGGGCATAAAGCAAACTACCCTATGAACATATGGTCAACATATCTATAATCAGTTTAGTGGCTGGTATGTGATCAGTTTTATATAATGTTGCAAAATGTCCTATCACAAACTATTTTCTTTGTTTTCCCATTGACATAAAAATTAATGTTGTTGTTAATGTTGGTTTCTTTTGTGATCACGTCTCTAACATGAGTGGCATATTAATAACACAGCCATGATTGTTGAAGTCACAGCTGTTGCATAGGGTACAGAGAAAATTCATGAAAAGCTGAATCCTGAGCCAGTGTTATTGATGCTGAGATTCCAACACCCACCCAAACAGAAATCTTGAATTTTTGCTGTTGTTGTTCACATTTGGAGTAAATCCCACCTGAGTGGCTTTTTTAGTTGTTTTATTAATGCTATTTTGGAGAGGTTTTTGTTGAGGTGGTTACTATTGAATGAGCATTGTTATTTCATAGGGCTGACTTCCTGCTTAGTCTTGAGTATCGCATTGAAGCTGTATGAAATGTTCCAGGACAGAATTTATTATAAGAGTCATTCAGATTATATTAAATTGGTACTTCAGCAAACTAATCTTTCCCTCTGTATTGTAATTAAATGTGAAGCTGTTCGGAGACCTTTCTTCATCTGCTGCAAGGACAAACCAGACGTTGTTTTATCTTCAATGATGGCCAACGATGGACAGTGAGAGATTAGGTGTTTTAGTGCAGAGACACTCAGAGTTATGTCCGATCAGCAGGAATGTCTTGCATCATACAGTATAGAGAGAGAAATGAAAAACACAAAAATTTCAACTTCTTAAATGACAGCGACAGCTGTAAATAAGGTCAAGTCTGAGAGCGGGTAGTACATTGGCTTAGGGGTTAGCACTGTTGCATCATAGCGAGAAGGCCCCAGGTTCACTTCAGTCCTGATCCTTTGTGTGTGAAGTTTGAGTCAGTATATTACTGACTCAAACGTCTGCTGGGATAGGCTACTACCCCCATGGCCCTTAATTGGAATAAGCCAAAATGAATGAATGAATGGATAGATGGAAGGCTGGCACCCCATGTAACTACATCAGGCAGACACACAGGCAGACACCAGCTCCATCCCCACTTCTTGAATGTAACCATCTATTTGCCACAGCAAAGACCAGCTTGGGTATCTTCTTGGCCTTCTCCAGTCTCTGGGGTCCTCAACGCAAAGGCACCTGTTTGCAGATGATGCACAAAGAAATGTGCCACATGTCCAAAATGTCTGAGCTGACACGCCCTCACAATGCAAGTGATATTCCTCATCCGAGTCTCCCAAAGTTATTACTCATTTGACACAGAGTCATTCCAGTTGTCCCCAAGTATCCTGCAAAGAGACCTAGTACCAAAGACAATCAGTCATCGCCATAGGTCACCTGTTAGCATCAAAGATCAGTGTCCAGGTCCAAACCTGAGGCAGCCATTCTTTTAAAATAGCACCCAACCAAACCAAATCCTGATGTGTGGAATGAGCGTAGGGTATTGGGTGAGTTCCAGTCGGACACCTTACTGCTCAGTGTTACTGAAAACTACATAATGCACCTTGAAGTGAAATTATTTTCTAACACTGCAAAATTACAGTGTATCCAGAAAGTATTCACAGTGCTGCAGTTTTTCCACATTTTGTTATGTTACAGCCTTATTCCAAAATGAAAATCACAATACCCCACACACAATACCCCATAATGACAATGTGAAAAAGTTTCTTTTGAGATTTGAAACTTCGAAATCACATGTATATAAGTATTCACAGCCATTGCCATGAAACTCAAAATTGAGCTCAGGTGCCTTCTGTTTTCACTGATCAAAGATCATCCTTGAGATGTTTTTACAGTTTAATTGGAGTCCACCTGGGGTAAATTCAGCTAATTCACACACCTGTCTACATATAAGGTCCCACAGTTGACAGCACAGACCAAGCACAAAGTCAAAGGAATTGTCTGTAGAACTCTGAGACAGGATTGTCTCAAGGCACAAATCTGGGGAAGGATACAGAAACATTTCTGCTGCTTTGAAGGTCTCAATGAATACAGTAGCCTCCATCATCTGTAAATAGAAGAAGTTCGGATCTACCAGAACTCTTCCTAGAGCTGGCCACCCGTCTAAACTGAGTGAATGGGGGAGAAGGGCCTTAGTCAGGGAGGTGACCAAGAACTGTATGTCACTCTGTCACAGCTCCAGCATTCCTTTGTGGAGGGAGGAGCACCTTCCAGAAGGATAATCATCTCTTTAGCAATCCACCAATCAGGTCTGTAAGATAGAGTGGCCAGACGGAAGATACTCCTTAGTAAAAGGCACATAGCAGCCCACCTGGAGTTTGCCAAAAGGCACCTGAAGGACTCTCAGACCATGAGAAACAAAATTCACTGGTCTGATGAGAGAAAGATTGAACTCTGTGGTGTGAATGCCAGGCGTCATGTTTGGAGGAAACCAGGCACCATCCCTACAGTGAAGCATGGTGGTGGCAGCATCATGCTGTGGGGATGTTTTTCAGCAGCAGGAACTGGGAGACTAGTAAAGATTGAGGGAAAGATGAATGCAGCAATGTACAGAGACATCCTGGATGCTACAGAGCGCACTTGACCTCAGACTGGGGCGACGAATAAGCACACAGCCAAGATATCAAAGGAGTGGCTTCAGGAAAACTCTGTGAATGTCCTTGAGTGGTCCAGCCAGAGCCCAGACCTGAATCCAATTGAACATTTCTGGAGAGATCTGAAAATAGCTGTGCACCGACACTCCCCATCCAACCCGATGGAGCTTGAGAGGTGCTGCAAAGAGGAATGAGCAAAACTGAATAAAGATAGCTGCACCAAGCTTGTGGCATCATATTCAAGAAGACTTGAGACTGTAAATTTCTGCCCAAGGTGCATTAACAAAGTATTGAGCAAAGGCTGTGAGTACTTATGTACATGTGATTTCTTAGTGTTTTGTGATAAATTTGTAAAAAAGCAAAAACAAACAAACAAACAAAAAAACCCCACCCAAAACAAAATAAAAAAACTTTTCATGCTGTCATTATGGGGTGTTGTGAGTAGAACTTTGAAGGGGAAAAAATGAATTTCATCAATTTTGGAATAAGGCTGTAACATAACACAATTGGGAAAAAGTGCTGCACTGGGAATATTTTCTGGATGGACCGTATTGCATCTGCCATCATCTGCTGTTTGCTGCTACAGTATACAAATAATGAATGTTTGAGTTCAATGGTATGAATATTTCATGAGGTGAATGTTGTGTGGGCCGCCAGAAGAGGAGGTACTGCTGGCCCACCACCAGAGGGTGCCCTGCCTGAAGTGCGGGCTTCAGGCACGAGAGGGCGCTGCTGCCTACAGGAACAGCCGAGGTGACAGCTGTTACCCATCAACCATGACAGCTGTCACCGATCATCTACATCACACCTGGAATAAAAGCAGGAAGACACCTCCACCACATCGCCGAGATATCAACTTCAGTGAGAGGTAATATCCTCAGCCATTTGTGGTTATCTAATAATCTGTCTATTGTGAGTGTTTGCAGGAGTACCGGTCCCTAGTTTTGTGGAAGCTGAGTGAGTGCAGGACGGCACTCTTTTCCTCTGAGGGATCACTGCTTACACATCAGAATATTGAGTGAGAGGTGGAGGTGGAATTCCCACCATTATTGTTACAGGGTTTACACACACCCACACTTGACTGTCTTTGTTTTCCGCCAGCAGTACCAGATCCGACACGCTGAGACGGTGGCCACCTGGGGACTTCGGGACTTGGCGGCTCCAGTATCCCTCGGGTTCGGTGGCGGTGGAAATCGTGTGGTTCCGGTTCGTCTCCAGACAGGCGTCTCCTATCGTCGAGCCTGCCCACACGACACCTTTATTGATTGACTTGTATCCATTCTGTAATCTGCTGTGTTTGGTTGTGTCATTCACAACAGTAAAGTGTTCTAATTTAACTCCTTCTATTGTCCGTTCATTTACGCCCCCTGTTGTGGGTCCGTGTCACTACACTTTCCCAACAGTGAAAGCTGGAACATACCATTCAACGAGGCGAAGCCGAGCCGAATTAAATATTCGTACCATTGAAAGAATGTAAAAACATTCATTATTTGTTTTATATAAGCAGCTAAAATAGATCATTGCCATTTGATATTTTATTAATTTATAAACAACAGAAAAGGGACTTACATTTTGGTGTTCCACTGTGACGTGTAGTCCAGTGATGCTGTGCACTGATTTCAGACTTCCATTAAAAAAAAAAAAAAGACTTTGTGTAGTTTCTCAGTCCAGCCAAAAAATCACATCAGCGTTTCATGCATCTTCATGCATTCAGACAGCTTACAGTGGAGTGGATTTTGTCTGCGTGTGTAGCAACGTCAGTTAACTCAATCAACTCATCATGTCACTGTCCCGTGTGCACGCACGCGTGCACGCAACCGGCTCGGTCCAGCTGTACCTCTTCAGTGCAGCAAAAAAAAAAAAAAAAGTCATGTCAGAAATGAGTCCAGCTTTTCTTTCTTCCTGCTAACAACCTCCAGGCAGCACAGTGGATTGGTTTTGGTTGTGCGTGCGTGTGCACGTGTTTGTGCGTGCGTGCACGAGCATGCGTGGGTGCGACGTACTCGTGCACAAGCATGTGCACGAGCATGCGCTCACGTGCACAAGGACGTGACACGTGTGATCACGTGTGCGCATGCACGAGGACGTGCACGCTTGCGTGTGTGCATGCACGTGAGAGTGCAATGGTACCAAACGTATGGAACCAAATTTGCACTCTAAATGGAACCAAGCCGCACTCTGAATGCAATGCAACACAAATGGGACAAATTAATCCATGTCATGTGACATACAAAGCACCTATCAAATGACAAGGATCCACTGAGCCGTTATATAAATAACATTAATTCCAGTGTAATATACAACTTTTTCTCCTCTCAACATGTGAATGCAGCATGTTTCACATCCCAACAAGCAAGGAATCTTTAAAAGTCAGCCATACATGTGTGAGTAACACTTACTGCATGGCACTGGTGAACATTTTGAGTTTTCTTTGCCACTGATCTGCAAAATTCCTACATGTGCATCCTGAGTCATTATAGCTTAAAGCAAATCTCGTCGACAACCATTTCATTATTAAGGTAAAGTTAATCCAATCAGTGTAAATGTGGATATAAACTTGTTTCCAAGGCAACAGCATTTTATTTAACTACTTAGATCTTATCAACTTAATTTCAGCCCACACTTTTTGGCTGCCTGCATCTGCTTCATGAATCTTCTTCCAAGTGTTTGAAGAGGCAGCTGTGTGCAGGGAGGCTGCGTTGGAACGTGGGGAGGCATGAAATAGAATGGAGGACAGTGATATGAGGTCTTTAGCGAACATGTTTGCCCTTATCAGAGTCAAATTTCAGTTGGAGAGCACGGAGGTGGAGCTCAAATGGCAGCTAGCTCTTCCCATGTGGCCTTTTCATGGTAACCCTCCTCTTCTTCTCCCCATTTCCTCCTCCTACTGGCTGATGAGTAATAAACCTGAGGCAAAGTTGGCTAATTGGATCTGACATCACACCGTTACTCACTCACTGTGGCTCCTCTGGACACCTCTTGACTCACGTGGACATTCACAGACATACTGTACCACGGCAGGGACACAGTCTTGCGCGTACATGTGGATATGTAAGAGCTAGTGGCAGATGTGCATGTGCGTGCTGCAGGTGGTCGTATTTAGAAATGATGTGTGGTCTTCAGGCCCTGTGCTGGAAGAAAGCTGCTCTTACTTACTTTAAGCCTGTGAATGCACTCAGATTTCTCCCTGTAGCTTCTTTTGCCTTTAACTCATTGGAAATGAAATAGGAAGAGCGTTTTATTTGGAACAGCCCTGATCGTGAATTCCATGACTCATGCAATGAGTGATCTGGTTGGACTCCCCATGTGCTTCAAGTACTATACAAATTGTGCTCATCTCAAGTCTGTATTGCCTCACTGCAGGAACCACTAAATTGTCTTGTTTTTGGAATTGTTTAGCCTTTTTTTTTCCTGTCAGCATTGCTTTTACTTACTCATCAGTTTGCATGTTTGTGGTTGAAAACACTACTAGTGCAGCAGATAACAGAATATTTACAGAGGAATCCTGAAAATGGTGATACAGGCACCAAATTCAGCACAAGTACTCCTTAGGCATTACTCTTTTGAAAAAAAAAAAAAAAAAAAAAGATTGGTCACTTGAATTTTCAGTAAGCAGCCAGGTGTCAATTGAAGAATTACACAGGGGTCAAAATTAATAGATACTCCAGTCATATTGAAAACTATACCACATTATTTGTCTGATTACAGTGTAATAAGGTATAGTTTGGACTATCTGTGACTGAATGTTCTGGAGTTATGGGGTAAAAGCAGCAAGAATGATGACAAAGGTCAGTTTCAGTTTGTAGAGGGGCCAAAAGTTAAAGGTGCTCTAATTTTGGTAAAAACTGATGCAAATTATTGGTTGAGTTAATAAGGTTTTAAAAAGGAATAGTTTGCACCATATGGCATGCATAGGTACCATGTTACGGGGTAACATGTCACATGCCATAGAATCCAGTGGACGTTGACCTTGTTTGACGTTTACGTTGGAGATCAAACATTCAACACAGTCAAAACTATTCCGTTTATTAATCCTATTAGCTCAAGATATAATTTGCCCCACTGTTTTTACTCCATAACATTCAGTCACAGATAGTCCAAACTATACCTTTTTGGAATATGATCAAACAAATAATATGGTATAGTTTTCAATATTTTTGGAGCATCTTTTAATTTTGACCCATGTGTAATTCTTCAATTGACCTCTACGTGGCTGTCTATTGAAAATTCAAGTGGCCAATTGTTCTCTTCAGAAGAATGATCTCTAAAGCCCCTTTCACACCGGGCCCACTTCGAGTTGCGTCATGACGTCACCACGTGGAAGCAACCCTGTGCCGAGACAATGCAGCTCAATGCCACAACAGTGCGAGGAACGCAAAGGACGAAGCAAATCGGACACGTTTAATTTTTTCTCCATCCTGTGCTCAAAGCAGAAATTAGGTGGTTTCAGCACAATTCAGAGCAACGTGATGGTACTCAACGTGACTGGAAGCCACACCCTCACAATACAACTGTACCCGACGCCAATTTATGATTCCCGCTGTGTTCCATTGTTCCCGAAGTATAAGTCACGCAGGATTGTTTTTATACCGTGTACACAATGGAGTGAAACTACACGCTCAAAAAGAGCACAGAAAAAAAAATGCTGATTGCAGCAGCTGCTGCAGCTCCTCGCTCTTTTCTTACAAAAGTGTTTAAATAAAGTCCATTAAAGTCATGCTCACAGACTGATTGCCAGAGACAAGACATGTCCACATCCAGTAAAAAGTCTGGAGAGCTCCAGTCCACTCATGGACGATTCGTTTGCGTGTAAACATGTGAACAATTAATGAAAAAGGAAATGGCTGGCTGCAGGTCCTCGCTCTCCCCTCAAACTCTCTCATCACTGTGTTAAATAAAGGACAAAAAAGGACACAAGTCTTGCTCACAGACTGATTGCCAGAGACAGGACATGTCCACATCAAGTATAACTCCAGACATCTCCACATTTACACACGGACGGTCCGTTCACTTGCAAAGCACATGTGCACGCAGCTCGCGGTCAAAGGAAGAAAGATAAACTGTAACAGAAGTCAGAACGCAGACCTGCAGCTCAGCACAAGAACAAATATAAACTAGAAGAGGAATCAGAGTGCACAGTCTGGCTGCAGCCAAACTTATTCACTCTGATGCACTCTGATTCCTCTGTGCAGAGGACCTGCAAGCTGCGTCCTCACCTCCTCTCTGCCCTCCTGCTGTGAAGCAACTCGAAGCAGCCCCGGTGTGAAAGGGGCTTAAAGAATATTTGTGCTGAATTTGGTCCTTGTATCACCATTTGAAGGATTGTTTCAGTTATCTGCTGCACTATACTGTTGTGAAAGTCTTCACCGTTTTGAGGCTGTCTTGCTCGCAATGTATGAAACTTGTATCTGACTTGTCTCCTTTGGGGAAGCGGTGGCCTAAAGGTCAGAGAACCATGTGAAAGACCACGTGGGTTTTTCTGATTCTATATCCACTCATATTGTGTGTCGCACAAGACAAAAACAATCTATTTTCAAACATAAATTTAGTTTAGAGAAGAAGGACCTTTATTGTACATACATGGATACAGACATCGAAGTTTGTTCTCTGCATTTAACCCAGTGTTTTCTAATCGTGATCCTAGGGACCCATACTACAACACGTTTTCCATTTGTTTATGACCTGCTCAGACCAGATGGGCTCAGTCAGATGTGTGCAGCCAATCAACAACTAGATTAACAATGAAATACACTTGATTTGGCTCATTATGTGCAGTTAGAGCAGGGTGAATTGGATAATGTGAAAGACTATGGGTCCAGAGGAACAGGACTGAGAACAACTGATTTAACCTATCCTAATCACAGTTGGACATAATCCAACCACTGGGAGCAGTAGGCAACCACAGTTCAGCACCCGGGGAACAACTCCAGATGTAGAGACACTGCCTTGGTCTGGGGCAGAGAAAGGACCCTGACCCTTATGTGCACATTTTTGATGGTGGGTTTTCCTCCCCTCGTGCATACAAACATGAGGAATAAATGCAAACTCCATACAGTATGGAACTGGGCATGGGTGGAATCAAACCCTAGACTTTCATACTGTGAGGCAAGAATGCTCACCATTCTGAGGAGTATTCCCATGAATAGTCATAACTGCAGAACTTTATGGATATTTAACACAAACCTCAACAAAATAGCTGTTAAGTAGATATAAAACAAGAATCCTTTAAGAAGCAACGTATACCTTTGGGAAACCCACACAAACACAGGGAGAACACAGTTTTGCCAACTTGGCAACTTTCTCGCTAAATCTGGCAACTTTCCAAACCCTCTTGAGGACTTATTTTCTCAAAAGCGACTAGCGACAAATCTAGCTACTTTCCCTGGCATCACTAGACATTTCTGGTGTTTGGCAATTGAAAAGTGGATCTGTTCTCACCGAGCAGCAGCGGTTCTCTCCACCTCCACCGCAGCATACAGCTGCAAAGCCACCGAAAGCCACAGAGCCCAAAGCATTGAGCGGAGGGATATCTACAATCCTCCGCGTTCAAACATGTATGCGTGATGCCTCCACGCTGTTCCCGCATTGAATGGCAAACCTGACTCAGACTCACCTCGTTTGCTGCACTGTGACTAATTAATCTCCAGACTTTGAGGATCCCTGGCCTTGAGAAGTTATTTTAGTTTGAGGAGTGATAGCCAACTTTAATGGCAAAATAAATAAACCAAGAATCACTTTATTCACTTTTTTGTCTCTCCCACAACATTTTTTTATTTTCAAAACTGTATTTCAACAAATACATTAACAGTAAAAAAACAAAAGACAAGGACACAGTACCATTCACAGTGTTATCATTATAAATCAAAAGAGATACAAAAAAGTACAATAACAAAAGTAAAAGGTTTCTTTAACATTAATTCTCTTTTAAAAAAATTCCTTATACAGCTTGACAGTTTTATGACATTAGGGAGAATCTATAAATGTAGTATTGCTATATATTGTTCAAATTCACCCAGAAGTCTGTGTAAATTCCTTTTCAGTACTCTACATTTATGAATATGAATTCACCAAACGCTGTTAAAAGGTTGATAATGTATTCAGTGGTCACAAAGGTTTTTTTCCCCCCTACATCTGTTATGACATCATAATATGCAAATAATATGCAAATTAGCGGATGACATTATTTAGCGACTTCTGGCAACTTTTAGTACAGTCAATAGCTACTTTTCTTACTGAGGAGTTGGCAACACTGGGAGAACATTCAAACTCCACACAGAAAGCACCAGGTCAGAAGTGAACCCGGGACCTTCTCCCGGTGCGACAACATTCTTTTTTGTTTGGCCATTGGTTACGAAGATGTCAAACGGTTGTGCTGACTCTGTTGGTCGTAGAAGTTAGGAGTTCAGCACAACAGCTTGTGCGTGACGGTTTTTATAGTGGATGGGTCATTGCACAGGGACGATTTCACTCTCTTGGCTTCAGAGGTCAACGTCCAGTGGTACGAAGAAACGTCACAACTGGAGAACTCTTTGGTTACAGGAGACACCAGAATGATGGCAGTGTTTACCACCAGACTATCTTCTGATCTCCGATGCTGGGTTTTCTGTCTGGGTCTTCTCCCATAGCCTTTCCTTCTCCTGAAGATGCCTTCAAACCAGAGGGTTGAGTTGCTATTTACCCATAACTGGGGGTTTGGTTCATGGGAACCAGGGCATGTCCCCATACCGGTAAGCCTCGCGTGCCTCATTTCTAAGGACCAAACCTCCTGTGAGAACCTTGCAGTTCTGCCTGGGGCCGTGAGGGTACCCTGTATGCATCTCTTGTTACTAGAATGCACTACATAGGTCTTATTGTGGAGAGTTTATGTACTGTAGATCCCTACACGGGACTAATTTCTCCTTCCCACTCCCATCTGTTTCTCCTGAATTTCGGACCATTGTAATTTCTCCTTCCCACTCCCATCTGCTTCTCCTGAATTTCGGACCGTTATCGCCCGCACCTGTAGTGTGTGTGTTACACTCTCGTTCTTTCTCGCAATGTGCCTGTCCATTCCTGCCCGCACCCGCACAGCGCAGCAGAGGCACTGTGTTTGTGTCTCTCTGATCACTCCTGTTAATGTCCTCTGCTCCTGTTAAATTATTTAAGATAAAAGTAGCGCGTGGACACTGTATACTTTACACTATTCTCCTTTGTTGACTGAGTCATCCTGTTGCTTCCGTTCCTGTAGTGTTTTTTTTTAACCACCTGCTCCCGCCCGCAGCAAAGTTCTGACCGCCAGCTCCCGCCAGATTTGCGTTGGGTCCCATGGGACTTGGTGGGACCCGGCGGGACCCAGTGCAGCCCTCTAATGTACTGGCAGGAGAGACTTACTCACTCGGCTTTTCACATAGCTAGCCAGTGGTGAAGGCTGAAAGTGAGAAGTTTTTTCAATTTCAATTTCAATTTATTTTCATTTATATAGTGCCAAATCACAACAGAGTTGCCTCAAGGCGCTTCATACAAGTAAAGTAAGGCCTAACCTTACTAACCTCCAGAGTAACAGTGGTAAGGAAAAACTCAGAGGAAGAACCTCAAGCAGACCAGACTCAAAAGGGTGACCCTCTGCTTGGGCCATGCTACAGACATAAATTACAGAACAATTCACAAAATGAATATACAGGAAAAGCTGTTGGTGCACAGGACAGGAGGGTCTCCAGCACAATTACCACACCCATCTCTGGATGGAGCTGCACCTTAAACAGAGAGAAAAAAACAGAATCAAGCATCAGAAAGACAAGAAATACAGTATAATTTATTAGCATTAAACAACTAGAAAAACAGGAAATACTAAGGTGATTGCCGGCCAGTAGCCCTGAGCTTCACTAAAAGACTCAGAATTTAGGTAAAGGTAAGGCTGCGGCATGACGCAGGGAGATCATTCCACAGAACAGGGGCATGATAAGAGAAAGCTCTGTGACCCGCAGACTTCTTATTCACCCTAGGGACACAAAGTAGTCCTGCACCCTGAGAACGCAAAGCCCGGGCCGGTACATATGGTTTAATTAGGTCAGCTAGGTAGGGAGGTGCCAGTCCATGAACAATTTTATAGACTAGTAGCAGAACCTTAAAATATGATCTCACTGGGACAGAAAGCCAGTGAAGAGATGCCAAAATGGGTGTAATGTGGTCAAACTTTCTGCTTTGTGTCAAAAGTCTGGTAGCAGCATTTTGAACCAATTGGAGACCCTTAATGCTGTAAACCAGAAAATAAAACATTGTAGTAGCCCAATCTAGAAGAGATAAACGCATGGATCAGGGTCTCAGCATCAGCCATAGACAGGATTGAACGAATCTTTTCGCTATATTTTGCAAGTGGAAGAAAGCAGTCCTCGTAACATTTCTAATGTGGAGGCCAAAGGACAACGTAGGATCAAAAATTACCCCAAGGTTCCTCACTTTGTCCATGTGATGTATGACACACGACCCTAGGCTAAGCGTTAACTGGTCAAATTGATGCTGATGTCTCATTGGACCAAGATCCATCATTTCAGTCTTATCAGAGTTTAAGTAGGAAGTTTCTAGATATCCAGCTTCTCACTGATGCAAGGCAATCTTCTAAGGATTTTATGTGGATGAGATGACTAGCAGTTACTGGCATGTATAACTAAGGATCATCAGCATAGCAGTGAAGGGTAATCCCAAAGCAAGGCAATATGTGCCCAAGGGGGGCTATATAAAGGGACAAAAGCAGGGGGCCTAAGATGGACCCCTGTGGAACCCCAAATTTCATGTCACTAAGATTAGAGGTCGTGCTACTGTACAAAACACAGTGAGAACGACTGGTCAAGTATGATGTCAGCCATGCAAGCGCACTCCCAGTAATCCCAAAATGATTTTCCAGCCTATCAAGTAGAATATCATGCTCCACGGTATCAAATGCAGCACTGAGATCTAACAGCGCAAGAACCATAGTGGTGTCCGAATCCATTGCAAGCAGAAGATCATTCACCACTTTAGTGAGAGCCGTCTCTGTGGAATGATACTTTCTAAAAACAGACTGCAGTGGCTCAAAGAGATTATCCTCAGTAAGATAGTCCACAAGATGCTGTGACACCACTTTTTCTAGAATTTTAGAGCAAAATGATAGGTTTAATATCAGCCAATAGTTTTTCAATACGCCAGGGTCAAGATTAGGTTTCTTAAGTAATGTTTTAATCACTGCAGATTTAGGAACAGATGCAGAAGTTAAAGAAAGATTCATAATTTCCAGCACAGTCGGCCCAAGAGTGGGCCACAGGTCCTTAAACAGTTTTGTTGGTATAGGATCAAATAGACAGGTTATGCCTTTTGTTGATGTCACAAGTTTCGTCAGCATGCCTAGAGAGATACTCTCAAATTCTGTAAATCTAGGTAATACCTCAGTAATGGTGCTCACCTCAATAATAGGGTGTAGTGGCTGGGTTAAGGCATGCTGGGATATGTTTAACCGAATGTCTTCTATTTTCTTCTCAAAGTAATCCAGGAAATCTTGTGTTGTAAAATGAGAACGAAGTACAGGTGGTTGTCCATGAATAAGTGTTGCCAACGTGTTGAAGGAGAACTTTGAGTTATGCTTGTTTTTGTTGATCAAATCAGAGTAGTAGGTCTGCTTTGTAGCCAGTAATGCATGCTTAGCATCACGCCACGCATGGTGGAATACTTCTAATATTGAACTACCTCATTTCTGTTCTACACCAATAGCCTTATGCTTGAGGTCACGCAGGTAATCGTTGAACCAAGGTGACTGTGTTTGGGGGGGCAATTTTAACAAAGGCAATTTTAACAAAGGTGGCGCAATCACGTCAAGTGTAGTTTTGAGCACTGAGTTTAAACTATCCACAAGACTGTCTACTGATTGGGTATTTGCCAAATGTGAAGCTAAGACATCAGAGGCAGTCTAGCTTCGAGTTCAGTCTTAGTTGAGGAGTTGATGCATCGCTGTAGTGATAAATAAGGTTGTTGTTCCACAAAACACGGCAGCGAAACTGTAAACTTAATAAGTGAGTGATCAGAGACCACTGATGTAAGAAGCATGATGTCAATATTCGTGACAGCAGTACAGCAGAACCAAATCCAGGGTATTTCCACTAATGTGCATCGAGTCCTGAATGTATTGCCGAAATCCTAATGCATCCACAATTTCCATAAATGATTTGCAGAAGGGATCAGAAGGCTTATTTATATGAATGTTAGTGTCACCAATGATCATAATGTTATCTGCACTCGTTGACAGGTTAGAGATGAACACACTAAATTCATCTAAGAATTTAGAATATGGGCCAGGAGGTCTATATACAGTGACAAAGTAATACAGCTGATTTTTATTCTTCTGACCTTGGCAATGCGTAATATCCCGAGAAGTGCTGAGCACAGGACGCCACACCAACACACAAGACACATTACACAACCATTGACAGACCACAACACTGATAAGCGTTAATCCACTGTGCTGCCTTAAACAAACTGTTTTTGGTCTAAAATGTGCATGCAGCAGGAGATTTTCTATATGTGCACAGAAAAAAATTCTTGGACGTTGAGGTTGTTAAACTATAACATATACGATCGTATAATAATAAAAAGCAGATATGACCTCATTTTGCAGGTACGACTCCTTTAAATGACTCCTTTAAATGAGCAATTGTACCCTTGAGAAAGTGAAGGGCAATCCAGTTTGCATGAGTTCCCTTTGGGCGCTCTGGCTTTCTCCTGCTTCCTAAAACATGCAGGTTAGGTGAACTCCTGACTAAATTGACCGTAGATGTGTGCAAATGTGTTTGTCTCTATATGGCCCTGCAATGGACTGTCAACCTGTCCGGGGTGAACCCCACCTACAACCTCGTGCTACTCACTTTGGATAAATGGTTTTAGAAAATGAATGAATGTGATGGAGGTCTTCATGCGTCTTCATTTTCTTTTTTACTTTTTCTTTCTATGCATTATCTTCAAATTCCATCCAGAAAATGAAGGAGGTAGAGAGGCTTTGACTGTGAAGAAAACAACTGCAGCTCAGCTCAGCACGGGACAGGAAAATGGCGGGGGAGCAGCGGCGACGGCTCCCTGCTCCCGCTGATAAAGGTGCACTTCCTGCGGGCTGACACCTGATTGAATAATGTGCCTATTTGTAACTCCGATGGTGCTGACTGGCTGAGCTGTTAAGAGTGAGGTACTTTCTACGTTTGCGTATTTGCATTACAGTAGCTACAAAGTGATAGAGGCACAGCATCTTGTTTCTGCTTACTTGCATGTTTAGGCTTCATCTGTGCATGTGCGTGTGCATGAAAGGCTTGCTTCTGTGAAGTATTTCCAAGCACAGCTCAGCTGGGATCATTTTTTACAGTGACTCTGTTTGTGTCACATGTATTGCTGGTGTTTTTAAATTTCTACAGGGCCTGTTTACCCACTGGATATACATTTTCTTCGTGAATCAGGACTGTATGCTTAGCTTTTTCACTAGGAGCATAGGTGCTCCTAAATGAAAAAATTTAGGAGCACAGATAAAAATTTAGGAGCACTGTGAAATTTCTTGATACAATTTTATTATTAACGCAAAGACACATACTGTACAGAGAGTACCTTTTCCACACACACATGCACATTTTATATGATTCTATTGTTGTATTTATTTCATTGTTTTTTACTTCCTTTTCTATCGTTATTTACATCATTGCTTTTGTCCATTTCATTACTTTTTGCTGTGTATTTCTTATATTATTTTAAACCATCACACACACATAACATCCCAGTCCCACTTTTTATACTCAGGTCACTTGCTACGCTTAGTTACATTCAACCAACGGTCCACAGCAGGATGTGGATCAAAGTCCTCTAAAGCTGGCCCCTCCAGGGTGATCCTGGATCCGTGAAGTGGCCAGCGTTATTTTTTACAATTATTATAGACGTTTTAAAGCTGTAAAACCCCTCACTACACACTTTATACACTTTTCTCAATCAGGCATGAACATTTTCTCACTTTTCTCTCGTGTGTAAACACTCTCAAAGTTCAAACCTGAGTAGAAAAATAAGACCAACCTGTTTTCAGGCCCAAGGACAAGTTGGGACATGTCCAGCTCTCCACAATTTCTCTTATACTCACTCGACTGGTAAGCCACTGAAAGCCGAGATAGGCATGTCCAAACTTGTCCTCTGACACTCCAAAGCGGAGGTGTTCTTTGTCTCGCTCCATCAGCGACTCCGTCATGACGCGCGAAGCCTCCGCGTGGCTTTCCATGACAAAATCTCTTGTTAAAAGTGAAATCTGCCGGAAAATGGCTGATGTTCAGCTCTTGTGATAACCAGAGAAATTGCACACGATGGTACCAGAGCCATACAGCCATCCGTTTAGAAATGAAATGGTCGTTTCTGCCTGTCGATCGCGGCTCGGAGCGCGGCGCGCCGTGTGCTATTGTGGACCATCCTTAAAGCGGTAGTAACACTCTTTAATCTCTGTGAAGCCCAAAAATGTTTCACTGAAAGCCAAATGAATTTTCCAAATGGTTTCCAGCTGCCTGTCTCTAACAGTTTCTGAAAAAATTCTGATGGAGCAAAGTCCAAATCATTCAGCCATTTCCATGACAATAAAAATCCGACGAGGGGGGTGGACCAGTGCTCACTCAAAGCCTGCCCACAGGCGAATGATGCAACCGACAGGCGTGAAAAAACTCACGCATGCGCACGAAGGTTCAAGCTTGGCTGACGTAAAAACATATGAATCAAATCCATATATTTTTTGCATAAAATAAAAAGATATATATATATATATATATATATATATATATATATATACACACATACGTGCATATATATACGAGGTCTGTCAATAAAGTATAGGTCCTTTTTATTTTTTCAAAAACTATATGGATTTCATTCATATGTTTTACATCAGACATGCTTGAACCCTCATGCACATGCGTGAGTTTTTCCACGCCTGTCGGTGACATCATTTGCCTGTGAGCACGCCTTGTGGGAGGAGTCGTCCAGCCCCTCGTCGGAATTCCTTTGTCTGAGAAGTTGCTGAGAGACTGGCGCTTTGTTTGATCAAAATTTTTTCAAAACCTGTGAGGCACATCGAAGTGGACACGGTTCAAAAAATTCAGCTGGTTTTCGGTGAAAATTTTAACGGCTGATGATTTTGAGGTGATACTGTGGCTTTAAGGACTTCCCACAGTGCGGGACGTCGCGCAGCGCTCCCAGGTGCCATCGTCAGCCTGTTTCAAGCTGAAAACCTCCACATTTAAGCCTCTGTTGACCCGGGACGTCGTGAGAGAACAGAGAAGTTTCAGAAGAAGTCGGTTTCAGCATTTTATCCAGATATTCCACTGTTAAAGGAGATTTTTTTAATGAAAGACGTGCGCCGCCACTGGAAAAACACCTCCGTTGGAAACCTTAAGGACAAGTTGGAACATGCCCAGCTGTTAAACAATTTCTCAGATACTCACTCCACTGAAAGCCATCAAAAGCCGCCTGGATTTTACAAATGATTATCAACACGGAGGTGTTTTTCCAGTGGCGGCACGACAATCTGTTTGCACGTCTTGGACTGGACGACTCCTCCCACAAGGCGTGCTCACAGGCGAATGACGTCACCGACAGGCGTGGAAAAACTCACGCATGCGCACGAGGGTTCAAGCATGTCTGATGTAAAAACATATGAATGAAATCCATATAATTTTTGAAAAAAATAAAAAGGACCTATACTTTATTGACAGACCTCGTATATATATATATATATATATATATATATATATATATATATATATATATATATATATATATATGCATACACATATACATACACAACTTGCGGTATCGTTCCTTCCTGCACTGAGGGTGCCTCAGTCTGTCACTGAACAAGCTGGTCAGCTCCACTACAGTCCGGTGCAGAGGGTGAGAGGAGTTGTTCATGATGGATTTGAACTTGGCAAACACCCTCCTCTCAGCCACCTCCTCCAGAGAGTCCAGAGGACAGCCCAGGACAGAGCTGGACTTCCTGACCAGCTTATTCAGTCTCTTTCTCTCCTGCTCTGTGCTGCCCAGGGCCCAACAGATGACAGCACAGAGGAGAGCAGAGGCTACAACAGAGTCATAGAAGGTCTTAAGCAGAGGCCTTCTCACTCCAAAGGATCTTAGTCTCCTTGGGAGGTGGAGGTGACTCTGGCCTTTTTTGTACAGGGCGTCAGTGTTGTGAGTCCAGTCCAGTTTGTTGTTGAGGTGAACACCCAGGTATTTGAAACTGCCCACAGTCTCTATGTCCTCCCCCTGGATGTTCACCGGTTGGTGAGGTGGTGGTTTCCTCCTGAAGTCGATCACCATCTCCTTCGTCTTACTGGTGTTGAGACAAAAGTGGTTGCACTCACACCAGTCCATGAAGTCTGTGATGACTGACCTGTACTCCAGCTCGTTCCCCTCAGACACATGACCCACAATGGCGGAGCCATCAGAGAACTTCTGGAGGTGGCAGCTGTCTGTGTTGTATGTGAAGTCCGAGGTGTAGAGGGTGAAGAGGAAAGGCGAAAGACAGCCGCGCAGCCACACATACTGCGGGCGGTCAGTGAGGTAGTCAATGGTCCAGGCAGCGAGGTGTCCATCCACACCTGTGTCCTCCAGCTTCCCCCGCAGCAGCGCCGGTCTGATGGTGTTGAAAGTGCTGGAGAATCAAAGAACATGACACTCACAGCGCTCCCGCCAGTCTCCAGGTGGGTGAGCACTCGCTGCAGTAGGTAGGTGACAGCGTCATCTACCCCGATGTTGGGCCTGTAGGCGAACTGCAGTGGGTCCATGGTGTCGCTCACCACGGTGCGGAGGTGAGACAGGACAAGCCGTTTCATGGTCTTCATGAGGTGGGAGGTCAGGGCAACTGGTCTGTAGTGGGCCGGTTCCTTGGCGTGCTGTGTTTTGGGAACCAGGACCACACAGGAGGTCTTCCACAGGGTGGGGACCACCCCCAGGCTGAGGCTCATGTTGAAGATGTGGCTGAGGACCTCACAGAGCTCATCTGCACAGGTCCTCAGCATTAGGGTTAGCTTTAGCCGGCTCGGCTTTTCCTCTGGTGGAGGTGTGTGACTCAACTTCCAGAGTCGTCTGGGTATACTGCCTGTTTTTCCTGGGAGTCATTTTCGCTTCAGTAGTGTTATGGCTTACTTCGTTTGACGATATCTGGTCTGGAAATTTTAGTTTTTATCAGTTTTGCGAGGAGCTGGTCTTTTGCGCTGCTTGCTCCATACGACCGGAAGCGGAAGTCCAGATTTTTTAACTTTTAATTAAATATGTACCTGAAATGCTTTTTTCCCCTGAAGTGTAACATGTAAATATTGACGCGCGCGCACGGTGTCTCTGCTCCACACGGCGAAGTGAGTAATTTTAACTTTTTCCTTTTCTAACTTTCATTGCATGCAGCCAGGATCATAATAATAATAATACATTTTATTTCTAATGCACTTTTTGTTTGATACCAAACCTCAAAGTGCTACAAGGGCAAACAGAGAAAACAGATAAAACAACAAAATACAGCAATTTCAACAATTTAAAACAGTGTATAAAAAGTAAAAAAATAGCGAACAGCATTTAGTCTATATATGCTTTTCTAAAAAGGAAGGTTTTAAGTCCTTTCTTAAAAGCATCCACCATCTGTGGAGCCCTGAGGTGGTCCAGGAGAGCATTCCACAGACGGGGAGCTGCGGCTTCAAAGGCTCTGTCGCCCATAGTTTTAAGCCCTGTCCTGGGCGGGAACAAACAGAGCTGTTGGCCTGACCGGGTCCGGGTTGATGTTTGTGGTGTGAGCAGTTCAGTGAGGTAAGTGGGGGCTGCACCGTGCAGACAGTGATGGGTGTGCAGAAGGATCTTGTATTCTATACGGAGGTGAACAGGGAGCCAGTGGAGGGTGTGGAGGATGGGGTTGATGTGCTCATGTTTCCGCACCCTCATCAGGATCCCGGCAGCGCTGTTTTGAACATACTGGAGCTTTTGATCGGATGGAGTCTGTGGTAAATGAGACGTTAATGAGGTGCTGTGACTTTTTTGACTTGGTGCGCGAAAACCGGTTTGGAAGGGTGGGGGGAGAAGGCTCCGCTCCGCTAACTGATCTGATGGCGCAAAGCACCAGACAGGGACTTTTTTTCACTAAAACGAACAGGTAAGACCTTATATTTACACTGTGTATGAATTTACACCGCATGAGAGCCGCAGCTTTCAGGAAATCAGTTGACAGCATCAATTGACATATTTGGAATTATGATAAAACATGTAAAAATCCATAAATTAGCCACATCATTAAAGCCGCAGTGTTCAAAGCCTGTGAAAAAAGTAGAGGCTTATAGTCCAGAAATGACAGTAAACTGATATATTTACCAAGATCAGATTTCACACTTTTTCATTGACTCGATATGGACAAATAATGGATTGAGCACAGTTACAGTTTTTAGAGTGTATGGTTTTTATTTATTTTTTATTACTGATAGAAATGGCTGGAAGCTCTGTGTGCCGGACATGAAAAATCAAGGTTGCGCCGCTGATAAATAAAAAATAAAAACCAGCTGGTACCTGTGGAACCACATTGCGCCGTTGATGTGGAACCACGTCGTGCCGCTGACAGGGAATAAATAAAAAATAAAAACCGGCTGGTACCTGTGGAACCACGTCGCGCCGCTGATGTGGAATAATAATTAAAAACAAACAAACAAACAAACAATAAAAAACATATCACCCATGGGATTCATACCTACACTTTACTAATTACCAGCCCGAAACTTTACAGCTAAGCTACCATCGCTGGCCTGTAAACAGTGCGGGAAAATGCCTGAAATCAACAAAGAGATGGACGTATTAAAAAAAAACAAAAACTATACACCATAAAAAAACACAGCATTTTCTATTGAATCCCTCTTATCAAGCGGGCAATACAAACATGATCCGTCTATTCATCTGTAGATGACCCATGGTCACAGTCATGAAATGACATGAATATGAAGCAGTTCGCTCTTCTTGTGTCCTGCCCGACACGTGTGTCTTGTGTACGGTGTGTCAGAACTGACACCGCGTCATATGGAACAGAGCTCACCTGGGTGATGTGAAAGTCAGATCGCCTGCTGCGTGTTCTGATCTAATGGCCCGTTTCAGCCTGGGGGCAGCCTGTCAATGGCCTGCAGTGAGGGAGTGCACGCACACTGCAGTCCACAGCATATATCGCCACAGTGGTATATGTTTTTATTTATGTCCACGTGATGACAGCAGACACACGCGTATCACAGTGGGCAGTTGTTAGTCCATTTCTGTCCAAACACAGTACATGTTGTTCAGCTGGGATGTCCAGAACGACAGATGTCCACAGCTTCTTCCACACCTCCTGTCAGTTCAGCGCACAGACCAAAGCCACACTCATGGGGAACTTAGACAAATTTCATTACCAGCACGGCAGTGATTGTCTGCAGACTGTTGTCATGCCAAGAGTGCGAATGGCCACACATTTTCTAAGTGCTAAATGAGCGGTGTTAGATGTTCGTGTGTGTCAGCTGGAATTTGGCTGACACCTGCCGCGAGAGGGATCGATGGGTTCACACAGCGCACACTCTGTCTTTCAGCCGCTGGTGGGCGCAATAGTTGTAGCAACAGGCATATGAGGTGTTCGAGGCAGGGACAATTTTACACGTTTTGCACATGATTCCTGCTTCATGCGCACTTCGTGCGCAGTTCGACCAAACTTCGCACTATGTGTGAAGGGGCCTTTACCAAAGTTACCTTGAGGTATAGAATATTTCAGCCTGACTTTCTCACTCTGAAATCATCTGTTCCCCTCTGTATCAAGGACAAACAATTCCTGATGATATTGTGTTTTAGATATTTTATTCCTCTCATTATGGACATTCACTCCTGTGAGTTTGAAGACATTTGCTCTTTCCTTAGCATAGTTATCTGGGGTAACAGAATATTTCAGCCTGATTTTTTTTGCTCTGAAATAATCTGTTCCCCCCTGTATCTAGAACAGACAGTAACTAATCATCTCATGTTTTGGTCAACTTTCCCACTCGTGATGGACAATCACTCCTGTGAACCTGAAGACATTTGCTCTTTCTTTACCAATGTTACCTGGGGGAACAGATTTGTAAAGTGCTTTGAGTGTCTGATGCAGATGGAAAAGCACAATATAAATGCAGTCCATTTACCATTTCAGTCTGATTTGTCATGTTACACTCATTTTGTCTAAAACAATCAGTTCTGGTTATGAATATTTTCTTTTATGAGTGAAAAATTGAATCACATAAATCTTAAAATGCCAGATTTGTGTCTTCCTGTGAAAAACTATTCTGACAAGATGATGTCATCGCCCTGTCTCTGTAACTAACCTCAGCGGTTCTTAATGAAGGACGTATTTTTTTTATAGATTTTATTGCTAACAACACTCACAAAACTGATCCCCCAGCAGAGATTGTTATTGACAGGCTACGGTTATGGCTCATGGTCATGCAGGTGCACGTAAACCTTCTTGGAGCTGCAGCTTTTACCGTGATTGCATCAAAATTAAGTTTTCACTTAAAATCTATTTGTCATAACACAACATCACACGTATGTCAACTCTGGAATTAATCTGTTCTTAACGTTAACAGCTACATTCCATTGAAGCGCACGCTGGAACGCTTCTAGTAGCTACGTAACTTGTCGGAAACATCCGAGTACTCACAAGTACTTTGTTTTTGGACGTCTCTGTAGCTGTTTGCTGCAAATGCCATATACTTCGAAACCGGTCACGGAAGTACACAAAGTAATCCTGGTGGATGATCAGATGGTCACTAACAGCCTAAATCTTAATTGTTATGATTTCAGTGCAGCATGTCCTTTAAAGACATGCAGGTTAGGTGAATTGGAAACTTTATAATTGCCCAGGTCCCCTTTGCAAAAGAGATCGATTTCAATGGGTGTAACCTGGTTAAATTAAAAATTTTCTCTCAGCCACTGAATTTGAAATGTTTGCTCCATGGTACGGTGGCTGGGAAGTGCAAATCAATCAGTCGTGAAAAATGAAAGTAAAAGAGCCAAAAGACCTTTCGATAAGACTAGTCAGTGTAACACTGACTTTTCATTATTTATTTTTCGTGCATTTGTTTTGTGTTTGTGAACGCAATACGGCTTATAAATATATAATATAGAGATAAACTGTGACTTCTAATACTGTGATTTACTGCGTTTGATAAACATGATGCCAGTGTTTGGGGTTTTATTTTTTATTTATTTATTTTTTGTACATTTATTTTGTGTTTGTGTCTTTAGAATTTACCCAGCAGCCCCTTTGGTGCTTAAACTCAAAACTGGGTTATCAGTAGCCGACAGTGTAATCCAATGTGACCATGACTGAGTCAGTGCTAAAAGTTAGCGGTAATTTCCCCCCAATTTTTTATCGGTTTAGCATTATAAAAGCTAACTTTTCAGTTAGCGGTTTAATGGTTGTCAAAGATAGCTTTTCGGTTAGCTGTACCCACCACTGGACATGACCTGCAATTGTCCTTTAAATGTCCACTGAAGATTCAGTATCCACCTTTGTTGTTCATTGTTCAGTATATAATTTCTTTGGGCTTCTCCTCTTTTGCTCAGGGTCCCAACAGCACATCTTTTGCTTGTGGATCTACATATTGCTTTGACGGTGTTTATGCCGGATGCCGTTTCTGAACCAGTATCTTTCTTGTTTTGAGACAAACACCTATGCCATCTGTTCATTATTCAATAAAGTAAAACCAACAACAACAAAAATCTGTTTAATACTTCAGATCTTGTACCACCAATCCAACAACTATTTCAAAGTAGGTTGCTGCCATTACTTTGTTGCTATTTAGAGCATCCAGTCTGACTTTGTATCTTCTATGATGGATGACCTGTTCACTCTTTCATTATGACAGTAATTAAAAAAAATGCACAAAGAAAGACATCATTAAAGATGAGTAGAGCGCGCCAAACCATGATGAGTGATAAGTTAACTGGGGATGCAAAAAAGTGGACTTATCCTTTAAAGCGTAGCACATAAGAGAGAGGAAACTATTATGTAAATGAAACCAAATTGTTGTAATTACATCTTATGCTTTTAAATACCACAGGAGGAATTAATTAGAGGGTGATGCGTTCCAAAGGGAACGCTTCATAGAATTTTGAAAGTAGTTATTTCCTGCTTCTGAAACGGCCGTGACGGTGCAATGAAATTAATGTTTTGAAAAAATGTTAGTGGAATTTAATAACGGCAGCGCTTCCCCTTTCACCTTCCTGCTCTGTCTCTTACACTCACACTTTTCATCTTACCCTGCACTTCACACAAACACCTACAGTCCATCACTGCCGCCATCAAAATGCCAGACAATGGCGCTCAATTTGGTGATGCCTGCCTCACTCCACAGATTAGTCACTTTGCAGTGCAAATATGACAAGGCATTGTTCAGCGTTTTTTAGCCCAGGGTAAAGATGAGTTTTCAGTTCAATTTTTATAAGTGCCAAAGCCTGACATTCACAGAGCTGTGAATGAGCAATAGCAGCCCCAGCAGCGACGGGTTGCAGCCTTCACTCTGCCTGATGTGGGCTATCATAAATATGAATGTGGTTCCTCTGCCACAGTTTAATTGCCATTTGGTAATTAAGCGCAGTTTATAGCTTACTCAGTTGTAACGATGGGATTTACTTTAGGTGAACTGATTAGTTCAACTTGCGTGAACAAAGACAAAAGATGTGTGACAACAGAGATCCACAGCTTCTAGAACCTATAGATGTTCGTTATCCTGACCTCATTACCTGACTGAATATTCAGCTCACAGTTGAAGCTATCAGCGTTGGGTTAATTACAGGATAGATCAGGTCTGAGAGTGTTTGCTGTTGCTGCATGTTGCCACATCCACCACACCTTGGGTCCTGGATGGCAGACAACCAGTCCACCCCCACCTCTCGAACGTAACTGTCTATCTGCTGCAGCCAGGTGAAATTTGGACCTGTACTTGACCTTCTCTCACCGCTGGGGTCTTCATCACTTTTGCCACATAGATATCATATATATGTGTAATATTTATGCTTTTGTCCAAGTGATGAGCAGTGTGCAGTGCTCACAGCTCTGTGCCCAAGTACCCCCAGCTCCCCCACAGACAGCCAATACAGACCGCTGTGCTCAGAATCACTCACCGCTCACTCCAAAACAGAAAACAATCTGCATTGTGTATTAATTGTAACCTTGCATCAAAATAACCGAGCAGTCAAATCCACATTCAAGGAGAAATTATTTATTTCAAAATGCACTCAAATTAAAATAAAAGACACATAGTACCCCAATCTGCACAAACTAAATTAAGATTATTCACATTTTATGGATCATGATGTGTCGTAAATTTTTAAAACATTTCTCAATTGTAACAGACTGGCACCCTGTACATCCCAGGTTGTACCCCATCTCATGCCCTATAACTACTGGGTTAGGCTCCAGCTTCCATCCCTCCCCGCAACCCTTAATTGGAGTAACCTGGTATAGAAAATGGATGGATGGATTTCCTTATCGCTCACAGTGTAATACAGCACTATCCACCCCCCCCCCCCCCCCCCCCCACAGATTACACCCATTTCCAGGACCCAGATTGACTTTCTGTTTAATATTTTAATTTAATTTTATTTTATTTGAATGCTGCAACTCAGTCTCACAGCAGCTCATGATGGCATCACAAAAAGCAAATTAATCTATGGTTTGTGATGCTGTTATGAAAATGGGGCACTTTTGTGATGAAACACAAATTCATTTTGTGACGGGGGTACGGAATGCGGGGTGACACGGTGGGGGTCTGGTGGGGGAGTTATGATTCAGATTAGAAGAAAGGAGAGACTTATGTTATGGTAAGTGTGAGGAGAAGGGGTAGGATTACAGACAGTATAATAAAAAACATGTCAAAAAAATATAGCTCATTTTGTGACAGGGGGACAAAAAACCCCTGTGAGACTGGGCTGTCAGAAACATACACAAGCGAATGTCAAATATCAGCAATGAGAGACCAGCTTTGGACTGTATTTTCTTAGGACTACTTTTCCCTCTTTAGTGTCTGTGTCTTGAGTTGCACATTCACTCACAAAAATCAAAACATTGACTTTAATTAACCCCTTAATGCCCATCGTCGCATATATGCTACAATCTCTGACTCAAATATGCAACTTACCAAATTGACCTGTATGCCTGTTGTCGCAAATTTGCAACATACCATCATTATTATTACAACATTATAACATAAAGTCATTACCAGAATACCCAATATTACTATCTAGTTTTTGTGCAAAAGTGAAATTAATAATCTCAACATTATTTACCATCTACTTAAAGGCAAAAACACACACAAAACATTTTTTTATATACAGCTATATAAATTCGGGCGTTAAGTGGTTAAGTTCATCAATCAATCAATCAACATTTACGAGGTCTGTGAGAAAAGTAACGGACCTTATTATTTTTTTCAAAATCCATATGGATTTGAATCACGTATGATTACATCAGACATGCTTGAACCCTCGTGGACATGCGAGAGTTTTTTCACGCCTGTCGGTTACGTCATTCGCCTGTGGGCAGTCTTTGAGTGAGGAGTGGCCCACCCTCTCGTCGATTTTTTCATTGTTTAGGAATGGCTCAGAGACTGCTGCTTTGTTTGATCAAACTTTTTTCAAAACCTGTAAGGCACAACTGAGTGGACACCATTCGATAAATTCAGCTGGTTTTCGGTGAAAATTTTAACGGCTGATGAGAGATTTTGGAGTTTTACTGTCGCCGTAAGGACGGCCCACGGCGCCTGACAGCGATCTGCGCTCCGAGGCGGCGTCGTCTCTCTGTTTCAAGCTGAAAACTTCCTAATTTCAGGCTCTGTGGACCCAAGATGTCGTGAGATAACAGAGAACTTTCAGAAGAATTCGGGATCAGGAGTTTATCCAGACATTCCACTGTTAAAGGAGATTTTGTAATGAAAGAACGTGCGGGCAGATTCGCATGTCGGGCCGGACCCGACCGCGGGGGGTCACCACAGGAAAAACATCTCCGTTGGAAACCTTAACGGACAAGTTGGAACATGCCCAAGCTGTTAAACAATTTCTCAGATACTCACTTGTTGAAAGCCATCAAAAGCCGCCTGAATTTTACAATTTGCGGCAATTTACGGATTTGCGGCGTCGTCACGGATCCGACTCGGCAAATTCGTCCGCACGTTCTTTCCTTACAAAATGTCCTTTAACAGTGGAATGTCCGGGTAAACTCCTGATGCTGGCTTCTTCTGAAACTTCTCTGTTCTCTGATGACGTCCTGGGTGAACAGAGCTTTAAATTAGGATTTCAGCTCGAAACAGCCAGACGGACGCCACCTCCGACCGCGCCACGCCGATCCGCTTTGTGGGCTGTGCTTAAAGCGAAAGAAACTCCACAATCTCTCATCAGCCGTTAAACTTTACACCGAAAACCAGCTGAATTTCTCGAATAGTGTCCACATGGATATCCCTCACCGGTCCTGAAAAAATTTGATAAAGCAACGTGCGCCGTCTCCCTGCAGCTTCTCAGACAAAGAGATTCCGACGGGAGGGGGAGTCCACACCTCACTCAAAGCCTGCCCACAGGCGAATGACGTCACCGACAGGCATGACAAAACTCACGCATGCGCACGAGGGTTCAAGCTTGTCTGACGTTAAAAACAAATGAATCAAATCCATTTATTTTTTGAAAAAAATAAAAAGGACCGCTTTTTTTTTTATCACAGACCTCGTATTTGTGTAGCCCTTTACAACAGCCACATGGTATCCAAAATGCTTTACAATTAAATCAAACAAGATTTCACAAAAATAGTAGAGTTAAAGGGCACATAAAAAGAAACCATGTCACGAGTAGGTATTAAATGCCAATTTAAATAAATAATCTTCCTAGTATAATATTTTGGTTCATCATAAGCATCTAACTAAAGCAACTTGAAAAATGATTTTAACTTAACAAAATCATGTATTTTAAGAAAAGTGAAGACAAAACTATTTAAAGTGCAACATCCAAACTCCACTCAGTTCTGGGAAGGAATAATCTTCAAATACACCTTGCCGTGTATTTGAATAAATAAATATGTTGTCCCAACTAGGGATGGGTATCGAGAACCGGTTCCTTTCGGGTATCGTTAAGAAATAATTTGATCCACCGACATCAATAAGCTTTGTGCTTAACGATTCTGTTATCGGTCCTTCAGAGTGGCTGTTGTTTTGGCGGGTGTTTGTCAGGAAAATGATTATTTCTCTACATTGATTACAGACCCTGCAGCGGGTCCTTAATCAACTTTTCTGCAGCGCGGCTTTGCTTTTAACCTTGAACCAATCGAAGCATGGTTCGCAGATTGAAGCAATGCTTCGGTCGATTGCTTTGTTTATTTCTTTCTTTCGCTTAACTTTCCCCCACTAAAAACCTAAAGAGCATACGTCTGTGAGTATTATTTACCTTTTCTATGTTAAACCGACCTGTTATGGTCTTCTGAAACAGTTGATAGATGTATTTTATAACTGAAAAAGAGCGATGCTAACGCGTTAGCATGTCTATGGCATTTTCAATGTTAAAAGTTAGCATTTAGCAATTGCAGCCGTCATCACGTTCAGGTGCATTTGTTTTCAAATTGTAATATTCCTTAAATTTATTTTTGCTTATATATTAATAATCTAATGATTATTATATACAATTTTAGAGAAAGAGACAAAAAGAACCTGAATAGAAACACAACAGAAAATATATAATAGCAACTAACATAAATAAATAAATACATACAGAAATAAATGTTTCCTCTGAACACCTAGTGACTCTCACACCTCCATTTCATCCCTGTCTTATTTAAGTTTAATGACAGTTTGTTTCGGTCAAACCATATTTTCAGTTTGTTAATTTCTTCAGTGATTTCCTCCAGAACTATCTGCCAAACTAGAAAACTGCTGCATCCTAGTAAGAGCAGAATACTACTGGAATGAATTTGAATAAGGAAAGTTGTATTTTTTTTTTATCACCTAAATGGATGCTGCACTCACTCCAGTTTATCATCTGGAATAGTCCCAGATTGCATTTCAGAGCTTCTAGTATTCAAACATTTTCGTGCAGGTGGTGTTGGGGGGTAATTTTGGGTTTCAGCTTTTTTTGTTTGTTACCACTTTCATGCCTGAATATGAGTTGTGATTCACTTTTGTGCGGATTAAAGTTACTAACTGGGACTCCTGTCTTGTTGCCAGAAAGAAACAAGAATCATCCTCCGTTCTGTTCACACAGCTCCAAACGTTGCGCGGCTCTCTGACAAGTCAAGATAGAACGATAGAATTCAGTCTGAATTAATAACTTCAAAGCGAAACACAGTTTTGTTTATTTTTATTTATGTCCAGAGATCAAGGATACAGTGACTAATTTCATATTTATTTACTTTAAGACTCAAGGAAATACATAGAAAACCTGTAAAGCCTACTTTTAGTACAAAATTCACGAGGTATCGATAAGGGAATCGATAAGGAATCAGATCGATAAGCAGAATCGATAATGGCATCGATATTGATAAAACCTTATCAATACCCATCCCTAGTCCCAACGCAGTTGTATTAAGTTACAGCTGGTAAAATAAGTATTTAACACGTCACTGTTTTTTCTCAGTAAATATATTTATAAAGGTGCTATTGACATGAACCTTTGACCAGATGTCAGTAACAACCTAAGTAATAGACACATGTAAAGAAACCAAAACAAATATGTTCAGAAATAAATTTCTGTGTAATAATGTGAAATGACACAGGAAAAAACAACTGAACACACAAAGAAAGGGAGGTGCAAAAGTCATGGAAAACCAAGACACCAGCTGAAATTGATCGAAATCCTGCACCTTGTCAGTGCAAATTAATAACAGCTGGTTCAGTCCCAACTTATGGCCTATAAAAAGGTCTCTCATTACCAAGGTGTCACACAAGAAACATCTCATAAAGGGCAAAAGCTAAGCAAAGAGCTCTCCCAAGATCAATCTTATTGTTGCAAAACATACTGATGGCATTGGTTATACCCCCGTTACATTAGTGCACAAATGAGCCTGAATGCTGTATGAATGAGGATTTGAAGGACAGTTGTGCAAATTTGAGCTGCACTTGAATGCTTCGTACAACATTCTTACAGCAGTCGGCACATTCGTGCGGCCAGAGCACATGCACTCTATATTTGTGTTTCGGTCATGTTGGAAACAAATCGAACGGTGGTCGAGTTGCAGTCGTACCACATTCTGCTGCTTTAGATCGAGGGGCAACTACAATCATCCTTTATAGTTTTATTTTATTCCTCTTTTGACAGATATGTGTCAGAAATGATTATAAATGGATCATTAACATAATACAGTGACATAGTTGGCCCCATGGTTGATCTACTGTGAAATTGGGGCACCAGCGCTTTTACAGGCCTCCTGCGCCCCTCCTGCACCTTTCAGTTCAGCCGGGGGTAACAGCTGATTGAAGCGCTGTGCTGTGCGTGTAGCTAGTTCATCACACATGCCGTTATGTGGATGAACCAGTGTGTGTGGTCAGAACAAGCTGATCGCGCTGCCGCATGTGCCTGTGCTCATGACAGCTGATTGAAGCACTGCATGAGTGGCAGCCTGGATCATCCACACACCCCACTGTGTGTGTGTGTGTGTGTGTGTGTGTGGGGGGGGGGGGGGGGGAGTGGTCAGCACAGCTGACTGAACCACTGAGTGTGCATGAGACTGGAACAAGTGTGCTCAGCTGGATGTGTGCGTTCTCATAAACAGCTGATCGCTTTCCTGCACATGCGCCTGTGTCACACAGCTGATTCTCTGGTGGGTAACAGAGAAAGAGAGAGAGAGAGAGAGAGGGAAGAGAGAGAGAGAGAGGAGAGAGAGAGAGAGAGAGAGAGAGAGAGAGAGAGAGAGAGAGAGAGGGCGCATGTGCCACGAGATGGAGGGGGTGCTGATGCTTTAATGTCAGGACCTGCCTTACCTCTCATATTTTATTCAATATATCGACTGCTGTGGGTCATACAGGGTTCCCTGTACATGGGTTCACTGCATTGCACCGTGACTAGTGGCTATTACCGGTAATAATGGCTGTGAGTGTGCACGTCGGTGATCAGATGTCCGTAATAATCTGATCACACATGTAGTCTTGTGATCCAATGGTCAGGGGACCCTGTTTATATGTAATTAAGCGGTCCATGGGTTGGATGTCATTCAACACCTAACAATGGGACACAGCAGGTCTTCAACAGAGTGGACCACAGTGCTTGCTCTGACAGCCCCCCCCCCCCCAGCTTGCCTTCCACCCAGACCTTAGGTGGCAGTCTTTGTCTTTTTTTTTAAATTTTATTCTGTTGTGTCTGTGTTGTTCCCGCATTTGACCTACACTCTAGGCAGTTGACCTGGATTTGGGAGCTGCTGCACTCCTAATGTGTGCGACTCATTCGAGCCGGCTTTGAATCACATTTTGGGTATTTGAATGACATTCATACACAGCTGTCAGTCCTGTATAAATGAAGCTCTAATTCTGTTTGTTTTTCCCATGCATGTGATTCGTATTGCATTCATGCTCTAGTGTGATGGGGCCATTACAGAAGGATTTTTAAACTTCTGAATGTTTCAGTGAATACTGTGGGGCCATAATTTGCAAGTGGAAAGAGCATTTCACCATAAACTGGCCACAACCAGGTGCTCCTTGCAAGATTTCTGAAGGGGGATTGAAAGGAATTATCAGAAGAGTTGTCCAAGAGCCAAGGACCACTTGTGGAGAGTAACTGAGCAATTGTTTCAAAGTAAACAATCAGTAATGCACTCAACCACCATGGCCTGTACGCACACTCACCACACCAGGCTTCATTGCTGAAGAAAAAGCATGTTGTAGCTCTTTTAAAGTTTGCTGCACAACATTTAGATAAGCCTGTGAAATATTGGGAGAAGGTAGTCTGGACAGATGAGACCAACATTGAACTCTTTGCAAGCCGTAATACACCATGTTTGGATGCCAAATGTCACTGCAGATCACCCCAAAAACATCATACCAATAGTGAAGTTTGGAGGTGAAACATCATGGTGTGGGGCTATTTTTCAGCAGACAACACTGACAACCTTCATATAACTGAAGAAAGGATGAATGGAAAACTGTGCTGTGGCATTCTTGATAAAAATCTGCTGTTATCTACCAGGATGATGAAGATGAAAGGAGGGTGGACATTTCAGCAAGACAGTGATCCCAAACACACAGCCAAGGAAACTTACAGTTGGTTTCAGTGGATGAAAAATATAACGCAATGCTAAAATACCCTTGGCTATATGAGTATTGTCTTCTTTATAATTTGCTGTTGTTTAACCCTCTGGGGTCTGAGGTCATTTTTTGGACAGTTCACTTGCTTGGCATAAATGTTTTATTATTGCTATTAACAGCTCTCCCTGCATCCCACAATCAAGTTTTATGTCTCTTTTTTTTCAGGACAACCTGTGCTTTCAGAGTATATATGTTTCTGTTGTGTTTTATAAGTGTAATAAAGGTTTACAATCAAAAATAGGCAAGGAAAAAATAAAGCGAAAAATAATTTTCCACACACATTTATTCAAAACACACAGCAAACTATAATAAACAACTGTTTTGACACTTTATAAAGGTATTTTGAGGTCTTGTGTGAAAGTCTGCGGAGTTAACTTTTCAGCAAAAAAAGTAAGTTTCTATCTCATATCATTTAAAAGTTATTTATAATTTAGTAAAGCTTGGTCTTAGCCGTCGTATACGACGGTGTCGAGCCCAGAGGGTTAAAGTGTAGGTAACACGGTATGTAATTTTTAAAAAAGTATTTAAGACAAAAATTAAACAACAGTTTGACATTTATTCTTTCCTGGTGCACAGTTACTGAAGAGATAAATATTTCTTTTTGAACTGTGTGCCACTAAAAACCAGGAACTTCCCAGCGAGTCCCGACATTGGCAAAGAAGCAGAAAGTGGCATCAGCGCCAGAACCATTATCTTAATAGCCCCATTAATTTAAGGATTTTTACAAACTACTGAGAGCCCCGTTTCCACTGAGTGGTTCCGGTCGGTGATACACGTTTTTTATACGTATCAGAACGGCTCATTCTCGCCAACAGAATCCTTTTGATTGGCAGGTGGAGCACTTTATCGACGGGCGCGCTCGCACGGTGTCGGCAGCTTCTCCACAGTCTTAACTTGCAGCGCAAACAGGAGAGACTCGACCCATCGGCCACAGACACAATGAACGGATTACACCTGTAGTCAAGGTTAGCCATCTTTGAACTTGTCCAAGGTCTGTGTCCCGAGAATGTTCCTAGTGAATTTGAAGACTCTGGCAGTAATAGACAGACAGACAGACAGACAGACAGACAGACAGACAGACAGACGCAAAGTCTTGCTAGAATGGGTGCTAGAATGGCTCAGACAATCTCCTAACGTGAAGATTGTGTGGAAGAATGAGCTAAAATCACACCTGAGCAATGTGTGCAACTAGTTCCTCTATACAAGATAAATGGCATAGGTAACATAATTATTATGCAATTCAAACAATATACTTTATGTATTTTAAATAAATACTGTCATTATTATTGATTTAGAGTAATTATATTTTATTAATACTAAATACATAAAGCTGAGGATTATGTATTTCAAATAAATAGGATTTATTACAGTAATGAATATGCATCATGTAAGGTTTATTTGGTAGGTTTGTATTAAAATTATCTAAAAAAAGTAAATGGGGATTTGTCATCTAATAAAATTACATAAATCTTAAAAGTTAGGGTTAAATATATCTATGAGTGTAAGCGTGTTCAATACTTTTCCCTGTGTGATTCCATTTTATTACACATAACTTAATTTCTGTACTTATTTGTTTTGGTTTCCTTGCATGTGTGGGTTACTTGAGTTGTTACCGACATCTGATGAAAATTTCACATCGGTAGGATTTTAGAAATCGTAAGAAAAATGGTCACGTGTTCAATACTTATTTTACCCGCCGTATATTGCATGGATGTAGTTTCTTTGAGTTGGGGTTACATAAATTTAATAGATGAAAATCCTGCTCAAAATTGAAGTTCATCTCATCATTTTTTTTTTTTTTGAGTGGAGCCTCATTCACATTTTTAAGATGCCATATTTAATTATTTGCTGTATCTCAAACAGCTATGATAATGTTCCCTGTAATGTTCCTGATCCACTCAACCTTTTTTCCCATCAAGAAATTTATGAACCTTTGTGGTCTACCAATGAAAGCTCACCTTGTAACCTGTTCCGTTTTAGCGTTTACAGTCTCATCCCTCTTAAAATGCATCTTTATGATGAAAATTGAATATTCTTGGCCATTATCCCATCTCCTGCGTAAAGAATCAAGATGTTCTCTGCATGGTTATGATGACAGCCTGTAGTTTCGACTAATTCGTCTTGGACTAAAGAGTGTCATCTTGAATGTTGTGGGTATTTCCTGTGCTCTCCCTGTTTTAGTACATGATATGGCACCAAAAACACAAGCTAATTACAAATTCACCTGCCTAAGTGCAGTCGACCTTAACAAAACAACAGTGAGGATAGGAAAAAAGATAAAATGGAAAAAAGAAAGAAAAGTGAAGCCTGAAGCTGTGAAAATGTAACTTAAGCGCTGACCTTGGTGGCCTAATGGCTCTAAATAGCAGCCGAATGTTGGTGTTGTCCAGAAAAGGGCAGCTCCTGCCTAAGGGTAATGGGTAAAGCTGGCTCTGGAGCTGTGAAGAGGTGTGGTGGTGGTGGTGGGTGGGGGGGGGGGGCTGTAAAATGGATTAGGAGGCTGACTGGATTGTGTAGCAGGGATGTGTTTTGTGACCATGAGATGCTCTGCATAACCGTTCCCCCTCCGATGGAACCGTAACAGGACCACAATAAAGTGCCCTGGTTTTTAATTGAATGTGGGCGAGGAAATGTCTCGTTCCGTCCACCTTGCTCTTTGGGGAGGGTGCAGCAGTGTGCAATTTATAGCTGGACAGTTTCCACAGAGCACTTAATCAGGCTTTCGCTTTCCTGCTTCTGACATTACAAGGTATCATTAACTGGGAATAAAAGAGGATAAAAGCAGCAGGAAGCTTCAGTAAAAAGCCAAAATGGTTTTGATCCTGTGATTGTCGAATGGCTTAGCCGAGCCAAAGCAGTCTGTCTTACGTGGCGTCTTCTGGAAATGCCCTTTTAATTGAGCGATCTTACCCATCAGCCCCCTGACAAACAGCAAGGATAGCCTTCTACCTATCAGGGTGTGACACTGGATACAGAGCAAGGCTTTCAAGAGTAAGGATGGGCTACATAGACTTCAAATTGTCATGATTTTTCATGGTATTTTTGTTGGTATAGAAATAAATGATGACACAAAATAGAAAAATAAATAAATAGAAAATAGTACAACTTGGTGATTGCAGTCCACCGGACCTCCAAATGGTAAATGGACTGCATTTATATAGCGCTTTTCCATCTGCATCAGAGACTCCAAGTGCTTTACAATAATGCCTCACATTCACCCCGATGTGAGGGTGCTGCCATACAAGGTACTCACTACACACTGGGAACAGCTAGGGGATTAAGAACCTTGCCCAAGGGCCCTTAGTGATTTTTCTGGTCAGGCTGGGATTTGAAACAAGGATCCTCTGATCTCAAGTCCAACGCTTAACCATGAGACCATCACCTCCCCTAACCTCCAAACAGTTGTGTGAGGTGGAAATGGATGCCTCCATTGCTAAAAACCACAGTTTGATAAGCTGTGCATATTTTAAAGAACCAGACATCCAAAGTGTGTACTTGAAGGTGTCCAAAGTACAATCAGGGAGCACCGGAGGGACCATGGACAGGAAAAAATATATAATGGAAGGATTGATGTGCTATGTGTGTCCAGAAACTATAATCCATTGCAACATTTTGATTTGGTTTGATCATTTATACAGAGAAATTAAATAATTTGGTCCACACATTCACATGCACGCATCTGTCTGAGCACACAAAACCTATTCAGTACTCAATAAATATATTTTTTGTAATTGTCCAGAAAATCACATAATAATGGCTCTCATGCTGTCACTCTTAATTTAGCGCCCTGTGTACACGCTCAACACAGCACAATACACAAACTAATCAAACATAGAAACTAATTAGCCACATTGTGCAAATAAATTGTATATTGTGCCTACCAAATAGCATTTAGATCATTGTGAATTCATGCATATTTGCTCATCTCACTCTGGACTTGTGCATTGAGTGCAGTTTAGACCAAGCTGCTCTGCAGGGGGCGCTCCCTCCACCCTCCCACTCTGCACTGAGCGTATATGAATGCACACCAACACATTATTCCATCATTCTGCAGCATGTGGATGCATTTATGATATGGCACTGTCACCTTGTATGAATATTTAATTTATGGTTGGCTTAAAGCAGGGGTTCCCAATCCAGTCCTCAAGGACTCCCGACCTGCACATTTTCCATCTCTTCCTGCTCTGCTACAAACTGATTTGTTAATTCAGGTGTCTGTTAGGAGTTGATTAGCTGTGCACCTGAATTACCAAATCAACGTGTACCAGAGCACAGAGAGATGGAAAATGTGCAGGTTCAGGGGTCCTTGAGGACCGGATTGAGAACCCCTGGCTTAAAGGACATGTCGCATCAAAATCACAACAATTTAGATTTAAGATGTTAGTGACCATCCTATGATACACTGGGATTACTTTGTGCACTTTCGTGACCTTTTTCAAAGTATATAGCATTTGCAACAAACAGCTAAGGACACTGCCAAAAATAAAGTACTCCTGAGTACTTAAGTGTTTCTGACAGTGGTGACGTAGCTTTTAGAGACATCCCAGTGCACGCTTGAATGAAATGTATTTGCTAACATTCAGAACTGAGCCACAGATTAATTGCAAAGTTTACATAAGTGTGATGTTGTGTTATGATGACTCATTTTTAAGTGATAACTGTTAATTTTGATGCACTCATGGTAAAAACAACAGCTGTGAGAAGATTTAGTGCACCTGCACGGCCATTAGTCATAAATGCAGCCTGTTATAAACAGTTACTGCTCGAGGATCAGCTTTGTGCATGCTTATAAATGTTGTCATGAATATAACTGTGAAAAATATAAAAATACATCTGTGTGATTAGGCAGCCTGTGAAAAACATTGTGGAGACATTCCCCGTCCATGTTCACAGCGGCCGTAAAACAGCTGAGAGGTGCGTGTTAAAACATCGTGCTGCTGCGCACACATCTAGATCCAAATTCCGACAGACTCTATCAAAATAAAATAAAAATAAAGCCTACCAGCTCCACTGATGAGAAAAAAATGCAAAGCAGGAAAAAACTGAACAGGACACTCACCCAATTTTAAAATGATTTCCAAGATTAAATATGTAAAGTTCACACCATCAAGAAAGCCCCCCATCCACGCATCGCATTCGCAATTGCCAGTCGGAGAACAATGGAGGTCTACTACAAGCCCTCACACACATATTGCCAGCCAGAGAACATGTCCAGGCCCACGATAAGCCCCCTCACACGTATTGCCAGCCACAGAATGTGTCCAGCTCCACTATATATATATACTCAACAAAAATATAAACGCAACACTTTTGGTTTTGCTCCCATTTTGTATGAGATGAACTCAAAGATCTAAAACTTCTTCCACATACACAATATCACCATTTCCCTCAAATATTGTTCACAAACCAGTCGAAATCTGTGATAGTGAGCACTTCTCCTTTGCTGAGATAATCCATCCCACCTCACAGGTGTGCCATATCAAGATGCTGATTAGACACCATGATTAGTGCACAGGTGTGCCTTAGACTGCCCACAATAAAAGGCCACTCTGAAAGGTGCAGTTTGTTTTATTGGGGGGGGATACCAGTCAGTATCTGGTGTGACCACCATTTGCCTCATGCAGTGCAACACATCTCCTTCGCATCATCCGTGAAGAGAACACCTCTCCAACGTGCCAAACGCCAGCGAATGTGAGCATGTGCCCACTCAAGTCGGTTACAACGACGAACTGGAGTCAGGTCGAGACCCAGATGAGGACGACGAGCATGCAGATGAGCTTCCCTGAGACGGTTTCTGACAGTTTGTGCAGAAATTCTTTGGTTATGCAAACCGATTGTTTCAGCAGCTGTCCGAGTGGCTGGTCTCAGACGATCTTGGAGGTGAACATGCTGGATGTGGAGGTCCTGGGCTGGTGTGGTTACACGTGGTCTGCGGTTGTGAGGCTGGTTGGATGTACTGCCAAATTCTCTGAAACGCCTTTGGAGATGGCTTATGGTAGAGACATGAACATTCAATACATGAGCAACAGCTCTGGTTGACATTCCTGCTGTCAGCATGCCAACTGCACGCTCCCTCAAATCTTGCGACATCTGTGGCATTGTGCTGTGTGATAAAACTGCACCTTTCAGAGTGGCCTTTTATTGTGGGCAGTCTAAGGCACACCTGTGCACTAATCATGGTGTCTAATCAGCATCTTGGTATGGCACACCTGTGAGATGGGATGGATTATCTCAGCAAAGGAGAAGTGCTCACTATCACAGATTTAGACTGGTTTGTGAACAATATTTGAGAGAAATGGTGATATTGTGTATGTGGAAAAAGATTTAGATCTTTGAGTTCATCTCATACAAAATGGGAGCAAAACCAAAAGTGTTGCGTTTATATTTTTGTTGAGTGTATATATATATATATATATGCTATTGTGTGGACTATTTTTTCATGTAGTTGTTCACAAAGTGGTGATCCTTGCCCCATCTTTGCTTGTGAACGGCTGAGCCTTTTGGGGATGCTCCTTTTATACCCAGTCATGACACTCACCTGTTTCCAATTAGGTGTTCTTTGAGCATTCAACTTTCCCAGTCTTTTCTTTCACCGTGCCAACTTTTTTGAAATGTGTTGCAGGCATCCATTTCAAAATGAGCATATATTTGCACAAAAACAACAAAGTTTTTCAGTTTGACCATTAAATATCTTGTGTTTGTGGTGTATTCAATTGAATATAGGTTGAAGAGGATTTGCAAATCAGTGTATTCTGTTTTTATTTACATTTTACACAATGTCCCAACTTCATTGGAATTGGGGTTGTAATCAAATATGGGAACTAATTAATCAAATCATGCAAATAAATTTTATCTGTCCTCTGCAGGTGACTCCAGATGGGAAATTACAATCAAAAGCAATTCCTTGAAAGGTCAGCAGAAGCCAATGAGGCAGAAGCCTGATGTGATTTACAGGGCTCCATAATTCATGTCATGTTATTGTGCATGGCATCAGAAACAAGCTTTTATTAACCAGCAGTATCTTTTTTTTGTTCATCAATAAAGAGCTTGAGTGGGGTATGGAAATGAAGTGCTCCACAGTCATTGACAGGAATTGAGTGGGGTGTGGATAAGTGGCCTGCAGGTGCAGGGTTCGAGTGTCCATATGTCGGATCCACTTCACATGATGTAATGGATCTAATCGCAAAGTGGACCTGGAAGAGTAGCATTGGCGTACTTTTAGTGATTAACAGAGCAAGATGCAAGCAGGTTTTATTCGTGCAGCTTTGTCCGCTCATGCCAGGCAATTTGTTTGAAGTGCGTGTGGGTGTTTGATGCTGGTGTCAGATTTTGTTGAGCATTTCTGTTCCACTGCTCAGTTTGGCTCAGCTGTATTTAGGATATTGATGAAAAGGGATGGGGACAAAACATGGCTTTTTCACTATCTGACTGCATTGTCTGTGTCATTGGGCTTTCAAAGTGTTTTATCAGCATGCTGCAAAATGGTGGTGTGAAATTTGCTGTGCAGGCTTTACTGAATTGGCAGTCATGCAAGTCTATTCTTCTCAAGATGTCTGGCTCAGGGGTGTGGAATTTTCACCATTCTTACTTTGCTTGCAACGTATTTCTTAGTTAAAGAGACCCTCTATGTGTATCTTATTGGGCCTTCGGTCATAGAAGGATCCTTTTATCCTTTACAACTATCTTGTTTCTCACTTATGTCAGGAGGCTTTGAAGTATGACATTAATATGTAAAACTGCTACAGGCGGCTTACTGAATAGCTTAGTCCTATTACAGATGTATTACTCAGATAAACCCACATGCTACATAGAATTACAATAAATGCAGTGTTGCCATTGTTTATGGATGTGTACTGTGCATCCGGTAAGTATTCACAGCGCTTCACTTTTTCCACATTTTGTTATCTTACAGCCTTATTCCAAAATGGATGAAATTAATTTTTTCCACAAACGTCTACACATAATAACCCATAATGACAATGTGAAAAAGTTTTTTTTTTTTTTAGATTTTTGCAAATTTATCAAAAAAAAAAAAAAGAAAAAAAGAAATCACATGTACAGTACATAAGTATTCACAGTATTTGCCATGAAGCTCAAAATTGAGCTGATCGGGGTTGAAGGGCCTTTGTCAGGGAGGTGGCCAAGAACCCGATGGTCACTCTGTCAGAGCTCCAGCATTCCTCTGTGGAGAGAGTAGAACCTTCCAGAAGAACAACCATGTCTGCAGCAATCCACCAGTCAGGCCTGTATGGTAGAGTGGCCGGATGGAAGCCACTCCTTAATTAAAGGCACATGGCAGCCCACCTGGAGTTTGTCAAAAGGCACCTGAAGGACTCTCAGACCATGTGAAACAAATTTCTCTGGTCTGATGGTGTGAATGCCAGGCATCATGTTTGTTAGAAACCATGCACCATCCCTACAGTGAAGCATGGTGGTGGCAGCATCATGCTGTGGGGATATTTTTCAGCAGCAGGAACTGGGAGACTAGTCAGGATTGAGGGAAAGATGAATGCAACAGTATACAGTGACATCCTGGATGAAAACCTGCTACAGAGTGCTCTTGACCTCAGACTGGGGCGTCAGTTCATCTTTCAGCAGGACAGTGACAAGGTCCTTAATCCTCAGTTGCTCCCGATGTGTAGTGAGCGCCTTGCATGGCAGCACCCTGACATCAGTGTGTGTGTTTGTGTGAATAGGTGAATGCAGGCATAATTCTAAAGCACTTTGAGCATCTGATGCAGATGGAAAAGCGCTATATAATGCAGCCTATTTCAAGCTTGTGGCATCATATTCAAGAAGACTTGAGGCTGTAATTGCTGCAATATGCATCAACAAAGTGTTGAGCAAAGGGGGGTGAAAGACTTATGTACATGTGATTTCTTAGTTTTTTCATTTTTTATAAATTTGCTAAAATAAAAAAAAAAAAAATCATGTTATCATTATGGGGTGTTATGAGTGGAATTTTGAGGGGGAAAATGAATTACTCCATTTTGGAATAAGGCTGTAAAAGTGAAGTGCTGTGAATACTTCTTGGATGCACTATATGTGGAGCGGAGCTGCAGACTTTAATTATTGATGTAAAAAGTGTCCTCTAAAATGCAATGGTAATGTAAAAGTGAATATATGGATGAAAGAGCCCATCCCATTTTGTTTCACATGATGCTTAAAAATCTTTATTTGTTATCATCTTGTATATCTCCAAATTACACTCAACAAAAATATAAACGCAACACTTTTGGTTTTGCTCCCATTTTGTATGAGATGAACTCAAAGATCTAAAACTTTTTCCACATACACAATATCACCATTTCCCTCAAATATTGTTCACAAACCAGTCTAAATCTGTGATAGTGAGCACTTCTCCTTTGCTGAGATAATCCACCCCACCTCACAGGTGTACCATATCAAGATGCTGATTAGACACCATGATTAGTGCACAGGTGTGCCTTAGACTACCCACAATAAAAGGCCACTCTGAAAGGTGCAGTTTTATCACACAGCACAATGCCACAGATGTCGCAAGATTTGAGGGAGCGTGCAATTGGCATGCTGACAGCAGGAATGTCAACCAGAGCAGTTGCCCGTGTATTGAATGTTCATTTCTCTACCATAAGCCGTCTCCAAAGGCGTTTCAGAGAATTTGGCAGTACATCCAACCAGCCTCACAACCGCAGACCACGTGTAACCACACCAGCCCAGGACCTCCACATCCAGCATGTTCACCTCCAAAATCGTCTGAGACCAGCCACTCGGACAGCTGCTGAAACAATCGGTTTGCATAACCAAAGAATTTCTGCACAAACTGTCAGAAACCGTCTCAGGGAAGCTCATCTGCATGCTCGTCGTCCTCATCGGGGTCTCGACCTGACTCCAGTTCGTCGTCGCAACTTCACACAGCCATTGAAGAGGAGTGGACCAACATTCCACAGGCCACAGTTGACAACCTGATCAACTCTATGTGAAGGAGATGTGTTGCACTGCATGACGCAAATGGTGGTCACACCAGATACTGACTGGTATCCCCCCCAATAAAACAAAATTGCACCTTTCAGAGTGGCCTTTTATTGTGGGCAGTCTAAGGCACACCTGTGCACTAATCATGGTGTCTAATCAGCATCTTGATATGGCACACCTGTGAGGTGGGATGGATTATCTCAGCAAAGGAGAAGTGCTCACTATCACAGATTTAGACTGGTTTGTGAACAATATTTGAGGGAAATGGTGATATTGTGTATGTGGAAAAAGTTTTAGATCTTTGAGTTCATCTCATACAAAATGGGAGCAAAACCAAAAGTGTTGCGTTTATATTTTTGTTGAGTATAAAATGGCATATAATTATGATAAACTGATTGTGAGGCACCAGGTCAAGACAAAAAAGTGAGTTTGTTTTGCTGAGGTAATATGCTGTAGTGTGCAAAGGCTTTAGGCACCCAGAGTTAGGCAAACACAGCTGCAAATGATCATGTTAAATATTAAAATTATTGTGAAAAAAAACAATGGTTTATGAGGTCCTATGACTTATATATGAAAAAAATCACAGGTAAATACAACCCAATTTTGCTTTTGATTATCCTTAAAGTTGAAATTTATCACATTTCATTTATAAATATTTACCAGGTTTTCAGAATTTGTAATGCTTTTTTAATGCATTACATGTGCCTAAAATATTTGCACAGTACTGTGTGTGTGTGTGTGTGTGTCTATATATATATATATATATATATATATATATATATATATATATATATATATATATATATATATATATATGAGGTCTGTTAGAAAAGTAACAGACCTTTTTATTTTTTGCAAAAACTATATGGATTTGAATCATGTGTGATTGCATCAGCCAAGCTTGAACCTTCGTGCGCATCCGTGACTTTTTTTCACGCCTGTTGGTTGCGTGGTTCGCCTGTGAGCACGCCTTGTGGGAGGAGTGGTCCAGCCCCCTCGGCGGATTTTCATTGTCAGGAAATTGGCTGATCGACTGCCGCTTTGCTTCATCAAAATTTTTCAGAAAGTGTGAGAGACAGCCAAGTGGAAACCATTTGGAAAATTCAGATGGCTTTCGGTGAAGATCTTATGGGGATCACACAGATTAAGGACAATTACAACTGGATTAAAGACGGCCCACAGCGGCAGATGGCACGCCGCACACCGAGCGGCGATCGACAGGCTCAAACGACCAGATCATTTCCAAAGTGAATGCTTTGTTGATCCGGGACGTCGTCTGACTACCAGAGAAATGGCAAGACAGCTGGACATAGCACTTTTTCGGCACATTCCACTGTTACAGGAGTTTTTGTAATGGAAAGAGGAGCGGAGAAATTCACCACGGAGCCGCTCATGGCGCCGTCCTGTTGGTCTCACAGGACAAGCCCTAACATGCCCAGCTCTTGCACCATTCAGAAGATTCAGACGGCTGTCGGTGGCTTTTCAGTCGTGTGACTATCCGAGAAATTGTGGACGAGCTGGACATGCCACAACATGTCCTGTGACGCTTCATCACGGCGTTGCTTTTTGTTCTGTGCCCTGCGCCTCCGTCCCAATGCGCGAATTCCTCCGCACGTCATTTCATGACAAAAAAACTCCTGTAACAGTGGAATGTGCCATTCATTTCCAAAGTAAACGTTTTGTTGATCCGGGACGCCGTCTGACTACCACAGAAATGGCAGAAGAGTTTGACATCAGCACTTTTTCGGCATGTTTCGGCATGAGTTTTCGGCAAAACTCACGCATGCGCGTGAAGGTTCAAGCTTGGCTGATGCAATCACACATGATTCAAATCCATATAGTTTTTGCAAAAAATAAAAAGGTCCGTTACTTTTCTAACAGACCTCATATAGTCCCTCCAGCTGGAGGGACTGCATCTCTCGGCTGGCTTGGGAACACCTTGGGGTTCCCCCAGAGGAGCTGGGGGAGGTGTGTGTGGATCGGGAGGTCTGGGCGGCTTTGCTTGAGCTGCTGCCCCCGCGACCCGACTCCAGATAAAGCGGAAGAAAATGGATGGATGGATGGATGGATGGATGGATGGATATATATATATATATATATATATATATATTTTTTTTTTTTTTGTTTAAGCGTAATTGGGCCTCATGTATCAACGTTGCGTATGGCGATATTTGAGCGTATATGGGGTGTACGCCAAAACGGCTGTGCTACTTGGCATTTTTCAATGTGGTCGTTGGCGTACGCTGCGCTGAAAATATACACCAGGTCGAGAGGTGGCGTAAATTATACACCAAAATGAACCAGCGCTGGAATCCACATAAAAATGAAGATGATCAACATGATAAACAGTGCCATTATACAAATCAGTGCATATGTTACATAAATAACACTTTCCTGATTATACTACATAATAATCAATACAAATCCCGCCTTTGCGGGATTGTTATGGAGCACGATCCGTGGTCACAGCGCTGACTGCAAAGAAAGCGCTGCTCGCCGCTGAGCTTAACTTCATGTGGTGTGATCATTTTAGACAATGGAACTGATAATAACAACTGTAGTTTCGTTATTCCCTTAATTCGCCCATGCTGCAACCAGGTTTTGTCGTCTCCATTCGGTTGTCACAATAAAATAAATACAGAAATACATTTAACAAATAAATAAATCTGACAGATTAGGCGTGTCTTATTAATTGAGCGAGCAAATATCCACGTCAAGAATTATTGACATGTGAAAAGAGAATACAGTGGTCCCTCGCTATAACGCCGTTCACCTGTCGTGGCCTCGGAGTCTCGCGAAGTTTTTAGTCCAATTTTGCATGCCTCTTTTTTTTTTTTTACACTGTTCTGTGTATCTGTTTATAAGAATGTTGTTGCCCAGAAGAGAAAAGAGCACCAACAACTACTCATAACTGTGTTTGTCACATGGAAACAGACACCTGCAGCCAGGTGTGCGTGGAAAAAGGTGCGGTGTCAGGACGCAGAGGCGCGATCTGTGAAATACTGGTCAGTCACTATTAATAATTTCTTATGTGTCCGACCTCGTACGTTGATCGTTAAAATTAAATTTGTTAGTTCTAAATGCCATCATAATTATTTATAGGAAAACGTTCTATTTTTATTTCTCAAACAAATGTTTGGGCCTGAAACAGTTTGGTCTTATTTTCCTACTAAGGTTTGAACTTTGAGAGTGTTTACACACGAGAGAAAAGTGAGAAAATGTTCATGCCTGATTGAGAAAGTCTATAAACTGTGTATAAAGTGGTTTTACAGCTTTGAAACGTCTATAATAATTGTAAAAAATAACACTGACTTCGTCGCGGTTTTGCGTATTACGGGCTATTTTAACTCCAGCGATTAATGAGGGATCACTGTAACACTTTATTGATTATATACTACAAAACAGTTGATACGACGGCTGCTTTTGACGCTGTATTGGCATGCGTCGTGATTGGTGGAGTTCTTTTTCATTGCCGTCTCCTGGCTTCCATGTCGTAAAATGAGGGTGTGTATGAAGCGGAGTCTGAATATTTATGGGCGTGTTTATTATAATTACGATCTTTTCCACCCGCCGCATTTATCAAGATCACGTCAGGCGTACGCCAGAAATGGGCAGGTGCGCACTGCTTGATACATGTCATGGCGACTTTGGTGTATTTCAAGTTTACGCCGTAAATTTATGCCACAAGTGCGCAACATTGATACATGAGGCCCATTGTGACATGTGCTGACATGATTAATGTGAATATGGTTAATGTTCCTGACTGCTGTACACTTCACTGCCCTGTCAAAAACCTTGAAAGTTCGAGTGTCGTCCCCACTAAAGTAATTATAAATTTGGAGGAAGGCCACCATCAGATTCTTGTCACTGATGCTGATAAATTTCAGCTCTTGGTTACTGAAGGCTGGGAGTTGATCCTGGAACCAGCTCAGGGGGATTACATCATCCTGATGAGTCTGGCTGACTGTTATGAACTTTGTGAACTTGGCCTGTTGTTGTTACAGTGATATGGGATTTCGCTGTGTGGCATGGCATTGTCAACCATATTTGTTATGAGATGTTTGAGTGCAAATGTGAATGATGTAGGTGTATTAATTTGTAAAATGGTCTATTCACTCTTTCAGCATCAAGGGGTGGAGTTTGCATATAACTTGCAAAGGTCTCCACCATTTAAGGTCCACCCTACTTGTACCAAAAAATGGGTGACCTCAAGTCAAGGAAAAAACATTGTTTAAAGAAAAGTCTAATTAAGAAATTAAATTGAAAGTGAATTAAGTCTAATTTGTCATTTATTTTTTCAGAAAATATTTTAATAACCAAGTTTTTACAGTGACAATGCCACTATTCATTAGAATTTTATTTTTAGTATCACTGCTTAGGTTTTTTGTTTAGCTCCATAGTTATTTTTTAGGTAAATTGTTTATTAAGTCATTGGAAGAAATTTAGCTTCAACAGTTCAACAATGCATAACAAGTGTGTTATTATTTCTATTCATGACAATTTTTTTAAATAAAATTTTTTTACTTAATTATTTTCTGCACATTTGTTCTCCATTTACTGTATTTTTCAATTTAAATTTACTTGCTCTTTTTGGGGTCAAGGGCAGGCAGGGTCTACATATAATCTCCACACGTTCCCTCCCTTGAAGAACTGAGGATCATTTTAAAAGATGAAATGCATGCCATTTATAGAAGTTATATTTTGTGTGTTTTTTTTTTATTTTTTATTTTTTTTTTTTGGGGGGGGGGTTATGTTTTTACTTCATGGTTTCTATATGGTTCTGTGTGATTTATGTCATTTTAGTGTGTGTGTGTGTGTGTGTGTGTGTGTGTGTATGTGTGTGTGCATGTGTGCACGTGGCATAGGAGGACTGGATTGTAAATACTGTTTTGCCACCTTAAGTGGTACCAATTAGGCCAAAATTGGCTTTGTCTCATGGACAACTGTAATTTGAAGATGGATTTTACTTTCACGGTTAATAACTGAAGTCTTTATTTTAGCTTCTTGGTATTAGCAGCCATTAGATTCAATCATATAGCTTAGTATGTTTCCATTTAATGAATTTCTTCATAATGTTTCATCTTCAAAGCTGATGTGTCGTACTAACATACAGGAACTCAAATAGTAAGTTCAATCTTTGGAAACAAGTGATGCTAAAAAGTATTGTGCCAAGCATCATTCTTCCAAATGATAAAAATGAAAATGGACAGTGTTGTGTTTTAGCTCAATGCTGCCAGCTCTCTTATTTATGCTCTTTCTTTATTGTTACCAATCGATCACTGCACAGCAATTTTCTCTCTGAAGATCAATGACTTAATTGCAGTTTTTCTCTCTCTTGTTTTAACTGTGGCTAATTTCATTGTTCCAAATAAAATTCTGTCTGCTTCCTGCATATCATCCATCCTGAAATGCGACATTGTTTAGTGGGGAGGCGATGAGGGAGCTGCAGGCCGCCAGGGAACTAAAGGAGCTGTGTTCCTGTCAGCATAACTCAGGCGCATTTAGCACGCCGCTGCTACACCCCAAAATGTCAAGGACTTCAGTATAAAGAAGTAGCTCTCAGAACATGAGAGAGCCTGAGAGACGATACATTGATGATTTGTGGAAGTAACTGCTCCTACTTAAGCTCAGTGGTTTTACGTTAGCATAAGGACAAGGTGAGTTGGCATCCGTTTGTCCTCAGCCTCACTCCTAACAGGCTCAGGTGGGAGGTGTTGGAAGGGTGTGCGGTGCTCTGATAAGGAGCAGCCTGCTTCAGATTCAATGTGACATCCATGATGGTAAATAAATGTTAAAATGCAAAGCAAACATAAGAGGATGACTATAATTCCTGCAGGGCCGCAAAACAGACGTCTGCAAGTGTTAGAAGGTACGAGTCAGACTGCAAATATGAACTATGTGCAACTTGGAAGAAGTGTTGGGGTTAACACGTTTAAAGATAATTTATACGTTGTCCTCTCAGACACATTCATGTTTCGCTCCTGGAGGGAATATATGCAACATTAATTCAGGTGAGATTAATAGACCCAATTCATTATGTCTAGCATCACTCTGTCTTGACTGAGACACCGAGGAAGAGGGCAGCTGTATCTGGGTCAGTACTGGAGTGATTCTACTCCTGCTTCTCTCAGAGGAACTTTTCAGCAGCAGCTGCTAACTATGTGGCGTCACCTGCTAATCTGTGCTTCCTGTGTGGCGTGCCCCAAAGCAGTGTCCTGGGTCCTATTATAAGGCACATCTTCAGTACTTTTTATTAAGCCATTTAATACCACTGTTACAGGCACATGTGCTTACTGGCCAATTCATTAAGTACACCTGCTCAGTAATGTAAATGTCTAAACAGCTAATCACATGGCAGAAACTCAGTGCATTTATAGTGCATTTGAAAAGTATTCACAGTGCTTCACTTTTTCCACATTTTGTTATGATACAGCCGTATTCCAAAAGGGTATAAATTTATTTTTTCCTTCAAAATTCTACAGACAACACCCCATAATGACAACATGAAAAAAGTTTTTGTTTTTTGAATTTTTGCAAATTTATTAAAAATAAAATCTAAGAGATCACATGTATGTAAGTATTCACACCCTTTGCTCACTACTTTGTTGATGCACCTTTGGCAGCAATTACAGCATCAAGTCTTTTTGAATATGATGCCACAAGCTTGGCACACCTATCTTTGGGCAGTTTTGCCCATTCCTCTTTGCAGCACGCCTCAAGCTCAATAAGGTTGGGTGGAGAGCATCGGAGCACAGCCAGCAGACAGCACAGCTCTGACAGAATAACCATCAGGTGGTTCTTGGTCACCTCACCGACTAAGGCCCTTCTCCTGTAATCACTCAGTTTAAACGGGTGCTCAGCTCTAGGAAGACTCCCGGTGGATCTGAACTTCTTCCATTTACGGATGATGGAGGCCACTGTGCTCATTGAGACCTTCAAAGCAACAGAAATTATTCTGTACCCTTCCCTAGATTTGTGCCTTGAGACAATCCTGTCTCAGAGGTTTACAGACAGTTCCTTCACCTTCATGCTTGGTTTGTGCTCTGACATGCATTGTCAACAGTGGGACCTTATATGTAGACAGGTGTGTGCCTTTTCAAATCATGTCCAATCAACTGAATTTACCTCAGGTGGACTCCAGTTATGATGTAGAAACATCTCAATGATGATCAGTGGAAACAGGAGGCACCTGAGCTCAGTTTTGTGCTTCATGGCAAAGGCTGTGAATACTTATGCACATGTGATTTCTTAGTTTTTTATTTTTGAGAAATTTGCAAAAATGTAAAAAAAAAAATCACACTGTCATTATGGGATATTGTGTGTAGAATTTTGAGGGGAAAAAAAAGAATTTTGTCCATTTTGGAATAAGTGCTGTGAATACTTTCTGGATGCACTCTAGGCATGAAGACACAATCAACAGCATCTGGTGAAATTCAAGTAAAAGATCAGAATGGGGAATAAAAGTGCTTATTATTATTATTATTATTATTATGTTACTTTTAATGTGCTTGTTGGTGCCAGAATGACTAGTGCGAGTGTTTGAGAAACACAAAAATTTTGACAGAGAATGATCCAAAAAGAAACTTCCAGTGAGTGGCAATTCTCTGAGCAAAAATGATTTGTTGATCGCAGAGGTCAGAGAAGAAGGGCCAGACTGCTTCAAGTTGATGGATAGAAAAAGGGTGATTCAGTAATTCAATAGTAACTCAAATAACCACTTTTTATAACAAAGGTCTGCAGACAAGCATCTCTGAATGTACAACACATTGAACCATGAAGCAGATGCGCTACAGCAGAAAAAAAAGACCACATTGGATGCTCCGCCTTTCAGCTGAGGACAGTGGGCACAGATTCAACCACAATGGACAATGAAAGAGTCCTGATTTCTGCTGTGACATTCAGACAGAGTTCAGAATTTGGTGTTCAGCAGTTCAGTCTGGTGGTGTAATATGTGGTAGCTGTATGATGCTATCATGAACAATGAAAAAGAGGCTTTGGTTTAACTTAAAGTAGTTAGTTTGGCCTGCCTTATTTTTTCATCTTAGGGCCCTGTCCCACTGGCGTTTAGGAGGATTTGCGTATGGAATGCGCACAAAAGTGGCCCACATCGGCCAAACAACCGCAATAACCGTTTAACATTCCTGTATGAGTCGGCCGCCATCCGAACACGTCCGTGATCATCCGCAGAGGCACGCATGTCCGCAGCCAGGATTTTTGAGCGGCTCAAAAATCCTGCTGCGGATGAGATCTGCATCACTGCCTGAACACATACTGAAGACATACGCAGGACATACACAACCAACGCGCAGCATATCCCCTGTCAACCGCTGATATCCGCAACCGACGGGTTGGCACGGCTTGGCGGCGGACCAGGACAGCGTGCAAAACAGATATGACGCGTGCCCCTCATGGGGGCGCCTCCGCGGTCGCCTTCGCTTTTGTTCCCTGTTATATCCACTTTTCTTCCTCATGTATTCGCTGATCCACCCGGGACATTTGTCATTTCCGCCCACCTTTGTTGCGGACGCTCAGCTTTTGTCTCCTCATTTCATGCGCAAATCCTCCTAAACACCAGTGGGACAGGGCCCTTAAGTGAACTTGAAAATGTAAGTTGAGATAATTTATTATGATTGCAACACTGTGCCACGTCTTCTAATGTCATTATCAGGAGTGACTGATCTATGTTGGCAGTGCCGTTAATTGCACTACTGAACCATCTAAGAAGTCTGTGCTCCAGTATTTCTTTACTTAATTTATATGCCAGTACCATTATCAATAGTTAGCTTGGTAACATTAGCTGCAGTGATAGTGCCATGGTTATAGAGTGGATATGCTAGTCAAAGCTTTTAATACCCACAACCAAGCCACCCATTCTAGTGAGTGAGTGGTTTCATGTCTTCCCAGCATTTAAAATTTTAAATTTAACCTTTATTTAACCAGGTTAGTTCCACTGAGATCGAGATGTCTTTGGCAAGGGAGATCTGAGCAGTTGTAAAGTTTCCAGTTCACCTAACCTGCATGTCTTTAAATGTGGGAGGAAACCAGAGCACCTGGAGGAAACCCACACAAACACGGAGAGAACATGTAAACTACACAGAAAAAGGCCACAGGTGGAAATTGATCCCATGACCTTCTTGCTGTGAGGCAACAGTGCTAATCACTAAGACACCATGCTGTCATCTAGAGGCCATATTCACATCAGGATAAAGTATAAATAGGAAAGAGAATACCAAACCAGAAGAAAAAGCAGCTACACAGAAACATAACGGGTAAAAATCAAAATTTAAAAGTCACCACAGTTCGGTCTAAATCCAGCGAATAAATCAACCTAAAGATAGCAACAGTTAAAATGGTGTGAACAGACCAGCTGTTTTAAAAAGAAGATTGCAAAAGAAAAACATGTGAAAGAATGTATAGCTGCACGAATGTAATCTTGGCAAATGACGGCAAGGTCACCGCATTCGTGCAAGAAATGTGTGACCGATAAAGGGCCATTGCAGAAAATAGGGGCAAATTCACCTTTCAGCAACAGGAATGTGTAAAATGACTGGGGTACCTGAGCAATAAGGAGCTGGAGAAGGCCAATGGGATGCCCACGTTTCACCTGGCTGTGGCAGATAAATGGTTATTTTGGAGTTGTTAGCCTGAACTGGTTGTCTGCCTGGGTGGTTGCCATTCAGAATCCTTGGCAAATCACAGCTCCAGTGCATGCTCTCAGACTTCACTTGAAAGGTAGTCCAAAACAGTCTCCACCTCAGGAGGTAGAGCAGGTTTAGTTGCTTGATCAACCTTTTCATTTCCCTTTATGCCAACATGACTTTGTATGCAGTAAAATACAATATGGAAACAAGGAGGTCAAGGATATGAGTTCTTCAAAAACCTGAACCATCAACTACACTCAACAAAAATATAAACGCAACACTTTTGGTTTTGCTCCCATTTTGTATGAGATGAACTCAAAGATCTAAAACTTTTTCCACATACACAATATCACCATTTCCCTCAAATATTGTTCACAAACCAGTCTAAATCTGTGATAGTGAGCACTTCTCCTTTGCTGAGATTGTCAGGAACTGGGCCCGGTCACGGCAACTAAGCCCTTGATTTTCCTCTTTTCATGGTTTCTGTCTGCTTCAACATTGATTTATCAGTAATTTCCATCATGAGTTATTCTGTCATGTTTTTCTTGTCACTTTGTTCTTTTTGTTATGATTCACTAGTTATTTCATTTTCATCATAGTTGTCCTCAGTTTCATCATAGTCATTAACAGTTATTCTCTGTTCTGTTTTGATTTGTCACTTTGTTTTCTGTTACTTTTTACTTTGGCCTTTCATTCTGTTCTAGTTGTCAGTCATTGTTTATTTAGTTATCACTTGTTCCTCTTGGTTATAATATCTGTTGTACTGTTATGTCAGGATTTGTTTTGTTTATTGTTTGTTCGCAGCTTCTTCTTATGGTTGGTATTACTGCCTAGTTTTCTTTAGTCAGTTTTTGTTTAATGTCATTTTAGTATTTTGCTCCGTCTTGTATTCTAGTCCGTGTTGCCAGTTCTTGTTTAGGCTAGTCCTCATGTTCCTGTTTGACTCCTATTCAGTTGTAGCTCAGTTTTGTTTTTGCCTCTTGTTCCTACTTCACATCCTGCACCTGCTTTCATGTCCTTGTCTCACGCCCAGTTATTTATATTCACTTCACATCCTGCACCTGTCATGTTTTTCTCTCACTTTAACTCTGTCTGTTGTTTTCTTTCACTCACGCTCTGTGCACCTGTTCACATATCTTTGTCTTTTCTTCACTCCATCTTAAGTTGTCCTCCCTCACTGTCTTGCACAATGAAGTATCTTCGTTCACTAGCCACGCCTCCTTCTTGATTGTTCCTCACGTGCACCTAGTTAACTCCTGTCCTATTTAGTCTCCAACCAGCCATCACACCCTTGCTCGTTTGTTGTCTTTGCACTCTTACCAGCTCTGTATCTAGTCCTGTTTTTGCCGTGTATCCAGATCCTGCTTTGTGTTTTTTGACTTTGCCTTTTGCCTTGCCCATGATGTCTGTGTCTGCTCGTGCCTTTGAACACTGCTTGCCCATGACTGCGTTTTTGCCTGACCCTGTTTGTACTTCTGCCTCACCGACTGATCACTTGTGTGCCGAACCAGAGCCAGAATTAAAGACCACGATTTCTTCTTCATCCAGTAGTCTGAGAGTTTGCATTTTGGGTCCAAACACTTCGGAAGCCTGGCACCCGCCGGGCGTGACAGAGATAATCCATCCCACCTCACAGGTGTGCCATATCAAGATGCTGATTAGACACCATGATTAGTGCACAGGTGTGCCTTAGACTGCCCACAATAAAAGGCCACTCTGAAAGGTGCAGTTTTATCACACAGCACAATGCCACAGATGTCGCAAGATTTGAGGGAGCGTGCAATTGGCATGCTGACATCAGGAATGTCAACCAGAGCTGTTGCTCGTGTATTGAATGTTCATTTCTCTACCATAAGTCGTCTCCAAAGGCGTTTCAGAGAATTTGGCAGTACATCCAACCAGCCTCACAACCGCAGACCACGTGTAACCACACCAGCCCAGGACCTCCACATCCAGCATGTTCACCTCCAAGATCGTCTGAGACCAGCCACTCGGACAGCTGCTGAAACAATCGGTTTGTATAACCAAAGAATTTCTGCACAAACTGTCAGAAACCGTCTCAGGGAAGCTCATCTGCATGCTCGTCGTCCTCATCGGGGTCTCGACCTGACTCCAGTTCATCGTCGCAACTTCGCACAGCCATTGAAGAGGAGTGGACCAACATTCCACAGGCCACAATTGACAACCTGATCAACTCTATGCGAAGGAGATGTGTTGCACTGCATGAGGCAAATGGTGGTCACACCAGATACTGACTGGTATCCCCCCCCCCCCCCCCCCCAATAAAACAAAACTGCACCTATCAGAGTGGCCTTTTATTGTGGACAGTCTAAGGCACACCTGTGCACTAATCATGGTGTCTAATCAGCATCTTGATATGGCACACCTGTGAGGTGGGATGGATTATCTCAGCAAAGGAGAAGTGCTCAATATCACAGATTTAGACTGGTTTGTGAACAATATTTGAGGGAAATGGTGATATTGTGTATGTGGAAAAAGTTTTAGATCTTTGAGTTCATCTCATACAAAATGGGAGCAAAACCAAAAGTGTTGCGTTTATATTTTTGTTGAGTATAGTTACTGTTATTGTCATAATACAGGGTCTGCATACAAGATGATGAGTCAAAGAACATCACAAATTGCTTCTCAATTAAATGATTTATCATTGCTTAGCCTATAAACAAAGCAGTTATTGTAGCGGAATAGACAGAGGCGTTGAATCACAGCAATATCACCCCAAGGCGTTTCACACAGGTAAGGTCTAACAGAGACAACAGTGGTAAAGAAAACTCCCCCTGGTGTAGTCTTTCCCTGACTGTATATGCCCTGCACAAACAGCATCATCATCTTTAGAACCATCAGTAATTACAGGCATATACGAACAATAAAGGTCCCAAATCATAAGGCACTCTCTGAATGTAAGGGGATCAGTTTCACCTTTCTTGATAGATGACAGTTACAGATGAAGCCACGGTAAGTGGCTGGGCAGTGTCCTTATCAGGTCAAGTTCTATCTTTGCACCTTCCAAGTGTTGGTTTTATTGCTGATGGTATCCGATTGTCCACCTGAAGAACCACCATCCAGTCCGCAAATATATGTGTTAATCTTTCATATTCATGTGACCTAGCTTGTCAGCCTTAACTAGCTTGGTAACTTTGAGATAGGGCATGTTCAAGTTTCATTTATCCCACTCTGGTCCCACTGGTCTTACCCACACTCCACCTCTTTACCCATTTATGGGTTGGGCAGACTCAGCTGCTGCCAAAATTGCCACATAAATGGTCCCTTTCCTATGCATATATCCTCATATGCAGTCTATCCTTGATACTTGGCACGATGGGTTATGTTTGGGAACAAATGCCAATGCTGCACAACACCACACTACTAAATGAATCCTGAATCGTAACCACCCCTTATCCACCCCATCTTTGGAAAGTAATGATCGATCTGATATACTCAGTTGAAACTTAGCAACATGGAACTCAGAAAACAATTTCTTTGTTAGATTGCAAGTAGACATAATGAAAATATGACACATTTAGAAGGTTGAGCAACCAGTGGGAGTTGACCAAGTAGGCAAAATCTCCATTTCAACGAGGCTCTGAAGCCTTTCTAAATGCTAAGTGTTTTATAAAAATTGTTTCATTAGTCTTTCAGTAATCCTGCTACCCCACCCCACCCTACCCAAAAAAGTTAAATGTTGTGGGGGACAACATAACTGCCTTGGTGAAGGTAATTAGTCTACACTGCATTATGTGAGTATTTTGCATCCTGTTTCCTCCTCTCTGTCCTTGTCTGGTGAGGAGGATGCAGCCGGAATTAATTTAACACATTGCATACTCTTCCTTGATCTTGTTATGTCGTCTTATTGTGTGTTGTGGAGGTGGATGATGACTGATGTGCAGCAACGATTGCTGCAATCATACTTGTATCTTCTGTCTAGCTTTCTGCATATGTTTTATCTTTCTTTTATGTCACACATATATCAGGTTTGAAGTGTAGGTGACACCAAAAAATGTGTGCACAAATAATCACTAAAAATGATGAAATGTTGATATTTGAAAAAATCCTGAACAATAAAAGTCGATGATAAGTGCACAGGTGAAGGATAAAGTACAGCTGGCTGAAGCCTGTGCTCTGTTTCAGCCCCGTTCAGCCCTCATATTGTTGGTACGTCATCACCAGAGCGGCACCTGCTGATTCAAGCCCAAATCAAATGTAAACACAGCGGAGGTTGAGCTTTTTCAGACGATTTTTTTTTCTAGTGTGGAGCTTTTTTTTTTTTTTAATCCAGTCTGAAGGTGTTTCTGAAGAAGCTGTGGGGGGGACATCATTTATGGTTTAGAGCCTTATTTAGATGACAACAAACTTTGGAGGAAAACCTTCAGTCTGACAACAGTGACGATATTGGCAGAGTTCAGAAAACAGAATGGTGATTATTAAAAAAATAAATAAAAATAATGCAGGTGATTTCGACATGGGTGGAGGTGATAAGCTGTTTTTTTTGCCAACTTTTTGGTCGTAATCAACTGATAAAAAATAGTTTTACTATCTGACATCAGAAAAAAGTGATGAAGTGTGGATTTTTTATTTATTGTCTTTTTTCCTTTAGAAACAATGTCAAATCTAAAAAATGACACAAGGAACTGAAAATATCAGCTATTTTTAAAATAAATATTGTTGCCTTTTTGAATACATTTAATGTACTGTACATTAGGAGCGTAACACATTATTATTAAATATTAAAACAATTCACAGAAGGAGTAAATAATGTCTTATCTGCCCGATCAGTGAGATCATCTTTGAACTTGTCCACCTTTACAAAATGACATCTCATCTTAATTTAATTCCTTCTGTCTTGGCTGAGAAAAGTCCGTTTGTCATGGTGCCAGGTTCCAGCGCCAGTTGTAATCCGTTATTGCGGCTGATTGATCAGTCTCTCTCTGTTAATGAAAAAAAAAAAAGACTCCCAGTGCCTCATCTGCTCATAACGCCTCAGTCTGCACGCGATCAGATGATTCTCAAAACAAAAAAATAATATGAAAATACTCAATTTTGTATCTGTGTCGAGTGTTCCACCTGCTATTCTGCTGGCGAAAATTAACCATCCTGACACCGAAAACATGGTGCACCTCCGACCCAGGCCCCACGGTGGAAACGGTGTTGTCCAGAGCTGACGCCACTTCCTCCTTCTTCTTGTCCAATGTCGGCATGCCGGAAAGTTCCTGGTTTTTAGTGGCGCGCAGTTCAAAATCTGAATATTTATCTCTTCAAAAACTGTGCACCAGGAAAGGATAAATTTCAAACTGTTGATTAATTTTAGTCTTAAATATTCATGAAAACATGGCAATACGTGTCACCTACACTTGAGTTCTTATTGTATTGTGACCATGAAAATAATTCAGAAGTCATTACTGTTATACAGCTGCCGTGTATACTAAATCCTCATATCTGTTTTAAAGGAAAGCAAATTTATATTCTATTGTTTACATATTTCTTTTGCATGTAGACAGTGTGGCTTTTGTGTACCTGTGTTAAAGTGCGAACAAATGCATGGAGTACAAATGGCTTGGCAGTGGCACTTGCTTAATGCTGCGTTTACACATAACGATGACAAGTCACGAATGCCACGAAGTACATATTCTTGGCCGCTGATCACGAATGTGATGATTCGGGGCAGAGGCGTCAGGTGTCCTCAGGAACTGCTGCAACCTGTTACCACACGTTATGATTAATGGCACATGTTGCTGGAGAATTATCAGGAACCATTACGCACGGTCAAGAATAGTGTTCCCCGTTGTTGCGCGCTATTGCGCGTAACAGCGCATAGTTAAGTTCTGCCACGTTGTGAATGAGATGAATTGTCTCCACACACACACACACACCCATATTCATCCAACCGAATTCAGATCACTTCAGTTTTTCAGAAGAACTTTGTGACTGCATGTATAGTTGGGCTCTGAGCCATGGAGTGGCGCAAAGAGGAGGAGACGGACAGAGCCAGATGTGTGGCTTCATGCGGGTCTCGTTTCGCCCATTTTCCCAAACATTAGGCACATGCAGCAGGTGGAACACCTGCAGGAGCGCGCTGAAGAGCACTGTAATTAGACTTGGTGTCAGCAATCAAACTAAATGCGGTGCAGCAGGGTTTAATTGTGTGCATGCTTCTTCCTCCGCCGGACTGGAGGAGGTGCAGAGATGTCTGGCTGCACGTGAGTCTCCTCTCGCTCCTCTGGTTCCTCTGGCTCAGACTCGTTCTCGCGCTCATCGGTTACAACAGCAGGTGGAACACCTGCAGGTGCGTCCTGAGGAGCTTCAGCAGGAACTGTGGAACGACATTTGGAGCCGAGTTTAATTGTGCGCACGTGACAGAAAACTGATTTGTCGTGGTGCGCAGTGAAATGTGACGCCGTGTTACAAGTCGTGTCAAAACTTGACAGTTTCCGTGTCACTTCGTAATAACGCGTGACAGTTTGGGCTCCAAGAACCATCACAGGAACCACTACTAACGTTGTCACGTTCTATTAAGGATCAATACTCATCAAGACGGATCAATACGCTCAGTTGCGACCTCCACGACGTGAGACGAAATGAGGGTGGTGTGTGACATTCGTGGAAGATTTTTTGACAGGTAAAAACATGCTCCATGAATATCAAGAATATCATGCACCAACACGCACTATTAAGAAACCTATTCAGATGCGTTAAGTCACATTAAGAATGTCAGGAATGTGTCACAAATGACAGAAAAATGACATTCGTAATGCGTCTTGGTTATGTGTAAACGCACCTTAAGTTGCAATTTACAATATTTGTTGATGAATGGTTGGCATTTGTAGCTCAGGATTTAAGTTGTAGCACATTTCTGCCAACATTACAATGCCACATTTGAAAAAAAAAAAATATATATATATATATATATTAATTTAAAGCAAAGATCTATTTATTTCAAATTAAAACACACAACCCACTCATTCTCACACATGGCTATGGGTTTCACCAGTGGTGGTTGATGAAAAAATTCCTGAGTAGGCTCATACAACATTCAACTAGTTTCAGTAAATACACTATTATTCGGTGCAAATGGCAAAGTATACAAATGAAAAGCTATGACTTGTAGAAAATTTTAGCTGTTATTATCCAGCTGATAAACCCACAGCCAAAAGCATAAAGCACACAACCATGTTAAATATCTAAAATAATAATTATATTTAAAACAGGCATGTCAGCTTCTGTATTTGTCAGATGTCCACATGTGCAGTACTACTATTTATACCAGATATCTTAATATTGACGTACTTGTTTGGCTGCCGGCATTCTGTAGTAATGAAAACACTACCCACTGCTAGCATTAGCATATACGGCCACATGCTAGCGTCTGTGGTGATGCATTAGCATATGTAGTGATCAGTGTTTCCACAGTTACTTTGAAATAGCAATCAAATTACTGATTACTTACTTTCAGCAGCTGCCACCAACAACCCCCTGCCACCTCAACATGAAAATAACCTGTTTAACTAATACTCACTTTATAGTCACCCTTTCTTGACTTCATTGGACATGAACACTTGTTTTATAAAAAAATTAAATAAAGACATCTTTCTTGACCGTATATTTAACCCTCTGGGGCCGACGCCGTCAAATACGACGGCTAAGACCAAGCTTTACTAAATTATAAATAACTTTTTAATGATATGAGATAGAAACATTTTTTTTTTTTTGCTGAAAAGTTAACTCCAGATGTTTGAGCCAGCCATCGGCCATGTTTGTACTCCTCATAGAAGCTGTGTGATGACGTGCGCAATGTGGTTTTCCAAAATCCAATTATAGGGCAGATTCACCTCATGTGACACACCAAAGATTGTATTATATTGTTCATATATTGTTCAAAATGTGCATTTGTGTTTATTGTTTGAACCTTTTTGTTGTACAGTCTTTCACACAAGACCTCAAATTACCTTTATAAAGTGTCAAAACAGTTGTTTATTATAGTTTGCTGTGTATTTTGAATAAATGTGTGTGGAAAATTATTTTTCGCTTTATTTTTTCCTTGCCTATTTTTGATTGTAAACCTTTATTACACTTATAAAACACAACAAAAACGTATATATTCTGAAAGCACAGGTTGTCCTGAAAAAAAAAAGACATAAAACTTGATTGTGGGATGCAAGGAGAGCTGTTAACAGCAATAATAAACGATTTATGCCAGGCGAGTGAACTGTCCAAAAATGCCCTTGGACCCCAGAGGGTTAACTGTTGACAGCACTGTAACTGTAAAACTTACAATTTTAAGCAACATTGTTTATAAATGTAACTATTAAATTCTTTATAACATTTTTCTAAGATTTGAATTCTTTCTAATCATTTTAGTTGTTGAAATTATTATTATTGTAAGTAGTATTAGTAGTAGTAATAGTATGAAAAAATGTCTTCAAAAGTGTAACTTTAATCTAGGGCTGTTGTGGGCAGCTGCTCCCCCACCACCACCACCACCATCTCCACCCACACCCCCCTCCCGTGTGGATTTGCCCCTGGCTTACTGTTTGAGCCAGGATGGCTTATCCAAACCATGGATAACGTTTATTTATGCAGAAAACATGACCAGATTGACAGGTAAGGAAGTTTTAGCAGCTTTTTTTACATCATGTTGTAAAAAAAAAAAAAGCATAAAAATGCCTTTGTAAAACCATAGCTCTGAGCGTCACTGCGTTTTGAGAGACAAATGTTTTTCAACTCGGAGCTGCTGCAAAACTGCAGATGAAATGCTCGTAGTTTGCTGAAAGTGGGCGAAGTTCAGTCGAACCCGACCTCCCCCTGCCCACGAGAGTTTTAATTCTGTGATTGACCCACAATACTAAAATAATAGTAACGCTCAGTGACTTGGAGAAGTAACTTTGATCTGATTACTGATTTGGAAAGATTAATGCGTTAGATTACTCGTTACTGAAAAAAGTGGTCAGATTATAGTAACGTGTTACTGGCATCACTGGTAGTGATATTTACTGTACAGTCATATGCAGTTATGGTAACCATGGGTAATAGTCAATACAGACACTCATGGATGTAAAATTCATTGCAGTATTGGATTTATTGAACTATTTTAATTACAAGGCAGATGAGTGTCTACAGCTCCCCTTGGATGGAATGCCAGTCAATCTTAGGTTACTTCCTCAACCACAGCCCGTGCCCATTTACAGGTGTTTGGACTATGACAATGCAGATGAAGTTTCTTGCTCAAGGACACAGACAGGTAATCTGACACGCACACACCGAGAATCAAACCTGGGTGTACATTGACATGCCAGCTGCCAAAGTAGGTGTGCTGTATGTATCATTTTACCTTGTTTGTTTCAGAAAACCCAAAACAAATACAAACTAGAAGTACTCGGAGAGCGCAAACCTCTGCCAAGGCCATAGGGTCACTGACATCACATGGAATACCCTTTGGCAAAGAGACTTATTCCACATCGTTTCACACATCTACCGTCATGTTTCAGATTCAGTGGTTAACCCTCTGGGGTCCAAGGGCATTTTTTGGACAGTTCACTCTCCTGGCATAAATGTTTTATTATTGCTGTTAACAGCTCTCTCTGCATCCCACATGTCTCTTTTTTCAGGACAACCTGTACTTTCAAAATATCTATGCTATAGTTGTGTTTTACAAGTATAATAAAGGTTTACAATAACAAAGGAAAAAGTAAAGCGGAAAATAATTTTCCACACACATTTATTCAAACACACAGCAAACTATAATAAACTAGTAACACATCACTCCTAAACACAGTCTTTGGTGTGTCATGTGAGTCAAATCTGCCCTACGATTGGATTTTGGAAAACCATGTGACGGTGAACCAATTCCGATTGGACACTCACATTGTTGTGAAAGTGTCGTGATACGGACCCACAACAGGGGGCGTAAATGAACGGACAATGGATAAGCCAAAAGTAACAATTTAATGTTGTGAATCACACAACGACCTACAGACAATAACAATATAGTGACTGTCAATCATACACCAGGTGACGTGTGGGCAGGCTCGACGATAGAAGACGCCTGGCGAGAGAAGAGCCGGATCCACACAGCTTCCACTGCCAACGGAGCTGAAGAACACCGGAGCCGCCAAGCCCTGCGCCCCAGGTGGCCGCTGTCTTCAGCAGTCAGACCCGGTACTGCTGGCAGAGAACAGAGACAGTCCTGATGAGTGTGAGGTCGCACACTCAGTAATCCCACAGTCTGTATTCAGTAAGGAGGGAGCACCTCCACCTCCAATCACACACTCGTGCAGCTCCTGTCTAACCACTTATCTGGTTGGGGTGTGAAGCGAAGCCGTCGCTGATCACACCAAACGCCGATCCCACAGATAAGGACACACCACAGGAAAATGGCTGCAAAGAAGTTCAGATTATTACTCAATGTTTTGAGTCAGCAGAGAGAATTACCTGATTGGTAGTTGATTTCTCGGCGAGGAGGTGGAGTTGCAGTCCGGCCTTTATGGTGATAGTGATGAGATGAATGAGTGACAGCTGGTGCTGAGGATGAGTGACAGCTGTCACTCCCAGTGGCTCCGGCGCCCTCTCGTGCTTGAAGCCCGCACTCCAAGCAGGGCGCCATCTGGTGGTGGTGGGCCAGCAGTACCACCTCTTCAGCGGCCCACACAACAGGACCCCCCCCTCAACGGGCGCCTCCTGGTGCCCGACCAGGCTTGTCTGGTTGCCGGGCGTAGAAATCGGCCAGGAGGGCCGGGTCCAGGATGAAGCTCCTCTTCACCCAGGAGTGTTCTTCGGGTCCATATCCTTCCCAGTCCACCAAATACTGGAACCCCCGGCCCTTTCGACGAACGTCCAGGAGTCGGCGCACAATCCAAGCCGGCTCCCCGTCAATGATCCGGGCAGGCGGCGGCGCCGGTCCAGGGGCACAGAGGTGAGAGGTGTGGCAGGGTTTGAGTCTGGAGACATGGAATACTGGATGTATCCGCAGTGAAGCTGGCAGCTTCAGCTTCACTGCGGCTGGACTGAGGACCTTCACGATGGTGAAGGGTCCTATAAATCTGTCCTTAAGCTTCTGGGATTGCGTTTGTAGAGGTAAGTCCTTTGTGGATAACCAAACCGCCTGCCCGGGCTGGTATGCATGGGCCTTAGCCCTCGTCCGGGCTCTGAGCAGGGCAGAGCGGGCGGTACGCCACACCCGACGGCACTTCCTCAGATGGGCCTGGACCGAGGGCACCCCGACCTCTCCCTCCACTAGCGGAAACAATGGGGGCTGGTACCCCAAACACACCTCAAACGGGGAGAGGCCGGTGGCAGATGAAACTTGGCTATTATGAGCGTACTCGATCCAGGCCAGATGGTTACTCCAGGCCGTCGGGTGCGCGGAGGTCACGCAGTGGAGGGCCTGCTCCAGTTCGTGGTTCGTCCGCTCTGCCTGCCCGTTCATCTGGGGGTGGTACCCAGAGGAGAGACTGACGGTGGCCCCCAGTTCCCTGCAGAAACTCCTCCAGACCTGGGAGGAGAACTGAGGACCACGATCTGAGACAATGTCTGCTGGAATCCCATGCAGACGCACGACGTGGTGGACCAGGGGGTCTGCAGTCTCCTGGGCCGTCGGGAGCTTCGGGAGGGCCACGAAGTGGGCCGCCTTGGAGAACCGGTCCACTATCGTTAAGATGGTGGTGTTGCCCTGGGACGGCGGGAGGCCCGTGACAAAGTCCAGGCCGATATGAGACCAGGGGCGACGAGGCACAGGCAGAGGCTGGAGGAGGCCTTCGGCCTTGTGATGGTCGGCTTTGCCCCTGGCACAGGTGGTGCAGGCCTGGACATACTCCCGGACGTCGGCTTCCATAGACGCCCACCAGAAGCGCTGCCGGACCACTGCCACGGTCCTTCGCACCCCTGGGTGACAGGAGAGCTTGGAACCGTGACAGAAGTCAAGGACCGCAGCCCTGGCCTCTGGTGGGATGTACAGTTTGTCCTTCGGACCTGTCCCCGGGTCCGGGCTCCATGTCAGGGCCTCCCGGACGGTCTTCTCCACGTCCCAGGTAAGGGTGGCCACGACAGTGGACTCGGGGATGATGGTTTCAGGGGGGTCTGACAGCTCGGTCTTGACCTCCTCTTCATGCACCCAGGACAGGGCGTCAGATCGTTGGTTCTTTGTCCCGGGGCGGTAGGTGATCTGGAAGTCAAAACGCCCGAAGAACAGCGACCAGTGGGCTTGCCTGGGGTTCAGACGCTTCACGGTCCGGATGTACTCCAGGTTCCGATGGTCCGTGAAAACCGTAAATGGTACCAATGCTCCCTCCAACAGGTGTCTCCACTCCTCAAGAGCCTCCTTCACCGCAGGAAGTTCCCGATTGCCGACGTCATAGTTCCGTTCAGCTGGGGTCAACCTGCGGGAAAAGTAGGCACATGGATGGAGAACCTTGTCGGACTCCCCGCTCTGGGACAGCACGGCTCCTATCCCTGAGTCAGAGGCATCCACTTCAACAACAAACTGGCGCTTGCGATCGGGCTGCACCAGAACCGGTGCAGTCGAGAACCGGCGTTTCAACTCCCTAAACGCGGCTTCGCACCGATCTGACCAGGTGAAGGGGACTTTTGTGGAGGTCAGGGCTGTCAGGGGGCTAACTACCTGACTGTAGCCCTTGATGAACCTCTGGTAGAAATTTGCAAAACCGAGGAACTGTTGTAGTTTCCTATGGTTCGTTGGTTGGGGCCAATCTCTCACTGCCATAACCTTGGCCGGATCAGGGGCGACAGAGTTGGAGGAGATTATGAACCCCAGGAAAGACAAAGAAGTGCGGTGGAACTCACACTTCTCGCCCTTCACAAACAGCCGGTTCTCCAACAACCGCTGTAGGACCTGACGTACATGCTTGACATGGCTCTCAGGATCCGGAGAAAAGATGAGTATATCGTCTAGATATACGAAGACAAACCGATGCAGGAAGTCCCGCAAGACGTCATTAACCAATGCTTGGAACGTCGCGGGCGCATTGGTGAGGCCGAACGGCATGACCAGGTACTCAAAGTGACCTAACGGGGTGTTAAATGCCGTCTTCCACTCGTCTCCCTCCCGGATCCGAACCAGGTGATAAGCATTCCTAAGATCCAATTTCGTGAAAATTTGGGCTCCATGCAGGGGCGTGAACACTGAATCCAGCAGAGGTAACGGGTATCGGTTGCGAACCGTGATCTCGTTCAGCCCTCTGTAATCAATGCATGGACGGAGTCCGCCGACCTTCTTGCCCACAAAAAAGAAACCAGCACCCATCGGGGAAGTGGAGTTCCGGATCAACCCGGCAGCTAACGAGTCCCGGATGTAGGTCTCCATTGATTCGCGTTCCGGACGTGAGAGGTTGTACAGCCTGCTGGACGGGTACTCAGCGCCTGGTATCAAATCAATGGCACAATCGTACGGACGGTGCGGGGGCAGTGTGAGTGCCAGATCCTTGCTGAAGACGTCAGCAAGGTCGTGGTACTCGGCTGGCACCGCCGCCAGATTGGGGGGGACTAAAAGCTCCTCCTTAGCTGTCACACCGGGTGGAACCGAGGATCCTAAACACTCCCGGTGGCAGGTTTCGCTCCACTGAACCGCAACCCCAGACGGCCAATCAATCCGGGGATTGTGTTTTAACACTCATGGAAAACCCAAAATTACTCAGGAGGTAGAAGGTGTTACATAAAACACAATCTCCTCCCTGTGATTCCCAGACACCACCAACGTCACTGGCTGTGTCTGGTGTGTGATTAGTGGAAGAAGGGTGCCATCTAGCGCCCGCACCGACAATGGTGACGGTAAGGCCACTAGAGGGAGCCCAACCTCCTTTGCCCATCTGCTATCCAGCAGATTCCCCTCCAACCCGGTGTCCACCAGTGCTGGGGCGTGAAGGGTTAGATCCCCACTCAGGATCATGACTGGGATTCGTGCAGATCGCCGGGGTTTCCCCACGTGGGTGTTGTGACCCACCCTTAGCCCAGTCTCTAAGGACGAGTGCTGCTGTTTTGACCGTTTGGGGCATTCTCTCTGTGTGTGCTCGGTAGAGCTGCAGAGAAAACACTCTCCACGGATCAGCCTCCTTTGTCTCTGATCTGATCGTTTTTTGGCCCTGCTCGTTTCCATAGCAACATCAGCAGGGGGAGCTGTTGTCACGTGGAGAGCCCTGGCAGTGGAGCGTGGGGAAGTCGGCTTCCTTTCGGACCCGGGAGGAAGAGGGACGGCTTGTGCCTGACCACGCCCGTCGTCTCGCTCCCGTCGGTGTTCCGTTAACCGGTTGTCTAACTGTATAACCAGGTCGATAAGCCCATCTAAATCCCGCAGCTCGTCCTTCGCCACCAGGTGCACCTTAAGGACCAGAGACAGTCCATTTACAAAGGCGGCGCGGAGCGCAACAGCATTCCAGCCGGCTCGCGCTGCCGCGATGCGGAAGTCGACTGCATACTTCGCTGCACTCCGACGCCCCTGCCGTATCGACAGCAGCACACTTGAAGCGGTCTCGCCTCTATGAGGGTGGTCGAACACCTGTCGGAACTCCCTCACAAACTCAGTATAAACCGTTAGGAGCCGTGAATTCTGCTCCCAAAGCGCCGTAGCCCAGGCGCGTGCCTCTCCTTGAAGCAAATTGTCACATAAGCCACCCGGCTGGCGTCTGCTGCGTACATGACGGGACGCTGTGAAAAGACGAGCGAGCACTGCATCAAGAAGTCCGCGCCTGTCTCCACACAGCCTCCGTACGGCTCCGGAGGGCTTATGTATGCTTCAGGGGAAGGTGGGGGGGTTCGTTGAACGACCAGCGGAATGTCTGTTTCTAGCACACGGTCAGCAGGAGGAGGTGCTGCAGCAGCGCCCGGAGCACGCGCTTCCACCTGGGTGGTGAGAGCCTCCATCCTACATTTGAGAACACTGCTCTGCTCGGTAACTAAGTCCAACCGAGCGGTAAAGGCGGTTAAGATGTGCTGCAGCTCACTCAACACGCCTCCTGCTGGCGCCTGTGCACCTCGCTCTTCTATTGGCTGTTCAAGCGATGGTTGACGCCCCTCAGGATCCATGACGCTGGCCGAGAAATCCTGTTGTGAAAGTGTCTGACACGGACCCACAACAGGGGGCGTAAATGAACGGACAATGGATAAGCCAAAAGTAACAATTTAATGTTGTGAATCACACAACGACGTACAGACAATAACAATATAGTGACTGTCAATCATACACCAGGTGACGTGTGGGCAGGCTCGACGATAGAAGACGCCTGGCGAGAGAAGAGCCGGATTCACACAGCTTCCACTGCCAACGGAGCTGAAGAACACCGGAGCCGCCAAGCCCTGCGCCACAGGTGGCCGCTGTCTTCAGCAGTCAGACCCGGTACTGCTGGCAGAGAACAGAGACAGTCCTGATGAGTGTGAGGTCGCACACTCAGTAATCCCACAGTCTGTATTCAGTAAGGAGGGAGCACCTCCACCTCCAATCACACACTCGTGCAGCTCCTGTCTAACCACTTATCTGGTTGGGGTGTGAAGCGAAGCCGTCGCTGATCACACCAAACGCCAATCCCACAGATAAGGACACATCACAGGAAAACGGCTGCAAAGAAGTTCAGATTATTACTCAATGTTTTGAGTCAGCAGAGAAAATTACCTGATTGGTAGTTGATTTCTCGGCGAGGAGGTGGAGTTGCAGTCCGGCCTTTATGGTGATGGTGATGAGATGAATGAGTGACAGCTGGTGCTGAGGATGAGTGACAGCTGTCACTCCCAGTGGCTCCGGGGCCCTCTCGTGCTTGAAGCCCGCACTCCAAGGAGGGTGCCATCTGGTGGTGGTGGGCCAGCAGTACCTCCTCTTCAGCGGCCCACACAACACACATTGCTTAAAGTAAGTTTCTATCTCATATCATTAAAAAGTTATTTATAATTTAGTAAAGCTTGGTCTCAGCCATTGTATACGACGGCGTCGGCCCCAGAGGGTTAAACCCTTACATCTTCAGCAAATGTATTTATTAAGAGAAACTGCATGAACTACACAAGTTTTTTTTATTTTCTAATAAGTTTATTCAATGAGGAGAAACAAATGCTAAATTATTGTTGTGTCGTAACTTAATTTTTGTTCAGCCTTTGTGACCCGTCTTCTTGAAGGTAGATGCAAAAATATTGAAACTGGCCCTATCCTGCAATGATAAAGAATCCTTTAAAAAAATTACTGGATCCGGATCGTGTTCCGGATCATTACCAAAATTTGATGACTTCTAAGTTAGGCCAAGATACACCCCGGGTAAAACTTTCATTGAAATCCGTTGAGGATTTTTTGAGTAATCCTGCTAACAAACCAACCAACCAACCAACAAACAAACGGACGCGACCGAAAACATAACCTCCTTGGCGGAGGTAATAAATATTTACACACCAAATTCTTTTTTCTATCAGATATATTTTGTGTAATCATTCTACCCCAGAAAAATAAGTTTAGTGAAATTAAACTGCTGGAGCTGTTGTCCCTGCGACCTGATCCTGGATAAGCGGTTGAAGATGTGTGATGAATGAGTGAAATTATTTCAAGCCCAATAATACCGTGACTTTCTTGTCTATGATGAGTGTATTTAAAGTTATGATCACAACTGTGCTCTCATATAAAATGTCACTGTGTATTAGTGGTGTAATGTATCATAGCCCCCATGGTTTGGTATGCATGGTATCAGTTTGGTATGCATGTGAGCTGTGGATTAATTGTGAAATTGATAAATGTGATTTTGTGTCACAGTGATTTGTTTTTAAACTGATAACTGTCAATTGCGATGCAGTCACGGTAAAATCACAGTCTGAGTGGAAGTTAGCTGCGTGCACACAATGGGCCTCATGTATCAACGTGCGTACGGCGATATTTGAGCGTATGTGGGGTGTACGCCAAAACGGCTGCGCTACTTGGCATTTATCAATGTGGTCGTTGCGCTGAAAATATACACCAGGTCGAGAGGTGGCGTAAATTATACACCAAAATGAACCAGCGCTGGAATCCACATAAAAATGAAGATGATCAACATGATAAACAGTGCCATTATACAAATCAATGCATATGTTACATAAATAACACTTTCCTGATTATACTACATAATAATCAATACAAATCCCGCTTTTGCGGGATTGCTGGTCTATCGAGCACGATCCGTGGCCACAGCGCTGACCGCAAAGAAAGCGCTGCACGCTTTTTTCTCCAGAGCCTGGACCCAGAGCAGCGCTGAGCTTAACTTTATGTGGTGTGATCGTTTTAGACAATGAAATTGATAATTACAACTGTAGTGTCATTCCCTTCAGCCGTGCTGCAATCAGGTTGTGTCATCTCCATTCGTTTGTTACACAATAAAATAAATAAAGAAATACATTTTAAGAATAAAGAAATCTGAAAAATTAGGCGTGTCTTATTAATTGAGCGAGCAAATATCCACATGTCAAAAATGATTGACATGTGAAAAGAGAATACAGTGGTCCCTCGCTATAACGCGGTTCACCTTTCGCGGCCTCGTCGTTTCGCGGAGTTTTAGTCCAGTTTTGCTTGCCTTTTTTTTTTTTACAGTGTTCTGTGTTTTGCGTGTCTGTTTATAAGAATCTTTTCGCCCAGAAGAAAAAAAGAGCGCCAACAACTACTCATAACTGTTTGTCACTCGGAAGCCAGGTGTGAGTGGAAAAAGGCGCGGCGTCAGGATGCAGAGGCGCGATCTGTGAAATACTGGTCAGTCACTATTAATAATTTCTTATGTGTCCAACCTCGTACGTTGAGCGTTAAAATTAAATTCGTTAGTTCTAAAAGCCATCATAATTATTTATAGGAAAACGTTCTATTTTTATTTCTCAAACAAATGTTTGGGCATGAAAACAGTTTGGTCTTATTTTTCTACTAAGGTTTGAACTTTGAGAGTGTTTACACACGAGAGAAAAGTGAGAAAATGTTCATGCCTGATTGAGAAAGTGTATAAAGTGGTTTTACAGGGTTTTTACAGCTTTAAAACGTCTATAATAATTGCAAAATATAACGCTGACTATGTCGTGGTTTCGCGTATTACGGGCTATTTTTAGAACCTAACTCCCGTGATAAACGAGGGACCACTGTAACACTTTTTTGATTATACTACAAAACAATTGATACGACGGCCACTTTTGATGCTCTATTGGCACGCATCGTGATTGGTGGAGTTCTTTTTCTTTGCTGTCTACCTGGCTTCCATGTCGTAAAATGAGCATGTGTCTGAAGCGGAGTCTGAATATTTATGGGCATGTTTATTATAATTACGATTGTTTTCACCCGCCGCATTCATCAAGGTCACATCAGGCGTATGCCGGAAATGGGCAGGTGCGCACTGCTTGATACATGTCACGGCAACTTTGGTGTACTTCAAATTTACACCGTAAATTTACGCCACAAGTGCGCAACTTTGATACATGAGGCCCATTGTGCAGTTGTATGCACAGCCTCTTTAGAAACATCCTCATTGTTATGATTTCAGAAGGACAGAATCCAAAGTTGCAGACGGTGTCCAAATAGAAGAGGAAAGCAAATATTCTCCAGAGCTGAGGTTGATAATGCAAGCCTAAAACTGAGGAACAGCACCAAATGATGGAGAACCAAGGAGGTAGAATCACCAGGAACAGAGGAGATGTGCAAATACAGAACTGACAACTAACAACAGGGCCAGAACAAACCAGAATAACCCAGCAGGTGAGGGCAGAACAGAGACAAAATTGAACAGTGATATATAATGAGAAGATGAGAGACAGGTGTGGTGACTGTGGTGAGACACGCCTGTGAAGGAACACCAGGTGACAGGGCCACGCGTACAAGCACACACAGGGACTGACAGAGACATGGTGAAACATCAAGCCACAAAGAACACTGGGGTGAGTAGCACTTGAAATAAACCACAAGGAATTACCAATCTAAGGGGGAACTCAAGAACGGCTCAAGTGTGAAATACAGAATAACACAACAAACAGACAAGACATAGTAAGCAGGTGTCAAATCCAGATACAGAAAGTAAAAGTCCAGCCATATATATTTGTTCCACCTTCCCAATAAACCAGCTGATTGTAATTAGTTCAGCTCTTCAGGCAGGTGGATGAGCTGATTATTGAGATCACTTATTTAAGGTGCACAGGTAGAAGCAACACATGGGAGGGTTTTTACTTTCTGAAGCCGGATTTGACACCTCTGATACTAAGACACGGGGGACTAAGACACTTCTGGATCCAAAAATGTGACAGAAACTCTCAAAAATTAATGGAGGTTAGGACAAAGAGTCCATCTCTTCCTTGTGCAGCCATGTGTCCAGTGTTGACTGGACGTTGAGCTCGAAATGTGTGCACAGCAGAGCTTGCCAAAAATGACAAGTATTTCCGACGTTTTCTGATCATCGGCTCTGCAGGACCACTGACTTGAATGAACTTGGATTAGAGGGTAGAACTAATGAATTTTTCCTGAAAGGGTCACAAATAAAATTATGATTGTTACCCTCTCACCAGACAATGTAGGCATCCATTGAAGATAGAAATTTCGATCAGCTTTGCTCTATTTCTTATTTATTTATTTATCTACTCTTCATGATTTTGACAAATGCTAATTTTTATTCACTGATAAGCTTCATATTACCTTTTAACACAAAATGAAGTATTTTATTTTCCGAGGTCTGTTAAAAAAGTAACGGACCTTTTTATTTTTTGCAATAACCTTATGGATTTGAATCACATGTGATTGCATCAGCCAAGCTTGAACCTTCATGCGCATGCGTGAGTTTTATCACGCCTGTCGGTTGCGTTATTCGCCTGTGAGCAGGCTTTGAGTGAGCACTGGTCCTACCCCCTCGTTGGATTTTCATTGTGAGGGAAATGTCTGAATGGCTGAAGCAGCGGTGCATCAAATTTTTCCAGAAACTGTGAGAGACAGCCAGGTGGACACCATTTGGAAAATTCAGATGGCTTTCGGTGAAGATCTTATGGGGATCACACAGATTAAGGAGCATTACAACCAGATTAAAGACAGTGCACAATGGCGGATGGCGCGCTGTGCTCCGAGCGGTGATCGACAGGCTGAAACAACCAGATCATTTCCAAACTGAATGCTGTGTTGATCCGGGACGTCGTCTGACTAGCAGAGAAATGGCAAGAGAGGTGCACATAGCACTTTTCCTGCACATTCCACTGTTAAAGGAGATTTTGTCATGAAAACAGGAGCGGAGGAATTCGCCACGGAGCCACTAACGGCGCGGAACGAAAGCACCTCCGTGTTGGTCTCACAGGACATACCCTGACATGCCCAGCTCTTCGACAATTTCTCGGATACTCACTCGACTGAAAAGCCACCCAAAGCCGTCTGAATATTCCGAATGTGGAAGAGCTGGGCATGTCCCGTGAGACTTCCAAGACGGAGGTGCTTTTGTTCCGCGCCATGAGCAGATCCGTCCTGACGCGCGAATTCCACCGCACGTCTTTCATTACAAAATCTCCTTTAACAGTGGAATGTGCAGGAAAAGTGCTATGTACACCTCTCTTGCCATTTCTCTGCTAGTCAGACGACGTCCCGGATCAACACAGCATTAAGTTTGGAAATGATCTGGTCCTTTCAGCCTGTCGATCGCCGCTCTGCCAAGGTGCGCCATCTTTAATCCGGTTGTAATGGTCCTTAATCTGTGTGATGCCCATAAGATCTTCACCGAAAGCCATCTGAATTTTCCGAATCGTATCCACCTGGCTTTCGCTTACAGTTTCTGAAAAAATTTTGATTTAGCAAAGCGGCAGTCGCTCCGCTATTTTCCTGACAATGAAAATCCACCGAGGGGGCTGGACCACTCCTCCCACAAGGCGAGCTCACAGGCGAATGACGCAACCGACAGGCGTGAAAAAACTTACGCATGCGAACGAAGGTTCAAGCTTGGCTGATGCAAGCGCACGTGATTCAAATCCATAAGGTTATTACAAAAAATAAAAAGGTCCGTTACTTTTCTAACAGACCTCGTAAAATATTATGTAAAACACTGAACACCTTGTTTTCATTTTTCATTCAGGACCACAGGCAAAAATTCCTTGTTTTCATTGCTCATTAATTTCCTTTTCTTTTTTCTTTTCTTTTTTTTTTAAGGAAATCTAAGTAGTATTTTTTTTTTTTTTTTTGCCTGATCAAAACAAAGGTTTGATCCAATTTTCTATTGCATATTTTATTTGCACATTTTTATTGTGAATTATTTAGTGTTTAGTGTTAATTTATGCAAGCTTGTACACAGAGAGTACAGTTCAAACCGGAGTCAAATCCCTTGTATTCTTTGAAGATACTTGGCAAATAAAGAATATTCTGATTCTGATTTGGTTTTTTGCCATCTGTGACACCCCAACTGTGAATATATTGTATTTCTGGTCTATAGTTCCTTGATTTAGAAAAATAAAGCACAACAATACCCACTAAAATGTTTTGTTAACCCTGTTTGCTCAGATCGATATGGCCATGAAAGTGCAGTTTGTTGTAACCCATCAACTGGAGCAAGATAACAATAGACCAGAGTCAATAGATAGCCCATTACAGCAGCATGGTGGGACTAGATAAGGGGGTCTTTTTCCTCTTGCCGTCTCCGAGCGTCATCATCAGAGTGCTGGATGATGCTGACTTGCAGGGTAATAGACCTGGACAATCTCTTAAACTGGGTTTTAAAACAACCTCACACAAAAGCTGTGACCTCAGCTCATCAAAGCCTATTGATTAAACTTGCAGACTTCCATGGTAGCTCATGGAAAATGCAATTACAGCTAATGATTTTTATGGAAATATAATAAAGTAGATGGCAGTCAGACAGAGGGTACTTCTACCAAGTAGGGCCGGATTAACAGACGGGTATGGGCTTGCGTGGACTGAAATTCAGGAACTCCAAGTCACATTGGGCTCTGCAGTTTTTCTAACAAAATTTTTTCGATTTTAGTCTGCCCCTCTTGCCAATGCCCCATATGTTCTCTGTTTTTCTCACTTTAGCTGAGTTCAGCTAGGGTTGCTGATGCATCTAAAGTAAAAATATGAAAATTATTGGGAGACATCAAGCTGCTTATTATTGGGACACACCTCTGCCAAATCTGAGAACTCACTTTTCCACCATATCAGAATCCACATTGATGTTCGTAAAGCGTCTTCTTCTGTATGAGAACAACAGCCTTTATTTGTCATTGTAATCATGCATACAAGAAAACGGACCCATTGCATTTAACTAACCCTAATTATCGTTAGACACAATCCGACCACTCAGTGCAGTAGGTAGCCATAGTCCAGTGCCTGGGGAACGACTCTGAGTCTAATAGTTTGTTACCGGTTCCTCATTATCTCAGCTACACGTCATGTTACCATACTTTCTGCCAGTTTCTTCTTGTATTTTTCTTCTTCTTGTATTTCATGTGTGTTTTTTGGATTTCTGTTTTCCCCAGTGTCACATTAGTGTTTCATGTCCTCTCATGTCTTCCTTTCAGTGGCGCATGTGGGTGTGCAACTACATCTCGTTTCTATTGCATTCATGCACCTGTATCATATTGTTCAATCATACACTTGTGTTTTCCATTGTTAGTCACCATACAGTAATAGTTACTTCTTTTCACTTGTACTCATGTCATGCTGGAAGTCTACGGTTTGAGTCATTGTCTCGGTTCCACTTCCTGTTCAATCCTGTTCCTATCTGCCTGTCTTTCTGTCTGTCTTTTTTCGGCAGTTCCAGCCCTCTCTCTGCCTTCTATCTTCACATCTGATAATCTTATCTCCAGGTCTTTTCTCCATGATTTTGAAGTGCCTTTGTTGCTGCACTGATTAAATAATTTCACCTATAAGCAGTGATGCCGGTAACGCATTATGCTAATCTGATCACTTTTTTCAGTAACAAGTCATCTAACGTGTTAATGTTTCCAAATCAGTAGTCAGATTAAAGTTGCTTCTCCAATTCACTGTGCATTACTGTTATTTTTGCATTGCGGGTCAATTGCAGCATTAAACTTGGTTCGTGGGCAGGGGGTCGTGGTTCGACTGAACTGCACACTTTCAGCGAGCTGCGACCTTTCATCTGCGGTTTTCTGCACCAGCTACGACTCGTCCTCATCTCTCAAAGCGTGGTGACAACAGCACACCTGCACTGAGCTTTAAAAAGACATTTTTATGCTTTTCCCCCGTTTATTTAAAACTCTGAGCTGAGCCGCTCCATGTGTGCTTGCTAAAAATAGCTGATGCACCGCGACGTGTCAACAACTAACTAACTTTTTTCCACTCAAATGCACCTAAACTCGTTCTGAGGATGTCATGACGTACAAATGCAATAAAACTTTCTAACCTGTCAATCTGGTCATGTTTTCTGCATAACTAAACGTTATCACAACACCCATAACACCCCTAGATTAAAGATTCAGTTTTGAAGCCTTTTTTTTTTTACTACAACAACTAATACTACTTCTAATAATAATTTCAACAACTAAAATAACTAAATAATTTCAACAACTTTTTATAAAACACAATTTCTCGGATAGTCACACGACTGAAAAGCCACAGAAAGCCGTTTGAATCTTCAGAATTGTGGAAGAGCTGGGCATGTCACAACATGTCCTGTGAGGCTTCAACACGGTGGCGCTTTTGCTGCGCCATCAGCTTCGTGCCAAAGCCATCGGCATGAATTTCGCTGCAACTCTTTTCATGGCAAAATCTTCTGTCACAATGGAATGTGCCGAAAAAGTGCTGTTGTCCACCTCTTCCACAATTTCTCGGATAGTCACTCGACGGTCCCACATCACCACAGCATTCACTTTGGAATGATCCGTTCATTTCAGCGTGTTGATGGCCGCCCGGAGCGCGGTGCACTCTCCAGTGTTGTGCGGCTGTCTTTAAACCGGTTGTACAGCTCCTTAATCTGTGTGATGCCCATAGCATCATCACCGAAAGCGTCTGAATAATCCGAATGGTTTCCACCTGGCTGTCACCCAGTTTCTGGCAAAATTTGATGCAGTCGCGCTGCTCCAGTTGTTCCGCCATTTCCTTGAAAGAAAAAATAACGAGAGACTACACCCATCCTCACACAAAGGCTGCTTACAAGCAAATGACGCAATTGACAGGCAAAAAAAAAGGCATGCAAAATTGGACTAAAAACTCAGTGAAACGACGAGGCCGCGAAAGGTGAACCGCGTTATAGCAAGGGACCACTGTATTCTCTTTTCACGTCAATAATTCTTGACATGTGGATATTTGCTCGCTCAATTAATAAGACACGCCTAATTTTTCAGATTTCTTTATTCTTAAAATGTATTTCTTTATTTATTTTATTGTGTGACAAACGAATGGAGATGACACAACCTGATTGCAGCACGGGTGAAGGGAATGACAACACTACAGTTGTAATTATCAATTTCATTGTTTAAAACGATCACACCACATAAAGTTAAGCTCAGCGCTGCTCTGGGTCCAGGCTCTGGAGAAAAAAGCGTGCAGCGCTTTCTTTGCGGTCAGCGCTGTGGCCACGGATTGTGCTCGATAGACCAGCAATCCCGCAATAGCGGGATTTGTATTGATTATTATGTAGTATAATCAGGAAAGTGTTATTTATGTAACATATGCATTGATTTGTATAATGGCACTGTTTATCATGTTGATCATCTTCATCTTCGTTTTTTGATCTCTACTGGCCTCTACTGGTGGTTGGCTCTCACTGCGGTATTGTATCACTTCCTGTTCCGGAGCACAGCGGTGTTTTTCTGTATCTGTTAGCTGTTTAATCTGCGCAGTTAGATTGATCTAGTTATCTAGATTACGATTTGTTTCCCAGTGTAATCTTTACGTGCCTTAACTAAAGCACTCCTTCTGCTGAATCACCTCTAAATTATTTACACATTATTCACTTTGCGTGTTTTTAGGAATGCGCTAGGTTAGCGCAGCTACTAGCTCTTAGCCGATTTAGCATGGCGGCTTCTCCTGTCTCTCCCGCACTTTTCTGCTCTGGGTGTGAAATGTTTAGTTATTCCTCGGCCTCCTTTAGCAGTAATGGTACTTGTAATAAGTGTAGCTTATTCGTAGCTTTGGAGGCCAGGCTGGGCGAATTGGAGACTTGGCTCCGCACCGTGGAAAATTCTACAGCTAGCCAGGCCCCTGTAGTCGGTGCGGACCAAGGTAGCTTAGCCGCCGTTAGTTCCCCCCGGCAGATCCCGAGCAGCCAGGAAAGCAGGCCGACTGGGTGACTGTGAGGAGGAAGCGTAGTTCTAAACAGAAGCCCCGTGTACACCGCCAACCCGTTCACATTTCTAACCGTTTTTCCCCACTCGGCGACACACCCGCCGAAGATCAAACTCTGGTTATTGGCGACTCTGTTTTGAGAAATGTGAAGTTAGCGACACCAGCAACCATAGTCAATTGTCTTCCGGGGGCCAGAGCAGGCGACATTGAAGGAAATTTGAAACTGCTGGCTAAGTCTAAGCGTAAATTTGGTAAGATTGTAATTCACGTCGGCAGTAATGACACCCGGTTACGCCAATCGGAGGTCACTAAAATTAACATTAAATTGGTGTATACCTTTGCAAAAACAATGTCGGACTCTGTAGTTTTCTCTGGGCCCCTCCCCAACCAGACCGGGAGTGACATGTTTAGCCGCATGTTCTCCCTGAATTGCTGGCTGTCTGAGTGGTGTCCAAAAAATGAGGTGGGCTTCATAGATAATTGGCAAAGCTTCTGGGGAAAACCTGGTCTTGTTAGGAGAGACGGCACCCATCCCACTTTGGATGGAGCAGCTCTCATTTCTAGAAATCTGGCCAATTTTCTTAAATCCTCCAAACCGTGACTATCCAGGGTTGGGACCAGGAAGCAGAGTTGTAGTCTTACACTCCTCTCTGCAGCTTCTCTCCCCCTGCCATCCCCTCACTACCCCATCCCCGTATTGACGGTGCCTGCTCCCAGACCACCAATAACCAGCAAAAATCTATTTAAGCATAAAAATTCAAAAAGAAAAAATAATATAGCACCTTCAACTGCACCACAGACTAAAACAGTTAAATGTGGTCTATTAAACATTAGGTCTCTCTCTTCTAAGTCCCTGTTGGTAAATGATATAATAATTGATCAACATATTGATTTATTCTGCCTTACAGAAACCTGGTTACAGCAGGATGAATATGTTAGTTTAAATGAGTCAACACCCCCGAGTCACACTAACTGTCAGAACGCTCGTAGCACGGGCCGGGGCGGAGGATTAGCAGCAATCTTCCATTCCAGCTTATTAATTAATCAAAAACCCAGACAGAGCTTTAATTCATTTGAAAGCTTGACTCTTAGTCTTGTCCATCCAAATTGGAAGTCCCAAAAACCAGTTTTATTTGTTATTATCTATCGTCCACCTGGTCGTTACTGTGAGTTTCTCTGTGAATTTTCAGACCTTTTGTCTGACTTAGTGCTTAGCTCAAATAAGATAATTATAGTGGGCGATTTTAACATCCACACAGATGCTGAGAATGACAGCCTCAACACTGCATTTAATCTATTATTAGACTCTATTGGCTTTGCTCAAAAAGTAAATGAGTCCACCCACCACTTTAATCATATCTTAGATCTTGTTCTGACTTATGGTATGGAAATAGAAGACTTAACAGTATTCCCTGAAAACTCCCTGCTGTCTGATCATTTCTTAATAACATTTACATTTACTCTGATGGACTACCCAGCAGTGGGGAATAAGTTTCATTACACTAGAAGTCTTTCAGAAAGCGCTGTAACTAGGTTTAAGGATATTATTCCTTCTTTATGTTCTCTAATGCCATATACCAACACAGTGCAGAGTAGCTACCTAAACTCTGTAAGTGAGATAGAGTATCTCGTCAATAGTTTTACATCCTCATTGAAGACAACTTTGGATGCTGTACCTCCTCTGAAAAAGAGAGCTTTAAATCAGAAGTGCCTGACTCCGTGGTATAACTCACAAACTCGTAGCTTAAAGCAGATAACCCGTAAGTTGGAGAGGAAATGGCGTCTCACTAATTTAGAAAATCTTCACTTAGCCTGGAAAAAGAGTCTGTTGCTCTATAAAAAAGCCCTCCATAAAGCTAGGACATCTTTCTACTCATCACTAATTGAAGAAAATAAGAACAACCCCAGGTTTCTTTTCAGCACTGTAGCCAGGCTGACAAAGAGTCAGCGCTCTATTGAGCTGAGTATTCCATTAACTTTAACTAGTAATGACTTCATGACTTTCTTTGCTAACAAAATTTTAACTATTAGAGAAAAAATTACTCATAACCATCCCAAAGACGTATCGTTATCTTTGGCTGCTTTCAGTGATGCCGGTATTTGGTTAGACTCATTCTCTCCGATTGTTCTGTTTAAGTTATTTTCATTAGTTACTTCATCCAAACCATCAACATGTTTATTAGACCCCATTCCTACCAGGCTGCTCAAGGAAGCCCTACCATTATTTAATGCTTCGATCTTAAATATGATCAATCTATCTTTGTTAGTTGGCTATGTACCACAGGCTTTTAAGGTGGCAGTAATTAAACCATTACTTAAAAAGCCATCACTTGACCCAGCTATCTTAGCTAATTATAGGCCAATCTCCAACCTTCCTTTTCTCTCAAAAATTCTTGAAAGGGTAGTTGTAAAACAGCTAACTGATCATCTGCAGAGGAATGGTCTATTTGAAGAGTTTCAGTCAGGTTTTAGAATTCATCATAGTACAGAAACAGCATTAGTGAAGGTTACAAATGATCTTCTTATGGCCTCGGACAGTGGACTCATCTCTGTGCTTGTTCTGTTAGACCTCAGTGCTGCTTTTGATACTGTTGACCATAAAATTTTATTACAGAGATTAGAGCATGCCATAGGTATTAAAGGCACTGCGCTGCGGTGGTTTGAATCATATTTGTCTAATAGATTACAATTTGTTCATGTACATGGGGAATCTTCTTCACAGACTAGGGTTAATTATGGAGTTCCACAAGGTTCTGTGCTAGGACCAATTTTATTCACTTTATACATGCTTCCCTTAGGTAGTATTATTAGACGGTATTGCTTAAATTTTCATTGTTACGCAGATGATACCCAGCTTTATCTATCCATGAAGCCAGAGGACACACACCAATTAGCTAAACTGCAGGATTGTCTTACAGATATAAAGACATGGATGACCTCTAATTTCCTGCTTTTAAACTCAGATAAAACTGAAGTTATTGTACTTGGCCCCACAAATCTTAGAAACATGGTGTCTAACCAGATCCTTACTCTGGATGGCATTGCCCTGGCCTCTAGTAATACTGTGAGAAATCTTGGCGTCATTTTTGATCAGGATATGTCATTCAAAGCGCATATTAAACAAATATGTAGGACTGCTTTTTTGCATTTACGCAATATCTCTAAAATCAGAAAGGTCTTGTCTCAGAGTGATGCTGAAAAACTAATTCATGCATTTATTTCCTCTAGGCTGGACTATTGTAATTCATTATTATCAGGTTGTCCTAAAAGTTCCCTAAAAAGCCTTCAGTTAATTCAAAATGCTGCAGCTAAAGTACTGACGGGGACTAGAAGGAGAGAGCATATCTCACCCATATTGGCCTCTCTTCATTGGCTTCCTGTTAATTCTAGAATAGAATTTAAAATTCTTCTTCTTACTTATAAGGTTTTGAATAATCAGGTCCCATCTTATCTTAGGGACCTCGTAGTACCATATCACCCCAATAGAGCGCTTCGCTCTCAGACTGCAGGCTTACTTGCAGTTCCTAGGGTTTGTAAGAGTAGAATGGGAGGCAGAGCCTTCAGCTTTCAGGCTCCTCTCCTGTGGAACCAGCTCCCAATTCAGTTCAGGGAGACAGACACCCTCTCTACTTTTAAGATTAGGCTTAAAACTTTCCTTTTTGCTAAAGCTTATAGTTAGGGCTGGATCGGGTGACCCTGAACCATCCCTTAGTTATACTGCTATAGACGTAGACTGCTGGGGGTTCCCATGATGCACTGTTTCTTTCTCTTTTTGCTCTGTATGCACCACTCTGCATTTAATCATTAGTGATCGATCTCTGCTCCCCTCCACAGCATGTCTTTTTCCTGGTTCTCTCCCTCAGCCCCAACCAGTCCCAGCAGAAGACTGCCTCTCCCTGAGCCTGGTTCTGCTGGAGGTTTCTTCCTGTTAAAAGGGAGTTTTTCCTTCCCACTGTAGCCAAGTGCTTGCTCACAGGGGGTCGTTTTGACCGTTGGGGTTTTACATAATTATTGTATGGCCTTGCCTTACAATATAAAGCGCCTTGGGGCAACTGTTTGTTGTGATTTGGCGCTATATAAAAAAAAATTGATTGATTGATTGATTTTTATGTGGATTCCAGCGCTGGTTCATTTTGGTGTATAATTTACGCCACCTCTCGACCTGGTGTATATTTTCAGCGCAACGACCACATTGATAAATGCCAAGTAGCGCAGACGTTTTGGCGTACACCCCACATACGCTCAAATATCGCCGTACGCACGTTGATACATGAGGCCCATTGTGTGCACGCAGCTAACTTCCACTCAGACTGTGATTTTACCGTGACTGCATCGCAATTGACAGTTATCAGTTTAAAAACAAATCACTGTGACACAAAATCACATTTATCAATTTCACAATTAATCCGCAGCTCACATGCATACCAAACTGATACCATGCATACCAAACCATGGGGGCTATGATACATTACACCACTAATACACAGTGACATTTTATATGAGAGCACAGTTGTGATCATAACTTTAAATACACTCATCATGGACAAGAAAGTCACGGTATTATTGGGCTTGAAATAATTTCACTCATTCATCACACATCTTCAACCGCTTATCCAGGATCAGGTCGCAGGGACAACAACTCCAGCAGTTTAATTTCACTAAACTTATTTTTCTGGGGTAGAATGATTACACAAAATATATCTGATAGAAAAAAGAATTTGGTGTGTAAATATTTATTACCTCCGCCAAGGAGGTTATGTTTTCGGTCGCGTCCATTTGTTTGTTGGTTGGTTGGTTGGTTTGTTAGCAGGATTACTCAAAAAATTCTCAATGGATTTCAATGAAAGTTTTACCCGGGGTGTATTTTGGCCTAACTTAGAAGTCATCAAATTTTGGTAATGATCCGGAACACGATCCGGATCCAGTAATTTTTTTAATGGATTCTTTATCATTGCAGGATAGGGCCAGTTTCAATATTTTTGCATCTAACTTCATGAAGACGGGTCACAAAGGCTGAACAAAAATTAAGTTACGACACAACAATAATTTAGCATTTGTTTCTCCTCATTGAATAAACTTATTAGAAAATAAAAAAAAACTTGTGTAGTTCATGCAGTTTCTCTTAATAAATACATTTGCTGAAGATGTAAGGATTTAACCCTCTGGGGCCGACGCCGTCGTATACAATGGCTGAGACCAAGCTTTACTAAATTATAAATAACTTTTTAATGATATGAGATAGAAACTTACTTTAAGCAATGTGAGTGTCCAATCGGAATTGGTTCACCGTCACATGGTTTTCCAAAATCCAAATCGTAGGGCAGATTTGACTCACATGACACACCAAAGATTGTGTTTAGGAGTGATGTGTTACTAGTTTATTATAGTTTGCTGTGTGTTTGAATAAATGTGTGTGGAAAATTATTTTCCGCTTTACTTTTTCCTTTCTTATTGTAAACCTTTATTATACTTGTAAAACACAACTATAGCATAGATATTTTGAAAGTACAGGTTGTCCTGAACCTAAGATCGACTGGCATTCCATCCAAGGGGAGCTGTAGACACTCATCTGCCTTGTAATTAAAATAGTTCAATAAATCCAATACTGCAATGAATTTTACATCCATGAGTGTCTGTATTGACTATTACCCATGGTTACCATAACTGCATATGACTGTACAGTAAATATCACTACCAGTGATGCCAGTAACACGTTACTATAATCTGACCACTTTTTTCAGTAATGAGTAATCTAACGCATTAATCTTTCCAAATCAGTAATCAGATCAAAGTTACTTCTCCAAGTCACTGTGCGTTACTATTATTTTAGTATTGTGGGTCAATCACAGAATTAAAACTCTCGTGGGCAGGGGGAGGTTGGGTTCGACTGAACTTCGCCCACTTTCAGCCAACTACGAGAGTTTCATCTGCAGTTTTGCAGCAGCTCCGAGTTGAAAAACATTTGTCTCTCAAAACGCAGTGACGCTCAGAGCTATGGTTTTACAAAGGCATTTTTATGCTTTTTTTTTTTACAACATGATGTAAAAAAAGCTGCTAAAACTTTCTTACCTGTCAACCTGGTCGTGTTTTCTGCATAAATAAACGTTATCCATGGTTTGGATAAGCCATCCTGGCTCAAACAGCAAGCCAGGGGCAAATCCACACATGAGGGGGGTGTGGGTGGAGATGGTGGTGGTGGTGGTGGGGGAGCAGCTGCCCACAACAGCCCTAGATTAAAGTTACACTTTTGAAGACATTTTTTCATACTATTACTACTACTAATACTACTTACAATAATAATAATTTCAACAACTAAAATGATTAGAAAGAATTCAAATCTTAGAAAAATGTTATAAAGAATTTAATAGTTACATTTATAAACAATGTTGCTTAAAATTGTAAGTTTTACAGTTACAGTGCTGTCAACAGTTAACCCTCTGGGGTCCAAGGGCATTTTTGGACAGTTCACTCGCCTGGCGTAAATCGTTTATTATTGCTGTTAACAGCTCTCCTTGCATCCCACAATCAAGTTTTATGTCTTTTTTTTTCAGGACAACCTGTGCTTTCAGAATATATACGTTTTTGTTTTATAAGTGTAATAAAGGTTTACAATCAAAAATAGGCAAGGAAAAAATAAAGCGAAAAATAATTTTCCACACACATTTATTCAAAACACACAGCAAACTATAATAAACAACTGTTTTGACACTTTATAAAGGTAATTTGAGGTCTTGTGTGAAAGACTGTACAACAAAAAGGTTCAAACAATAAACACAAATGCACATTTTGAACAATATATGAACAATATAATACAATCTTTGGTGTGTCACATGAGGTGAATCTGCCCTATAATTGGATTTTGGAAAACCATGTGACGGTGAACCAATTCCGTTTGGACACTCACATTGCGCACGTCATCACACAGCTTCTATGAGGAGTACAAACATGGCTGATGGCTGGCTCAAACATCCGCGGAGTTAACTTTTCAGCAAAAAAAAAAAAAAAAAAAAATGTTTCTATCTCATATCATTAAAAAGTTATTTATAATTTAATAAAGCTTGGTCTTAGCCATCGTATTTGACGGCGTCGGCCCCAGAGGGTTAAATATAAGGTCAAGAAAGATGTCTTTATTTAATTATTTTATAAAACAAGTGTTCATGTCCAATGAAGTCAAGAAAGGGTGACTATAAAGTGAGTATTAGTTAAACAGGTTATTTTCATGTTGAGGTGGCAGGGGGTTGTTGGTGGCAGCTGCTGAAAGTAACTAATCAGTAATTTGATTGCTATTTCAAAGTAACTGTGGAAACACTGATCACTACATATGCTAATGCATCACCACAGACGCTAGCATGTGGCCGTATATGCTAATGCTAGCAGTGGGTAGTGTTTTCATTACTACAGAATGCCGGCAGCCAAACAAGTACGTCAATATTAAGATATCTGGTATAAATAGTAGTACTGCACATGTGGACATCTGACAAATACAGAAGCTGACATGCCTGTTTTAAATATAATTATTATTTTAGATATTTAACATGGTTGTGTGCTTTATGCTTTTGGCTGTGGGTTTATCAGCTGGATAATAACAGCTAAAATTTTCTACCAGTCATATCTTTTCATTTGTATACTTTGCCATTTGCACCGAATAATAGTGTATTTACTGAAACTAGTTGAATGTTGTATGAGCCTACTCAGGAATTTTTTCATCAACCACCACTGGTGAAACCCATAGCCATGTGTGAGAATGAGTGGGTTGTGTGTTTTAATTTGAAATAAATAGATCTTTGCTTTAAATTAATATATATATATATCTTTTTAATTTCAAATGTGGCATTGTAATGTTGGCAGAAATGTGCTACAACTTAAATCCTGAGCTACAAATGCCAACCATTCATCAACAAATATTGTAAATTGCGTTTACACATAACCAAGACGCATTACGAATGTCATTTTTCTGTCATTCGTGACACATTCCTGACATTCTTAATGTGACTTAACGCATCTGAATAGGTTTCTTAATAGTGCGTGTTGGTGCATGATATTCTTGATATTCATGGAGCATGTTTTTACCTGTCAAAAAATCTTGCACGAATGTCACACACCACCCTCATTTCGTCTCACGTCGTGGAGGTCGCAACTGAGCGTATTGATCCGTCTTGATGAGTATTGATCCTTAATAGAACGTGACAACGTTAGTAGTGGTTCCTGTGATGGTTCTTGGAGCCCAAACTGTCACGCGTTATTACGAAGTGACACGGAAACTGTCAAGTTTTGACACGACTTGTAACGCGGCGTCACATTTCACTGCGCGCCACGACAAATCAGTTTTCTGTCACGTGTGCACAATTAAACTCGGCTCCAAATGTCATTCCACAGTTCCTGCTGAAGCTCCTCAGGACGCACCTGCAGGTGTTCCACCTGCTGTTGTAACCGATGAGCGCGAGAACGAGTCTGAGCCAGAGGAACCAGAGGAGCGAGAGGAGACTCACGTGCAGCCAGACATCTCTGCACCTCCTCCAGTCTGGCGGAGGAAGAAGCGTGCACACAATTAAACCCTGCTGCACCGCATTTAGTTTGATTGCTGACACCAAGTCTAATTTCAGTGCTCTTCAGCGCGCTCCTGCAGGTGTTCCACCTGCTGCATGTGCCTAATGTTTGGGAAAATGGGTGAAACGAGACCCGCATGAAGCATCTGGCTCTGTCCGTCTCCTCCTCTCTGCGCCACTCCATCTAAATGTGTCATATTTTCATTATGTCTACTTGCAATCTAACAAAGAAATTGTTTTCTGAGTTCCATGTTGCTAAGTTTCAACTGAGTATATCAGATCGATCATTACTTTCCAAAGATGGGGTGGATAAGGGGTGGTTACGATTCAGGATTCATTTAGTAGTGTGGTGTTGTGCAGCATTGGCATTTGTTCCCAAACATAACCCATCGTGCCAAGTATCAAGGATAGACTGCATATGAGGATATATGCATAGGAAAGGGACCATTTATGTGGCAATTTTGGCAGCACCTGAGTCTGCCCAACCCATAAATGGGTAAAGAGGTGGAGTGTGGGTAAGACCAGTGGGACCAGAGTGGGATAAATGAAACTTGAACATGCCCTATCTCAAAGTTACCAAGCTAGTTAAGGCTGACAAGCTAGGTCACATGAATATGAAAGATTAACACATATATTTGCGGACTGGATGGTGGTTCTTCAGGTGGACAATCGGATACCATCAGCAATAAAACCAACACTTGGAAGGTGCAAAGATAGAGCTTGACCTGATAAGGACATTGCCCAGCCACTTACCGTGGCTTCATCTGTAACTGTCGTCTATCAAGAAAGGTGAAACTGATCCCCTTACATTCAGAGAGTACCTTATGATTTGGGACCTTTATTGTTCGTATATGCCTGTAATTACTGATGGTTCTAAAGATGATGGTGATGAGGTAAAAAAAAAAAATGATTTTGAATCTCCCTCAAAATCTAATCAACTTCTCTTTGTCCAAAGGTCTACTACCTCTGTAATACATTTAATCAAAATATGTACACATTTCACAGAGGTAGCATTCTAACAATCAGACGGAGAGACAGACCAACAAACGCCAATAAAATCATGCCCTCCTGAGTGGAGGTTATTGGTAGAGGTGGCAAACTTTTCAACTCAGTGCATTTCTGCTGTTCTGTAAAATTGTTATTCAATTTCTGTGTCTCAGGAGCACAGTTAATGTCACCGAAAACACTTTTAATGGTCACATTTATTGGCTGTGGACTCAAACAGGGGATATCACTGGGTGCAGTAACAGAAGGTGCCATAATAATTATTCAGTAGAGCAGTAAAGTTTGGAGGTTGTGTCTCCCAAGAGGGAGAAAAAACTATTTAAGATGAGCAATGAGAAGGAGAACACTTCCTCCGACCACTGTGACCCTTCAGCTGCACGGTGGTGTCCACACAGGCTTCACAGAGGACAACCTGAAGGTAATCTCACCACCTGACCGTCTGCAGAACCTCAGTTGCTTGATGACTCAGGGGCAAAACTTCACGTTTGATTGGATGCATGAGTAGCACATAACGTTCTCCCATTTGGAAAGTGAAATCATTCAGCTCAGGCAAAGTGTTGCAGCAGAGCATGTGCACGGATAACTTTACTCCCAGAGGCATGTGAGACTGAGGCAGGAACTCAAGCAGTAAATGCACATATGAAATATAATTTGCTGTCCTGCATATGAATAAATATATATAATTTCCTTAAAAATACATTTCCTTTGCACCCATGTTTGTCAGCACTGCAAAAAGGCACCAAAAACCTATCATAATATAATAATGAGAAGAAAAAACAGTTAAGACTATGCAGATGTGCAACGTACCTGTTCCTTTATGTTATTTAGCTTCTTGCTATCACACACACACACACACACACACACACACACACACACACACACACACACACACACACACACACACACACACACACACACACACACACACACACACACACACTGCATATATGTTAGGGATGCAAATATTTCTGCCTCAATTTAAAAAGCCATTGCTAGATTAATGTAATGAATAATTATTCATTTGGAACAAAATTAATATGTTGGAAGAAAAACATAGAAAAAGTTAGGGGAAGCCAAGTATTATGCATTTTTTTTCTTATTTTTATAATAAAGGATCAAAAAGAAGCAGAAGCAAATAGAGAGAAGAAATGGAGCAGCTTTGAGTAACTAAGGAAATTAATTATCCAACAGTTTGTCAGCTTGTCTTTTCTCTAAAACATTTGGTGGTGTTTGTTTGACAGTCACTGAACAAACTTGACAGTGGTAATTATACACCTCAGGAATGTAATGTACCTGAACACCTCACAAATTAACCTCACTATGGTTCTTATACTGCAAGTATTAGGGTGATCTCCAAGATAAAAAAAGAATAATTTAGTTGTAGTGATGGTCCCACCCGCTGTGTTCCCAGCTGGATGGCGTGCTTTGTTCCACCGCCTGCCACGCGCTCTACGCTGGACACTGCATATATAAAATAATTATTTTGTAGCGGATTAATCATTTTCTCTGCAAGTTGTCTGTTGAAAACAGCTCTAATCGCTTCCTGAATCACAAAGGACCACTCCAGCAGCGCCGTTCGCGCGTGTGCTGAATGAACTGGGGAAATCATTTGGAGCCATCTAAAAAGGTAATTATTTGTAATGTTTACATTGTCATGACTTGCTAAAACAGTTGCATTTTTTTCCTTCTTGTCTGCAGCTGTTAAAGTATGTTTATGACAGATTTAACATCTCGTTATAATCCTTCAGACGAGCTGCGCTCTGATCCGCTGATGCAACCACTCCCTCTGTTCACTTCTTTACTCCACTTGACGAACTGCACGTCATGTTGGCGAACAGATCGCACCAGATAGCATGACATTTATGCATGAAGGATTTTTTGAGCATTTCAAAATTCTCTTTGTGCAATTGCATGCACCGGTGCCCCTCTCACTTTCATTCTACACCCGTTAAAGACGAGTTTACTCTTCTGCATGACACAGGTCGTGCAAGTGCGTGAATCAAAGTCATGCACGTGTCAGTGCACCAATAGACTGTACAAATACTGGACAAAGCCTGTGTGACATCATCCACTGGTTTTCTGTAGCGACTTGGAACAGCTGAAATGACCCCCTTGTCTGGGCGATGTCATGTTGAGGGTCCCATCTGCACTGATTTACGATGACCTCATTAATGCAAAAAGGGTGGCACATTAGTGGCTCAGTGTGTGTGAGTGAGATGAAAAAAGCCTGAACACGCCCCTATCTTTGTGTCCACCGGTTGACAGGCTCTCCTCAGTTCGGGTGTTTATTAAATCATATTTTTGGGGACTATGCAGTCATTGTCCTAATGACCTCACCAATTTGGTGAGGACATTAAAAGTTATGAGCCGCTTATTTTCTCAGTAATTGTACATTAAATGTATCTAATGGATGACGCTACCAACAGCTGCTGTAAGTGTGAATAAAATCACTTAACATGAATATTGCAACAGAGACGTCTTAGATGATTCATTAGGATGTTTCACCGAACAACAAGCTGTATTATTCCAGGTGTTTGTAATAAAATAAAAGGGAGAAGGGACTTGATTTCATGTGTCTGACAGAAACATGGCACCAGCCAGAGGTTTACACTGCTCTCATTGAGGCTTGTCTCCTCGGATACAGCTATCTGGAGGCAGCTCGCAGTACTGGATGTGATGGTGGCCTGGCTGTCATCCACAGACATGACTTGGAGTTTTGCCCCATCCCACTGCCTGCAACATCTTCCTGTGAATGTCTTGCATTTAAAATTAAGCCCCCTTTTCCCATGACTATTCTTATTTACTGCCCCCTCAATCCAACTCTGCCTTCATCCCCAAAATATCTGATCTCCTCACAACTCTCTGTACTTCTGCCACTATCATAATTTTGGGAGATATAAATATCCATGTTGACACCCTTTTATGTCTCCCCGCTGTCAAAACTCTCTCAACCTACAACAACATGTTGATGTACCGACACATTCCAAGGGACACACACTTGATCTGGTCATCTCAAACTCTGCCCCAATCAGCAACCTACTGGTTTATGGTCTTCCGACCACAAGGTTGTGTCAGTGGAGTTGCCTTTTCCTTCACCCTATGCCAAACTCAAGCAGCAGATCCAATTCAGAAGTCTGACAAAGATTAATGTGGATACCTTGGCTTTGGACCTTCAGTGTCTCTACTCTGGCCATACTGACTTCCTTTCTGTTGCCGACTCAGTGGATTTCTACAACCAGTCCCTGAGCAGTCTACTGGACCTCCACACCCCCTTAACATCCAGGACAGTCTCCTTCTTGTGCTCAGCACCCTAGTATACTTCTGAGCTGCGTAAGATGTCGGCGTGTCCTTGAGTGGCGGCTCAAGGCCTCTGGGCTGACTGTTCATAAACAGGTGTACAAGGAGTACACGAAGGCATACGCAGAAGCTTTGAGTGAGGCATGGTCCAGGTTTTATTCTACCATCATTAACAACAGCCCTGGAAATTCAAAGCAGCTTTTTTCAACAATAAATCACCTTCTCAAACCCTGATCACTCTCCCCCTCTGAGGTCACCGAAGAAAGGTGCAACATGTATATCACTTATTTCAAGCAGAAAGTTGCCAACATCCACTCACATCTTTCCATCACTGCTGTCCTGCCCTCCGCCCCCCAAACTGCTGACCTACTGTCTGAGAATGTCCACCCTTTCTGCTCCTTCTTTACCATCACACAGGGAGAGGTGGAGGATGCTCTCAGAAAAATGAAACCTTCCACCTGTGCTCTGGACCCTTTCCCTTCAGCCCTGCTGAAGGCCAATATCTCTGCTATCTCTCCTTTCATCACCACGATCATAAACCACTCCTTCCTGGCTGGACATATTCCACCTTCATTAAAAACTGCTGTCATCAGACCACTACTGAAAAAACCCACCTTGGATCCAGAAATCCTCTCCAATTACAGGCCCATTTCAAACATGCCATTTTTATCTAAAATTCTGGAGAAAATGGTTGCTGTACAACTTCACAACCACCTCAAGCACAATAATCTTTTTGAGAAGTTCCAGTCTGGCTTTCGCCCTGGCCACAGCACAGAAACAGCCTTGGTCAGGGTCACTAATGACATTTTGATGGCATCAGATTCTGGTTCCCCATCTCTTCTCATCCTCCTCAATCTAACAGCTGCTTTTGACACAATTGACCACAAAATCCTCCTTCATCACTTGCAACATACCATAGGACTCTCAGAAAATGTTTTAAATTGGTTCACTTCCTATTTGACCGACAGAACTGAGCATGTCACCCTGGGCAAAGCAAGATCACACACCCACAAGGTCATCTGTGGTGTCCCCCAGGGTTATGTGCTGGGCCCCACCCTTTTCACTCTCTACTTGCTTCCCTTGGGCCAGGTCATTAGCAAACATGTGGTATCCTACCATTGCTATGCTGATGACACACAACTCTATTTGAGAACAATTCAAACTTCCACAGCTCCCCTGCCAACATCCACACTGACCATCTGCTTGGAGGAGATAGAGGCATGAATGAAGCTAAATTTCTTTCAACTAAACAGCTCCAAAACAACAAGCCATTCTCGTTGGCACTTTACATCAGCTCTGCTCTTCCACCATCACCAGCATTACCTTTACTGGCCAAAGCATTCCCCTTTCCACTTCTGTCACAAACTTAGGTGTCAAAATTCACTCACAACTCACTTTTGACACCCACATCAAACATCTCTGTAAAACAGCATTCTACCATCTCAGGAACATTGCCAGACTTCGTTCAGCTCTTACCCTGGCTGATGCAGAGAAGCTTGCCCATGCCTTTGTTTCCTCCAGGTTGGATTATTGTAATGCACTCCTCATCGGGATCTCTGGCAGGAACTTACAGAGACTGCAGTACATCCAGAATGGTGCTGCCAGGATCCCGATGAGGGTGCGCAAATACGATCACATCACCCCCATCGTCAAATCTCTCCATTGGCTCCCTGTCCCACTCAGAATTGAGTATAAGGTCTCCCTCCTCACCCACCAGAGCCTTTATGGACATGCTCCCGATATCTCAAGGAACTCGTCACCCCCCCAGCTCCCCACACTCATGCTTCAATCCGCAAATACAAACACCCTCAAAGCCCCCAGAACCAAGCTCAGTACCATGGGTGACCGGGCCTTTTGCTCTTCAACTCCAAGGCTGTGGAAATGCCCTCCCAGAGTACCTGAGGCCCCCACAGACCACTGATGTTTTTAAACACAACTTAAAGACGTATTTATTTAAGAAAGCTTTCTGTTAAATTTTAGTACACCTTCTACCGTTTTTATTAATTTTGCCTGTTTATTTTTAATTAAGTCTGCACTGTAGCACTTTGAGACTGCTTAAATGTAAAGTGCATTATAAATAAAATGTATTATTGTTATTATTATTGAAATACTCCAAAGACACAGACACAGCAACCACACAACAGCGAGTGACAGGGCCGGAGTGGGGCTTATTTTGAGCCCTGGAGTTTCATGCCTCAGACCAGCCCACTTTACATCACAACCTCATATTATTATTAAAATCATGTACATCCGCAATTCCAATGAAGTTGGGGTGTTGTGTAAAATGTAAATAAAACAGAATACAATGATTTGCAAATGCTCTTTAACCTATATTCAATTGAATACACCACAAATACAAGATATTTAATGTTCAAACTGCTAAACTTTGTTTTTGTTGAAATACAAGGTCTATTAGAAAAGAAACCGACCGTTTTATTTTTTTAAAAAACTATATGGATTTAATTCATATGTTTTTGCGTCAGCCAAGCTTGAACCTTTGTGCGCATGCGAGAGTTTTTCCACGCCTGTCGGTGACGTCATTCGCCTGTGAGCACGCCTTGTGGGAGGAGTGGTCCAGCCCCCTTGTCGGATTTTCATTGTCTGAGAAGTTGCTGAGAGACTGGCGCTGTGCTTCATCAAAATTTTTTCCAAAACTGTGAGGCACATCCGAGTGGATACCATTCGACAAATTAAGCTGGTTTTCGGTGAAAATTTTAACGGCTGATGAGAGATTTTGGATTGTTTCTATCGCTGTAAGGACTTCCCATGGAGCGGAACGTCGCGCAACGCTCCGAGGCGACGTCGTCATCCTGTTTCAAGCTGAAAACCTCCAAATTTAAGCCTCTGTTGACCCAGGACGTCGTGAGAGAACAGAGAACTTTCAGAAGAGGTCAGAATCAGCAGTTTATCTGGACATTCCACTGTTAAAGGAGATTTTTTTAATGAAAGACGTGCGGACGGATTGGCGCGTCGGCTCGCAGCCAGGCGGCTTTTGGTGGCTTTCAGTTGAGTGAGTATCTGAGAAATTGTTTAACAGCAGGGCATGTTCCAACTTGTCCTTAAGGCTTCCAACGGAGGTGTTTTTCCTGTGGCGGGCGCACTGCGCCGGCTGCGAGCCGACGCGCCAATCCGTCCGCACGGCTTTCATTAAAAAAATCTCCTTTAACAGTGGAATGTCCGGATAAACTGCTGATTCCGACCTCTTCTGAAAGTTCTCTGTTCTCTCATGACGTCCTGGGTCATCAGTGGCTTAAATTTGGAGGTTTTCAGCTTGAAACAGGATGACGACGTTGCCACGGAGCGGGACGTCGCGCAGCGCTCCGAGGCGACGTCGTCATCCACTCGGGTGTGCCTCACAGTTCTGGAAAAAATTTTGATGAAGCACAGCGCCAGTCTCTCAGCAACTTCTCAGACAAAGGAATTCTGACGAGGGGGCTAGACCACTCCTCCCACAAGGCGTGCTCACAGGCGAATGACGTCACCGACAGGCGTGAAAAAACTCTCGCATGCCCACGAGGGTTCAAGCTTGGCTGATGTAATCACACGTGATTCAAATCCATATGGTTTTTAAAAAAATAATAAGGTCGGCTACTTTTCTAATAGACCTCGTATTTGCTCATTTTGAAATGGATAGTATATATGGTCGAACATAGTCATTTTACCGGCTCCATCATCAGACACAACAGGGTTATTTCCTAGATAACAATATAAACAAAACCAACATCATCCAAGTGCAAAGCTACAGAAATTAACATGGAAATAAACCAATTTAAAATCAGAATCAAAACGGAAAATCCTCACAGAAAAAGATCCAACAGAAAACATCACAATGATAGAAAGTTATACGAGGTCTATTAGGTAATAAACTGACCCTTTTATTTATTTTTTTAACTATATGGATTTGAATGACGTGAGATTACACCAATCATGCTTGAACCCTCGTGCGCATGCGTGAGTTTTTTCACGTGTGTCGGTGATGTCATTTCCCTGTGGGCAGGCCTTGAGTGAGATCTGGTCCCGCCCTCTCGGCTGAATTCCTTTGTTTCACACGCTGCTCGAGACGGCGTGCGTTGCTTTATCAAAATTTTTTCTGGACCTGTGAGGAATATCCAAGGGGACACGATTCGAGAAATTAAGATGGTTTTCGGTGAAAAGTTTAACGGCTGATGAGAGATTATGGGGTGTTTCTGGACGGGACGTCGTGCCGCGCTTCCAGGCGCCGTCGTCGGCCTGTTTCGACCTGAAAACATCCTAATTTAAGGCTTAATTCACCCAGGACGTCGTGAGAGAACAGAGAAGATTCAGACGAGGCCGGCATGAGGACTTTATGCGGACATTCCACTGTTTAAGGACATTTTGTAATAAAAGATGTGCGCGCAAATTCGCCGAGTCATTTCCGTGACGACTCGACGAATCTGTGTGCGCCGCACCAGGAAAAACACCTCCGTGTTGAAAACCATTTGTAAAATTCAGCTTCGGCTTTTGATGGCTTTCAACAAGTGAGTAACTGAGAAACTGTTTAACAGCTTGGGCATGTTCGAACTTGCCCGTTAAGGTTTCCAACGGAGGTGTTTTTCCTGTCGCACCCCCCGCGGTCGGGTCCGGCCCGACATGAGACTCTGCCCGCACGTTCTTTCATTACAAAATGTCCGTTAACAATGGAATGTCCGAATAAACTCCTCATGCCGACTTCTTCTGAAAGTTCTCTGTTCTCTGACGACTTACTGGGTCAACAGAGCCTGAAATGTGGAAGTTTTCAACTTGAAACGGCGAGACGCTGCCACCTCGAAGCGCAGATCGCCGTCGGGCGCCGTGGGCCGTCCTTACGGCGACACTACCAGACCAAAATCTCTCATCAGCCGTTAAAATTTTTACCGAAAACCAGCTGAATTTATCGAATGGTGTCCACTCAGTTGTGCCTTACAGTTTTGAAAAAATTTTGATCAAACAAAGCAGCAGTCTCTGAGCCATTCCTAAACAATGAAAAAACGACGAGAGGGTGGGCCACTCCTCACTCAAAGACTGCTCACAGGCGAATGACGTAACCGACAGGCATGAAAAAACTCTCACATGCCCACGAGGGTTCAAGCATGTCTGATGTAATCACACATGATTCAAATCCATATGGTTTTTGATAAAAATAATAAGGTCGGATACTTTTCTAATAGACCTCGTATCAACGCGCACAAACAACCATCACCTGGACCGTAACTGGACAGAGCAAAACGGGGGCCGAAATAAAACATGATCACAAGAGCCAGGACACACGGACACGGAGAACAGAGGAACGAGTCCGAGCTGTCACACACCAGGAAGACGTACGCAGCTGACGCAACGAGACAGGGGGAGGAACAGCACACACACACACACACACACACACACACACACACACACACACACACACACACACACACACACACACACACACACACACACACACACACACACACACACACACACACACACACACACACACACACCAGGGAGCTACCCACACAGCTGGCAGAGTAACATGACCATGAACCTTAAGCCCCGTTTACACATAGACGGTAAGAGCTCCCGGAAGCGTCCCGGAAGAGTTTTTGGCCGTCTTAAGGATCAAACGCCATTGTCAACGCCGGCACTAGAGGGCATGGCTTAGTTCCGGCTTTACTGGGAATCGTCGAAAAAATTATTCAACATGTCGAATAATTCCGGGAGCGCTCCCGGAGAATTTGCGTGACGACGGAGACAACGCGAACAACAGCATTTGATACTTTTTAATCGCCGTGTCATCCTGCTCCTTCCTGTAGTGCCGCAGTTTACACCGCCGTAATTGGCGGCCGGCATTGTATCCCTAACCAACGGCGTGTAAAACGGCGATAGAGCCCACATCGGCATCCTCAGAGGCGTTTTAACCGGCGACAGAGGCAGACAAAACGGCAGCGCTAGTGGACAGTATGTCGTTCTAAACGCCACCTCCCGGTTAACGGCGTTCCAAACAGCCAATAGGCGGCGGTCAATATAAAAACGCTAGCGCGCTGCATGCAGGCCTCTCACTCGCGGCCTAAAAGTAAATTGGCAGCGGCTTTTCCTCTTTTTAATCCTGGCTTTCTCCACATTATTTGTCTATTTTCCATCTTTCAAATGAACTGACCGAGTGAACCGACATGTTATGTCAGGGTGTGTCTGCAAAAAAAAAAAAAAAACAACAAACAAACAAAAAGAGCTGCCAGCAGAGAAAAAGGCGGCGCGGGCAGGGACAGTGGGAGCAGGCAGGCAGCATATGTGATCAACCCAGTGCCATGGCTGAGCACCAGCCCATGACAAACAAGCAAAAAAGGAAGTGAACACCGGCTCCCCATGGCCCAAACATCAGACTGGCCCCCCTGGAATTGTCCCGGTCCTCCAGATTACCCACTTCGTGCTTGGCAAGTGGGTTCACATTTGGCGGACTCTGAGTTATGGTCGGAGGCTGTGAAAGGAGTAGTCACTGGGCTTTCCCTCTGTCACTCAAATCAACCACACCCACAGTTATACTGAACTGTATGGCTTGAAACATCTTAAACTAAAAAGTTAGAAAAATATTCACCACGTACAGTTGTAATAGTGGGAAAACTGTCTATCGAGACCAAAACCATTTTTTGTACCAGGTTATAAACATGTTTATTTGTGTTATATAGTTGGACATTTCAACATGGAGTCCTCTGGAGACAACCTCAAGTGGCCAAAGAACTGCAATATTTCTGACTTCAAGGTTGGGGTCAAAATACACCCTAGAGTGTTGCCACTTGCTATAAAATAAAGAAGTTTAATTGGTGGCAGTGTCAATAACCAAAATGTACATTTGACAACATACAGTAAAATAACTCAGCAGGAGTATTATAAAATAATTGATTTTCCAACAGCATAATATCAACAACAACATATGGTATCAGTAGAAAATATTTAATTCAAGAACAACAGCAACAACTAATTAATCAGTAACAGCAAATTAATAAAACAATAACAACTTAAAATAAATGATAAAGTAATTCAGCAGCAACATCAACAGCAGCAACATAAAATAATCCATCAACAACATTAAATAAAAATAACAAGGAAAAACAGCACAAAATAATTCAGCAACAACATGGAATTGTTAATTTAGCAACAGCAACATCAGATAATTATTAATGAATTACAACTGGAATTATTGAACTACAGCAAAAACAAAATAATCCAGCAACACTAACAGCACAAATGAAAAATAGCATGATAAGTTTCAGCAGCAACATAAAATAATTAATTCAGTGACAACAAACATTAACTGAACATCAATAAAACAAATTCAAAAATAACATAAAATAATTTAGGAACAGTAACAATAAAATAATCCAACAACACTAGAGCATTAAACAACTGATCATTCTGTTGTTATTAATCTATTGTAAAATTTAGACAAAATTGTGCAAAGTGTGAAACAATCTACACATTTTAAACCTTAATTAACAGAATGTGTCACAGACACCAATTTATGCTTTTGCACACAGAGGTTATGGTAGAAATGTGCAGCACTCTAGTTATGGTGAATTAACATGAACATAAAAATGAACTGGTATCCAAGAACAACAAGATCAGCTCCCGTGAGCTGCAGGTGGGTGGAAACACACTTGAAGCACTTGCTTCTGCCTCTGCCTCCTTATTACGAGTTTCCACTCATGTCTTCCCCTCGTATCACTTTCATAACTGGAAAACCTTTTTTTTCCTCACTTTTCATGCACACAGTATGCTTTTGCTTTTTAAGATACTGAGTTCACGTACAACTGAGCACCACGTTCAGAGTATCTTGCAGTCACCGGCTCCTACTTTCTGCTTTTAGTCCAGAATTTTAATACACAGTTTTGCACCCATGCTGCTGTTTGTCAGCTTCTGCATGTCTGCAGAAATCACTGCCACACTTTCAGCATCATGTTTGTCTTCACTTCTGGCAGCAAGCTCGCCGTGTTTGACGGTGAGTAATGGCGTGAAAGAGTAGTAGTACCAAGGACGCTAATAAAGACGGTCAGGCACCCAGCTGTTCCGCTGCGATGGCTGACTATTTGTTCAACTCTTAGCCAACACTCTGACTCTTGCTGACAAGAAAGGTGAATGAAACAGAAGGTGAATTTCTCAAGGAAGCACTGTTATATGTGGGTCAATTATGGCAGTGGAACTTGTTCTGTTTTGCACTTCAGTTTCAGTTTTTGAAAGGTTGATTGTGTTGGTGGATTATGGTGTGTGTCTTGTAAAGAGTTTTTGTCATAGACTGTGACTGGACAAATCCTGTGCAACATCACCCATATGTTTTTCTAAAGAGCGGGTTTGAAGCTCAAATGGGGTGGCTCTGGAAGTCGCCATCTTGGCAGCAGCGTACTCTGTCTAACTGTCGCCCAGCCCGTATGAATAAGGAGGTATAGCACGGGTAAGACCGACGTGATTTGGGCAGGATGAATGAAACATGAACACGCCCCACCTGCCCCCTCCTCCAGCTCCAAACAAACAAAGCTATGGCTAATAAGCTAAACTAGATATCAAAGGAGTGGCTTCAGGACAACTCTGTGAATGTCCTTGAGTGGCCCAGCCAGAGCCCAGACCTGAGTCCGATTGAACATTTCTGGAGAAATCTGAAAATGGCTGTGCACCGACCCTCCCCATCCAACCTGATGGAGCTTGAGAGGTGCTGCAAAGAGGACTGGACTGAGCAAAGATAGGTGCACCAAGCTTGTAGCATCATATTCAACAAGACCTGAGGCTGTAATTGCAGCCAAAGGTGCATCATCAAAATATTGAGCAAAGGTTGTGAATATTTACGTACGTGTGATTTCTTGTTTATATATATATATATATATATATATATATATATATATATATATAAAGAAAAATTTGCAATAATAATAATAATAAAAATAACTTTTTTCACATTGTCATTATGGGATGTTGTGAGTAAAATTTTGGTGAAAAAAAATGAATTTACTCAATTTTGGAATAAGGCTGTAACATAAAATGTGGAAAAAGCAAAGTGCTGTGAATACTTTCCAGATACGCTGTACATTATGCGGAAGAAATATCAAGTTTCATCACTGGACATTGTCTTTTGGCCAGGTTAGGTCAACAAAAGTGCTCATACGTCATCGTGACTCCCAGTATTTTTACTGTTACCAGTTTTTTGTTGTTTTTTTTTGTAATCTGGACAGCACAAACTTTGTAATGATACTAAATATCTAGAGTTGTGGGGGGTTGGGATGTAAGGGGGACCATGCCGCCCCAAGACCTACACGACCTGAGGTTGGAACTCGGTTTTTACTGTGCAGCATTTTGCTTTATTACATGAGACAATTGGCAATTTGGCAATCACTTAAATAAATGCCCCCATGCCTTAGAAATGTTTGTTTGTGAGTTCCGGTGACGTCACCACACCGAATGGCAGCCTAATGTAACCTCTCCACAACGAATTATTAATCTCGCCTCATATCATAGCCAAATAGGACATTTTCGACAAATACCAGAAAGTGTTGACGAGGCGAAGATGGGGAAAAAGGATGGACAAAAGAAAAACTCAGCTGCAGAGTCTGACAATGGACAAAATACAGCGAGCAGCTCCCCTGCACAGGTACGCGATGAACAAGCTAACGCCGAGTCACATGCGGCTAGCTTAGCAAAAGTTTTGGAAGAGATACAGAACTTTCATAAAGACGTGAGACAGCAACTGGATGAAATCAAATCTGAACTCACCAACGTCAGTGCTAAAATAGCGGAGGTGGAGATGCGAACTGAAAATGTGGAAGACCGTGTTCAAAATATTGAGCAAATTCTAAACAAGGTGATAAAGGTGATGGATCAGCAAGAAGATAAATTGCTCGAACACGAAGGAAGATCCAGGCGGGAGAATATACGGCTGTATAATGTACCCGAGGGAGCCGAGGGGCCGTCGATGGTGGAGTATGTTGAGAAGATATTTCGAGAGACCCTGGAGGTCACCGCCACCACGGAGCTTGGCATTGAGAGAGCCCACCGGGCGCTTGCCCCGAGACCCTTGGGAGATACGGACAAACCGCGGTCAATAATAATCAAGTTTCTCCGCTACACAACTAAAGAGGACATTCTGCGGAGGGCATGGGGCAAAAAGAAGGTGTTTTTGAATGGGAGACAGATATATTTTGATCAGGATTACGCCCCAGCAGTTCTACAGAAGCATAAAGATTACTCCGAGGCAAAGCGAGTATTAAAGCAGAAAAATATCCGCTTCCAGACCCCGTTTCCTGCTAAACTACGAGTATTCTACGAGGACGAGACGAGACTGTACCACACAGCGGCGGAAGCGACCAAAGACATGAAGGACAGAGGACTGCCCGTCTCTGTGGTCACACCGAGAGAGAGCCTGGCTGAGCAGCTGTCCCGCACTGCGTGGGACACAGTGGGAGGTCACGGACAGAGGGAAACGGGGGAGGAGCGAGAGAAAAATATCAGAGAGAAACTGCGTGCCTTCAGGAGATAAGTCCCACCCTCATAGGAGAAAAATCATAAACTCTGATTTAAATGGGTGGAAAATTATAAGTTCTGAATAAACGGGAGAGCTGGACAGAATCAGATTTAGACTGTATTAAACTGGATCAGTGTGAATTGTATTATTGGTACATCTATCCTTCTCCCTCATCCAAATGAGAATATATACACAAGGGAGGAATATAATGTTCCATTTCCAGATGATGGACAGAGACTGCTTTGGGGGCCCTCACCCTAGAGGTAGCAGAGGATTTCCCCCACAGCTAAAGGTTCTCTTTAGCTTAGTTCAGGGTCATTTCCAAGAGACCCCATCCTTGGAGCCATACTTGTTTTATCTTCTTTTCATGTGTGCTTTTTTGTTCCGGAATGTTCAGGGAGTAGACTTGTTAGTTTTTGTTTTGATAATATCAATGATACATAGGCAGATTGATTTATATGACTGTTGGCACAGTGAAATTCATCTCATATAATGTCAATGGGCTGTTGAATCCAATCAAACATAGTAAAATTCTGTCAAAAATGAAGAAGGAACAAGCCCATGTAGTATATCTACAGGAAACTCATCTAAATGACAATGAGCATAGAAAACGTACACGCATGGGTTTCATTAATTTATTTTTTTCATTTTACAAAACAGGACATAGAAGAGGAGTCGCTATCCTTATTTCTAACAGGCTAAATTTTGAAAAGATTTTTGAAATGAGAGACAAAGAAGGAAGATTTATTTTGGTAAAAGGAAAGATAGAGGGTAACTTGGTCACTTTATTAAATATATACGCACCACCTGGAAGTCATGTTAGCTTCTTTCAAAAAATTACTGATATTATGGTAACGGAAACTGAAGGAATTTTGATCTGTGGGGGAGATTTAAATATACACTTACAACCCCAGTTAGATAGTTCCAACAAAAAACATCTTGTAGGAAAGTCCCATCATAAAAAAATGAAGGCATTATTCGAGAACGTTGGACTAATAGATATATGGAGAAACCTTTTCCCCATTAGAAGAGACTATACACACTATTCTGCCCCACACGCCTCATATACAAGAATAGATTATTTTTTAACATTTGGAAAAGATAAAGATAAGATAAAAGATTGTGGAATTGGGACAGTAGATTTAAGTGACCATGCACCTATTTACTAGGTAGGTAAAGAATGGTAAAGAATACTATATGGAAACTAAATTCAAGTTTATTAAACAATTCTCAATTTAAGGAACAAATCAAAAAGGAAATCAGCCTATATTTAGAACACAATGATAATGGTGAGGTCTCACCCCCCATCCTGTGGGACAACCTAAAGGCTGTATTAAGAGGGAAAATTATTGCATTCTCATCATATAAGAAGAAAATAATGAATCAAAAAAATGAAGAATTGCAAAATAAATTAATGGAACTGGAGAGAAAACATAAATTAAATCTGGAGCAAAATTTATTAGAGGATATTAAAAAAAATTAGGAATGAAATTAATAATTTAGCTACACAAAAAATTAAAAAGAAGGTACCAGGAGATAATTTAGATCAAATTGATGCTTATCTAAATTCTTTAGAGCTGCCCACATTAAATGAGGAACAAAATGAAATAATGATTGCTGATATAACAGAAGGGGAATTAATAAATGCAATTACTAGACTCAAATTAAATAAATCACCAGGATCAGATGGCTATACAGCTGAGTGGTATAAGAAATTTAGAGATGAATTAACACCTATTATACTTCCCACATTGAATTGGGTTTTGAAAAAGGCACAAACACCGCCGAGTTGGAAGGAGGCGATCATATCATATCACCTCGATTATGGCCAGATGAATAGAGAAGTTCCTACCTATATTAATACATACTTACCAGACAGGTTTTATACAACAATGCCAAACACAAGATAATATACGAAAGACATTACACATCATAGATCATATACAAAAAAATAAGACTAAGGCAATAGTGATGTGTCGATGCGGAAAAAGCATTTGACTCGGTTAATTGGGATTTTTTGTATAGGGTGTTATATAGGTTTGGTTTCCATGATACAATTTTTAAAACTATACAGGCATTATATAACAATCCTACTGCCAGAATCAAAATAAATGGATCTTTATCAAAGAGCTTCATTCTGGAAAGAGGCTCCAGACAGGGCTGTGCATGGTCACCTCTACTTTTTGCATTATATTTAGAACCGTTGGCTCAGCACATTAGACAAAACAACAAAATTAAGGGAATCTTTATAAAAGGTACAGAGTATAAATTAGCCTGCTATGCGGATGATATTTTAATATATTTAGGACAACCAACATACGCTTTACCTGAATTGATGAAATCATTTGAGCAATATGGCAAATTATCAGGATACAAAGTTAATATAGGTAAGACTCAATTACTTGCATATAATTATAACCCACCAGATGTAGTCAAGAATGAATACCCATTGATATGGCAAACAAAATCCATCAGATATTTAGGCATAAACATCCCAAAAGATTTATCAAAATTATTTGGATGCAATTATGTTCCTTTATACAAAAAAAGTAAGGAAGATATAACTAGGTGGAGCCTAACTCCTTTTCTCAATCTTTCCTCAAGAATAGAATCTATTAAAATGAATATTTTACCCCAATGTTTATACTTATTCCACACCCTACCAATAGAAATTAATCAGTGCCATTTTAATGAATGGGATAAAATGTTATCAAGATATATATGGCGAGGCAAGAGACCTAGGATACGTCTCAAAACTTTACATCTGACCAAGGAGAGGGGAGGATAGGCTCTACCTTCTTTCAGAGATTATTTTCTTGCAACACAGATAAGAACAATTATATGCTGGTGCAATCCTATATATAATTCTCAATGGAAAAGTATAGAAGAGAAAATATGTTCCATTCCCATACAGGCAATTATAGCTGACAATAATCTACAAAATTACATAAAATGTATTGACAATCCATGGGTGAAATGTACTCTTAAAATGTGGAAAGCTATCATAAAAGAACATAAGTTAGAAGGGGATATAATGGTTCTTAAATGGTGTGCGTATGACTCAGACTTCATGCCAAACAGATTGGATACCAGGTTTGACAGCTTTATGTAAATTACTGAAAGGGGGAACCATGTTTAGTTTTGATACAATTAAAGAAAGATACCTTTTAGAAAAACAGGATTTCTACCGCTATCTGCAGATACGACACTATATTAATATTAATATGAAAATGAACAATGTCTCAGAAGCAAATGTTTAGGAAAGCATATAACTCTGATATTAATAGTAGAATTATATCATGTGCATACAAAGGCTTACTCAATCTTAAAGCACAGTCAACCACACACATTAAAGAAAAATGGGAGCAAGAAGGAGGAATAAGTATATCTGAGGAGGAATGGACAACAATGTGGAGATATAATTGGAAATGTACTAGTTCACAGATTTGGAGGGAATTTAGCTGGAAAAATCTGATAAGATACTTTATTACACCCGTTCAGAAATCTCACTATGATGGAACTCCCCCTATATGTTGGAGAAACTGTGGTAATCAACAGGCAAACCACCACCATATCTTTTGGGACTGCCTGGTTATCAAGGACTTCTGGAGAGAAATACACATGGCTCTACAAGATATTTTTAAAGATGTAATGCCTCTCGAGATGAAGATTATATATTTTGGAAATTTACCTCAGAAATTGTTAAAAAAGACAAATATTTATTAAATATTTTGTTGGTTGCAGCTAAAAAGGCATTAACCAGGAAATGGTCATTACAGGAAAGGCTGACTTTAACTGAATGGATGAATATTACAATGGACATTTATAATATAGAAAAGATAACAGCGTGTATCAACTACAAATTGGAACAGTTTACCTCAAACTGGAGAAAATGGATCCACTATGTAACATTTCATAGGCCTGATTTTATTTTCTCAGATAATTAGTAAAGTTATAACAGCAATCTACTCCCTAATTGTTTCGGTTCTGTTTGGGTTGTTTTTTGTTGTTGTTGTTGTTGTTTTCTGTAATATTGCTTTGCAGCATTTTGTGTCGGGGTATGTGTGCTTTTAAAATGAATGTACACTGATGTTGATAATATGAGGATGATGAACACACAATGGTTACAGTATGTTATGTAAATATCTGACACGGAATGCTAATAAAAAATAAATTACAAAAAAAAAAATTAAAAAAAATGTTTGTTTGTGTGTGTATGTCGGGGGGGGGGGGGGGGGGTTGTCATTTTCAGTGTTTTTCTGAGACCCAGCTGCTGTTTCATGGTAAAGATTGTTCTTGTTTCTTACACTGCTGTTGGTAGCAGCCTGCTTTGGGACTGCTAACACTTCTGAAATGAATGAGAGCGACAGCAAGTCCTCCCTGGGTTTCACTTCTCATTCCACACACCTTACCTTAATTGGAAGTGTTGGACCAAGACTGCTGACATGTTCCTGAGATCTCATGTTATATATTTTACTCTTGCTTGCAGAATATAGGCTATCCAGTCACTTCACCTGTCACTGTCCTTGTGCAATCCTCTTATTTCCAATTCCTTGTAGTTCTGTTTCACCAGTTCATCAGTATTTTTTTGAAGGAAGTCCTCAGCCAGTGTGAACTGTCATTATTTGCTATTATGTATCAATCATTCTTGTTTAATATATCAGTACTGACTTCTTAAAGGTTGCTCCAATTCAACACACAGCACCAATGACTTCCTTTTCAATGGGCTCATTACCCAAAACCTGCACAACCTTAATGAATATATTTATTATTACTGTTATTGTTGTTGTTGCCTTTTTTTTTTAGTCATGACACATTTATTATGATTTTTTCTCTTTTTTCTTGCTATTTTTAAAGATGACCTTCTTAAGTAAGTTAAGTATATGTGACCTGCACAACTTAAGAACTTACACAACAAAAACAATTAGCCTGATAACCACTGTCAGCATTTCTTTGTTGGGTTTGGTCTGTTTGTCATTTCTTTGTTCTGTGTTTTACTCTAGATGACGATGACCTTTCATGGCTCAATGCTAACAATAACAAAAACAATAACCTGCACATCTTAAAGACCTGCAAAATGTAAACTGTTTACCTCATTATTCCACTCATTATTTGTTTACTGACCTTCACTCTGTTTTTTTATTATTATTTCTTGTGTTTCTCTTTTGTTGACGCTACTCTTGGCACAAAACATGTGAAGCACAGGTCCTAACTGTAACACAACCAGTGGACTGATACAGTTAGTCCTTCTTAGTTGGCCTTGGTAACCTGTACAACATAACTCTTTAGACTGATTATTGCTGTCAGTGACTGTTTATTGACCTTCACCTGTTTGTCATTTTTTTTTTTTTTTTTTTTTTTTTTGCTGTTATGTTTCACCCTCGACTCAAGACATGTGACCATTGGGTTGAGAGTTACAGTGAGTCCTTGTTAACTGGTCTTGACCTGTTTGTCACTTGCCAGCACTGGTAATTTCCTTGTGGTGAAGATTTCCTGCATTGTTACAATGTTTGTTACCTGCACAACTTAAAGACCTGCAGCACTTATAAAACTAAGATTATTACCATCAGTGGTTATTTGACTTGACCCATTTGTTGTTTATGTGTGTTTAACTCTTGATAAAGATGACCTACACGTGTGTATGTACAACATATCTGATTGTACAAGGTCTGTTAGAAAAGTATCCGACCTTTTTATTTTTTACAAAAACCTGATGGATTTGAATCATGTGTGCTTGCATGAACCAACCTTGAACCTTCGTGCGCATGCGTGAATTTTTTCACGCCTGTCGATTGCGTCATTTGCTTGTAAGCAGCCTTTGTGTGAGGATGGGTGTAGTCTCTCGTCGTTTTTTTCTTTGCAAGGAAAATGGCGGAACGACTGGAGCAGCGCGACTGCATCAAATTTTGCCAGAAACTGGGCGACAGCCAGGTGGAACCCATTCGGATTATTCAGACAGCTTTCGGTGACAATCCTATGGGCATCACACAGATTAAGGAGCAGTACAACCGGTTTAAAGATGTCCGCACAACGGTGGAGAGCGAGCCGCGCTCCGATCGGCCATCAACACGCTGAAATGACCAGATCATTTCCAAAGTGAACGCTGTGGTGATGTGGGACCGTCGTGGGACTGTCCGAGAAATTGCAGAAGAGGTGGACATCAGCACTTTTTCGGCACATTCCACTGTGACAGAAGATTTGGCCATGAAAAGAGTTGCAGCGAAATTCATGCCGATGGCTTTGGCACGAAGCTGCTGATGGTGCAGCAAAAGCGCCTCCGTGTTGAAGTCTCACAGGACATGCTGGACTCCGAAAAATGATGCCCACCTCTTCCACCTTTTGGAAGATTCAGACGGCTTTCGGTGGCTTTTCAGTCGTGTGACTATCTGAGAAATTGTGGAAGAGGTGGGCATGTCGCAGCATGTCCTGTGAGACTTCAACACGGAGGTGCTTTTGCTCCGCCGTCAGCTTCGTGCCAAAGCCATCGGCATGAATTTCACTGCAACTCTTTTCATGGCCAAATCTTCTGTCACAGTGGAATGTACCGAAAAAGTGCCGATGTCCACCTCTTCTGCAATTTCTCGGATAGTCACACGACGGTCCCACATCACCACAGCGTTCACTTTGGAAATGATCTGGTCATTTCAGCATGTTGATTGCCGACCGGAGCGTGGCTCGCTCTCCACCATTGTGCGGTCGTCTTTAAACCAGTTGTACTGCTCCTTAATCTGTGTGATGCCCAGAGGATCGTCACCGAAAGCCGTCTGAATAATCCGAATGGTTTCCACCTGGCTGTCGCCCAGTTTCTGGCAAAATTTGGTGCTGTCGTGCTGCTCCAGTCGTTCAGGCATTTTCCTTGCAAAGAAAAAAACGACGAGAGACTCCACCCATCCTCACACAAAGGCTGCTTACAAGCAAATGACGCAACCGACCGGCGTGAAAAAACTAAACGCATGCGCACGAAGGTTCAAGGTTGGCTCAAGCAAGCACACGTGATTCAAATCCGTCAGGTTTTGGAAAAAAATTAAAAGGTCAGATACTTTTCTAACAGACCTCGTATTGGTCATTTGCAGCAACTCATGACACTCAGAGAACTTTTATCTCGCTTCCCTTCTGTTTCTTCCACTCTTTATTGATCAACTTGCTTTATCTCGTCTTATCATTGTCCTCCTGTCCTTTCTTTCTGCTGTTTTGCACTTCTTTTCCACTGGAAATATGATAGTGACACAACTTCTCTCTACTTTAATTTGTGTTGTATTCTCTGGTACTCTCTAGTGCATCCGGGAAGTATTCACCGCTCTTACGTTTTTCCATATTTTGTTATGTTACAGCCTTTTTCCAAAATAGAGTAATTTTTTTTTCCCTCAAAATTCTACTCACAACGCCCCTTAGTGACAAAATGGAAAACATTTTTTTTTTTTTTTTGCAAATTTATTAAAAATAAACAACAAAGAAATCACATGTACTTAAGTATTCACAACCGTTGCTCAATACACAGAGTTGTCCTGAAGCCACTCCTTTGATATCTTGGCTGTGTGCTTTGGGTCATTGTCCTGCTGAAAGATGAACTGTCGTCCCAGGCTGAGGTTAAGAGCACTCTGGAGCAGGATTTCATCCAGGATTTCTCTGTACTTTGCAACATTCATCTTTTCCTCAATCCTGACTAGTCTCCCAGTTCCTGCTGCTGAAAAACATCCCCACAGCGTGATGCTGCCACCACCATGCTTCACTGTAGGGATGGTGCCTGGTTTCCTCCAAACATGACATCTGGCATTCACAGCAAAGTTAAATCTTTTTCAATGTTTTACCAGACCAGAGATTTTCTATCTCATGGTCTGAGTCTGACTTTGCCTTTGTGCAAAGTTGCCATGTGCATTTTACTAAGGAGTGGCTTCCATCTGGCCACTCTACCATACAGGTCTGATTGGTGGGTTTCTGCAGAGATGGTTGTTCTTCTGGAAGGTTCTCCTCTCTCTACAGAGGAATGCTGGAGCTCTGACAGAGTGACCATTGGGTTCTTGGTCACCTCCCTGACTAAGACCCTTCTCCCCCAATCGCTCAGTTTAGACGGGCAGCCAGCTCTAGGTCCTGGTGGATCTGAACTTCTTCTATTTACAGATGATGGAGGCCACTGTGCTCATTGGGACCTTCAAAGCAGCAATAATATTTCTGTACCCTTCCAAGATTTGTGCCTCGAGACAATCCTGTCTCAGAGGTCTACAGACAATTCCTTTGACTTCATGCTTGGTTTGTTCTCTGACATGCACAGTCAACTGTGGGACCTTATATGTAGACAGGTGTGTGTCTTTCCAAATCATGTCCAGTCAACTGAATTTACCCCAGGTGGACTCCAGTTAAACTGCAGAAATATCTCAGTGGAAACAGGAGGTACCTGAGCTCAATTTTGAGCTTCATGGCAAAGGCTGTGAATACTTACCGTATGTAATAAATTTGCAAAAATCTGTTAAAAAAACCCCAAACTTTTTCACATTGTCATTATAATGATCGTGTATAGAATTTTGAGGGAAAAAATTAATTTATCCATTTTGGAATAAGGCTGTAACATAACAAAATGTGGAAAAAGTGAAACGCTGTGAATACCTTCCAGATGCAGCTGCACGTTCCTTTAAAATTTGAATGTGCAGAATAATCCTATATGTGGCTGTCATCAGTCTAACCACTGGGCAGTAGACATCATATTTTCCCTGTTTGATACTTCAGGTGCTATATTCCTTTCTGGTAACCACTAGAGGTATGGATCTCTTCTTTATTAAAGGGTCTGACTTTTATCTAGATACATGGGTTGGGATATGATACAGGGACAGTACTTTTTATTATGGAGCATTTTGATTCAATGAAATCCAATATAATTCTTTGTTTAATGTATACATTCATTTTCCATTCTTAATTAGAATAAGAAAAAAGTGGCATTGGTTACCTTCAAATACATATTTTATGAAAGACCATGTACCTTCTTGATGTTTTACTACTGTGCTGTAGCATGTTGACACTGCCACACCTCACATTTTATTGCGCCATTGGGTGGAGCACTACATACAGTAGCCGAAAGCATAACATACGAGGTCTGTCAATAAAGTATAGGTCCTTTTTATTTTTTTCAAAAACTATATGGATTTCATTCATATGTTTTTACATCAGACATGCTTGAACCCTCGTGCGCATGCGTGAGTTTTTCCACGCCTGTCGGTGACGTCATTCGCCTGTGAGCACTCCTTGTGGGAGGAGTCGTCCAGCCCCTCGTCAGAATTCCTTTGTCTGAGAAGTTGCTGAGAGACTGGCGCTTTGTTTGATCAAAATTTTTTCTAAACCTGTGAGACACATCAAAGTGGACACGGTTTGAAAAATTAAGCTGGTTTTCGGTGAAAATTTTAACGGCTGATGAGAGATTTTGAGGTGATACTGTCGCTTTAAGGACTTCCCACGGTGTGAGACGTCACGCAGCGCTCTCAGACGCCGTCGTCAGCCTGTTTCAAGCTGAAAACCTCCACATTTCAGGCTTTATTGATCCAGGACGTCGTGAGAGAACAGAGAAGTTTTAGAAGAAGTCGGTTTCAGCATTTTATCCGGATATTCCACTGTTAAAGGAGATTTTTTTAATGAAAGACGTGCGGACGGATTGCAGCGTCGGCTCGCAGCCGCTGCGACGCTCCGCCACAGGAAAAACACCTCTGTTGGAAGTCTTAAGGACAAGTTGGAACATGTCCAATTTCTCATATACTCATTCCACTGAAAGCCATCAAAAGCCGCCTGGATTTTACAAATGGTTATCAACACGGAGGTGTTTTTCCTGTGCCGCCGCACCGCGCCGGCTGCGTCCCGACACGCAGACCCGTCCGCACGTCTTTCATTAAAAAAATCTCCTTTAACAGTGGAATATCCGGATAAAATGCTGAAACCAACTTCTTCTGAAACTTCTCTGTTCTCTCACGACATCCTGGATCAATAGAGCCTGAAATGTGGAGGTTTTCAGCTTGAAACAGGCTGACGACGGCGCCTGGGACCGCTGTGCGACGTCTCGCACCGTGGGAAGTCCTTAAAGCGACAGTATCACCTCAAAATCTCTCATCAGCCATTAAAATTTTCACCGAAAGCAGCTTAATTTTTCGAACCGTGTCCACTTCGATGTGCCTCACAGGTTTAGAAAAAATTTTGATCAAACAAAGCGCCAGTCTCTCAGCAACTTCTCAGACAAAGGAATTCCGACGAGGGGCTGGACGACTCCTCCCACAAGGAGTGCTCACAGGCGAATGACGTCACCGACAGGCGTGGAAAAACTCACACATGCGCACGAGGGTTCAAGCATGTCTGACGTAAAAACATATGAATGAAATCCATATAGTTTTTGAAAAAAATAAAAAGGACCTATACTTTATTGACAGCCCTTGTAGAAGGAGCCCAGAAGGTGTGGTTAAACAGCAGGCTTGAGACCAGAGGATTCTCAGTTCATGAGGGGAAAAGTACTAAGGGCCCTTGGGCAAGGTTCTTAATCCCTACGTTGCTCCAGGTGTGTGTAGTGAACGCTTTTCGTGCCATCAGTGTGTGTGAATGGGTAAAATATGAGGCATTGTAAATAACTTTAAACTTTTGATTCAGAGGGTTACCATTTATTTTGAAGGAGAAGTCAGTTGTTGTTAGCATAGCAAATAGCATAACTTTTCCGTTCTGAACTGGTACAACAGTATTAACCACTTGTAAACTAAACATAAAGATAAAACGGACACATTTGTCCATTTTTGGGCAAGTTGATTTTGTTTTTATTTTACAAACGTGACTTTCTTGTGCTCACCTTTGAGCTCTTATGGATCGTTTCAAGACAAGGACGTAGGATTGAAACAGCTTAACTGATTTACAACATTAAAACTGAGACATTGATTGGTTCACAGTACATTTAAATCAATTCAGAGATATATTCAGATATTCAGATATATGTTATATCTTAACTTTGCACAAATGACAGAATTGACATTAATGGAGTTATTCTATCAGTATTCATTTTATTTATACACCAAACCATAACTCAGCACTGCTTTATTTTCCAAGACCTCCACCTGACGGCAGCGTTGTGATTGATTAGAGAGTTGAGCTTAGTGGCTCCTCTCAGTTTGCTTTTGTGCTGGAAGCCATGTAGTCAACAGGAGCTTCCAGCAGGGGGCAGGACGCTGAAAGACAGAAGTGCTGACTCATTATTTGGGTCTGTCGTCGCCTTTGATGCTACCAGAAACAATCGTGGTGTTAAAACTCAAAATCAGCTTGTTAGTAGTTGCAAGTGTACCGGAGACAATACTGGAATTTATCGGTTATCTGTAACTTCAGATACATTTTTGGGTGGTTTATCGTTTTAGCTTTAATCAAAGAGAACTTTTCAGTTATCTGATTATCTGTTATCGAAGTTAATTTTTTGGTTATCTGTGCCCACTGCTGCTTAAAGCACACCTCTGTTTGCTGTCCTATTCCCTGCGGTGCTGGGATTACTGTCCTGGGAGGAAAATGCTGACAGAAGAATGTGTCTGAGTGGTTCACGCTGATGAGCGGCCCTTATCTTCCTCAATGACAGAGATGCTTTGATAGGCTGGTGTTGTCCATGAAAGTCTAGACAGACTGGATTCCTTTTGAAATGTTGTTGTTTGAGGCAGCTGGAGATCAGGTTAGCAGGAAACCATATAGGAAGAACAAACAAGAACCTTATATTAGTCGTACTATTCAATAATACATCATGTCCATGTTGGACAAAGCGGGTCTGGGTCCGCTGGGCTGTCTCGCTTTCTTAAAGTTCATATAACTGTCAGATATGAATGATTGTCAAATTTCAGAAATAAACCTTTTCAAGTCATGACAGGAATATGAGGGATACATCATGTTGTACATGCCATAGTTTCTCTCAGATTAAGGGAGCTTTCACAGGTGTGTTGTTTAGTCCAGACATTTGGACTTTTTAGTTTGGGGCAAACCAAAATAATAGGTATGAATTGCAAAGATCTAGACCAAAAGACCAAAAGAGGTGGTTTTAGTCCAGATTAAACTGAACGGTGGTCCAGTTTTTACAGTGTGAAAACACTATTTGGATAGTTTGAACTTTTGGACCATTTACAGGGAGTTGAGACAGGTTAAATGAACTGTGGCAGCATATGAGGAGATTTTGTGAGAAGTAGTAAACAAACATTTTCTCTATTCAAATGGAACTACCGGCCAAATTAAAAACACATACACATACAGTGCCCTCCAAAAGTCTTGGGCCCCTTGGTATTTCACACATTTTAATTTTGTTCATGCCATTTCACATACAGTAGTGTTCAGAATAATAGTAGTGCTATGTGTCTAAAAAGATTAATCCAGGTTTTGAGTATATTTGTTATTGTTACATGGGAAACAAGGTACCAGTAGATTCAGTAGATTCTCACAAATCCAATAAGACCAGGCATTCATGATATGCACACTCTTAAGGCTATGAAATTGGGCTATTAGTAAAAAAAAGTAGAAAAGGAGGTGTTCACAATAATAGTAATGTGGCATTCAGTCAGTGAGTTTGTCAGTTTTGTGGAACAAACAGGTGTGAATCAGGTGTCCCCTATTTAAGGATGAAGCCAGCACCTGTTGAACATGCTTTTCTCTTTGAAAGCCTGAGGAAAATGGGACGTTCAAGACATTGTTCAGAAGAACAGCGTAGTTTGATTAAAAAGTTGATTGGAGAGGGGAAAACGTATACGCAGGTGCAAAAAATTATAGGCTGTTCATCTAAAATGATCTCCAATGCTTTAAAATGGAAAAAAAAAAAGAAAAAAAAAAAAAAAACAGACGCATGGAAGAAAATGGAAAACAACCATCAAAATGGATAGAACAATAACCAGAATGGCAAAGGCTCACCCACTGATCAGCTCCAGGATAATCAAAGACAGTCTGGAGTTACCTGTAAGTGCTGTGACAGTTAGAAGACGCCTGTGTGAAGCTAATTTATTTGCAAGAATCCCCCGCAAAGTCCCTCTGTTAAATAAAAGACATGAGCAGAAGAGGTTACAATTTGCCAAAGAACACATCAACTGGCCTAAAGAGAAATGGAGGAATATTTTGTGGACTGATGACAGTAAAAGTGTTCTTTATGGGTCCAAGGGCCACAGACAGTTTGTGAGACGACCCCAAACTCTGAATTCAAGCCACAGTTCACAGTGAAGACAGTGAAGCATGGTGGTGCAAGCATCATGATATGGGCATGTTTCTCCTACTATGGTGTTGGGCCTATATATCGCATGCCAGGTATCATGGATCAGTTTGGATATGTCAAAATACTTGAAGAGGTCATGTTGCCTTATGCTGAAGAGGACATGCCCTTGAAATGGGTGTTTCAGCAAGACAATGATCCCAAGCACACTAATAAACGAGCAAAATCTTTGTTCCAAACCAACAAAATGAATGCCTCGCAGATGTGAAGAAATCATGAAAAACCGTGGTTATCTAAATACTAGTTTAGTGATTCACAGGATTGCTAAAAAAGCAGTTTGAACATAATAGTTTTGAGTTTGTAGCGTCAACAGCAGATGCTACTATTATTGTGAACACCCCCTTTTCTACTTTGTTTTTTTTACTAATAGCCCAATTTCATAGCCTTAAGAGTGTGCATATCATGAATGCTTGGTCTTGAATGAATGAATGAATGAATGAATGAATGAATGAATGAATGAATGAAAACTGTTTATTTCGAACATTTGATACAACAACAATTACAAGATAGATCAGTAAAGACAACAACAAAAAAGTTCCTACTGTGTACCCAACATGTCCGAAAAGGGGTAGGGTGAAGCATCAGCTTATTTATCCCTACCCCTTCTTCCCCACAACCAGTAATACCCTTTGCCACATATACACATAGATTCCTACACACCTAAACCGATATCAATATATATATATATACATATATATACACATACACATACATATATACATACACACATCAACATACATACACATATACATACACATATATACACATATATATACACAAACATAAATATACACCTACACATACCTACTTACATACAAAATACTATATATTTACAAGCCGAAGCAAAAAACAAAAACACCCTAACCCTCATTACCCTTCCTCCTCCCTATACCTAGAAAAAAACATATTTTTGTACCGCTGTTTGAACTGGTTCATGCTTGGACATTGCTTGAGCCCCACTCCCAATCTGTTCCACATCCTCACCCCACAGACAGAAATACAGAAACCTTTTAATGTTGTTCGTGCCCACTGATGCTTTAAATTAAATTTCCCCCTCAGACTGTAATCCCCTGATCTGTTAAAAAACATATTTTTAATATTTGCTGGAAGTAAATTGTTTATTGCTTTATACACAATTTGTACTGTTTGAAAATGAACCAAGTCTGTGAATTTTAAGAATTTGGATTGTAAAAATAGTGGATTTGTATGATCTCTATAGCCAGTATTATGAATAATTCTTATAGCTCTTTTCTGCATTACTGATAGTGATTGTGTTGTACCTTTATAAGTATTACCCCATACCTCTGCACAGTACTGTAAATATGGTAAAACCAGTGAGCAGTAAAGAATGCGGAGTGAGTTGTGGTCCAGAATATGTTTCGCTTTGTTTAGAACTGAAATGCTTCTTGACAGTTTACTTTGTATATGTTTTATATGAGTCTTCCAGTTTATCTTATCATCTATTATCACCCCCAGAAACTTATTTTCATGTACCCTTTCAATATCTACCCCCTCGACTTGTAACTGAACCTGTATGTCTGTATTACAATAGCCAAATAACATGTATTTTGTTTTACTTAAGTTTAATGATAATTTGTTTCTGTCAAACCATATTTTCAATTTTCCCATTTCTATACTGATCCTCCTCAGTAACTCCTGCAAATCCCCCCCTGAACAAAAATGCTTGTGTCATCTGCAAATAATACTAATTTTAATATTTTGGAAACATTGACAATATCATTTATATAAATTAGAAACAGTTTTGGACCCAATACTGACCCCTGTGGGACGCCACAAGCATTGTCCAAGCATGATGATGTATATTCCCCCAACTTCACAAACTGTTTTCTGTTACTTAAGTAGCTTCTCACCCAGTGCAACACCAACCCCCTAATCCCATACTGTTCAAGTTTATTGATTAATATGTCATGATTAATTGTATCAAAAGCCTTTTTAAGGTCTATAAATATTCCAACTGAATGTAATTTGTGGTCTATGGCGTTTGTAATCTCCTCAACTGATTCTATTAATGCAAGTGATGTTGAACTATGTGCTCTGAATCCATATTGACTATCAGTAAGTAATTTATGTTTATTTATGAATTTGTCTAATCTATTATTGAATAACTTTTCTAATAATTTGGAAAATTGTGGAAGCAAAGAAACAGGTCTATAATTTGTGAAGTGGTGTCTATCCCCAGTCTTATACAGCGGCACAACCTTAGCTATTTTCATTTGATTGGGAAATTTACCGGTTTGAAATGATAAGTTACAGATGTATGTTAATGGTTCTACAATCCATTCAATGACCTGTTTTACCACCACCATATCAATTTCATTTAAATCGGTAGATGTTTTATATTTACAATTATTCACAATGTCTATAATTTCATTTCCATCCACTGCTGTGAGGAACATTGAACAGGGATTTCTTTCTATGAGATTATTATCACAATCCTCAGGTTGGGAATCGGGAATTTTTTCTGCCAAGCTTGGTCCAATATTTACAAAAAAATTATTAAAACCGTTGACTACCTCATCCTTATTTTCCTTCTTGACATTATTATCAATGAAATACTGAGGGTAACTCTGTTTTTTATTACCATTTTTGATAATGCTATTTAATATATCCCATATTCCTTTAATATTGTTTTTGTTATTATATAATATGTTACTATAATATTCCTTCCTACATACCCGTATAATATTAGTTAATCTATTTTGTATTTCTTATATCTATTTTCTGCCTCTTTAGTCTTTAGTTTTATGAATTCTCTATACAGTGTATTTTTCTTATTACATGCATTTCGTAACCCTTTCATCATCCATGGTCGAGCTTGGATTTTTTGTTTTCTGTAGTCTTGTTTAATTGGACAATTTTTATCATATAATGATGTAAATATTTGTAAAAAAGTTTCATATGCACTATCAACATCACTTTCACTGTATACCTTTTCCCAGTTTTGCTCCTGTAAATCCTTCTTTAGTGTGTTCATGTTTTCCTCTGTCCGCACTCGCCTGTATTTTATTTTCTCCTCTGGCTGATTCCGCCGATGGTTTCTATTATAAACGATGAAAACTGGTAGATGATCACTAATGTCATTGATTAATAATCCACTCACAGTGTTATTCTCAATATCATTGCTGAATATATTATCAATTAAGGTAGCACTATGGGATGTAATTCTGCTTGGCCTGGTGATTTTTGGATATAAACTCATACTGTACATTATACTGATAAATTCATCTGTTATTTTATGCTTATTTGGATTGAGCAGATCAATATTTAAGTCACCACAAATGAACACAGTTTTTTGATTAGTTTTTGAGAACATTTTTCCCATACAGTCAGTGAATGTTTCAATACTAGATCCTGGTGCTCTATATATACAGCTGACAGCAGTCTTGTTGGATTTGTGAGAATCTACTGAATCTACTGGTACCTTGTTTCCCATGTAACAAAAAGATATACACTCAAAACCTGGATTAATCTTATTATTCTGAACACTACTGTATAAAAAGTAAATCAGGTGTTGCAATTTAAAATTTTCTAAAATTATCTTCCTTAAAGTCAAACACAGATCTGTACAATTTCATATAAATTTATTAAAAATATAAAAGCCACCATGATGGGTTGCATAAGTAATGGGCCCCTTCGGTATAATACCGGTAAATAATCAGTTTTATTGCCAGTTTTCTGGATGTTCATGAATACATGAACATTTCCAAGTCACTGAATATGCCTTGGATTTTATTTACATCAATTATGAAGAAATGTTCTTAAAAAGAAGACTGAGATGCAAGCCTAGATTTGATGTTTTGGTGATTGAAAATCCTCCTCTGTACCACTTCATCATGAAGCTGTATAACTGTGGATACAATTTGCAAAACGTGCACTATGAGAATTTCGCTGATCACAGTCACAGAAGCCTATAACGTCTTCTGGGTTGTCTGGGTGTCTTGGTGGCTTTCCTCACTTTTCTCCTTGCACAGTCACTCAGTTTTTGAGAACTGCCTGCTCCACACAGATTTACCATAGAGTGCCATACTGTTTGTATTTCTTCATAATTGATGTAAATAAAGTCCAAGACATATTCAGTGATTTGTAAATGTTCTTGTATCTATCCACTTGTCTGAAGAAAACCGGCAATAAAACTGATTATTATATGGCTGCAATGCTATGCGCACTCTGATTGGCTGGTTACCGGTCGGATATTTTCCCATGGACCGGTCTCCATGACAATTGGTCCGCAACGTGTATTTTCTTTACAAACCACGAAGCTAAAAACACAATTAGAAAAAGCAAGTCGGACATGAACGTACTCCATAAATATCTCAACAGCATTGGAAAAAACACAAATTGAAAGCTTACCAGCTAATGACTGGACCACCTGTTAGCAAGTTCTTCATGGAGGTGAAGAAGCAGCATATTCGGGCGATACTGTAAGTTTGCATGTATATCGATATAACAGCCATATAATAAACGAATTATTAACCTGACTTGCTAACATCTCAGTCTGGTATTTCTGTGTACAGACCTCTCACTCGGTTAATAATCCTTTATTATTTACAAGTGTTATGCCAAAGGGGACCATTACTTATGCAACCCATCATCTTGGCTTTTATATTTTTAATTAATTTATATCAAGTTGTAGAGATCTGCTTTAAATTTGAGTATAATTTTGAATATAATTTTAGATATTTTTATATTGAGAAGCCTGATTTACCTTATGTATTTGAAATGGCATAAACAAATTAAAATATGTGTAACACCAAGCCCAATACTTTTGGAGGGCACTGTATGTGTTCAGACCAATCCGTGTCAAGTATAAGGAGACACAGGCTACATAGGTGTTGACAACCAACCAGGCCTCATGGCAAGTCGTGATTTAGCAGCACGAAATATACATTAATCTATTGGTTCGTGATATTGTGGTGAAAAGTGCCTCAGTTTCGTCACAACAGCACAAATTCATTCTAATTCATTCCATGATGGGTGCACGAAATTAAAAGTGAAGCGGGGGGTTGGGAGTGGTTATGGTTAGGGTGGGGGGAAGGAGTAAGATTAAGTTATGGTTAAGGTTAGGGTTGGGGGGTGGGAGTAGGGTTAGTAATAGTGAGTTAAGAAAAGCCCCGTCACGAAAATTTGACTCGTTTCGTCACAGGTGTTGGGGAAAGTGTAGTGACATGGACCCACAACAGGGGGCGCAAATGAACGGACAATGAAAGAGTCAAATATGAACACTTTACTGTTGTGAATGAGCACAACACAGAGGAATGTGAAATTTAACAGACAGTCAATCACAAGGGTGACGTGTGGGCAGGCTCGAGGATAGAAGACGTCTGTCCTGAGATGAACCGGAACCACACGATTTCCTCCGCCACCGAACCCGGAGAATACTGGAGCCGCCAAGTCCCGAGTCCCCAGGTGGCCACCGTCTTCGAAGGTCGGATCTGGTACTGCTGGCAGGGAGCAGAGACAATAAGATATGGGTGTGTGCACACCCAGTAGCAACAACGGTGGGAATGCCACCTCCACCTCTAACACACACTCGTGCAGCTCCTGTCTACCCACTTATCTGGTAGAGGTGTGCAGCGGAGCCGTTGCTGGACACACCGAACGCCAGTCTCACAGACACGGAACACCACAGGAAAGCAGCTGCAAAAAAGAGTTCAGACTGATACACAGTTCACTTTCAAGGCTGAGAATACTACCTGAACGGTTTGACGATATCTCGGCGATGAGGTGGAGATGACGTCCGGGTTTTATGGAGTGAGATGATGAAGCATGGATGGGTGACAGCTGTCAAGAGATAATGAGTGATAGCTGTCACCCCCGGCTGTGTCCGTGGCGGCAGCGCCCTCTCGTGCCTGAAGCCTGCACTTCAGGCAGGGCACCCTCTGGTGGTGGGCCAGCAGTACCTCCTCTTCTGGCGGCCCACACAACAACAGGACTTGCATGTTGTTGTCGCAGCACGGGCTGTGACAACAACATGCAAATACATCATGGAAAGTTCTTTACTGTGAACACAAAATTTCACTGTGAACTACCCAGACCAAATGTATGAAAACATGGACTTTGTTACAGCTCTTGTTCTGGACTTTCAGATGTGAAAACACCCTAAAATACATTCTCAAGTGTGTGAATTTTGCTCTTTAATTAACGTTTCAATTTTCATTGTACTTTTGGCTCAGCTTGACATTTTCAGGCTGATTACTCTTTTCTGGTTCAGTCTCTGGAGCATTGTTATGGGCTGATGGAGCAGTGGGCCCGTGTTCACCTTCTAACACTCTGTCCCACTTTGATGTTTATGTTAAGAGCGTGACACCTCAGGGGTGCCCTACAGCCAAATTTATAACCACGAGAGGGTTAACGTTTTGACTTTTCCAGTCCTCTGTTCACACTTTTAAATCCCCCTCTCTCTTTCATTGATATGCATCCTGGAGGGTCGCGATCTATAACCATGACAAAGCTGTGTGAAGTTCACATGCCAACAAATGTGATCTAGTGCATGGTCTAATTATATAAGGGGTGATTGATTGATTGGATTTGTTACAGAGACCTTGTTTTGTTGACATAAATGTACTTGTGCCCGAAACATGTAGTGCAATGTGCACTGTACACTGTACAAGGAAACTGATGGCACCGACCAAACGGTCCCCTCTGAAAAGCGGTCCCCCCTGCCTTCACTGCGCATGAGTCATCTCGGAGCGTCAACAGTGATTCACCTGTTATCACCTCGTTTCTGCTTAAAACTGACTTTAGAATGATTTAAGAGGTTTTACTTTGTCATTTGATGGTTAATAATCACATTATTCCCTTTGATTGCTTTGGGTGTAGAGAGTCAGACTGAGAGAGTCAGACTCAGACGCGCTGCTGTTGCACTCTGATCGCCCCCTCTGTTTTTTAATTATAAGATAATGCTGAGTTTATGTGGAAATGTATGTTGTGCAAAAGGTTCAGATATCTGTCGCTGAGATATGATGATGACTAGTGCAGTTTTAAGCAGAAAAGACGGGATAATCTGTGAATTGCTCCCGACGCTCCGAAATTATGCATGTGCAGTGAAGGCAGAGGGGACCGATTTTTAGGGGGGGACCGTTCAGTTGGCAACACTGGGCCAGTAAGTCTCTTAGTGCTAAACTCAACTTTGGCAATTAGTTTCTTTGCAATTAATCCTTCTATGGAAACTCAGATTCCAAAGGAATGATGAGTGTCAACAGGAAAGTTGTCATGGGACTAAAAACCCACCATATGCTTCAAATAACAATGTACTAATGCTAGCAACCTATTTTGTTGCTCCATTAACACTTCAACATCTGAAGAAACATGACCAATTGTGTTTTTTCTAACATATGGATGTATAAACATTCAGCATAACTGTTTTTCACACTTTATTGAAAGAAGGAGCATGATTCTTGATTGGAAGTTTACAATATAAGTGTGACCATTGGGGGAAATAGTTCCTGCTGAAATTTAATAATATCACCAGTGATAAATGTCGTAAGTAATCATGAAATGCAATAACATATTAATAACTATGCGATGCAATTTCCAGGTTCGTCTTGAATTAACTTAGAGCTGCACTATAGGTGCCCCATTCATGCGCATGTATTTCCTTTATCACAAATATGTGGGGAAAACAGGATTTCCTTTGTACAGTGTGGATGTTAAAGGCGAGTGGAGCTCTCAGAGCCTTGATTGCTAACAATGTTTTAATATGGCTAAGGTTGTAAAAAGGTTATCCTGTAATGGATTTTTATGGCCTGTGATCACTGATTATGTTTTATATTCTTAATGAAATTGTAATACTGCTCCTTTTCAAATGGGACAACTAGAACCAAAGTAGCTTTCAGTTATTATATAACCATCTGGGTCATAATACAGCCATATGTCATACGTGTGTCCAGTGCTGCAGTGAGCTTTGAGTTAAGGTAGATTTATAGCCGGACACAATTGCGTGGACATTTACTCTCTGGGATCCATTACTGCTATTGGAGGTTGGTATTTCCATTTGAGTTTCATGATTATATAAAGTGATGCTGGTTTGTTTTCAGCATTTCTTCTCAATAAAATTGCTCAATAAAATTGCAGATGCCTTTGGAAGCTCACCGAGAGGCCCGTGTGTTTTTTTCTATGATGATGATGTGTAATTTGTTACCATCTATGCAATATAGATTTCTTGTTATACAAGCTTTTATCAGGAGACTGTCAGGTCTTCAAACTAAGATCAGGTTGAAACAGAGATGATGCATGCAATTGTTTAATCTCATTTCCCTTGTTGAGATTTGGTTTTTACCTGTCTTTATAAAATATCTTTGAATAATCTAAATAATGTGCGACATGAATAGAAAATGCATTTTTTGTTGGGTTAGTATTACAGTAATAATAATAAGTGTACGATGAATTTTTGTCTTTTTAAAACTGGGAAATATGCCATGTTGTTTTTGTCATCACCACACTCAAAAAACTAGAAGCACTCAGAGAGTGCAAACCTCCGCCAAGGCCATAGGGTCACTGACCCTAAAGAGATTTCCTCCTTGGCACAGTGATCTATTCAACAATTCAGTGTTACAACCAAAACTATGATACATACACTTTTCTTTCCTTTATATTTGACATCCTTGACCATGAAAACATACCAATAGAACTTGGAATCACTTTTATGTCTTTATTAGTTCTAATGTTATTGTATAAAAACGATTTTTCAGTAATGGCGGTTTTCTTCTGGATCTAGCTCCATAACATTTGAAGCTACATCAAATCTGATGACACCTTACTGAATCAGTACAGATTCAGCTACAGTTTGATGTTAGTTGTGCATCTCTAGCTTCATTTGTCACCTCACACTGACACATTTTTGCATATTCTGGACTTACACGTAGCCAGGGGTGGGCCTGGATGGGCCTGGGCCCGCCCACTTGTCAGCCAGGCCCGCCCCATCCAATGAGAAGGCTGAGTCGACACTCGACAGTCACCTGTTGTTGCCTCATTGTATTCCTATGATATGGTATTGCATTAGCACTGAGCGACAATTAATACATTTTGTCAAAAAAATCTGGTTCATCTTCTGTGATTTTTATTAATTCATTTTCAGAGTACAGTGGTCTCTCGCTATAACGCGGTTCACCTTTCGCGGCCTCGCAGTTTTGCAGATTTTTTTAGAGCAATTTTGCATGCTTTTTTTTTTTAACGGCGCATTGTGTTCTGCGTCCTTATCAGGCGGACTGGTTGGCATCACCGTGATTGCTCTCACTGCCTCCGATGCGCTTACTGCGGGCTCTGGAAACGCAGCAGCGGGCCACTCACACCGCCCTCCTGTCTGCTGTGCGGAATTGCGCCAAATCTGGCAACAGGTCCAGAGACTATACTCGCTGTTTTGATGCGGATGTTGACCGCAGCCGCAGAGCTCCATGGCCACCAAGAGAGGACTTGGATTCTTTGCGGGTCACGCATCCATACCTCCGGAGGCAGTGAGCGAAGGGAGAGTACGCGCATTGTGTTCTGTGTGTGTCTGTTTATAATCTTCTCGCACAGAAGAAAAAAGAGAGTGTTTACACAAGAGAGAAAAGTGAGAAAATGTTAATGCCTGTTTGAGAAAAGTGTATAAGGTGTGTAGTGAGGGGTTTTACAGCTTTAAAACAACTATAATAATTGTAAAAAATAGTGCTGACTACTTCGCGGATTTCGCTGTTTTCTACTGTTAATCGGATAAAAACGTCCACCAGAACATCCATGTTGACTCACAGACTGAATGCACTCTCCGTGCTTTCCCTTGAAAGACAACTGACCGAATCGTTGGTCTATGATGACGTGATAAGAGAGTTCAACAAAAAACCCCGTCGTCTCCTGCTGTAGCATTAAAAGGATTCATCAAATGTAAGTGTGAGACCATTAATTACTTTTTTCTTCTAAATAGGTCTAATTGTTAATATTATATTGCAACTGTCATGTTGGTGTCCATTCTGATGGTTTTTAATTTGGCCGCCAAGCCATGGTTTCCATTGTTTATCAATTTCATAATTTGACCACCGAGCCAACCTGTTTTCATGTTGTGGATATATTTTGAATTTTTATATTAAAGGACTTTACATGACTAAGCGTTGCGTTGCTGCTTGCATTGTCCATGGGGTGTTTGTGTCTGACACTTTGTGTCTGTGTAAAGCCGTGGTCACAACCCGCCGTACTTGCACGTGCATGCACTCTACTTGCAAAAACGTGGGCTAAATTTGGAGATCCGTACGTCGTAAGTACTGCGTCAGTACGAATTTAGGAGCACGCAGACACACGCAGACACGCCGTAGAGGTTTTAGTGCATGCAGAACTTTCGCTGCGGTCAGGCTACGGATTCACCAGCAGTACAGATGACGCACGTTGGGAGTACTGCCTCAGTATGGATTCAAAGCAGCACATTTTCATCAATCCGTACGTAGGCAGTACGGATTACGGCACTCACCACATATACTATGGAGCCCGACAGACTTGCATGCACGACGCAGCTTCTCACTTGAACTTGGACTTTATTTCCAAACTTCAGCAACACAGACACTCCACAGCTTCAGTCTGATAACTAGCTGTAACTTTTCAAGGCAAGTAAACACTCGTACAACTGACCGCTGCAGGCTGGACATGCTCATGCATCGCCGACGCCGAAAAACACCTGCCACTCCGGTCCTGCTCATAAAAAAGAAAAGCCGACACCCCCCCCCACACACACACACACACTGCTTTATTGTCAACTCTTTTTATCGTTACACTCCTAGAGACGTGCGTTGAACGTACTCCCTCCCTCCTCTTGCTACTGCCTCCGTACGTTTTCACAAAAACGTAGTGGCCGTGGCATCCGCAGAAAACGTATGGTGAAAAAAAAATGCATGGTGGGTTGTGACTGGCACTTAACTGTGCACACAGCGTCTGTGCAGTTGGCTGAGATGTGTTCAGCATTAAACTTGGAATTCATTTTTGAAACAATGCCTTATTTAAATACCTATTTGACGTTTTGGGTTTAGGCCCAGCCAAGTAGGCTACCAGACTTGCACTGAACGTGTGTGTGTGTGTGTGTGTGTGTGTGGGGCGCTGCACTGCAGCTTGCATTATCCATGACGAGTACTTGTGTCTGACGTGTCGCGTCTGTGTGCTTCCTTTGCCAGTGCTGTAGGCTAAGTGATAACGTTGCTTGCGATGTCCAAACAAGGCACACTTTTTCAAACGGTGTATTATAATACCTACACCTTACCTAAAACCCCAAAGGTTGGGCCCGTCTGATTTTTTCTGGGCCCGCCCGTTTTATGATTTCTGCCTACGCCCCTGATTCTGGATCACCGGATCCGGAATCCGGATCCGATCATCACCAAACTTTGTTGTTTGATAGAACATTTGACTGTGTTACACCCTAATTTTTTTCAAGCCTTTCTGGCTTGTTTTTGTGGAGTTAGAAACTAGAATGTCAATATTCCCCCTATCCTGCAATGGTGAAGAATCCTTAAAAAAATTCCTGGATCCGGATCGTGATCCGGATCACCACTAAAATTTAATCACTTGTTCCTCTTGTCATTTCCAACCACTCCACAAAATTTCATCATAATCTGTTCAAAACGTCTTGAGTTATCCTGCTGACAAACAGACAAACAAACAAACAAACAAACAAACTCGACCGAAAACATAACCTCCTTGGTGGAGGTAAAAATGGCTCATTTGATGAACTCAGTTCAATTATGAGCAAGATTTCCATCTAATAAATGTATGTAGTCCCAACTCAAATAAAACACATCCATGCAATATAATGTAACTTAATTTATTTGGGACTACATATATTTATTAGGTGGAATCCAATCCAATGAGTAAGTATTTTGTGTGTACCACACAAACACATGACTCATTGATTGAACTCAGTTTAATTATGGGCAGGATTTCCATCTAATAAATATATGTAGCACCAACTAAATTAAATTAGATTATCTTGCATGGATGCGCTTTATTTTAGTTGGGGCTACATATATTTATTAGATGGAAATCCTGCTCATAATTGAATTGAGTTCAACCAATGCATCAGTTTTTTGAGTGCACCTGCTTTTCTGATGAATACGTAGCATATGTACAAATATTTCTGCATTATTTTTTGCACATTTTAATATGACATTTTTGTGAGGATAACCTGAATATGTGCATGATTACCCACTGAAAAAATGTTAACGGGCAGAAAGAGACAGTACATATGAGGGGACTCTTCTATTTCTTCATAAAAACTATAATGTAAATTATGAATGTCACTTACTACTCTGAAAATAGTTCAGCTCATTCCCTTCTTGCTGGCGGCTTGCTGTGAGCTCAGCATTAAACTTTTATGTCTGTTTTGAACTCTTAGGAAGCGCTCTCTCTTTGTTTTGTTCTACCCATCTCTGCACTGCTTTCCACTGAGATTTATTAACGATGTGACACACCTATTTATTAAAAAAATGTTTTCAAAAAATATATGTCAGTCACAACCAAAAGCTTCCCCCCAAATCAACACACACACACAAACTGCAAGTGTGCAACTGTGAGCCACATTCACTGTGAATTGCCTGGATGTGCCGTATCAAAGCGGATAAAGGAGGTTGTTCCTGTTCATGCTTTTGAGATGTGAGGAAACTGAGGAAAGGCTGCAGTTGCTGTTAACATGGCCATCAAACCTGAGGCCAGAGTAGAATTGGGTTTTTTTTTTTTGCCAGTATACAGAGAAGCAAATTAAATATGAGAAAGGAGAGGGGACACTCATTGGCATTCCTCCCACATCACCTCACTCCCTGTTAGCACCCATGTCTCAGTGGTCCTGTATTCCAGACCTGAGTGTGCTGCCTGCTGATAATAAAGCGCAAAAGTCATAGAGGTTTGTCTAGTTAGAACCTATAGGCAACCCTAATCCCTCTGGAGGGTCGGACTAAACCTTCACTTTATGATGTGTGCCGACGTGTTTTAAAACTGCTTTGTTCTTTTGTCTGAATGTCACTGGGCTTGTAGGACAAGAAGGGCTGAGGGGAAGCGTCTGCTTGGCATTTAGCCCAGCAACAATAAAGGATTCAACTCCTGAAGACATCTGTTAAATGGCGTGCTTTTTCAGCCTCTTATCAAATCTCCTCCACTCCACTGACTCTGTTCTGTCCTGTAGGTTCCACCTCTGTGACGGGGGGCTCCTGCTGCTGCTAGTGTTGCTCCTCATCTAGACCTCTCCTGCCCCCCACCCCACCCCCCACCGCCAGCGCAGGACAGCTGGAGAGGCATTGGCTTGATTCCAGGGAGGTTTCGATCTTGCAGCCACGTCAATCACGTCTTTACCGCTGGGTAAGTAGGCAGCATTTTCGAAAACGAGAGAGGAACTTGTGCAGGGGTGGGAACAACCCACTAACAAATTAAACTGAAACACTAATATCCGTGTTGAACATGGTCACTGAAAAGTGTTCTGGCATGGTGATCGAAGTGACATAACATATAGGTTTTCTCTGCCAGCAAGCTTCTTAAGTACCTAATGTGAGACATATTGACCTGTATGTAAAGTGGCGTATCATCAGTGTAAAAGTTTAACATTATTCATTAATTACTGATGATGTAGCCAAGCTCTAGTACACAGGAGATGGAATGTCTACACACACTTGAGTTTTGAAATATTTGTATTCTTTTATGACATCTGTCTGTCCAAGAATAAGACAAGAGCATGTATAGGTCTTACTCTTTTATGACCCCCCCCCCCCCACACACAAGTCTTTGTTAATGCTGCGTTTACACATAACGACAAGTCACGAATGCCACTAAGTATACATTGTTGGCCGCTGATCACGAATGTGATGATTTGAGGCAGAGACGTCAGGTGTCCTCAGAAACTGCTGCAACCTGCTACCTCACGTTACAATTCATGGCACGTGTTGCTGGCGAATGATCAGAAACCATTCCGCACGGCAAGAATAATGTTCCGCGCTGTTGCCTGCCGTTCTGCGCTATTGCGTCTTGTTGCGTTCTGTCACATTGTGAATGAGGCGATTTGTCTCCACACACACCCATATTCATCCATCAGCAGCCGAACAATTCAGATCGCTCCAGTTTGTTCCTCAAAATCCACAGCAGAACTTTGTGACTGCATGCTTAGTTGGGCTCTGTGCCATGGAGTGGTGCAGAAGGATGAGGAGATGGAGAGAGCCACATGTGTGGCTCCACACGGCTCTAGTCTTGCGCGTTTTCCCAAACATCAGGCACAACAGCAGCAGCAGGTGGAACACCTACAGGAGCGCACTGATGAGCACTTGAACAAAACTTTAGCCGACTTGGCATCACTGTCCTTCTTCAGCATATTGCAGCAATGAAACTGAATGCAGTGCAGCAGGGTTTAATTGCGTGCACGTCAGAGAAGAACACTGTCACGCTCTATTAAGGATCACCACTCATCAAGACGGATCAACACGCGCAGTTGCGATCTCCATGACATGAGACGAAATGAGGGTGGTGTGTGACATTCGTGGAAGATTTTTTGACAGCCAAAAACATGCGCCACGAAAATCACGACTATTACACGCCAACATGCACTATTAAGAAACCTATTCAGATGCGTTAAGTCATGTTAAGAATGTCAGGAATGTGCCAAGAATGACGCAAATATGACATTCGTAACACGTCCTGCTTATGTGTAAACGCAGCATAAATGGTAATTTTGCAATCTCAGCACTAGTTTGCCAGAAAGCACATTGGACGTTCAAGCCTAGATTTCAGTTGTTTTCTGTTTAACAAAGTCCTTCACCTTTCCACTCTACATTGAAGCCCTGACAGGAGAGGCCACATCCAAAGGATGTAAGGAGCAGTATGAACAGTTTCTCCTTCAGAGCTGTCATGGGAAACTTGATGGTGTTCCCCAGGAGTCTCCATCATGTATGATCACTCAGGCAACTTATCCTACAGACAGGAGGTGCAACAGCTGGCAAACTGGTGCAAAGTCAACAGCCGGTCTCTTAATGTTATGACGAATGAGATGATTGTTGACTTCAGACAGTCTAGGGATCACTCCTCACTGAGCATCAGCGGTGTTGTGGTCAGGTCCTGTGGGCTGGTTTTTGGCACTTCATTCTAAGGCTTTTCCTCTTGTTGTCTGTGGGTGCGTGTGTGAGAGAATGTGGATGTGTGTGAGCGTTCTTGTATCTGATGGGTGCGTGTGTTTCCTGGTGCCTGGCAGTGTGCATGAGTCTGCCTTCCCTCCATTTGTACCCCTTTCTCTGTGCGTGCTGGTGTAGGTGTGGTGGAGGTATGAGTAAATGCGTGTGTGTGTGTGTGTGTGTGTGTGTATATGTTGCGCCGCTCCTCCAGGAGCCCCTCCTTCCTTGTCTCTGCGTGTGTGCAGGTGAGTGCTGAGACTCCTGCCCTGCCGTCTCCTTTTCTCCCACTGTTTACAGTTGCCATGGTGTTCAGCCAGTTCTGTGCAACACCTGTCATGTTCTGATCTTTCTTATGTTTGTCTGTGATGTGGGTCGTTGGTTGGTTAAACTTTATCTTATTGCTCCTGGTGTAGCTGCACTTGGTTCCCTGCCGAGCGGTATTTGACAGCTGTCCTGCGAGGGGCCCCTCCCCCTCATGCATCTTGTGTTTAAGTCTTCCTGGGTTTTCATGTCTTTTATTTCTCTTTACATTGATTGGATTTTGTTCTCTACCACGTTAGTTTATTCATGTTCAGGTTTTATTTTCCCAGACTGTTTGTATAGATTGTTTCTTATGCACTCATTGGTTTCCTTCCATGTGCGCCCTTTTTTCCGGTCATTATTCTCAGCTGTATGTAATTTGGTTTTGTCTTTATAAGCCACGCCCTTGTGTGTATTAGTTGCCGGTCGATTAGATGTTTCATCCACAGGTTCTTCTCCACAAACCCTGTGTCAGCTGTTAGTAAGTAATTCACACTGTCCTTTTTGACAGTTGTCGTTTATTTGTCACTTTGTTAGTCTTTTCAGTCACTTGCAGTTTGGCTTTCAGTTTTGTTTTCATCCTCACTGTCTTTCTTTTTGAAAGTAGTCTTGAGTTGCTTATTATCCTCCAGTTTGCTTTTTGATCTCAGTCACATTGGGTTTGAGATTTTTCAACATTTTTGTCTTTTGGAGTCTGTCCTGTTTTTTTCTAGTTTTTGGATGTCTTTTGGCTTTGATGTTCACTATTATTCTGGAGTTCAATAAATAACTGTATATTTGTCATGATCTCTTGTGTCTTTTGGCTACCTGCATTTGGGGTCCAAACCTGCCATCTTTGGGGACTAAACCATGACAAGCGGAGCCATAGTGGAGTGAGTCACAAGCACCAAATTCCTTGGTGTTCCTGTCTCAAAGGATCTGTCTTGGAATTCCAATGTAGTATTAGTTCCTAAGCCACACTGTTCAGCACAAACATAGAACCAGTCCATGGCAAAATATTTTTCTACTTTCCCCTAACAACATGCATTCATCAGTTCTGCTAAACACTGAACTAAGGTCAAGTAACTTTAGTACTGAAGTGGAGTCTGCATCACAAATACACACAATGGTATTAACAACTATAGTAAAAGGAAAATAAAACAGAAACAGGGTTGTAATTATTTAGAATTATTCAGAGGACCTGGGTCGAGACTGGCTTTTTTAAAAGTCTTTTAACAATGCAGTTTAAAAATTTCAGTGTCAGTGGTTAAGAATAGTTTAAAAATAATCAGCATAGTGTGTATTAATGATGGCCATGTTTCTGCAAAGGGTTTACTTGGCAGCAGATGGAGAAAAAGAGTCATAGACTTAGCAGTGTTCATAATCTTTCATGATCATCTGTCTTTGAAAAATACTGTAATTAGCTTTAATTACTTATTAATAAGGTAAGAGTCTGTTTGGTTTTAGAGTCACAGTGTAGGCAGAGCTTTTTTCATTTTCCTTTTTTTAACATTGCTGTGTTGGACGTTTTGGTACTTTTTGGGTATGGTCTTTTGGCAGTTTTTGGGTGCACTCAAAAAACTGATGCATTGGATGAAATCAATTCAATTATGAACAGGATTTCCATCAAATTAATATATGTAGCCCCAATTCAAATAAAGCACACTCATGCAAGATAATTTAATTTAATTTAGTTGGGACTACATATATTTATTATATGGAAACCCTGCTCATGACTGAATTGAGTTTATCCAATGAGTCATTTGTTTGAGTTATACAGTCAAAAAACTGATTCATTGAACTGGATTTCCATCTAATAAATATATGTAGTCCCAACTAAATTAAATTACATTATCTTTCATGGATGTGCTTTTTTGAGTTGGGGATACAAATATTTATTAGATGGAAATCCTGCTCGTAATGAGTCATTTGTTTGAGTGATATAGGAGGATTTGGTACTTTTTGAAAGTGACCTTTTGTTCTGATTTGGAAGCTTTGGCAGCTTTTGCAAATTGCTTTTGGTGCTTTTTTAGAACGAGGCTTTGGTACTTTTTGAGTATGGCCTTTTGGTACTCTTTGGGCGGGTTTATTGGTTTTGGTTTGGTGGATGTACTGTACGCTTGTTAATGTTTCCTTGTTCTTCTTGTCTTTGCACTGTGGTCACTTTTGTGTGCATTTTTCACATAAAGTTTGTCCAGTAATCATGTACACTATACACACACAAATGAACAAGAAAGCGAACATGCACAAAGCTCAGGAGGAATCTCTTGAGATTTGATTAAAATTCTTATGTTTTTTTGTTTTGTTTTGTTTTTTTCTTAAGCCTTTTGACTCTGTTCTTTCTGGCCTCAGGTGTCATCTGCAGAACTGTGTCAAAGTCAGCAGCTACATTTCAAAGTGTATTGTAGTTGCAAAGCAAAGCAGCGGATGAACCAGTGTTCTTTATGAAACATTGCCTTGCCTGAGGAGTGTGATAAGTAACACACTACAAACTTATGCACTGAACTCAGAAAAAGTGTTTAGACAAAAACTGTTACTGAGCCATTCTGCTCAAAATGTCTGTCTTATGGATATGTTTCCGAAGATGTTCCTTTTTGTAAAGTAGACCTGCATTGAAATAAATGCAGTCAGATCTTTGGACCAAAAAATGACTTATATTTACACATAAGATCCTTCTGAATATAGTAAAGTAAATCTGCAAGCCCAGATCTGTCATTCAACGTAGAAATCTTCATTTAAAAATGAGAAATTTACAGCTAAAATTTAGCCCTCCGCAAAACTGTCAGCACATCCGGGACGCTGCCGAGACGTCAGGGAGAAGACCCTATCCCAGCATGCATTGCGCGCGCCAACTGTAATTTGTGGATTTACGTCAATTTGCATCTGCACCTTTTTCTTGTCTTATACGGAAGGATCTACTTTTTTAAAACTTCATATTGTCTTGCGGTATGTTTGGTGAGTACACATTTCTTTTATTTGTGCTTGAAAATTATTTTTGGGGACTTTTTCATACGCCCGTTTGATTGAGTGGTGTCGCATTGAAAATCTACTGTCTTTTGCCTTTGGTATTACCGTCGCGGGGTACGGAGGCGGGACCCGCAAAGAATTCAAGTCATTAAAAAGATATAAAGCTCTCTCAGCGGCCACGGAGCTCTGCGGCTCCGATTACCGAGACGTGAGGTGCTGCGGATTTTGATGCAAGAAGTCTGTCCTTGCGAGCAACAGGTGTCAACGGCCACTCCGCATCAAAACGGCGAGCGTAGTCTCTGGACTTGTGCCAAGTTGGCTGCACCTCCATTCAGTAGACAGAGCCGTGCCTGCGGCTGCACAGCAGACATGGGAGTGTGAGTGGCCTGCGGCGGAATTTAACGAGCGCATGCAGTCGGTAAGCGCATCGGAGGCAGTGAGAGCGAGGCATCGGGGAAGAACGGCGCCTGCTGTCGATGCCGCCGCTGATCTGAGCATGCAGAGCTGTATCTCACATTCATTGCAGCTTACTTTTGGATGTTGAAACCAGGATGTGTATAACAGTAACAGTACTAACAGATAAAATCAATTTCAATGCGGGATCGGACTGAAGGCGTGAGCGCATCGTCTTGTCCCCGACGTCATGGAAATGATCCGGATGTACAAACTGTTTTCACAGAGGGCTAAATTTTAGCTGCAAATTTGTCATTTTTAAACGAAGATTTCTCCGCTGAATTACAAATTTGGGCTTACAGATTTACTTTACTGCATTCACAAGGGTCTTATAAATACATATCAGCTATTTCTTTCTGAAATCTGACCACATTTATTTCAAGGCAGGTCTGCTTTAAACCATGTGAAGTATCAGAAAATACATCACATGGTTTAAAAAAGGAATCAGAGGATCTGACATCAATTTTTATTGTTCTATAACTTAAAATGAAACTGGAGAGACTCTTTAAAGTGTTGATGAGACATTCACTCATTTGTTTTAGTTTGATAAAGACCTGGGAAGATCTTATGATCATAAGATCTCTGGGCAGAGGTGTTTGATGATGCCAATATGTTTGCAGGACAATGAAGGTACAATACTTTAGGGTCCTGGTCTCATGGTTTGTGGTTCTGGCATTCTATTCTAGTCTCTGGGTTTTGCTTTTTTTTTTTACGTCTTCTCCTGCATATTATATTCTGGGATTGTGTTATTACTTTCTGGTGTTTTTCCATATTACGTCATCCTTCACGTTCCCTTAGTGTCCCACTCATCTGTGTAATCCACTCCTTATGCTCTCTAGAGATTCTCCTCCTTGTTTGTTCTGTCTCATGCTTTTATTCTGATGTCTTTTCTGTCTGTCTTTACTTTCATGGGCTTGATTCTGATCTTTGGGTTGTTCTAGTTCTAGTGTTATCCCCGCGTATAATGGTATTGTTCTATTGCCCTCTGGTGATTTTCCCGCCTGTTAGTTCTTTTCATGATCCCTAGTGACATTTTCTGATGTGATTATATCTGTGTTCTCTGTATTAAGATGATCTCTAGTGCTTTTACTCTGACATGTGGTCTGGGTTTGATTCATATAGGTTTACTTTCTGTTCCTGGTTTCAGGGTTCATGTCTTCCTCCCTCTTCCGTGCTCTCCATCTGTTCAGTGACTCTGTGTTCTTTCCTTCTTCTCCCTCACTATATTAGTGCCTCCCTGCATATCCCTTGCATTTGCTGGATTGCCAGTTGTTGTTTCCTTGTACTCTTTGTGATTGTTGAGTTGTCCTCTGTGTTACCGACCCACAGTGCCATTCCATGTCTAGTGAGTCCTGCCTGTATCTGGTCACCTGGTATGAAAGATCTCTGTGTTCGAACCCTCTGCTAGTTCTGCATTGACCCACTTGCCCAATTATATTTGATACAGTAGTGTTCAGAATAATAGTAGTGCTATGTGTCTAAAAAGATTAATCCAGGTTTTGAGTATATTTCTTATTGTTACATGGGAAACAAGGTACCAGTAGATTCTCACAAATCCAACAAGACCAAGCATTCATGATATGCAGACTCTTAAGGCTATGAAATTGGGCTATTAGTAAAAAAAGTAGAAAAGGGGGTGTTCACAATAATAGTAGTGTGGCATTCAGTCAGTGAGTTCGTCAATTTTGTGGCACAAACAGGTGTGAATCAGGTGTCCCCTATTTAAGGATGAAGCCAGCACCTGTTGAACATGCTTTTCTCTTTGAAAGCCTGAGGAAAATGGGACATTCATGACATTGTTCAGAAGAACAGTGTAGATTGATTAAAAAGTTGATTGGAGAGGGGAAAACTTATACGCAGGTGCAAAAAATTATAGGCTGTTCATCTACAATGATCTCCAATGCTTTAAAATGGACAAAAAAACTAGAGACGCGTGGAAGAAAACAGAAAACAACCATCAAAATGTATTAACCAGAAGAATAACCAGAATGGCAAAGGCTCACCCATTGATCAGCTCCAGGATGATCAGACAGTCTGGAGTTACCTGTAAGTGCTGTTACAGTTAGAAGACGCCTGTGTGAAGCTAATTTATTTGCAAGAATCCCCCGCAAAGTCCCTCTGTTAAATAAAAGACGTGCAGAAGAGGTTACAATTTGCCAAAGAACACATCAACTGGCCTAAAGAGAAATGGAGGAATATTTTGTGGACTGATGAGAGTAAAATTGTTCTTTTTGGGTCCAACGGCCGCAGACAGTTTGTGAGATGACCACCAAACTCTGAATTCAAGCCACAGTTCACAGTGAAGACAGTGAAGCATGGTGGTGTAAGCATCATGATATGGGCATGTTTCTCCTACTATGGTGTTGGGCCTATATATCGCATACGAGGTATCATGGATCAATTTGGATATGTCAAAATACTTGAAGAGGTCATGTTGCTTTATGCTGAAGAGGACATGCCCTTGAAATGAGTGTTTCAACAAGACAATGACCCCAAGCACACTAGTAAACGAGCAAAATCTTGGTTCCAAACCAACAAAATTAATACCTCGCAGATGTGAAGAAATCATGAAAAACTCTGGTTATACAACTAAATACTAGTTTAGTGATTCACAGGATTGCTAAAAAAGCAGTTTGAACATAATAGTTTTGAGTTTGTAGCGTCAACAGCAGATGCTACAATTATTGTGAACACCCCCTTTTCTACTTTTTTACTACCAGTAATAGACAATTTCATAGCCTTAAGAGTGTGCATATCATAAATGCTTGGTCTTGATGGATTTGTGAGAATCTACTGAATCTACTGGTACCTTGTTTCCCATGTAACAATAAGAAATATACTCAAAACCTGGATTAATGTTTTTAGTCACATAGCACTACTATTATTCTGAACACTACTGTAAGAGATCCTACGTCGCAATTCTCTCTTGAATCTGGTGGTTCCACCGAATGCTACGAATGCGTGAACAATCTGTTGTCATTAAATTTGGTTTTGTCAATGTAAAAACCAACACACAAGTTACTGTAACATGTGTGTTGGTTTTTACAAATAAATCTGTATTTGTAAATATGTCTTTTTTTATTTGTTAAAAAAGGCAATTTGAAAACTGAAAATTCTGTTTAAGTGTGATTTAGCACTTATAGCAAATGTGTGGCAATGCTATTCACACTGCCATGAACACTGCCATCTACTGGATGGGAGTGTGAATAGCAATTGCCACACATTTGTTATACATGCTGATTCACACCTAACAAACAAAATGTTCAGTTTTCAAATTGCCTTTTTTTTACAAATGAAAATATATGACATATTTACAAATACAGATTTATTTGTAACAAGTTTTTACATATAAATAAACTGACCAACCACTAATGACCTGAAGCTCATTTTCCCATAATGCCTTTTGGCATGTGTGTCTATAAACACTCAAACCTTCAAAATTACTGCATTACTTTAAAACATATAGCTGATATTTTCACTTTGTAAAATTGACAGAGTTGACATTAATTTGAATTACCTGTCTGGAATTAGTTTGTTTAAAATTTTAACCATAAGTCAAAACTGCATTGCTGTGCATGTCTCCTGTTACACATCTGCAAGACTGTATGACTGTAAAAATAAATGATCTTTTGTTCTTGTCTTTCTTTCTCTTTGGTAGCCAGGTCTTCCCTGCTGACAGAGGATTGAGTTCTACCTCTCATAGCTGTCTGTCTGCTACAAAACACGTAACAGGCAGGAACTAAAATGTATGATTTCAGGCTTTACAAATGTTTTAACTGTTAAGCTTTATTCATGCCTGCAAAAAGATATTAGCGGTCTGAAAGTTATCAGAACTAATTTTAAGTTCATCAATCAAAGCTCCACTGATGGTTTTCAAAGTTAACGGAAAAGCTAATGAGCTAACAAAAAAGTTAGCTTGCTAATTAGCGGGTAGCGGAACTGTGCCCACCACTGGTCATGACTAGGCCCAGACTACTTCAAAATTCCAAAGCCTTGCTCTTGACTCAAACATGACCCTTTCAGGTCTTGGTCTTGGCTTTGACTTGATATACAATGTCATTCTGTCCCTATCCCTATGTGCATCACTTCTCAATGTTGACTGATGAAAGAATCTTTTGGAATGTTCATGGTGCCTCATAGTGCACAGCGCATGCAGATTTAATGCAGATGCTCGTGCAGCCGACCAACATCATGTAAACACATCATTAGTTTTTATTCAAATGGAATATTAAGATGCAGCAAGCATAAATGACATACCTACACCTTCCCACACAGGAAATAAGGTGAAGAACCATCATTGACTGGTGCTACCACAGTACAGCACCCACAGTGCTGCAGACACACATCAGAAGAACAAATACTCAAGCCAGTTCCACATCAAACATTTCTGCCCACACCGTACGGCAAACATTACCCATCATTCACAGAGGCGACAGGCGCATAAAGCATGGAAGCAATACACACTACATAAAATGGGAAATAAAGGCGTGAAGAGGAGAAGTGGGAGTTTGAGATGAAGAAGGGGATCTGGGAGTGCCACACATGTTCATCCTCAGACCTACTACTCCACGCCAGTCCGGCTTCTGGAGGACGGCATGCGGCAGCAAGACAGCTCCTGCAAAGGAGAAAAAAAGAATAAGGAATGAAGATTAAAAAGAAAGAGGATAAGAGATAAGAAGAGGAAAGTTTGACCGGGGAGTAGAGAAGTGGAATTAGAAGTGGAATTAGGAGAAGGAGCGCGAAGGCGGAAAACACGATGTGGGAGATGATGCTCACTGTAGTCACCATGGTGGGTCTTTGATACTGTGGCGCTCTTAGGGACATTCAGGGTGAGCAAGTGAGCCAGGCAACCTTGAACATAGATTAGTGGTGAGCCACAGGAACATAGTGATATTAACTCTGCAGCGCCACTTCCTCCACTAAATCACATACTGGCTGCAAAAACCTATAGTGTGCATGAGATGCTGATATATTTAGTCATTTTCAGAGGTACTGTGTGAATAAATACGCTTGGCTTCATTAGCATGAGGATTAAAGAAGAAAATTATGCCGCAGAGGGTACCACGTGGGGGTTGGCTCACACAGAAGAATTATGTGCTGGGACGATTAAACCTTGGAGAAACATGACGCTAAGTTGCTGATGATTGCAAGAATAGCAGTGTGTGTGTGTGTGTGTGTGTGTGTGTGTGTGTGTGTGTGTGTGTGTGTGTGTGCGCAGCGTTACACCATGCACACTTTGCTGTGAATGAGCAGTGACACTGGAGTGCAGGGACAAGAGGAAAGGCTCATTTCAGCAGCTGAGCACATGAACACAATAGGGTGCAGGGCTTAACTTACATCCATAAGGGCCCCTCACACATAGTGCACAGTTTGGATGAAGTGCACACTTAGTGCGCATGATGCAGGAATCGTGTGCAAACTGTGTAATGTCATCCCTGCCTCCAACGCCTCGTAGACCTGTTGCATTATTTGCGCACTCAAGTGCCTGAAAGACAAAGTGTGGGCACCCTCTCGTGGCAGGTGTCGGCCAAATTCCAGGTGACACACCGCTCACATGGCACTTAGAAAATGTGTGGCCAGTCGCACTCTTGGCATGACAGCAGACTGCAGGCAATCATTTTTGTACTCGCAGAGAAATTTGTCTAAGTCCCACATGAGTGTGGCTTTGGTGTGTGTGCTGAGATGACAGGAGGTGTGTCCTTCCACTAAAGCAGCTGTGGAAATCTGTGGATCTGGACAACCCAGCTGGACACCACGTACTGTGTTTGGACGGACATGGACAAACAACTGCCCACTGTGACGCACGTGTGTCTGTCTGCTGTTATGAAGTGGATCACTGTGGTGACGTACTTCAGTGAGTGAGCGTGCATGGCGCGCACATGGGCAGGCTGCTCCCAGGGTTAAACAGACCATCAGATCAGACCATGCAGCAGGCGATCTCACTGTCACGTCACCCATGTGAACTCTGTTCCACATGACGCGGTGTCCTACAGCGCATCGTCCAGATGTGGACAGATGTGGAGACGCGCCAGCAGATGTGGACATGAATGGCATGAATTGCTTCTCATTCATGTCATTTCATGACCGTATGTCTGTGACCATGGGTCATTTACAGAGGAACAGAACGGATCATATTTGTATTGCTCGCTTGATAAATGCGGTGTTTTTATATGGTGTGTGATTAAAATTTTTTTGTAATACTTCCATGTCCTTCCTGATATGAGGCAGATTCCCGCAGCTTTCAAAGAACAGCTCCGTAGCTCAGTGGTAAAGTCTCTGACTGGCAGTCAGAGCTTTTGGACAGCGTGGGTTTGTGTCCAGTGGGTTGTTTGTTTTTTTCTTTTTTTCCACATAAGTGGCGTGATGTGGTCCCACAGGTACTGACTGGTTTCTTTTTTTTATATTCCACATAAGCGGCATGATGTGGTCCCACAGGTACCGGCTGTTTTTTTATATTTCCTCCATATAAGCAGCGTGATGTGCCACAGCTGGCACTGTGTGTTCCTGCCCAAAAGACACCGGCGCGTGCACGAACTCTCACACCAGGTTCGTGCATGCCTGCCGGTTGGCGCAATGTTTCATGGTGCGCTAATTTCGAACTGTTTCACCGTTTTCGTCCAAACGCTGTCCAAACTTTGCACTATATGTGAAGGGGCCATAAGGAGTGACTGTCAGTCACAATCTACAACACGGCAACTCTCTGCTACAGAAAATCCTTTCTAAAATGTCCCGGAGCAAGATAACATTTTAACAGGTTGAAACTTCAAACCAGAGCTCTTATGTCCAGTATTCGAGGTTAGGCAACTTTCTCTAAACGCCACATCGATTGGACTGAGCATTGCACTCCAGGAACGTCCCTGTCAGCCCTGACCATTGAGCAGAGGCGACCTCTGCAGAAGTGCGAGAGCTTTACTTTTCAACCTACAGCTTCCACGTTTGACCTTCTCCGAGCTCCCTCGCTTCCTTCTGTGGCGCTCTGAGGTGAAGGCTCGGCGGAAGCTCGGTAATTTGCAGCCCGAGATGAGGGCAGGCAGAGGATATTACTTGTTAGTAGACAGTGATTGAATTGATTCCAAAAGGGTGAAACACACCTAAATCACAACTTTACAAAAACACGGGACTCGTTTATTTAACTTGGAAAAGCCTCAGCCAACAGGTCTGCCGTGGTGATTGTGCGTAGGTGGGAGCAATGATGAAATGCACCATAACAGACCTGGAGGGCAGAAGAGGAAGGAAATCTAAAGGACATCATGCTTCGCATTTATGTTAGTGAGCAAGTGCATCTAATATAGATGTGGGAAGGAGGCTAAATCAACTACAGCAGCTTCATTTCATTCAGGATGTCACCGGTTTTCTACAGTGAGGAAGATATGTTGAGCCCAAAGAAAAAACAGAGTAAAACTGGAAACATCACGGAAAAAAATATGTTTTCCCCCAAATCTGGTTCCAAAAATGAAAGATGTGACCACCACATGCTAAATATTTTGATACAGCCTTAGACATATTAAAATACTATTAGGAATTGAGCCTTGAGAGCAGTACTCAACTTTGACAATTGCACTATATGAGAGAAATCTCCTTAAAAATGAAATACGTACATCCGTATCAGTGGGGCACCAAGAGCAGAGCCATAAATTAACTCAAAGCTGCAATTTGTGAACATTAAAATTGTGTAATTAGTAATGAATTCTCATATTTTATGATTATTTACAACATGTACCACTGGTTATTGCATCCACCACACCACACACGGAACTTCCCCAGATTCTGGACAGTAACTGTCCAGGCAGACAAACTCTTGAATGCAGCCATCTACTGTATATGCTGAAGCCAGGAAAAATACAGGCACCCCTTTGGTCTTTTCCAGCTGTGAAGGTCCTCAACACTGAGAAACCTGCATGAAGGGACATGCACAACCTGCCACATGAGAAACCTGCCACATGGCCAAAGCAAAATCTTATGAGATAGAAAGTCATTCCAGCAGTACCCAAGGATCCTTCAAACAGACCTTGTACAAAAACATTTGCTGCATTAAGTCACTGGTTAGCATCCAAGTCTCACAACCATACAGTAAGACATGAAGCACAAGGTGTAATGGGTTGAATTCAGGCGTGACCCCAACGTAGAGAACAGACCAGAATGTAAATCCAATGTTCTTTATTTTAAAATGCAGGGACAGTTTACAAGAGAGTGCAAACATGAGATTTACTGGTGGGGGTGTGGGCCTGCATGTGCATTTCTCAGACCTGCTACAAGGGAGCAGGAACACCTAATTTAATGTGAATAATTTGTTCCACCTTTTAAATATTAGCTACAAAAGAGTCAATGTAATCAATCAGAATTTTTTAAAGATTTTCTAATGGTATAAGCATAAAAGTAGCATGATTTCACAATGGACTAAAGTAACAGGGTCATCACCACCACACAGACTTCACCTACTCCCCCCCCCCCCCCCCATTTTTTGGACGAAAATGGGGTGACATACTATTGCCCTCTTTTTTTTCTCTCTCCTCTCACTCTTTTCTTTCTTTTAGTTTTTGTAGACATTGCACTGCAGCCTCACTCGACCCACCCAATTACTGCCAAAGACACTATCACTGTGCCTGGTAGGGCCTGGGCTCAGCATAGTAGGTCAAATGAGTTGGCATTTATTGGTTTTGTTCCTATAATTTCTAACTGATGTGTGTACCTATTCTCGTCTGAGACTGACTCAGGAACGAGTAGAATTGTTTTCAACTCCAAGATGAGACAGGGTAAGTGAAAAGGTAGTACTATAGTAGTAGTACTACTAGGTAGTACTATAGTACTATTTGTATTTAACTTGTTTGTTTGTCTGTTTAAGCAATTTTCAGCCATAAAGCTGTGAATAATTAGGGGTGTTTGAGTGACAGTTAGTGTGCTGGGTCCAAGAGTCCGCTGTCAGTAGCTGCTATGGTCTCGACTGTGTGCATTCTTTCAGCATTTTCTTACAAATAGCTGAGACAATATGCTTACTATGTGGTTAATAGTACTAATGAGGTCAGTGCTCCATTAGTTCCAATGAGTAAAATTTTTGTATGTCGTATATTAGCACAAATTAGCAGGTATCAGTAGCTTAGTAGCATTAGCGACCATGTGCTTAGGACCTGTTGTTGTTTCTACTTCCTGTCAAAGTAAAACATTCCCTTCTCCCCTCATTTTATTTATCAGTGAATTATTGATATCATCAGCAGTCAGTCAGCCTCAGCTCAACCTTCACAATGTGAATGTCATGTTTAAAAATCTGATGTTGTGCACCCTGGACTGTAGAGGCCATTGGAACATGATGAGTCAGCTTTGCATTACTTGTGCTTGTTGTAGTGCAGCAGATAAGTGAAACAATCATGCAAATGGTGATAAAAGCATCACATTTAGCAGAAATACTCCTTAGATACTCCTCTTTTGGCCACTTGACTTTTCAATCGGTGGTCAGGTAGGGGTCATTTGAAGAATTACACAGAGGTCAAAATAAAAATAAATGCTCCAATCATATTGAAAAATATTCCACATTATTTGCCTGATCATAAAGATTCCAAAAAGGTGTAGTTTGGACTATCTGTGACTGAATTGTATGGAGTTACAGGATAAAAAACAGCAAGAATGGTGACAAAGGTCAGTGTCATTTTGTACAGGGGTCAAAAGTTAAAGTTGCTCCAATTTTGGTAAAAAGTGATGCAAATTATTGGTTGAGCTAAAAGGATTAATAAATGGAATAGTGTTGACAGTGTTGAATGCTTGGTCTCCAAAGTAAAGGTCAAATAAGGTCTACGTCTATTGGATTTTATGACATGTGACATATGTTACCCCGTAACGTGATAAGTAAGGATGATACATGGTCCAAACTATTCCTTTTTAAAACTGTGTTAACTCAACTAGTAATTTGCATCACTTTTTACCAAAATTGGAGCAACTTTAACTTTTGACCCCTGTACAAAATGAAACTGACCTTTGTCACCATTTTTGCTGTTTTTATCCTGTAACGCCATAGAATTCAGTTACAGATAGTCCAAACTATACCTTTTTGGAATCTTTATGATCAGGCAAATAATGTGGAATATTTTTCAATATGATTGGAGCATCTTTTAATTTTGACCTCTGTGTAATTCTTCAAATGACCCCTACCTGACCACCGATTGAAAATTCAAGTGGCCAATCGTTTTTTTTCAAAAGAGGATTGTCTGAGGAGTATTTCTGCCGAATTTGACGCTTTTATCACCATTTGCAGGATTCCCCCTCTAAATATTCTCTTATTTGCTGCACTGTTGCAAGTGCGCTTGCTTGCTGGAGGTCATCGTCTGCAGATGGATGACTGTTGCCATAAAGGGACATACGAACAGATAGATTGTGGCATTTAAACAATGCTCTGTTAGCATTATTGGGATTTATATGAGCCAAGACAGTATTCCCCATGTCATTACACCAGCAGCAGCAGCAGCCTGGATCACTGCCACCAAGCAGGATTGCTCTATTGATTTGTGTCATTTGCCAAATACTGACCCAACCAGCTGCATGCTGTAGCAGACCTTGAGATCCCTCAGATCCTGGAGCGGTTTGCTCGGTTTTAATCCACTTCCGTTGAGAATTTGCTCGCTGTTTTAGAGAACAGTGGTACCTATCTACTCCAAAGACCTACTTCATATATCTTCAGAGGCGCTCTGTGACCACATCGCCACTGTTGAAAAGTCACTAATTACTTAATGCTTTTGGATGGAATGATATCTGTTTTACGCATCTTCTGTGCTCCTGCCCTTGGAGATGAGGTGAAACAGCGGAATCATAGAAAATACATACGATGTACAGTAGTGTTCAGAATAATAGTAGTGCTATGTGTCTAAAAAGATTAATCCAGGTTTTGAGTACAGTTACATGGGAAACATGGTACCAGTAGATTCAGTAGATTCTCACAAATCCAACAAGACCAAGCATTCATGATATGCACACTCTTAAGGCTATGAAATTAGGCTATTAGTAAAAAAAAAAGCAGAAAAGGGGGTGTTCACAATAATAGTAGCATCTGCTGTTGATGCTACAAACTCAAAACTATTATGTCCAAACTGCTTTTTAGCAATCCTGTGAATCACTAAACTATACTCAACAAAAATATAAACGCAACACTTTTGGTTTTGCTCCCATTTTGTATGAGATGAACTCAAAGATCTAAAACTTTTTCCACATACACAATATCACCATTTCCCTCAAATATTGTTCACAAACCAGTCTAAATCTGTGATAGTGAGCACTTCTCCTTTGCTGAGATAATCCATCCCACCTCACAGGTGTGCCATATCAAGATGCTGATTAGACACCATGATTAGTGCACAGGTGTGCCTTAGACTGGCCACAATAAAAGGCCACTCTGAAAAGTGCACTTTTATCACACAGCACAATGCCACAGATGCCGCAAGATTTGAGGGAGCGTGCAATTGGCATGCTGACAGCAGGAATGTCAACCAGAGCTGTTGCTCGTGTATTGAATGTTCATTTCTCTACCATAAGCCGTCTCCAAAGGCATTTCAGAGAATTTGGCAGTACATCCAACCAGCCTCACAACCGCAGACCATGTGTAACCACACCAGCCCAGGACCTCCACATCCAGCATGTTCACCTCCAAGATCGTCTGAGACCAGCCACTCGGACAGCTGCTGAAACAGTCAGTTTGCATAACCAAAGAATTTATGCACAAACTGTCAGAAACCGTCTCAGGGAAGCTCATCTGCATGTTCTTCGTCCTCATCGGGGTCTCGACCTGACTCCAGTTCGTCGTCGTAACCGACTTGAGTGGGCAAATGCTCACATTCGCTGGCGTTTGGCACGTTGGAGAGGTGTTCTCTTCACGGATGAATCCTGGTTCACACTGTTCAGGGCAGATGGCAGACAGCGTGTGTGGCATCGTGTGGGTGAGCGGTTTTCTGATGTGAATGTTGTGGATCGAGTGGCCCATGGTGGCGGTGGGGTTATGGTATGGGCAGGCGTCTGTTATGGACGAAGAACACAGGTGCATTTTATTGATGGCATTTTGAATGCACAGAGATACTGTGACGAGATCCTGAGGCCCATTGTTGTGCCATACATCCAAGAACATCACCTCATGTTGCAGCAGGATAATGCACGGCCCCATGTTGCAAGGATCTGTACACAATTCTTGGAAGCTGAAAATGTCCAAGTTCTTGCATGGCCGGCATACTCACCGGACATGTCACCCACTGAGCATGTTTGGGATGCTCTGGACCGGCGTATACGACAGCGTGTACCAGTTCCTGCCAATATCCAGCAACTTTGCACAGCCATTGAAGAGGAGTGGACCAACATTCCACAGGCCACAATTGACAACCTGATCAACTCTATGTGAAGGAGATGTGTTGCACTGCATGAGGCAAATGGTGGTCACACCAGATACTGACTGGTATCCCCCCCCAATAAAACAAAACTGCACCTTTCAGAGTGGCCTTTTATTGTGGACAGTCTAAGGCACACCTGTGCACTAATCATGGTGTCTAATCAGCATCTTGGTATGGCACACCTGTGAGGTGGGATGGATTATCTCAGCAAAGGAGAAGTCCTCACTATCACAGATTTAGACTGGTTTGTGAACAGTATTTGAGGGAAATCGTGATATTGTGTATGTGGAAAAAGTTTTAGATCGTTGAGTTAATCTCATACAAAATGGGAGCAAAACCAAAAGTGTTGCGTTTATATTTTTGTTGAGTATATATATATATATATGTGTGTGTGTGTGTGTGTGTGTGTGTGTGTGTGTGTGTGTGTGTGTGTGTATGTGTATATATACATTCTTTATTTTTAATGGTATAAGGGGAGGGTGCTTATAAGCTTTGCTTCTGCCTTCACCCTTTCCGCCACACGGGTTTTTTGTACATTGTTTCTTTTATGTTTTGTTATTGCCTTTGTTGTTGCTCAGCTGTGTGCCGGATAAATAAATAAATTCAAATTCAAATGAACCAGTATGGATTTGGCAAACGCTTTGCATCACATGTTATTCCTGATCAAAATCCAGATGTGCAAAGAGATTGGGCATGGTGGACTTTGAACTCTGTAAGTTCTTGCTGGGAGGCAAAACTGATGCATCACTGCTCCCTGCATTATTTTATGTTGAAAACTGCTCTGTCTCAATAAAATTATTGATTAGTTTTTATTTTTCAGTATATTTATACAAGAAATGATGACATGAATCATCTCAACGCATGAGCAAAGTCTAGATGATACCCATGACATATCAATCTGTTCATGTGATTTTGAGTAATCCCGAAGGTGATTTTTATCTTAAATGGTTTAGGGTTAAGGTTTAATATTTGTAAACACAGAAAAAGTTTGGATATTTGAAAAATACATCTGCCTTTGGACCGTGACACACTCCAATTTGAGTTCTGTCCAATTCTAGAATATTTCTGATTTACATATGCCATGAAACAAAACCACATCAACCTTAGTGGAGTTAAAACTGCACCCGACTCACTGAAGTGACTGTAAACCTCATCAACCAACAGCAAGACTGTCGGAGTTGGAAAGCTACCAGTTTTGTCAGGTACGTGCAACCCTCCCACCTTAATGTTTAAATGAGGGCTTCTGAATCTTTTCAGTAAACTGGACCATCTGTGGAACGACGTATGTAGCCATTTTAATGTGCGGTTATTTGGGCTAAATCACATTTCTGTCATCAAGAACCATTTTGACTTCTCTCACTACATCTTTTCTTGAACGATTCTCTAAGAACAGCTGTTTCTGAAACTTGTTGAGCGCGAGTAATCTCCAGTCTCACGTTGGGTTTGAACAACCAAAACCTTCTGAGCAATATCTGTTGAATTCATGCATTGAATTACTGCCATATGATTGGTTGAGAATAGATGCATCTGCATTAATGAGCACAGGACACTGAGTGAATACTAAATGTATGCAAGTCCAGTGTGCACTCACACAAGTTAACTGCTGTGCACTTGTGTGAAATTAAATCCACGTCAGCAGGCAGATAAGATTAACAGGACCTGACATTTTCTGCACTGGAGACAGATGCTTGCTCCACTTCTATGAGAACATTTCCCTCCCTCCTCCGTCTCCCCCTCCATCCTCTCCTCCAAATTGCATTTCATTTCACTCTAAGTATATTTCTCCCACTTACCCCGTCTGGCCACTGCAGGACCTGTCCTCAGCATTTATTTAATTTCCAGTATCATTACCATGCAGTGTGATTAGAGGAGTGTGGGATAGATTACAGGCTTGTTTTATACTATATTGAAGCCAATTAAGTCCGAGTACACACTGTCACCTCAGCAAACAGATGACCATAAATGCTCACATTATGTATGCACACTATGTCACTTGCACAGCCAATTGTTTCAGTAAACACCCAATGGATATACAGTTATGTCGTTTGTTTACACGGAAAAGAAGCTTAATGTTTGCATAAAGGTGGAAGAAATTAAAAAATGAACCTGTCTCATATATGGCAGATGTCTCAGATAATCACATATGGCTTTGCAAATTAACTTCTAAATTACAAATGATGTGTTTAATCTTGCTTGAAGTAGCAGGAATGAAGTGATTTGAAGAATAGGTTGTATTTTCTTTTTTTAACATAATTGGGCTTATCTTGCACCCAACACAATGCAACACCACAGCACAAGTGTCATTGCTAGTTTCCATCTGCACGCATCTGTGATTGTCAGGTCCAGTGCCTGCATAATGTGGAATTGCACTCATTTGGTAGAGGTGGGCGATACCAGGAATTTTGGTATTGATCCGATACCAAGTAAATACAGGCCCAGTATCGCCGATATCGATACCGATACTGATACTTTTTCATATTTAATCTTCATAGATCCAAAGGATCCAAAAGACCTAGGACAGAATTTCACCAAACACTGTATGTGACAACAAAATTCTTTATTATCACAATCAACATTTTTGTTTAAAAAAAATATCACTCAACACAACTTAAAATCTCCTGAGGTAGAGGGCTGACAAACCACAATACAACGGTGCACTGCTCCATGATGTGTGACACAGCACAGCACTGCTCTTACAGACAGAGAGTAGACTTTGATGAATCTCAGTGTCAGTGTGTGCGGGAGAGAAAAAAAGCTTGAGTATTGATCTTTTTACACAAGGATCATTCAATATCAATACCAGCGTTGGTATCGATATTATCGATATTAGGATTGATCCGCACACCTCTATTATCTGGTCACCCATGGGTGTGTTGGTCTTAAAACAAGGAGTGGCCGGGCAGAGTGCAGATGCATTGGTATCATGGGGAAGCAGAAAGCATTTGTGCCATCGACCACAGAAGACTTGGTCTAAAGGCAAGCGCAATGTATTTCTGGTATTTAAATGACACCATATCCAGATGCACCTTATATAAGCGGGTTCCTGATGCGTGCTCACACTGCTTGTATACACAACAAAATTGAACTGAAACCAATCACTAATTGAAATAAAAGTAAATACTCGTGGGAAAAACATAAAACTTCACTTTACTGCATTGCTGCTTCACCTCAGGAAGCTTTGTTGTCTGCTTTCCATGGGTACATTTTAATTAGTTGAGATGCCAGAGAGCCTCTTACTTCAGAATAACTCCTCTTTCTATATAGCAGCTCTTAAAGGCAATGACAGTGTTACGTTCTGTTTGGTTTGCAGTTTCTGAGTGAACCCAATATATACAGACAGCAACCACACAGGTTGTAAGGGGCAGACAGATGATACTGTGGCAGGTGCAGCTTCCCCTGAAACTCCTCGTTATACAATTCAAGCTTCAGTTTGGTTGTTTGCAGGATAAACCGATCACATCTGGTCAAATTTTGGGTATTTGCTCTCTCAGCAGAATCCTTGATGTTGCTTGGACTCTTTGAGAAACCTTTAAAAAACCAGATCCCACAAAAACTACAGCAAGTTACATCATGGGTTTAAAAAATCCTGGTCCTGAATTTGCCTTAAGTGCGCTGAAGAAGATGAAATTTTGCTGTAGATTTGGACTCAATGAAAGAGTGACTTGAATCTGTAAAAGAGCAAGCCAAGTCCAAATCTTGTTTCACAACAGTTAAAGAGTCATGTTGTGCAAAGGTTTTTATTTACATTTACAGTTCAATAGGTTTGGGGTTTTGTGTTACATGTCTTTAGTGTTCCACAGTTTCTGACTCTTCAGAGAAACTACCATCTAATCATTAACATTTAGACCTGAAGTGGCTCCTGTGTGTGGTGTACGCCATGGCATACCCTGAAAACACAACCAGGGGTTTTTTGGTGAGCAGCACCAGCTTTCAATTTAAAGCTACAGTGTGTAGAATTTATGCCTTGTTTTCACATTGAATATGTGTGTCAACCGTTTGCCCATTCATTACTATGGAAGCCTCCGTTCTGTCTGACAAACTGTGAAGCTACTTATTCTGTTTTTTGTTTCTCCCCAGGTTCAGAATTTGACTCAACTGTATTGAGAAAGTAGATTTCTATTTAATTATTTATTTGTAGATTTTGGAGAGACTGTGTGCTCCCTGGGCCAAAAAGCTGGCCTCGGAAAGCCGATAAAGCTCATTTCAGTTGCTTAATATGGATGTTCAAAGCATAGATGGAGACATAAAAAGAAACTAGTTTAGCAACTTTAACACATTGTGAATGCGACTTATTTTTTTGGAGCAGTAATTTATTGTTGCCTCTTGTTTTTGTCTCTATATAGTGTTCCGTGCACATATTCCACACAACGAATTGATGAAAAACAAGCAAAAACATCCTCTCAAGGGCTTCTGCAGTCTCTGTAAAGAAATGCATTTCTTTGTATTGAACACTAGATGGTGCATCACATACTGTATATTATGGACACAGTCCATACACTATGTAGAAACAAGATGTAAATGCCATCTAGTGGTGAGGTTGCAGGTTGCATTATGCTGTCTGTGGACATGATTTTGTTTCTCTTCATGTTTTTGCTTCTTTGTTGTCAGGGATTCATGCAGCCTTGTCTTCTCTTGGGATAAGCAATATGTATGATTCTGCATTTCACAAAAACGAGGGTTTCTTCAAGTATTCTGGCTGCACTGCAGAATGTGAATGTTCCTTATGAACTACTGTATCAACATGGTGGCCCAACATGGCAGCACCTATGAGGGGGCCACTCCCACACTCAAAAAATTTATGTATTGGATGAACTCAATTCAATTATGAGTAGGATTTCCAGGTAATAAATATATGTAGCCCCAATTCAAATAAAGCACCTCCAAGATAATTGAATTTAATTTAGTATATTTATTTATATTTATATTTAATTTATATTTATTAGATGGCATTCCTGCCCATAATTGAATTGAGTTCATCCAATGCATAATTTCTTTTCATCCAATGAGCCATTTGTTTGAGTACTGACTCATTGGACTGGATTTCCATCTAATAAATATATGTAGTCCCAACTAAATTAAATTACATTATCTTGCATGAATGTGCTTTATTTGGGCTACATATATTTATCACCGGGAAATCCTGCTCATAATTGAATTGAGTTCGTTCAATGAGCTAATTTTTGAATGCATATAGATATGAAGGACCCATTTTAATGCATCTATTTCTTGTTGCAAGAAAATTATACACTAATGAAGAGATGATCATAATTCTATAGTCCATTTTTCTGAAAATAAACGCTGTTAAATCCTACACACTGTCACTTTAAGTATATTATGAGATGTGGACATCAATTATGCATAGCTACAGGAATGTCAGCGTGAGGGCAGAGTGAGGAAATGTGATTATCATTAATGCATAACGATAACTGTAAGGACATCGTTGTTATAAATCATCGGACACAGCCGTTCACACTCATTCCTAACAAAGGTACCTTTAGAGTGACCCGTCATAGTAAACGCCATGAAACAGGCTGCGAGGTTAACTGACGGGGCTTGGCTGCTTTTGTTCCCGTCATCACTACCGCCACAGTGTCAGGAATGAAAGATGCTTCAGTGTAAGTGATGAGAAAGCATCGCGTATTGTTCCATGACTTTCATGCAGGCAACACCATTATGGTGCACTCTGCGTGAAATTGAGTGGTGGGTGAGTGAGAAGTGGAAGGCTGCATTCTTATGTGTGCAGAGGCAACAAAGTCATGCTGTCATTCTGATGTGTTACGAGCCATCAATGACGCCGTGAAACAACGGCTCGGGAGGCAGGGTTATTGAACTTTCGCGTCTGCCTCTTTGTGCTCTCGTATGTGAATACCGAAGCAGCTGTTTGAACTTTCTAGACGACACGTCACAAGTCTGTACGTGTTGGTATGCGTAGCCATGCACGCCGTGATCAGGATGTATATCACTCAGAACTGCTGTTTGCATCCTGCAGATATTTTCACAAGGCTTAAGGCATTTAGCTCTAGTCCCGCAGAACAGTAATTATGAGGGTGAGGGCCTTTTCTTCGGGATGCATTGATCCTAATACCGCCACTGAATTGACCTTCTTTAGGATGAAGTTAATCTCTACTTAAGTGGTGACTGCAGGCAGCTCTGTAGAAGTCGATACAGGCGCTACTCTGCTGGTCGTGAGAATGATTCTTTTTTAGGAGCAGTTCAACAACACAGAGTGCACATTTTACAGTTGCAAGCAGTTGTCTGGAGTATATACTGTATTCATGTTTTTGATCCAATTATTTTTATCTGAGTGGTGTGAAGCTGATTCAGCATCACTTTAAGTAGAAGCAAGGGAAGAACTTCTCACCAGTACACATAACTCACATTCATACCTGCTGGCAATTTACTGCCGACTGTAAAACGAGGAGAACATCACTAACCCGCCGCTAAGCTCTTAAGTCCACTCTGAGGCACAAACAAGGCAGCTTTAGCATTTATGAATGTGGTATCACAGTTTTTAAGTAATGAATTTTGATTAACTCATTATACAGTCAGATCTGTTTATTCATTTTATTTATTTCCTTTATATAGTGCCAAATCACAACAGAGTTGCCTCAAGGCGCTTCACACAGGTAAGGTCTAACCTTACCAACCCCCAGAGCAACAGTGGTAAGGAAAAACTCCCTTTGAGGAAGAAACCTCAAGCAGATCAGACTCAAAGGGGTGACCCTCTGCTTGGGCCATGCTACAAACATAAATTACAGAAATATTTCACAGAACAATTCACGGACAAATGTACAAGAATTGCTGTTGGTGCACAGGACAGGAGGATCGCCAACACAAACACAACTCCCATCTCTGGATGGAGCTGCACCTTAAACAGAGAAAAAACAGAATCAGGCATCAGAAAGACAAAAAATACTGTATAATTTGCCAGCATTAATCAACAAGAAAAACAGAAGAAATACTAAGGTGATCGCCGGCTACTAGCCCTAAGCTTCACTAAAAGACCCAGAATTTAGGTGAAGTTGAGGCCGCGGCCCGCTCCAATTATTAATAACATGAATTAAAAGAGTAAAAAGCGTAAAACAAAACTGTACCAGTATGCTAGCCATATGAAAGGGAAAATAAGTGCATCTTAAGTCTGGACTTGAAAGTTTCCACAGAATCTGATTGTTTTATTGTTGCAGGGAGATTATTCCACAGAACAAGGGCATGATAAGAGAAAGCTCTGTGACCCGCAGACTTCTTATTCACCCTAGGGACACAAAGTAGTCCTGCACCCTGAGAACGTAAAGCCCGGGCCGGTACGTAAGGTTTAATTAGGTCAGCTAGGCAGGGAGGTGCCAGTCCATGAATAATTTTATAGGTTAGTAGCAGAACCTTAAAATCTGATCTCACTGGGACAGGAAGCCAGTGAAGGGATGCCAAAATGGGTGTAATGTGGTCAAACTTTCTGCTTCATGTCAAAAGTCTAGCTGCAGCATTCTGAACCAATTGGAGACCCCTAATGCTAGACTGCAGTAAACCAGAAAATAGAACATTGCAGTAGTCCAATCTAGAAGAGATGAACGCATGGATCAGGGTCTCAGCATCAGCTATAGACAGGATGGGATGAATCTTAGCTATATTTTGCAGGTGGAACAAAGCAGTCCTAGTAATATTTCTAATATGGAGACCAAAGGACAATGAAGGATCAAAAATTACCCCAAGGTTCCTCACTTTGTCAGTGTGATGTATGACACATGAGCCTAGGCTGAGTGTTAAATGGTCAAATTGATGCCGATGTCTCACTGGACCAAGAACCATCATTTCAGTCTTTTCAGAGTTTAAAAGTAGGAAGTTTCTAGACATCCAACTTCTCACTGCTGCAAGGCAATCTTCTAAGGATTTTATGTGAACGAGATTACCAGCAGTTATCAGCATATATAACTGAGTATCATCTGCATAGCAGTGAAAGGTAATCCCAAAGCGCCGCAATATGTGCCCAAGCGGTGCTATATAAAGAGAGAAAAGCAGGGGGCCTAAGACAGACCCCTGAGGAACCCCAAATTTCATGTCACTAAGGTTAGAGGTAGTGTTACTGTACAAAACACAGTGAGAACGACTGATCAAGTATGACGTCAGCCATGCAAGGGCACTCCCAGTAATCCCAAAATGATTTTCCAGCCTGTCAAGTAAATATGATGAGCCACTGTATCAAATGCAGCACTGAGATCTAACAGCAACATAACAGTAGTGTCAGTCGTGTATTGAATGTTCATTTCTCTACCATAAGCCGTCTCCAAAGGCGTTTCAGAGAATTTGGCAGTACATCCAACCAGCCTCACAACCGCAGACCACCTGTAACCACACCAGCCCAGGACCTCCACATCCAACATGTTCACCTCCAAGATCGTCTGAGACCAGCCACTCGGACAGCTGCTGGAACAATCGGTTTGCATAACCAAAGAATTTCTGCACAAACTGTCAGAAACCGTCTCAGGGAAGCTCATCTGCATGCTCGTCGTCCTCATCGGGGTCTCGACCTGACTCCAGTTCGTCGTCGTAACCAACTTCAGTGGGCAAATGCTCACATTCGCTGCTGTTTGGCACGTTGGAGAGGTGTTCTCGGATGATGCGAAGGAGATGTGTTGCACTGCATGAGGCATATGGTGGTCACACCAGATACTGACTGGTATCCCCCCCCAATAAAACAAAACTGCACCTTTCAGAGTGGCCTTTTATTGTGGGCAGTCTAAGGCACACCTGTGCACTAATCATGGTGTCTAATCAGCATCTTGGTATGGCACACTTGTGAGGTGGGATGGATTATCTCAGCAAAGGAGAAGTGCTCACTGTCACAGATTTCGACTGGTTTGTGAACAATATTTGAGGGAAATGGTGATATTGTGTATGTGGAAAAAGTTTTAGATCTTTGAGTTCATCTCATACAAAATGGGAGCAAAACCAAAAGTGTTGCGTTTAAATTTTTGTTGAGTATAATTTCCAGCACAATCGGCCCAAGAGTGGGCCACAGGTCCTTAAACAGTTTTGTTGGTATAGGATCAAATAAACAGGTTGTGCTTTTTGTTGACGTTACGAGTTTCATCAGCATGTCTAGAGAGATACCATCAAATTCTATAAATCTAGGTAATACCTCAGTAGTGGCGCCCACCTCAATAGCAGGGTGTAGTGGCTGGGTTAAGGCATGCTGGGATATGTTTAACCTGATGTAATCTAGATCATAAGTATTCGGACAAAGACAATTTTTGTAATTTTGTTTCAATACATTCCCATAATGCAGAGCAGGTACCTCAGTGAGATAAGGAGTTGGGCTACTGATACGTAGACCTGAGTTTGAATCCCGGTCACGCTACTTGTCTGTGTCCTTGGGCAAGACACTTTATCGACATTGTTCCAGTCTACCCACACTGAAAAAAGAACCAACTTTACGTAAAAGGCGTTACAGTGGGGGATTTTCAAGATCCGCTGCCATTTTGAAATTGAGAATTCCGGTTAGTGAGCCTCTCGCTCGCGTGTTTGGCGTCATTAGAAACACCTGCTCTGCTGTCAGATTTCCAGGGAGTGAAATGGCCACTGGAGGTGAATTCCACACCTTATCCAAAAGTGATTTTGTTGTCATTGTTGTTAACCCACAAGGAATGAGAAGGAGGGCTGCAGTGGTGTGAATATTTATTTAAAGCCCCGGTCACACGGCACTAACGAAGGACACTGAAGCCACAACGAAACAATAAATCTGGACTTATGTTGACTTTCAGAGACATCATTTAACCATCATCTAGCTTCGTTCCTGTATGAATCCTGATGACAACTTCAAGTCATCTGTATTCCATTTTGCTTTCTGTCTTGACGGTTCCTCATCCTTTGCATAATTCCAGTACCGTCAGCATTCCGTTTGACTGGCATCCAACTTTGTCCAACCTCCCAAGTCCGATGTCTTGCACGAACATTGTACACACACACACACACACACACACACACACACACACACACACACACACACACACACACACTTGTAAGTTAGAGTTGATCTAGAGTTGCTCTAACTTACAAACTTAAGTTCAAACAACTTAATTCATTCAGGTTTTATCAATTGTAATGCTTTTCAAGTTGGTTCAACTATTCTCTTTTTGCAGTGCACCTAGAAATCGATACCGGCCTTGACTGTAGATGTAACCCATGTCAGACATACAGTCACTTTTACAACTCGTTTTCTTGAGACAAACCAGAGGATGGGCATACAAACATTTCCAAGTCACTGAATATGACTCAGTTTTCAGGAGAGATCTGATCTTAAAGCTACACTGTGTAGGATTTAGTGTCATCTTGTGGTAAGATTGCATTATATTATTGGTGGTCATGATTCACTTCTTTGGCAGTGGGGATTATGCTCGCTTGCCTTCTCTTGTGATAAGCAATATGTATGATCCTCCATTTCACAAAAATGAGGGTTCTCAAATTTGTGAGCCTGCACTAGCAACCTTACAGATAGCAACCACTGATTATTCTGATTTCTTCAGTCTTCCGGCCACACTGCAAAATGCAAAAGGTGGACTTTGGACTACTTTATAAACATGGCGGTCTCCATGAGGGGGCCCACTTCCATGTACATACGAAGGGCTTATTCTAAGTACATGAAAACAAATTGATTCCTTGTTGCAGGTAATTATACACAAATGGACAGATGGTTATGAATGCTATGGCAAATGGGTATCCCCCCCTGTTCCAGCCCCCTGGGTACTGGCTTATGATGCATGCATGGGCGCTTGATGGGATGTTGTTTGGTGGCTTTGCTGCTGCAGAGTCCTCTGTATTGCTTTGGGCTGTGGTCACGGGAGGGGGGGGGGGGGGGGTACTGTTGGGCTCTTCAGGTCCCCTTCTGGGCAGTGTGTGTTTCCTCTCGCATCACAATTAATTGATCCGAATTGAAAACAGATCTTAAAGTACTAGAAACGATGAATACATGTGACCCCTGAATCCATCTAAATGTACTGTGAAACAGTTGATGGTTTGATTTTTAATGTGATAAATTGGTTGATTTAATTTTATTTTGCTGCTATACGCCAACATCTTTAAACCCTTGCAGAACTTCAGACATCGGTGCAATGCACTTGTGAGACAGTTGTCAGATATATCTGTGTTTATTTGTTATTATATTTTATTTTTTACTGTATCAAGTATTTGCTATGCTTAAATGCTTATATTTTTTGTGAATTTTAGTTATCTGTTTGGGTATGCATGTCAACTGGTCTGAACTGGTTTTATCTGATCAGAAAGTCCAAACAGAGGAGTTAGGTTCCACCAGGTACTGAATAATTGTGGGCTGAAGACAAGAGGTGAGGTTACCCCTCTGTCTATGTGAGCCAATAAGGTTAAGTGTGGGAATAAAACCCACCCACTGTACCGCCTACATCATCTTTTATAAAAACCACTTGTTGGCTATGTTTGGGGTCTCTCACAAGATGCATCTCTTGGGACCCAGGCCTTTTTTTCAACATGACTTTGAACAAATTCAAACTGAGGAATGCTTTGACTTTGTACTTTGTAAGGGACTGTATTATAATAAGAACCGGGTAGAATTAACACTGATTCAATCCAATTACATTTGTTCCGCAAATCTGATTGGTTAATCGTGTGAGATTTCAGACCATAAAACAGTGGTCTCCAAACTATTCCAGAAAGGGCCAAGAGGGTGCAGGTTTTCTTTGCAGCCACTGACTTCAGCAGGTGATTTCACTGATTAACATCCCTTTGAACAGGTGGGATGAATTCATCAGTGAAATCACCTGCTGGAGTCAGTGGCTGCAAAGAAAACCTGCACCCTCTCGGCCCTTTCTGGAATAGTTTGGAGACCACTGCCATAAAATATTGAGTAGTCATTGGCAAAATATTCGCCCGTTTCACATTTGATGTATAACTGACCACGTTGCTGCACAGGTGTTACTAATGGCACTGTCAGCTGAGAGCGACAGAAACTATAGTGCAGCGACGACGATGCTGAAATGCATGGATTTAACTGGATTAATTGATGGATTTAATTCAATGCAGCTAACGTGATGGAGAAATCTGGGGGTCTGCTCACAGAATTTACAGTTTGACATGAAGATGCTGTTGCTACGGTCAGCTTTGATGAGCCAACCACACCCTTTCACAACGATTGCCGTACCTGAATTACTTACAGAAAAATAACCATGCAAACGGACGGAATTGGATTAGAATGGGAAATAACCCTGTTGTGTCTGATGATTTGTGGACATTCATGCTGGATTACAGTCGCATATCCGTTTTACCGGCGGTAAAAAACTCAATTTGCAACCGTAAAATAAAGCAAGGACGTCTGTTCCTTAATCACAGGTACATTTAACTTTGCAAAGTAAATAGAAAATCAACATGTCTGACAGTGGTAGATGGTATAAATATACTCTTTTGTACTTAATTTGTTAATACTCTCATACGGCGTCATAACAGAAAATTTATACTATGCTAGCAGCAGGTGACCTCTTGCTCTGGGCTTCTCTTACGCTGAACTTTCTATGACTGTATGTGGTGCTGCCCCCAGTGGTGAACAAAAGGTGAGCAGCACAATAGCAAAAACCTAAAGAAGGTCCCTGACTTTTCTTGAAATATGTATTTGAAGATAAGCAGTGCCACATTTAGCTTTTTCTAATGTATGATGGAAAATTAATGTCGACATAAAACAAAGATTGTATCAGACTGCATCATGTGATATTGAATTGCAACGAATTGACCTGTTCCACAATTAAGCTTATCATTCCTGAACCATATTGTAGCTCTTATTTGTAGTTATGTATTGCACTGTTGTATAGGTGAGAGATGTCTCTGCAAATTAGGTAAGCATGCTTTCGTGTCAACTCGGTTTTCTGCGTACTGTGAAGGACGACATGATGTATCTGAGTACCAGCGTGGAAATAGATTTCCCACAGCTTCCACAACTTTGATGTTTGCACATTTGTGGGTGTGCACGTGTGATGGTTGTAGGAGTTATGTGGCTCTGTGGAACTGATCAAACAAGTTAATAAAGTCCCCTGGACGTATTTTCTTTTTTTAATGTCAGAATGTGTTAATGTTGACAGGCAGGAGCTGATGTGTGTGACTTGGATTGTTATTTGTGCGGCGTATGACTCCAGAACATATACTCAGTCACCAGACTATTCCGTGATTGCATTAACTTTCTCGTGGTTGCCGGTCAATCGCGCTCCGACTTTGCAGCTGAAGGGAATCGGCCCGTGGGGTTGCGTGTCACCGTGGGGTCTGATAAGCAGAAGGTGTGTGGTGTGCCGGTGATGGAGAGCGCCGTCACTGCACCCGCGGTCACGGCCTGTGGCGGAGTCCTCGGGGGGCATTAATAATGTACACAGTGGGCCTGAATGATGGGTGGTGTAATAATGTCAGACACAAGAGCGTGACTGGAAACCCTCGCGACTGCCAACCAGTGTGCCTCAAGTGTATGTGTGTGTGTGTCTCACACACACACATACACACACATCACAGGTTACAGACGTGTTTGGCTCACGGCCCGCTGCTAGATGCTCTCGCTTGAGTGGAATTATTTTATGCAGATTTAGAAACACACTCTCACTGCTCAGAAAAATTGGGTTGTACACTAGTTACTGTTGATGGCAGAAGTGAGACCCAAAAATAGAGGAGGTGCCGTCACTAAAATCTGTATTTCCTCAACGGAAGGTCAGCACATGCAAACAAAACCAGAAGGCAAAGGCAGGTAGCCAAAACAGCCGCAGCCAAATATTACAACCTGGCAAACGACAGTGGGACGCTGAACTAATTATCATTATGCTCCGAATTGGCAAGGTGAAATTTAATGGCACACTGTGGCACTGTTTTGCATGCCTCTTAAAATCATCATAAAAATAACATATGAAGAGAAAACCATTCCATTTTCTCACAAAGCTCAGGCATTAAATGCTGAACAGCAGCCGTAATCAGGTTCGTGTCATCGTTCAGAGGAGAGATTGATGAACTTGAAACGTTTAGCTGTCCATGTATTTACTGTCCATAAAAGCTGTGTTCACTTTGACGTTGCCACCTCGGGAACGGCAGTGTCAATCAAGAGTACAAACCACGCATTTTCTGTCAGTTACCATGACAACAGTGTGTTTACTGTGTCTCTGGCCGCAGGTTGTTAATGCGTCAGTGGAGGTATACACGCAAAAAGGTGAGTAATATCTTGGATGAGGTTAATGCTGTGTTGGGGGATTGGAGGGGGGGGGGGGCAGCAATTCCAAGAAGGACACATCCCGGCTGGACAAACTGATCAGGCGGGCTGGCTCTGTGGTTGGCATGAAGCTGGACTCTCTGGTGACGGTGTACAGAAGAGAACTCTGGATAAACTGCTGGACATTATGGACGATGCCAGTCATCCTCTGCACACCGTCATCAGCAACCAGAGGAGCCTCTTCAGCCACAGACTGCTCCTTCCCAAGTGCAGGATCAACAGACTGAGAAACCCCTTTGTCCCTCAGACCATCAGACTGGACAACTCCTCACTCAGGGGGAGGAGGAGTAACAGGAAGACAGAGGACGGAAAGGAGAGGAACAGTAGTAGTCAATAAACCAGTAGCGATCAGTATGTCTGGTATTTATATTGTGTATTTATATTTATATTTACAAATTGTTTTTTTTTTTTTTAACTTTCACTTTTGAAACTTTGTGTGCTTCTTACCCTGTGTGCTGCTATACAATGCTGCTGGAACCTCAGTTCCCCTGAGGGAGTCTTCCCAAAGGATCAATAAACTTCTATCTAATCTAATCTAATCTAAAAAAAAAAAAAAGGATCTTCTTCCTCCCTTGAAGTCCTGCCTTCTTCCTTCGATCACTTTTATCAGCTGAGTACTGGCTGGTGACCAGGCTGTTAACAGTGGACCACTGCAGATCAACGTCACACTTTTATTCCTCTCTGTTTACTACAAATACTCCAACACTACCGACTTCCTGGTTTTCCACATGCAAAAACGGTGTGTAGTCCAACTCTTGCAGTTATTGCCCAGAACAAATATATGGACTTCCATAATATAAATCAGACATCTAAAGCTGTTTCTGATAGTAGCAGAGTAAATCCCTGCATGCACATACATCATTTGTGGCATATTGAGGAGTTTTAACATGAAACTGTAAAAGATGAATACAAGGCTGTTTTTCTGCTAAAACATGACACCTTGTGGTTAAGATTCCACAAGTAGATGACCTCTGCTTCAGCAGTCTGATGGGAAATAACTCTAGCAACATGAGTTGCTTTCCTTGCACTGATGGAGTGATGTCTGCAGGTTACGGTGCACAATTCCAAAATAGCTCACTTTCAGAATACTGCGGCTGTAGCAGTTGCTTCTACAATAAAATGTTAAACACGTCTCTGCTGGATTAAAATGTCTCCCATATTCCTCGCTTACATCTTTTCACTTGCCCTCCTTTTATTTCACACTTTTATGTCTTTCTAACACTCTCTGCTTCTCCTCTACCTACCACCCATCACTGAAAAAAAAAATTATCTTGAAACTGAGTTGTTTTCTTGGAAAACCTTGCTTCTTTGGAGAGCTCTCGTTAGTGCATCCTCCACCGGGGCTTATCCTCGTTGATTACCGCTGAGCTCTTACCCACTTTAGATCTACTCTTATTGACTATTTCCTTGTTGTTTTACTCCAGACTTTCTCGTTGACTTCCAGGTTTCTTCCCTGCATCCCTCATCGCTACACTTTTCCCTCTTATTCCGTCCCTCTGTGCAAGTAACATTTGGTGTCAGGGAGTTTGTAACAACCGAGGCTAATGGGGAATCAAATGACATGTCAGATGTGAACAAACGGCGCCTCTTGTCATCACCTCACCGTCATTGGGTCCGAGTGGAATTATGACGTAACAAGGGAGGAAACAAAGGAAGCAGGGAGCATTACTGGGAAAGTGTTTCTTGTTATCGGCTGCTGAGGGGATACCATATGCAAGGCTGCATTGCACTGCTGTGATCTTCAGAGCTGTTCTCCCACAGGGCTCCAACTCCCTGGCAGTCTTTGTTAGGGTACTGGCTCTGTGCATGAAGCAGTTGTAGCGTCAGAGTTTCAATCCATTTATTTCTATCAGTTGTTTGTGAAAAGTGTCACATATCCTTGGATTTAAATGGCTTGAAGTGCCACTCTAGTTTCATAATTAATCATGAAAAACAAATCCTAGTTTGCACCTCTTTGGATTTGTATTTGTTTTTGAATGTGGATGCATACAAAAGCTAAATGCTTATGTGTGCCATTTTAAGAATAAGAATAAGATGAACTTTATTATCCCAAAGGAAATTATTTTGCCAGAGTACTGAACAGTAAACAGTGAAGATAGTGAAGATTTTTTTTATACTATAGGTACAACAAATTTATGTAAAATGACTGAAGACATTTTCACAAAATATTTGCCAATATTGCACATAAATGACTAACTGAATAACTCTGTTATGTATTCATCCTGCAGAAGGGGGAGGAATTATAGAGTCTGATTGCCACAGGTAGGAAAGACCTACTGTAGCATTCTGTGGTGCACCTCGGTGGTCTCAGTCTATGGCTGAAGGTGCTCTGACAGGACATCACTGTGGCATGCAGAGGGTGGGAGATGTTGTCCCGGATGCTGCGCAGTTTCCTCAACATCCTCCTCTTTGACACCTTCACTGCTGACTCCAGCTCAAGTCCCAGCCACTGAGGTAGCAGCATTATGAGCAGGTGCAGCAGTGATGCAAGTTTCTAGTGTTGATTCAGATCATTCTGGCACCCTAAGCAAGAGCTAACCAGTTACAAACAACAACAACAACAAAATCACCCAGACCTGGCTCTTCCACCAAATGTTTCTCTCTCGTTGTTTTCCTTATCATATTAAATCTTAAGTCTTAATGTTGTATGTTAGTTTTATTTTCACAAGCACACATGCACGCATGCACGCACGCACACACACACACACACATACAACTTTTTTTTTTTTGGTGGGGGTGTTTAATCTGCCTATGCCCAGAAAGACCTCTGCACATTCTCAATCCATCAAGCTGGTTGTTCCCGTTTACATGTGTGTTGTGATATTTTGGAATTTTGTGCCTTTCAGGCATTTTGATCTGCATTTGTACAAATGAAAGCTAAATGTTGATCAAAAGGTTACGTTTGATTCATGATTCCCATTGAGTCCATCATCGCCATACATCACTGTCACTTTTTAACTCAGCATCGAGGTGTTTCAGTCCTGCTCGGCATTATTGGCACTCATGAGTCTTAAGTACAGCTTTTAAAATATATTAAAAAACAAATGCAAGTTAACCATTTTCTTATCATTAGAACATGTTCAACAACACATAATGAAAGTTTTTTCTTTTTTTAATGTCACAGTCAATAATCACTTATAGAGCCAGTTTGACAAATTAGGGGATGGATACATAAACATTTAGAGGTCACTAAATACATCTTGGACTTCATTTAGTACATCAATCATTAAAGAATCCAAACTGTGTGGTGCAGTGTGATTAATCTTTCAGCACCAGGCAGTCAAAAATGCAGAAGAGCAAATTTAGGGAGCATCCAACAAAATTTCCGGGGGCCAGAGCAGGTGACATTGAAGGAAATATGAAACTGCTGGCTAAGGCTAAGCGTAAATTTGGTAAGATTGTAATTCACGTCGGCAGTAATGACACCCGGTTACGCCAATCGGAGGTCACTAAAATTAACATTAAATCGGTGTGTAACTTTGCAAAAACAATGTCGGACTCTGTAGTTTTCTCTGGGCCCCTCCCCATCAGACCGGGAGTGACATGTTTAGCCGCATGTTCTCCTTGAATTGCTGGCTGGCTGAGTGGTGTCCAAAAAATGAGGTGGGCTTCATAGATAAGTGGCAAAGCTTCTGGGGAAAACCTGGTCTTGTTAGGAGAGACGGCATCCATCCCACTTTGGATGGAGCAGCTCTCATTTCTAGAAATCTGGCCAATTTTCTTAAATCCTCCAAACCGTGACTATCCAGGGTTGGACCAGGAAGCAGAGTTGTAGTCTTACACACCTCTCTGCAGCTTCTCTCCCCCTGCCTCCCCTCATTACCCCATCCCCGTAGAGACGGTGCCTGCTCCCAGACTACCAATAACCAGCAAAAATCTATTTAAGCATAAAATTCAAAAAGAAAAAATAATATAGCACCTTCAACTGCACCACAGACTAAAACAGTTAAATGTGGTCTATTAACATTAGGTCTCTCTCTTCTAAGTCCCTGTTGGTAAATGATATAATAATTGATCAACATATTGATTTATTCTGCCTAACAGAAACCTGGTTACAGCAGGATGAATATGTTAGTTTAATGAGTCAACACCCCCGAGTCACACTAACTGTCGAATGCTCGTAGCACGGGCCGGGGCGGAGGATTAGCAGCAATCTTCCATTCCAGCTTATTAATTAATCCAAAACCCAGACAGAGCTTTAATTCATTTGAAAGCTTGTCTCTTAGTCTTGTCCATCCAAATTGGAAGTCCCAAAAACCAGTTTTATTGTTATTATCTATCGTCCACCTGTCGTTACTGTGAGTTTCTCTGTGAATTTTCAGACCTTTTGTCTGACTTAGTGCTTAGCTCAGATAAGATAATTATAGTGGGCGATTTTAACATCCACACAGATGCTGAGAATGACAGCCTCAACACTGCATTTATCTATTATTAGACTCTATTGGCTTTGCTCAAAAAGTAAATGAGTCCACCCACCACTTTAATCATATCTAGATCTTGTTCTGACTTATGGTATGGAAATAGAAGACTTAACAGTATTCCCTGAAAACTCCCTTCTGTCTGATCATTTCTTAATAACATTTACATTTACTCTGATGGACTACCCAGCAGTGGGGATAAGTTTCATTACACTAGAAGTCTTTCAGAAAGCGCTGTACTAGGTTTAAGGATATGATTCCTTCTTTATGTTCTCTAATGCCATATACCAACACAGTGCAGAGTAGCTACCTAAACTCTGTAAGGGAGATAGAGTATCTCGTCAGTAGTTTTAACATCCTCATTGAAGACAACTTTGGATGCTGTAGCTCCTCTGAAAAAGAGAAACTTTAATCAGAAGTGTCTGACTCCGTGGGTATAACTCACAACTCGTAGCTTAAAGCAGATAACCCGTAAGTTGGAGAGGAAATGGCGTCTCACTAATTTAGAAGATCTTCACTTAGCCTGGAAAAAGAGTCTGTTGCTCTATAAAAAAAGCCCTCCGTAAAGCTAGGACATCTTTCTACTCATCACTAATTGAAGAAAATAAGAACAACCCCAGGTTTCTTTTCAGCACTGTAGCCAGGCTGACAAAGAGTCAGAGCTCTATTGAGCTGAGTATTCATTAACTTTAACTAGTAATGACTTCATGACTTTCTTTGCTAACAAAATTTTAACTATTAGAGAAAAAATTACTCATAACCATCCCAAAGACGTATCGTTATCTTTGGCTGCTTTCAGTGATGCCGTATTTGGTTAGACTCTTCTCTCCGATTGTTCTGTCTGAGTTATTTTCATTAGTTACTTCATCCAAACCATCAACATGTTTATTAGACCCCCATTCCTACCAGGCTGCTCAAGGAAGCCTTACCATTATTAATGCTTCGATCTTAAATATGATCAATCTATCTTTGTTAGTTGCTATGTACCACAGGCTTTTAAGGTGGCAGTAATAAACCATTACTTAAAAAGCCATCACTTGACCCAGCTATCTTAGCTAATTATAGGCCAATCTCCAACCTTCCTTTTCTCTCAAAAATTCTTGAAAGGGTAGTTGTAAAACAGCTAACTGATCATCTGCAGAGGAATGGTCTATTTGAAGAGTTTCAGTCAGGTTTTAGAACTCATCATAGTACAGAAACAGCATTAGTGAAGGTTACAAATGATCTTCTTATGGCCTCGGGACAGTGGACTCATCTCTGTGCTTGTTCTGTTAGACCTCAGTGCTGCTTTTGATACTGTTGACCATAAAATTTATTACAGAGATTAGAGCATGCCATAGGTATTAAAGGCACTGCGCCTGCGGTGTTTGAATTCATATTTGTCTAATAGATTACAATTTGTTCATGTAAATGGGGAATCTTCTTCACAGACTAAAGTTAATTATGGAGTTCCACAAGGTTCTGTGCTAGGACCAAATTTTATTCACTTTATACATGCTTCCCTTAGGCAGTATTATTAGACGGTATTGCTTAAATTTTCATTGTTACGCAGATGATACCCAGCTTTATCTATCCATGAAGCCAGAGGACACACACCAATTAGCTAAACTGCAGGATTGTCTTACAGACATAAAGACATGGATGACCTCTAATTTCCTGCTTTTAAACTCAGATAAAACTGAAGTTATTGTACTTGGCCCCACAAATCTTAGAACATGGTGTCTAACCAGATCCTTACTCTGGATGGCATTACCCTGACCTCTAGTAATACTGTGAGAAATCTTGGAGTCATTTTTGATCAGGATATGTCATTCAAAGCGCATATTAAACAAATATGTAGGACTGCTTTTTTGCATTTACGCAATATCTCTAAAATCAGAAAGGTCTTGTCTCAGAGTGATGCTGAAAAACTAATTCATGCATTTATTTCCTCTAGGCTGGACTATTGGATTCATTATTATTCAGGTTGTCCTAAAAGTTCCCTAAAAAGCCTTCAGTTAATTCAAAATGCTGCAGCTAGAGTACTGACGGGGACTAGAAGGAGAGAGCATATCTCACCCATATTGGCCTCTCTTCATTGCTTCCTGTTAATTCTAGAATAGAATTTAAAATTCTTCTTCTTACTTATAAGGTTTTGAATAATCAGGTCCCATCTTATCTTAGGGACCTCGTAGTACCATATCACCCCAATAGAGCGCTTCGCTCTCAGACTGCAGGCTTACTTGTAGTTCCTAGGGTTTGTAAGAGTAGAATGGAGGCAGAGCCTTCAGCTTTCAGGCTCCTCTCCTGTGGAACCAGCTCCCAATTCAGATCAGGAGACAGACACCCTCTCTACTTTTAAGATTAGGCTTAAAACTACTTTCCTTTTTGCTAAAGCTTATAGTTAGGGCTGGATCAGGTGACCCTGAACCATCCCTTAGTTATGCTGCTATAGACGTAGACTGCTGGGGGTTCCCATGATGCACTGTTTCTTTCTCTTTTTGCTCTGTATGCACCACTCTGCATTTAATCATTAGTGATCGATCTCTGCTCCCCCTCCACAGCATGTCTTTTTCCTGGTTCTCTCCCCTCAGCCCCAACCATCCCAGCAGAAGACTGCCCCTCCCTGAGCCTGGTTCTGCTGGAGGTTTCTTCCTGTTAAAGGGAGTTTTTCCTTCCCACTGTAGCCAAGTGCTTGCTCACAGGGGGTCGTTTGACCGTTGGGGTTTTACATAATTATTGTATGGCCTTGCCTTACAATATAAAGCGCCTTGGGGCAACTGTTTGTTGTGATTTGGCGCTATATAAAAAATTGATTGATTGATTGATTTCAAGACTGACCTGTGCCAATTTTGTGTTTCAATTAGTGAGCTGTGCTCTGGCATCCTTAAAATTGGTCTGTGTGCCCCCCTTAGGCTTGTGTTACAACAGCAATCATGAAAACTGGGTTAAAACTGAACCTTGCTCTCTCTTGTGCAACATGACCCTTTACTCACAAACGGTACACTGTCAGCTGCTTTTCAGACCTGGTTTCTCAGCGCTTGTAGAGCTTGTATGGAACTGCAAAATGTTCTGACTCCTGTCGTATTTTAAGAAAAGACCACGATTGGGCCATGTTTCAGCAATCACAGGTGTCAAACTGCTGTATCTCGAAACTCTTGATCCACCATTTACGGTGAACTCTGTCACGAGAGTTTAGCAGAAATCTCTGCACTTGACTCTTCAAGCACAATATTCTTGTCCTGACAATCTGAAATAGGGTGGGTGATTCCAGTTTTAAGAAAGAGAAGAGGCTTGTTTTTGTGCTTCACAAGTGTCACCCGTGTACTGTTTTCTTCTGCTCAAAATCCAATTCATTCACTTTCTCCAAACTGCAGACAATGGCACGTTTCTCAAGGAGAAGCTGTCACTCAATATTGATTAAGTCAAGAAGAAATATTGTTCTCAGCTTGAATACAAATGTTAATTACATGCATGTGGTAAAGTCTTAATTCGGGAGGATGATGGAGTGTGATGGTATTGTTTACCCAGCACGGCACCAAAGAGAGACCTTTCCCGATGCTTTATGAGTCTGGTTAGATGCTTGATTAAAGACCTGCTTTCCACAGGGCTCCATCCTCTCTCGAGTTACAGAAACAAAAACAAAACAGTGAACTTTAAATCCTCCATCATGTATGTCTGCCTGTGAGGTCGCAGCAGAAAGGTTGCAGAGAATGCAGGTTTGATCAGCACGATTTGCTCTGTGAAATTTGTTTGTCCCATTGTAGCTGACTTTGTTTCAGTCTGAGCCCTTCCTTCTTCCTCCTCACAGAGAATATAAGCCTAAATAAAGTTTAATGCATCTCTTTTCTGCCCTTTTACCTAGAATTCTAAAAGGTTATGCTTTGTTTTGCACTTTACAACCAGGTTAGATCGATTCAAACAGTTTGAGTAAACTGATTTCCTAAAAACTTTTAAAGTTTCTTAGGTTAAATAATTCAAACATTAAAAATTTGTTTTAATTGAGTAATGTTAATTCATGTGTGTTGCATTTACTTATATACCGTAACAATGCAAACATCTGGAATATTTTGCATTTACACATAAAACTCTAATAAATACTGAATTTATGTGAATTAACAAATATATTGTTTTCTCACTTCTATGTGAGGTTGATTTGTGTTCCTGTTCTAAAGGTGTAAGGGCTCTATCTTGACAGTCTGAAACACATGTCCAACTCATTCGTGCTGCTCAGAGTACATGTGATCTCAACATAGAGTTGAGTGCTGGGTGCGAAGTTCATTAGTCATGTTTTGGACATAGCACAACACACCAGTTAGACAAATACATTCATGGGTGCAAGGTGCAATTCTGCTCCATATTTGGTTGTGTGATCACTGTGCACTAAAACCACAACATTGTCTGGTGAGACTTCCAAGGTGGAATATATGGTCCTAATACAACCTCAGTTCCAATGAAGTTGGGACGTTGTGTAAAATGTAAATAAAAACAGAATACAATGATTTGCAAATCCTCTTCAACCTATATTGAACTGAATATCAATCAATCAATCAATTTTTTTATATAGCGCCAAATCACAACAAACAGTTGCCCCAAGGCGCTTTATATTGTAAGGCAAGGCCATACAATAATTATGTAAAACCCCAACGGTCAAAACGACCCCCTGTGAGCAAGCACTTGGCTACAGTGGGAAGGAAAAACTCCCTTTTAACAGGAAGAAACCTCCAGCAGAACCAGGCTCAGGGAGGGGCAGTCTTCTGCTGGGACTGGTTGGGGCTGAGGGAGAGAACCAGGAAAAAGACATGCTGTGGAGGGGGAGCAGAGATCGATCACTAATGATTAAATGCAGAGTGGTGCATACAGAGCAAAAAGAGAAAGAAACACTCAGTGCATCATGGGAACCCCCCAGCAGTCTACGTCTATAGCAGCATAACTAAGGATGGTTCAGGTCACCTGATCCAGCCCTAACTATAAGCTTTAGCAAAAAGGAAAGTTTTAAGCCTAATCTTAAAAGTAGAGAGGGTGTCTGTCTCCCTGATCTGAATTGGGAGCTGGTTCCACAGGAGAGGAGCCTGAAAGCTGAAGGCTCTGCCTCCCATTCTACTCTTACAAACCCTAGGAACTACAAGTAAGCCTGCAGTCTGAGAGCGAAGCGCTCTATTGGGGTGATATGGTACTACGAGGTCCCTAAGATAAGATGGGACCTGATTATTCAAAACCTTATAAGTAAGAAGAAGAATTTTAAATTCTATTCTAGAATTAACAGGAAGCCAATGAAGAGAGGCCAATATGGTGGAGATATGCTCTCTCCTTCTAGTCCCCGTCAGTACTCTAGCTGCAGCATTTTGAATTAACTGAAGGCTTTTAGGGAACTTTTAGGACAACCTGATAATAATGATTACAATAGTCCAGCCTAGAGGAAATAAATGCATGAATTAGTTTTTCAGCATCACTCTGAGACAAGACCTTTCTGATTTTAGAGATATTGCGTAAATGCAAAAAAGCAGTCCTACATATTTGTTTAATATGCGCTTTGAATGACATATCTTGATCAAAAATGACTCCAAGATTTCTCACAGTATTACTAGAGGTCAGGGCAATGCCATCCAGAGTAAGGATCTGGTTAGACACCATGTTTCTAAGATTTGTGGGGCCAAGTACAATAACTTCAGTTTTATCTGAGTTTAAAAGCAGGAAATTAGAGGTCATCCGTGTCTTTATGTCTGTAAGACAATCCTGCAGTTTAGCTAATTGGTGTGTGTCCTCTGGCTTCATGGATAGATAAAGCTGGGTATCATTTGCATAACAATGAAAATTTAAGCAATACCGTCTAATAATACTGCCTAAGGGAAGCATGTATAAAGTGAATAAAATTGGTCCTAGCACAGAACCTTGTGGAACTCCATAATTAACTTTAGTCTGTGAAGAAGATTCCCCATTTACATGAACAAATTGTAATCTATTAGACAAATATGATTCAAACCACCGCAGCGCAGTGCCTTTAATACCTATGGCATGCTCTAATCTCTGTAATAAAATTTTATGGTCAACAGTATCAAAAGCAGCACTGAGGTCTAACAGAACAAGCACAGAGATGAGTCCACTGTCCGAGGCCATAAGAAGATCATTTGTAACCTTCACTAATGCTGTTTCTGTACTATGATGAGTTCTAAAACCTGACTGAAACTCTTCAAATAGACCATTCCTCTGCAGATGATCAGTTAGCTGTTTTACAACTACCCTTTCAAGAATTTTTGAGAGAAAAGGAAGGTTGGAGATTGGCCTATAATTAGCTAAGATAGCTGGGTCAAGTGATGGCTTTTAAGTAATGGTTTAATTACTGCCACCTTAAAAGCCTGTGGTACATAGCCAACTAACAAAGATAGATTGATCATATTTAAGATCGAAGCATTAAATAATGGTAAGGCTTCCTTGAGCAGCCTGGTAGGAATGGGGTCTAATAAACATGTTGATGGTTTGGATGAAGTAACTAATGAAAATAACTCAGACAGAACAATCGGAGAGAAAGAGTCTAACCAAATACCGGCATCACTGAAAGCAGCCAAAGATAACGATACGTCTTTGGGATGGTTATGAGTAATTTTTTCTCTAATAGTTAAAATTTTGTTAGCAAAGAAAGTCATGAAGTCATTACTAGTTAAAGTTAATGGAATACTCAGCTCAATAGAGCTCTGACTCTTTGTCAGCCTGGCTACAGTGCTGAAAAGAAACACCACAAAGACAAGATATTTAATGTTCAAACTGATAAACTTTATCGTTTATGTGCAAATATTTGTTCATTTTGAAATGGATGCCTGCAACACATTTCAAAAAAGCTGAGACAGTGGTATGTTTGCCACTATATTACATCACCTTTCCTTCTAACAACACTCAATAAGCATTTGGGAACTGAGGACACTCATGATTGGGTATAAAAGGAGTATCCCCAAAAGTCTCAGCCATTCACAAGCAAAGATGGGGTGAGGATCACCACTTTGTGAACAGCTGCATGAAAAAATAGTCCAACAGTTTAAGAACAATGTTTCTCAACATTCAATTGGATTTGAATTGGAGAGAGCATAAACAGTGATCATCTCTTTGGGAGAGCAGCTTCTGTTTCTTTTCTCCCCTTTCTTCAACTCATGTAAAGTCTTGTATTGTTTTTTTGTTTTTTTAAACTTTGATGTCTCCCATTGAGAGTTTTTGTAAAAATAAGAAATGTAAATAAAGTTTGGGGGAAAAAACCTTCTGTTTACATTTGGCTTCTGGAAACATGAGTCCGACGTGTGGTTTTTCAACATAGAATGTGAGCAGTCAGATCGCATCAGAGCATCGGGCCGTAGAGTGTGAGAACATAAATCGTGCGCTCTGAACTTTTACACTGTGCGGTTTTGTCGTACAGTTTGAGCTGGAGCCGAGTACAACGATTGAAAATATTGTACAGTGTCTGCCCAGCTTTAGGGCGAATAACGCCATGAACACTACGCTACTGGCCAGTAGATGGCAGTAGAGACCGTGAAAACTTGCCAAAACAAAATTCCAGATAATCTGTGTCTGCTATGTTTAAGATGCGTGGAATTTAATAAACGCAAACTGAATTTCAGACATCTTATCAGTGGTGGGCACAGTTCCGCTAATCTGCTAACCACTAATTATCGAAGATAATGTTTTCATTATTGGATTAGCTTTTCAGTTAACTTTGAAAACCATCATTGGCCCAATCTAAATTTTGATCTGATAATTTTTAGACCGCTAACACATTTTTGCAGACATGGTAAACAAAGCTTAACAGTTACAAACATATATGAAGTCCATAATCAGTTGAGTACCTACCTGTTAAATATTTTGTAGTAGATGCACAATTCTATCCTCTACAAACAGAGAAGAGCTGGTTCCAGAAGAAACCATTCAATCCTCTGCAGGCAAAGGAGAACTGGGCATAGAAAAGAAAAAAGCTCATTTCTTTTGACCCCATACTAATACACTGGCAATAGCACCCAAGTCATCCAGAGGTATACAGTTTTAACTTATGGTTAAAATTTTAACCAAACTAATTTTGGACAAGTTATTTAAATTAACGTCACATCTGAAGTGTTATAAAGTGAAAATATCAGATATATGTTTTAGTTTTAAAGTAATGCACTAATTCTGAAGGCTTTGGTGTGGACATGCAGCTGTGCCCAGTGCATTATGGGTATTCACGATTGAAGGAATGCATTTGAGATGCTCTGATCAGGCTCCACATGGACAACACCATTAAACTCTTTGTATATTGTGCCTAAAACTCTTGTGAATATATTCTCTGGGTTTATAGATGTTGTTATTGTGTTTGTTTTATGTAAAAATACCAGAAGAAGCCCAGGTTGCTTCTCCAAAAGCCGAAAAGTCTGTTCAGTTGTGATTCAGGCCGTGTAATACAGTATAACCAGCATCAAAATGCATAGAACACTGCCATCTACTGCGACCGGTTATATCAGTGTTGTCGACAGCAGGATTTTAAAATTATCTGTAGGTTTCCAAAACCTGAGAGACCACAAACGTGGAGATAAAAAAAAAAAAAAAAATCATAGATCTGACAGGTTTAGTTGTACAGTGTGTGGTGTCACCAACACAGTAAAAACAACACACACAAACAGATTTCACACACGAACATTCCCAGGTCAGACACCTCGCTTTTTGATTGGCTGCATGTCACATTTAGCTCCTCACACTCTTTTGAGCAGATCATGGCACTCTTGCAAACCACACATGGCAGGAATATCTGATATGATTATATTTAGCATCATCACGATTGTCGGGCGCCCTTAAGATTGTCGGAAAGGGAAGATCGGGTCCGATATCGGCCTAATTATCTTGCCATGTGAACCAGGCTTGATGTTATGACGCCTCGCGGAGCGAATAATTGATCTGTTATAACACCGCACCAAGCCGCTAACTGATCAGATGTTATGACGCCTCATGAAGCGACTGACTGATGTGTCATGACATGGCACCGAACACGTTTTCACTATTATTTGATTTCTTTGTGCGACTGACATCATTATTCAAGCATTCAAAAGGCGATTCCTATCGCCACACAACTCCAGCCACACATGAGAAAGTTTTTGGACAGCTCTTGTTATTGAAAGAAACCTTGTCTCCCTAACCGGATAGAGTTGTGATGTCATCACGCATGCGCTTAGGTGCTGTCTGGCGGGATCTTGAAAATTTCTTTCTTTTTTTATACAAATAAAAAAACTGACATATTTTACAAAAGCACATTTATTTGTTAAACACCAACACTTTACATTGATTCACTTGTGTTGGTTTTTACATAGAATGAATGAATCAACCAATCAGTATGAGTGGAGGCTTAGTTACCCATAATCCCCTTTAGGCATCTCTGTGTTAATGTTCAAATCTTCAGAATAAGTGCATTATTTTAAAATTAACAGATGTGTATTATATCACTTTATACATTTTAAAGGTGATAGAGAGAGGTTGAATGGGGCATTAATCCTTGTTCTGTGATGTGATATGTAGCCCCCCAAAAAATTGGTTGGGTCTGTAATGGCTCAGAACCTTCCTAAAGGGCTCTCTGAAACAGCTATGTTACTATGCTGGGTTTAGAATGCCTTGTTTGCTTTTAATGGCGTTGTTTCGGAGCTTATTTGGCAACCTCATTATGAAATGCACGTAGGTGTTGGCGCTGATCGGTTGCCGTTGTTTGATTGGCTGCCCTTGCTCTCACTGAAAATGCCGCTAAGAGGATTAGGAAAGTCTCCGGTTCAACTTAGAACAAAATGAAAATGATCGCTGATTCGCTCATTTCACTGTCAATCAAAAATGGATTCAGCCTCAGACAGATCATCCAATCATCATGCAGAAGCTGGGCGTCCGGGCCAGCCGAGGCCAGCGCACTGCCCCATAGACCCCCAGACACGCAGAGCCTCCGATGGGCGGGACAAAGCCCAGCATTTATCCAATGACTCGTCTTGTTTTGCTGCACTTGTGTCGCTATTGAAGTCTGTGGACGACGGTTTAAAGCACTGTGAAGCTGCTGGTTTGAGTGAGAGGAATCCGGGCTCTGTGCCAGGGCCTCCCGGACGGTCTTCTCCACGTCCCAGGTTAGAGCAGCCACGATAGTGGACTCCGGGAGAATGGGTTCCGGTGGATCCGACAGCTCGGTCTTGACTTCCTGTTCATGCACCCGGGACAGGGCATCCGATCTTTGGTTTTTGGTCCCGGGGCGGTAGGTGATCCGGAAGTCAAAACGGCCGAAAAACAGTGACCTGCGGGCTTGCCTGGGGTTCAGTCGCTTGGCGGTCCTGATATACTCCAGGTTCCGGTGGTCAGTGAAAACCGTGAAAGGCACTGACGCTCCCTCCAGCAGGTGTCTCCACTCCTCAAGGGCCTCTTTCACCGCAAGGAGCTCTCGATTGCCCACGTTATAGTTCCGCTCTGCTGGGGTCAACCTGCGGGAAAAATAGGCACACGGGTGAAGAACCTTATCGGTTTCTCCGCTCTGGGATAGCACGGCTCCTATCCCTGAGTCAGAGGCGTCCACTTCAACCACAAACTGGCGACCCGGATCGGGCTGCACCAAGACCGGTGCAGTCGAGAACCGGCGTTTCAACTCCCTAAACGCGGCTTCGCACTGATCCGACCAGGTGAAGGGAACTTTTGGTGAGGTCAGGGCCGTCAGGGGGCTAACAACCTGACTATACCCCTTAATGAACCTCCTGTAGAAATTTGCGAAGCCGAGGAACTGTTGCAGCTTCCTACGGCTTGTAGGTTGGGGCCAGTCTCTCACCGCTGCGACCTTTGCCGGATCCGGGGAGACGGAGTTGGGGGAGATGATAAACCCCAGGAAGGACAAAGAAGTGCGGTGAAACTCACACTTCTCGCCCTTCACAAACAACCGGTTCTCCAACAACCACTGCAGGACCTGACGTACATGCCGTACATGGGTCTCAGGGTCCGGAGAAAAGATGAGTATATCATCCAGATATACGAAGACGAATCAGTGCAGGAAGTCACGCAAGATGTCATTAACCAAAGCTTGGAACATCGCGGGGGCGTTAGTGAGGCCGAACGGCATGACCAGGTACTCAAAATGACCTAACGGGGTGTTAAAAGCCGTCTTCCATTCGTCTCCCTTCCGGATCCGAACTAGGTGGTATGCGTTCCTAAGATCCAACTTTGTGAAGATTTTGGCTCCATGCAGGGGGGTGAACACTGAATCCAACAAAGGCAACGGGTATCGGTTGCGAACCGTGATCTCGTTCAGCCCCCGATAATCAATGCATGGACGAAGACCGCCATCTTTTTTTCCCACAAAAAAGAAACCCGCTCCCATCGGAGAGGTGGAGTTACGGATCAGCCCGGCAGCTAAGGAGTCCCGGATGTAGGTCTCCATCGATTCGCGCTCAGGTCGGGAGAGGTTGTACAGCCTGCTGGACGGGAACTCCACGCCTGGCAACAAATCGATGGCACAATCATATGGACGGTGCGGGGGAAGAGTGAGTGCCCGATCCTTGCTAAAAACGTCAGCAAGATCGTGGTACTCAACCGGCACCGCCGACAGATTGGGGGGTACTTGGACCTGCTCCTTAGCCTGGGAACCGGGAGGAACCGAGGATCCCAAACACATCCGATGGCAGGTTTCGCTCCACTGTACCACCACCCCGGACGGCCAATCAATCCGGGGATTGTGTTTCAACATCCAGGGGAACCCCAGAATCACACGGGAGGTAGAAGGAGTCACAAAAAACTCAATCTCCTCCCTATGATTCCCTGACACTACCAGAGTTACTGGTGGTGTCTTGTGTGTGAGTAAAGGGAGTAGGGTGCCATCTAGTGCTCGCACCTGCAATGGTGTAGGTAGCGCCACCAGAGGGAGCCCTACCTCCCTGGCCCATCTGCTGTCTAACAGATTCCCTTCTGACCCTGTGTCTACCAGTGCTGGGGCCTGAAGGGTTAAATCCCCACTAAGGATTGTAACTGGGAGTCGTGCGGCAATATGTGTGTGTCCCACATGAATTTTTTGGCCCACCCTAAGCCCAGTCTCTAGGGGCGGGCGTTGGTGTTTAACCGTTCGGGGCAATCGCTCAATTGATGCTCCATTGAGCCACAAACAAAACACGCCCCGCGTGGAAACCTCCTCTGTCTATTAGGTGGTCTAAATGTGGCCCTGCTCGTGTCCATAGCTTCGTCAGCAGGGGGAGCTGTCGCCCCACGGGACGTAGAGGCCAGGGGGCGTGGGAAGGGCGGACCTTTCTCGGACCCGGAAGGAAGAGGGACGGCGCGCGCCCGGCCACGTCCTTCGTCTCGTTCCCGACGGTGTTCCTCCAACCGATTGTCTAACCGTATAACGAGATCAATAAGCCCATCTAATTCCCGCGCTTCATCCTTGGCCACTAGGTGCTCCTTTAGGACTGACGACAGTCCGTTTACAAAGGCGGCGCGGAGCGCAGCGTTATTCCAGCCGGACCTCGCAGTCGCGATGTGGAAGTCGACTGCATAAGCAGCTGCGCTCCGGCGTCCCTGTCTCATCGACAGCAGCACGGTTGAAGCGGTCTCTCCCCTGTTAGGGTGATCAAACACAGTTCTGAACTCCCTCACAAACCCAGTGTATGTGTGAAGGAGCCGTGAATTTTGCTCCCAAAGCGCCGTAGCCCAAGCGCGTGCCTCTCCCCGAAGCAGAGTGATCACATAAGCTATTTTGCTTGCATCTGACGCGTACATGACGGGACGTTGTGCGAAGACGAGCGAACACTGCATAAGAAAGTCCGCGCACGTCTCCACACAACCTCCGTACGGCTCAGGAGGGCTTATGTATGCTTCAGGGGATGGTGGGAGGGGTTGTTGAACCACCACTGGAACATTAATATCTAGCACAGGATCGACAGGAGGAGGAGCTACAGCAGTGCCCTGAGCGCTCGCCGCCACTTGCGCGGAGAGAGCCTCCACCCTGCGGTTCAGGAGGATGTTTTGCTCGGCTATTTGATCCATTCGAGCCGTAAAGGCGGTGAGAATATGCTGTAGCTCACCAATCACGCCTCCTGCAGATGCCTGCGCTCCCTGCTCTCCCATTGGTTGTTCAACAGCCTGGTGACGCCCCTCGGAGTCCATGACGCTGGCCGAGATATCCTGGTGGGAAAGTGTAGTGACACGGACCCACAACAGGGGGCGTAAATGAACGGACAATGGAAGGAGTCAAATTATAACACTTTACTGTTGTGAATATCACAACCAAACACAGCAGATTCAGAATGTGCAACAGTCAATTAATAAAGGTGTCGTGTGGGCAGGCTCGACGATAGGAGACGCCCATCTGGAAACGAACCGGAACCACACGATTTCCACCGCCACCTGAACCCGAGGAATACTGGAGCCGCCAAGTCCCGGAGTCCCCAGGTGGCCACCTTCCCGGCGTGTCGGATCTGGTACTGCTGGCAGAAAGCAAAAGACAGTCAAAGGGTGGGTGTGTGAACACCCAGTAACAATGGTGGGAATGCCACCTCCACTTCTCACTCAACACGTTGCAGCGGTCTCAGATGAAAAGGAGCGCCGTCTTGCACAGCCTCCGCAAAAACGACCGGTTCTCCTGCAACCACTCACAATAACAGATTTATAAATCTCACAAAAAGGGCTGAGAGTATTACTTCCAGATGAAGATGATATCTCGGCAGTTTGGTGGAGGTGTCTTCCTGCTTTTATACCAGATGTGTTGATTAGTGACAGCTGTCACGGATGATGGGTGACAGCTGTCACCACGGCTTGTTCCTGAGGCGGCAGCGCCCTCTCGTGCCTGAAGCCCGCACTTCAGGCAGGGCGCCTTCTGGTGGTGGGCCAGCAGTACCTCCTCTTCAGCGGCCCACACAACAGGATGACTTGGGTGATATTGCCAGTGAATCAGTATGGGGTCAAAAGAAATTAGTTTTTTTCTTTTCTTTTCTGTGACTAGTTCTCCTTTCCCTGCAGAGGATAGGGCAGTTTCTTATGGAACCAGCTCTCCTCTGTTTGCAGAGGAAAGAACTGTGCATCTACTACAAAATATTTAACAGGTAGGTACTCAACTGATTATGGACTTTATAAATGTTTGTAACTGTTAAGCTTTGTTTACCACGCCTGCAAAAATATGTTAGCGGTCTAAAAATTATTGGACCAAAATTTATCGGAAGATAATTGGTCCGATGATGGTTTTCAAAGTTATCTGAAAAGCTAATCCGATAATGAAAATATTATCTTCGATAATTAGCGGTTAGTGGATTATCTTAACTGTGCCCACCACTGATTAGAAGGAAAGGTAACACAGTGGTAAACATACCACTGTCCGAGTTTTTTTGAAACGTGTTGCAGGCATCCATTTCAAAATAAGCAAATATTTGCACAAAAACAATAAAGTTCATCAGTTTGAACATTAAATATCTTGTCTTTGTGGTGTATTCAATTGAATATAGGTTGAAGAGGATTTTCAGATCATTGTATTCTGTTTTTATTTACATTTTACAGAACATCCCAACTTCATTGGAATTGGGGTTGTATTCAATGAACCAAATTATTTTTTAATTGCACTTTCTGGGAGCATGCAGTGGTGTCACACATCTCCAGATCACCACACTATGGATCCATCCGGAGTCCTGGTTAGCAACCACCCAGGTAGACAACCAGTCCATTCACATGTCTTTAAAGTAACCATCTACTGCATCTACATGAAATTTGGCCATCTTCTTGGCCTTCTCCAGCCACTGGGATCCTCAACTCTGAGGGTAAGACTGCTTGCTGTATCATGCTCCCTATATCAGTTGTGCTCAACCCTGGTCCTTGGGTAACAGAGAGATTGTTCAAATCAGTTTCTCCAAGTGCTGCAATCAGGAAGACCATTAATTCTGCAAAGATCACTGCATCATCCACGAAGTCAAAGTCAGTAAACCTTTCCTTGCCAATACTCCCTCTCACCCATCCCTGGGGATGGTGGCATGTGTGTTCCTCAAGCTCAGGTCCTCTACCAGAGGCCTGTGAGTTTGAGGGTTTGGCACAGTATCTTACCTGTTCCTAGGACTGCACTCTTCTGGACAGAAACCTCTGATGTTGGGCCTGGAATCTGCCGGAACCACTCTTCTAATTTGGGGGTTACAGCTCCTAGTGCTTCTATTACCTCTGAGACCACTTTGGACTTTACCTTCCACATCTGCTGCAGTTGCTCCTTCAGCCCTGTTCATACTTCTCTATGTTCTCATGCTCCTTCTTCCTGATGTTGCTGTCACGTGGGATTGCCACATCGATCACAACTGCAGTTTTCGTTCCCTTGTCAACCACCATTATGTCTGGTTGCTTGGCCAGCAGCTGCTTGTCTGTCTGGAATTTGAAGTCCCACAGGACCGTAGCCCTGTCGTGCTTGACCACCTTTGGTGGAATCACCCATCGGGACTCCTGTGCACCATTCCCGACACTTGGTTGTGCCTCTCAGTGTACGCTGTCCCAGCTTGCATCTTGCATTGTGCTACTTTGTGCTAGACTGTGTCTGGGGCACATTTGCCCAGCCTGCAGCGTGGGTCCTGTTGGCTGTGGTAGACTCCTGCCTCTAAGGATCTGGTGTCTAGGGCTTGTTCTGGTGCTACCATGATCAGAGCCTCTGTGCTGTCCTTTAGGCCAGCCTTTTCTTGACACTGGTAGATCTAATTGATGTCAGCCACTTCCTCTATCTGTCGGTGGGGGCTTGGTCTTCCATGATGTCTCCTCCTCCTGTTCCTTATCACTGGCTGTCTTCAGCTGTTTGAGGCATTCTTGTATGAGCTAATCTTGGGGGGCCATCTCTCTGATGTATTCATGGATGCTACTTGTCTCATCCAGGATTGCGGGTCTGACACTTTTTAATACTTGCCCTCCCTCCTTGCATTGCTCAGAGAGCCTCAAGGTGCTGGACTTTGGGTGGATCCTCCATGCATTGTGAGGAGTTTTCATGTGGCATCAGTTTCCTCCTGTGGTCAACTTGTTATCTCACCTGGGTATCTGATAAGTGGTAGGGTGTAAGTATTCATGGCTCATATCTTATCCTTGATCTGGCTTCTCAGCACCTGTCTTATAAGATAAAAAAAGATAAGAAAAGGCTCTGCGGGTCACTGAGCCTTTTCTTATTGTGCCATGGTTCTGGGGAACGATCTCCCTGCAAGGATATGGCAGTTGGACTCTGCTGAGATTTTTAAGTCCAGATTAAAGACTCATCTTTTTACATTGTTTTATCGTTAGTATTTTATGTGATTGCGTGTTTTCTTTTAGTCTTTTTATTTTTTATGTTTTTATTCTTTTATTGTTTTTTTTTATCTTTTGATTCATGTTGTTCTTGTGCTGTGTGAAGTACCTTGAGGTGACCATGTTGTGAGTTGGCGCTATATAAATTAATTAAATTTGAATTTGAATTTGTCTTACCTTCTGGAGGTATTTGGCTGTGGGTGACCTTTTTACATCTTCATCATGCTTCCCATTGGCTTGTGGGATTCCCAGGTACTTGTAGCTGTCTTGTATGTCCCCTATCCTGCCTGATCAAAAGTTTACATACCCCAGTTCTTAATACTTTGAATAGCCCCCTTTAACATCAGTGACAACTGGAAGCCTTTTGTGGTAGTTTTGTGGATGAGGCTCTTTATTTTCTGTGATGGTAAAGCTGTCCATTCTTCTTGGCAAAAAAGGCTCCAGTTCCTGGAAATTCCTGGGTTGTCTTGCATGAACTGCATGTTTGAGATCTCCCCAGAGTGACTCAATAATATTGAGGTCAGGATACTGTGATGGCTACTCCAGAACCTTCACTTTATTCCGCTGTAGCCAATGACAGGTCGACTTGGCCTTGTTGACCTGTCATGTTTCAATTTTCCTCCAGTATTTTCTGATAACATGCTGAATTCATCCTGCCATCAATTTTGACCATGTTTCCTGTGCCTTTGTAGCTCACACATCCCCAAAATATCAGCGATCCACCTCTGTGTGTCACAGTAGGAATGTGTACCTTTCATCATTAACCTTGTTGACTCCTCTGCAAATGTAACATTTTTGGTTGTGGCCAAAAAGTTCAATTTTGGTCTCATCACTCCAAATGACTTTGTTCTTTGTGCTGTTTGGCGTATTGTAAACGGGATACTTTGTGGCTATTCTGGCGACTTGACCATGCAGCCCATTTTTTGTCAAGTACCACCTTATTGTGCGCTTGAAATAGCCACACCACTTTTTGTCAGAGAGTCAATTCTTAATTACATTTTGAAGACTGCTGATTGACATACTCAGTTCCTTGAATTTCTTTTTATATCCCTTTCTTATTTTATACAGTTCAGTTACCTTTTTCCCGCAGATCTTTTGACAAGTCTTTTGCTTTCTCTGTGACTCAGAATACAGAAACGTCATTGAAGCACTGGATGAAAGATGCAAGGGTCTGTCAGGAACCCAGAAACTCACTGACCTTTTATACACACACAGATTACAAGCAAACAGATCACAGGTGAGGATGGTTACCTTTAGTAGCGATTCAAACCCATTTGTGTACATGTTATCAGGCACAAATCACCAGGATATGTAAACTTTTGATTGGGGTCATTTGATTACTTTCTGTTGTCATTATGATTTAAAAAGATTAAACACAGTTGTTTGACAAAAAACAGCTTCACACAACCACTAACCATGAGTAAAAAAGAACATTTTGTGTTATTCATATTCTCTGAAAAATGGTAAAAAAATAAATAAATAAAAAAAAAAATCTGAAATTCTGCCAGGGTATGTAAACTTATGAGCACAACTGTACATATATCACAAACAGTGTTCCTAGCTTGAACTTTGTGCAACTCGACAGAGACTGAATCCAGTTGCAGTGTTCCATTTCATATACAGTAGCAAGCCTTAATGGATAAATAAGAAACCACATTAGTGAGCACTGAATGTCACAAAGGTTGTCAGCCGAGCACAGGCTGGGAATTGAACCTTAATTATTTCATGAGAACTTGCCACTTCCAGCCTGTATGCTCTGTGTGTGTGTGTGTGTGTGTGTGTGTGTGTGTGTGTGTGTGTGTGTGTGTGTGTGTGTGTGTGTGTGTGTGTGTGTGTGTGTGTTATGACTTCTCCATACATTGGCGCAAAGTGGGCAGAGTTTGTTACCTGGAGAAGAGCAGCAAATGTGAACAGACTCTTTGACAGACAGTTGCTTCTTCACTGTCAGGCTGAAGATCAGACATGTCAGTGTCACCAGCGTGCGCTATGCTGGTGGGATGTACAGATGAAAGCAGGACCCTTGCTGCTGCTTCTTGGGTGTCTCATGTTATTAATGATGACACTTTAAAAAATATTTCACATTCGCTCCAATGGTCAAAATACAAGTAGAACCAGAAAGGCAATCAAAAATTTTGGAGAAATTTACTCATCAGCAAAGAGTTAATGAAAATTTAGTGGCATGCATTGAAAATCACAAACCTCAGATTGCAGAAACTGGGGCTGCACTCCTCTGTTGGTTGTTGATGTGCATTTTTCCTCCAGTGGAGACACACACACACATTTGATTGGTTCAGGACAGAAAGCATTAGGCATACATACAGCACATTTCACCACTCAGTGAGTACAGTCATTACAAATGGAAAGTATTCTGTCAGGTCTTGCCACTGCTCCGTCCTCACCCATTATGTTTTTTGTCAGTCTTTTTATTGATTTCCTTTTGTCTGCTTTTTTGACAGTCTGGTTATTTCACTTTTGTCACAGCTGCTTGTTTTCTGTTCGTCACACCATAGCCACATCTTGAGTTCCATTCTGGTTTAGTTCAGTCTTTGAACCACAGTCTTTGATTTTTGTTCATCACTGCTTTTGTCACAGCTTGTTTTCTGTTCACCACACTTCAGTCACATGTTGAGTTCTGTTCTGATTTAGTTTAGTTTTGATCCACTGTTTTTGATTGCATTTGTTTACTTGTGTCACTAAGTTTGTCATGTTTACCATATTTGTCTTCAGTTATATTATTCATGTCAGTTCCGTTGTAGTTTTAGCTTCTGATTTTCTTGTTCTCCAACCTGATTCTGTTCATGTTTAGTTTCTATGCCGTCTTGGATATTTTAGTATAATTTGTCACGTCCATGTTGTCACTGCACTCCTTTGTCTATGTTCTAATATTTTCACATCCAGTTTCATTTGGATCACAGTCACGCCCTCAGCTCACTCCACTCTTGTCCATCAACTTCTCAGCTCTGTTGGCCACGCCCAGTTTTGTTTGTCACCTCCTTGTCCACCTGTCACAGTCTTGTCTCACAGCCTCTCCCCTCTGTTAGGCCACGCCCTCCTCCTGCCTGCACACCACACCTGCTCCATATCACCTCCTAATTAACTCAGTGTATTTAAGCCCTGCATGTTTTCTTTTCCTTTGCTTGCTCGTTGATTTTGTTATCTTCGTCCTGGCCCTCTCGTCACAGTTTTTTGCTCTCACGTTTTTCTCGACCTCACTTGTATTCTGGATCAGGATTTTGTCTTTGCCCTTGTTACATTGTTTGCTGTGTTATCGAACCCCGCCTGTTTCTGACGACGCCTCTGCTTATCACCTGCCTGTACCTCTGTAACGCTGACTGCCATTCTGTGTACCAGACCCTGCCTGATTTATTGATAAAGCCTTTTTCTTAATCCACCACCTGCCTGTGTGTCTGCATTTTGCTCCCTACCACCTGCTGAGCCCTGACTACCTGTAAATCATGACGTATTCACAGTGCTGCACTTTTTACACATTTTTTTTTTAATGTTACTTCCTTATTCCATAAGGGATGAAACTCCTTTTTTTCCTTCAAATTTCTACACACAATACCCATAATGACAATGTGAAAAATTATTTTTTGGTTTTTGCTAATTTATGAAAAAATACTTACATGTACATAAGTATTCACATGAATAAAGCTTAAAACTGAAGCTCATCTCAGGTGCCTCCTGTTTCCACTGATCATCCTTGAGATATTTCAACAGCTTAATTGGAGTCCACGTGGAGTAAATTCAGTTGCTTGAACATGATTTGGAAAGACACACACCTGTCTACATATAAGGTCCCACAGTTGACAGTGTATGTCAGAGAACAAACCAAGCATGAAGTCAAAGACAAGATTGTCTCGAGACACAAATCTGGGGAAGAGTATAGAAACATTTCTGCTACTTTGAAGGTCCCAAAGAGCACAGTGGCATCCATCATCTGTAAATGGAAGACGTTCAGATACACCAGGACTCTTCCTAGAGCTGGCTGCCTGTCTAAACTGAGTGATCAAGGGAGAAGGGCTTTAGTCAGGGAGGTGACCAAGAACCTGATGGTCACTCTGTCAGTGCATCAGCATTCCTCTGTGGAGAGAGGACAACCTTCCAAAAGGACAACCATCTCTGCAGCAATCCACCATCCTTTATGGTAGAGCGGTCAGATGGTAGCCACTCCTTAGTAAAATGTGCATTGCAGCCCGTCTGGAGTTTGCCAAAAGGCATCTGAAGGACTCTCAGACCATGAGAAACAAATTCTCTTGTCTTATTGCGCACATTTTGCATGAAAGCCAGGCATGATGTTTGGAGGAATCCAGGCACCATCCCTACAGTGAAGCATGGTGGTGGCAGCATCATGCTGTGGGGATGATTTTCAGCCGCTGGAACTGGGAGACTAGGCAGGATTGAGGGAAAGATGAATGCAGCAATGTACAGAGACATCCTGGATGAAAACTTGCTCCAGAGCACTCTTGATGTCAGACTGGGGTGGTGGTGGTTCGTCTTTCAGTAGAAAATTGAGGGAAACATGTATTTACTCCATTTTAGAATAAGGCTGTAACATAACAAAATGTGGAAGAGCCATGTCTCATGATCCTGTTATTTCATCATAGCAGTCCCTGGATACCATACCGTGATGGTGATGACAGTCTGCTACTGGATGAGACAGTCCAATGAGGGTTATTTCCCCATTCATAGCCAGTACGCATTTAAATCTGGGTGGACTGGGACAGTGTAAATGAAGTGTCTTGCCAAAGGAGGGAAATATGTTTGTGACTATGCCTCAAATCTGGGCCTAGATATTGGGGGGTACTGAAAGGCTTTTCTCGCCCATTCACACTCTGATGATTAGGGTAATATCTCAGTGACACAGGAGGCGGTGATACAAAATCGAGCGAAATCAGGAGAAAAGGCGATAACTTTGTCATGTGGAATCTCACTGAATTGATCCTCTTGACACGTGCACACATAGCGGCCGACTGTCCTCTGAATGCTGTCTGGAGTTGCGGCAAAAATTACGCCTGCAAATCTTGAGCAGTCGGCACACATACCGCACAGCACACATGCGAAAGTTGAGCAGCACACAATAGTCACGTACCATTTGCATGCAGTCTCACGGATGTTCAGTGCCTCTTCCCACTTTCAGTTCCCCGACTTTTAGGGGAGGTGATGGTCTAGTGGTTAAAGTCTTGGGCTTGAGACCAGAAAATCACTTAGGGCAAAGTTCTTAATTCCCTAGTTGCTCCCGGTGTGTAGTGGGCGCCTTGCATGGCAGCAGCCTCACATTGGGGGGAATGTGTAAAGCGCTTTGAGCGTCTGATGCAGATGGAAAAGCGATGAAACATGCAGTCCATTTACTTTAGGCAGAAAAAGCACTGAGAACAATAATAAAAATAAATAGTAAAATAATAATAAATAATTAAAAACACAAGAAATTTGTGGATAGCCACTCACAGACTTGCAGAATAATGTCCAGGAGGTGCTTCATATCAATATTATTGTCCCAGCTGGTGACTGTCCTCCCACAAATGACCGTACAATCCTCCACGGGCCAAACATTGTGATGCACTTGAAGCGCTGTTCCATGCGTAAACAGGCTCTGTGATCCTCTGGAAGCGCTTTGATAAAACATAAAATGAAAAAACCAAGGCAGAGTGCTGGCATTGTCCCCATTCAATGCACAAGTGATGTTAAGCTCCCGCATGTGCACAGCGTACATGCACGGTACGCTGACCAGGAACATTAATCTTAATTTCCACTTCTTTCCTCAGAAAATGACAGGACAGGACTCACAGGTATCATGATCTTTTGGAAGCATGCTGATAAAACTAAAATAAAAAAATGAAGCCAGACTGCTGACATCATCTGTCCAGCCGGCGTGCACACGTGCACGTGAGGTGTGCACTGGCCAGGAGCATTAAACTTAAATCCACATCCGTCCTTGGAATAATGAATAAATTAATAAACAATGAATCCTGTTTGTGCAGGTCATCCATGGCTGGACAGGATGTGTCCAGCCTGCACATGCACTTGGGGTGTGCACTGACCAGGAGCATTAAACTTAAATCCACTTCTTTCGTCAGAAAAAATAAATAGATAGAGGTCACCACAATGAATCTGGTCCGTGCAGCTCTGTTGCTGGACAGGATATATCCAGCTAACTTACGTGTGCATGTCGAGCAGTGCCGGTGTTCTGACGAGATGTCATTCCAGCCCTTGCGCAACTGAGCATGTGCACGCATGTGCAGTTCTCTCTACCCAGACTTTCACACTTCCCCCTGTCGGGTTGATGTGCCTCTCGTTACCACGTTGAACTCCCCGACCAAGCGACCAAGGAGTGAAAATACAACAGCAATAAGTGTCTTTTCAATTTTAGTAAGTCCCTTCGGCTGCTCCCTTGTTTGCACTCAGGGTCGCCACAGCAAATCCAAGGTGGATCTGCATGTTCAATTGGCACAGGTTTTACGCCAGATGCCCTTCCTGACGCAACTCCACATTACATGGAGAAATGTGGCAGGGGTGGGATTTGAACCTGGAGCCTTCTGAACTGAAACCAAGTGCATTAACCACTTGGCCACCACCCCTGCCTTTCAATTTTAAAAAGTTAAAATTTGCATGTGCGTTTGCATGTGGCTGGAGGCTGCTGGAGTGTTCATTTGCTTCCAGGATCGCTGTTCCTCTCTGATCATATAAAAGGGAAAGTGCGTGTCAACCCCTCACAAGTTGTCTCACATGTTGTGCACATTCTAAGTCGCAGAGACGATGTAGTGAGGGGTACGAGGTGCCCACCTGATGATTTGGCGAGGGAGTTCATAGTGGTGATTTTTTTTGTTTGTTCATAAATCAAGTGATGCATGGTCACCACCTCATGACTGAGGCAAGGGGACGGTGAGTGGCTGCGAACCTTGCGGCAAACTGTGCGAATTTACTGCCTGTAAAAACATGTGCAAACTCCACGTTACCTGCAAACAAATGTGCAACATGATCTACGAACATTGCGCACTGAGAATTGCATTTTTTTCAATGAAAAAAACAACATATGTTTGCGTCAATAAATAAACTGAATAAGTTTGAGCTGTGTCGATCCAAGTGTGCAAAACACTGGGAGGAGAACATGCAAGTCGGTTAATTTAGCACACACAATGTGATATATCAAGCATAAAAGAAATTTATGGGGCTAATAATTGCATCTGTGTACTGCACTTTTGAAATAAAGTTGGTAACCATTGTGGTGTCAGTCTGATTCAAAGTTGCTTACTGTGAATTGTTTAGGGTATGCATTTCTTCATTTTCATTCAGTAATGTTCAGTAATTCAATAATGCTCGTTAACACTGATAACACCACAATTAAAAATGAATTAATTTAACACACACAATGTGATATATCAAGCATAAAAGAAATTTATGGGGCTAATAATTGCATCTGTGTACTGCACTTTTGAAATAAAGTTGGTAACCATTGTGGTGTCAGTCTGATTCAAAGTTGCTTACTGTGAATTGTTTAGGGTATGCATTTCTTCATTTTCATTCAGTAATGTTCAGTAATTCAATAATGCTCGTTAACACTGATAACACCACAATTAAAAATGAATTTGTATTATTATTTTTGTAATGAAAGGATGATACACATTCACAGTAGAGATGCACAGATCAAACATCATCCAACCCCAGTGCTAACAATAAATCCACTGAACCCTCATCCAATTGTCATTACAATTATTTTAATTCTCAATGCGTTATTGAAGGTCTAGTCAGACTGAGATAAAGACTGTGCTGGTGAGAAGCCTCTTGCTGTAGCAAGACATACTTTGCTACTAGCTACCGTACACGATAGCGTCAGCCACATACATAAGCACCTCTGTGGCCCATTGTGACATGCTTCTTTTATCCTCCAGCAACCCATCCACAATGAATCATAATATTTTTTATTACTTGGCCTGGCCTGCCCGACCTGTGGATTATCTGCAGTGACCTCATATATATCCGTGATCCGTGTATCTCAAATAAAGACACAAAGAATGGATACTGAGATTCTTAACAGCAGAGTAACTTAAATGAACAAAATCAAAACAATCTTCGTTCGTGGGCCTGCCAATATGTAGGCCTGTGTTTAAATCCTGCTCATGCTACCTGTTTGTGTCCTTGGACAAGACATTTAATCTGCATTGTCCCAGTCCACCCAGCTGTAAATGGGTAGCAGCCTTGGCTGGGGAAGTAACCTGCTTTGGGATGGCGTCCCATTCATAGGAAATCATAGACTCTCATTTGCTTCATGCTATGGAATCTGGAGATAAGCACCAGCACCAACGGGCCTCAGGACGTGCTGAATCCAGCCTTGTGCCACACACCCAGCACCTGCTGTGAAATAGCATTCATTTCCAATTTAAGTAAGTTGAAGCATTTTCAGGTCAGACGTGGGTTTGTCTAATTTTGCACATATCTACAATTGGCTGATTGAATTTCATTTTGCCTTTATGATCATTAACACACACATAATCCTCATTTACATACTGCTGTCTACATTATGTTACAATCTCTTTATCTTTGTGTGCTTATGTTTAATAAATCATCCACAAAACATTTACCAATCCAACTTGCAAAATTTTAGAATGCCCACACTCCGCTATTTTAGTACTTGTCATGTGGGATCAAAGTAAATCAGACACATAGTGGCATGTAATCTGTAATGAAAGAAGGCCAGGATCAAAGCTGAGTAGACCCCATGTTTTCCATTCTAGTGCAGGGATGGGAGCATGGTGGGCTGCTCTCAACAAAGCGCCTCTCTAGTCGATGATTGTTTATTGCTTTTGGAAACTAATCAAATTACTGGAATACATTTTTAAAGTGATGCTTTTGTTCAGAGTTGACGTTGTCCGCTGCATTAAATGCCAGGTCGGTTCCTTCCATCCACTTCTCTGCCCACTGTCGTTCTTTCAAAGGCCAGTGATGACAAAGACCCACTCAGCTGCTGTTTTTAAGCAGCTGTGCAGTCCTGTCCCACGTGAGATCATACAGACTGGGTTTCGAACAGGGTTTTTTCCTTCTTAGGGTTGAAATCATAATTTGAAAAATGTTTATTTGTGTTTGTTTGTTGGTTGTTTATTTGTGTGTTTGTTCCACTTCTCCTTCCACCAAACTTGCTGTGGATGTGTAGGCTGACCCCAGAATTGCCCTTAAAGGGTTTGTTTTGGCAAAGGTCAAAGTGTGGTCAAAGGTCAAAATTTTTGTTTATTTGTCTGTTCTGCTACTTCTCCAGGTCCTTTTGTAAATTTAGACTTAGACTAAGGCTTAGACCTAGACTCATTTTTAGCCCCCCGCAACCCTTGATTGAACTAAGCGGTTGAACATGAGTGTGTGTTTTTATTGTCATTCAGTAAAAAACATGACAGATGCTGTCACAAAATGAAATATCAATGCACTGCACAAATAGATAAAAACACAATAAAGCACAGAATACCAGTCCAAGGTGTGTGATAGTGATACATAGTTTTTTTTTAACCTATCGATAACTGTCTATGCATTTGTGTATACATAACATGCAATAAATAAATAAAGGACACCGGATATTGCACATATAAAGATGTTACATGGATAAAGTTTCAACCAGATGCCACAGTGTATTCTATAGCCTACATTCTATGTTGCACAGTTCTTTCTGTTGATTTGTATTTAGCTGTCTTATGGCAACTGGGTGAAAGCTGTCCCTGAATCTACATGTTTTGCAACTCAGGCTATGGTACTATCTACCTGAGGGCAGGAGAGAAAACAGATTGTTAAAAGGATGTGATGTGTCCCTGATTATCCTTCTTGCCCTGGACAAGCAGCACTGTTCTGCCAGTTCACCAGTGGTTGGCAGCCTGGCCTTTATGATCATCTCTGCTGCCTCACAACCCTCTCCAGTACCTTCCTGGGGGACAATGTGATATAACGTGATATAACATGATATAAGGATGACAGTCAGTGTCAGAATTTTCCATAAAGCGTTTGATTTAGTGGAGATCAAGGTCATGGTGGTCAAAGGTCAAAAGTATGATTTTGTTTCACTTCAATGTCCATCAAACCCAGCACACATACAGTAGTGTTCAGAATAATAGTAGTGCTATGTGACTAAAAAGATTAATCCAGGTTTTGAGTATATTTCTTATTGTTACATGGGAAACAAGGTACCAGTAGATTCAGTAGATTCTCACAAATCCAACAAGACCAGCATTCATGATATGCACATTCTTAAGGCTATGAAATTGGGCTATTAGTAAAAAAAAAAGTAGAAAAGGGGGTGTTCACAATAATAGTAGCATCTGCTGTTGACACTACAAACTCAAAACTATTATGTTCAAACTGGTTTTTTTAGCAATCCTGTGAATCACTAAACTAGTATTTAGTTGTGTAACCACAGTTTTTCATGATTTCTTCACATCTGCGAGGCATTAATTTTGTTGGTTTGGAACCAAGATTTTGTTTGTTTACTAGTGTGCTTGGGGTCATTGTCTTGTTGAAACACCCATTTCAAGGGCATGTCCTCTTCAGCATAAGGCAACATGACCTCTTCAAGTATTCTGACATATCCAAACTGATCCATGATACCTGGTATGCGATATATAGGCCCAGCACCATAGTAGGAGAAACATGCCCATATCATGATGCTTGCACCACCATGCTTCACTGTCTTCACTGTGAACTGTGGCTTGTATTCAGAGTTTGGGGGTCGTCTCACAAACTGTCTGTGGCCCTTGGACCCAAAAAGATAAATTTTACTCTCATCAGTCCACAAAATATTCCTCCATTTCTCTTTAGGCCAGTTGATGTGCTTTGGCAAATTGTAACCTCTTCTGCACGTCTTTTATTTAACAGAGGGACTTTGCGAGGGATTCTTGCAAATAAATTAGCTTCACACAGGTGTCTTCTAACGGTCACAGCACTTACAGGTAACTCCAGACTGTCTTTGATCATCCTGGAGCTGATCAATGGGTGAGCCTTTGCCATTCTGGTTATTCTTCTATCCATTTTGATGGTTGTTTTCCATTTTCTTCCATGCGTCACTGGTTTTTTTTTGTCCGTTTTATAGCATTGGAGATCATTGTAGATGAACAGCCTGTAATTTTTTGCACCTGCGTATAAGTTTTCCTCTCCAATCAACTTCTTAATCAAACTGCGCTGTTCTTCTGAACAGTGTCTTGAACGTCCCATTTTCCTCAGGCTTTCAAAGAGAAAAAAGCATGTTCAACAGGTGCTGGCTTCATCCTTAAATAGGGGACACCTGATTCACACCTGTTTGTTCCACAAAACTGACGAACTCACTGACTGAATGCCACACTACTATTATTGTGAACACCCCTTTTTCTACTTTTTTTTACTGATAGCCCAATTTCATAGCCTTAAGAGTGTGCATATCATGAATGCCTGGTCTTGTTGGATTTGTGAGAATCGACTGAATCTACTGGTACCTTGTTTGCCATGTAACAATAAGAAATATACTCAAAACCTGGATTAATCTTTTTAGTCACATAGCACTACTATTATTCTGAACATTACTGTATGAAGGTGCACTAGATTTGCTAGGCAAGATCAGATTTACAAATGGTCCATTTTGGTGAATAAAGGGCATTGGGGATTGGCACCAAGCATGGCATAAATTCATGGATGGGTTCTGGGATTGCCCAGGCAATGTCAAATTTCTTAAAGGTCAGTCATTGGGTCCAAGTTCATGTCTGCTTGTTTGTTGGCCTATTTCTCCCAGGTCCTTTTCCTGACTTCTACCAGAATTTGTAAGTCAATGAAGATTGTCCCCGAAATTGGTCTTAGAGAGATAATTATGGTCAAAAGGTCAAGGAATTTGATTTTCAACCCATTTTGGACCAAATGTGGCTAACTTAGGTGGATTCCAGAATTGCCCTCTCTAGGTCAGCCAGAGCTTGATAATGTAGATGACGGTCAAGGTCATTGGGGTCAAAGGTCAGATTGCTGTAGCCCTTACTGTCTTCATGCCCACGAGTAACAATCATAATGAAGTGAGGGCAGATGAAAAGCATTTACATGCATTAACACGTCTACTGTCACACAGGATGAGTCCCTGACTGTTTTCCTTTCTTGTAAGCTCTTAATTAGTGTGTGAATATCCAGCCAAGATTCATCGAACTGAAACAAATATTCTTTTCTTATCTTGTCCCTTACCTGCTTTCTGCTCTAATCAGCAGTACGCTGTGCAGGATTTGACTTCCGTCTGACTTGTTATTTAGGCGAGCTTTTGAAGAACTGAAGCATTCATATTCTCATTTAAGTTAAGATCTTCTGCTCATTTCGTGTCCCAGTTTCACCCCACTGCTTCCCATTTACTTCATCTTGTTTCGGGTACATGTAAATGATTCTAGAAACATATTTTTCTTCCGGTTTAATTTGTGTTCAGTGAAAGGAAAACAGACTGTTTACGCAAAACAGCTGCCTTCACACTTGATTTTTGTCTGTCCCAGTTACATAGTTAGTCTGTGTCCCAGTGTGCTTTGTGACACAGGCGAAGCATCAGTGTTGCGTTTTCTATTTCTGTTGTAATATTTGTTAAATCTGAGTGTCTCCTGTGTGCCGGGCAAAGTGTGGAGATACTGCAACTCATACAGGAGACTGCAAATATTCTGCAGAACTCTGTCAGGTTTTTTATTTTTTTTTAATAGACACCACACTGTCACCCAAATGCTCAATGCTCCATTGCCAAATAGGAAGTGACAAGTTTGACAGTCCAACCTGTGTGGACAGTCGAGCAGAGAGCCAAATGTCACACCATTCCCTGTCAAAAGCCTCTTCTCACCCTTTTAATGAGATCTGTGCTCTCAAATGAACCTCGCTGAAGTGGTGAATCTGTTAAAGCTACTTTTCCCTGTTGATGTGTGCTTTCTGCAGCCTCCATTAATGTGGATGTTCATCATTAGCACTCATCGACGCTCTGTGCACAGTTTCGGTGACTTTTCAGTGAATATGTCTCATCCATTTTCATTTGAAATTCAGTCTCAGGAGTCTTTTCCCAGCAGTTGTCTCTGACGGTTAACGTGTCATATTCATCCCTATATCTGGCTGGTTACCAACTCTGTGAGCAGTGGAGCTCATCTTCTGTTTTTCTTATAACAGTCTCAATAAGGTATTTGTTTACAGCATGTACATGTGAGAGATGTATCAGTAAAAACAGTAATATGTGACCAGAGCGTGATTAAACCGGGGCCATATAAAAAATGTGTAAGAATACCCCAAGAAAATAATCATTTGTACTCACAGTTGCAGTTTGTCGGATTCAGGGGTGTTTATGAACAGAAAGGGAATATAACGTTCATAACCATCTGTTCATTAGTGTATAATTCCTCTCGGCAAAGAATTGTGTGTTTTCATGAGCTGAGAATGAGCCCTTGATATCTGTATGGGACCAGGCCACTTCCTGGAGGCCACCATGTTGACGCTCCATGTTGTTACAGTTACCCAGAAGGGACACAGTTACTCTCTGTCTTTTGCATTTTGCAGTGAGACCAGAAGGCCGAAGGAAAAAAATACAAGAAGAATCCTAAACATTTTCTACTGATGGCACGGTGGCTTAGCACAGGTGCCTTACAGCAAGAAGGTCATGGGATCGCTTCCCGCCCTTTCTGTGTGGAGCTTGCATGTTCTCCCCTTGTCTGCGTGGGTTTCCTCCGGGCACTCTGGTTTCTTCCCACAATCAAAAACATGCTTATTTAGGGTCTGCTCCTTTCTCTGCCTCTGACTAAGGCCGTGTCTCCACATCTGGAGTTGGTCCCTGGACGCCAGACTGTGGCTGCTCAGTGCTCCTAGTGGTTGGATTGTGTCTAACTGTAATTAGGATGGTTAAATGCAGAGGACATTCATTGTATATATGTATATGTACAGTGACAATAAAGCCTCTGTTCTATTCTGGTGGCAAGTACAGACTAACAAGCTTGAGAACCTTCATTGTTTTGACATGGTGAATCATATAAATTGCTTATCACATTAGAAGATGAAGGAAGTGTCTCCATCGCAAGAGAAGCAAAAACATGAAAGGAAACAAAACCGTGACCAGTGAAGGCATAATGATTCTGCAACCTCACCAGTAAATCCCTTTGGCTGCTCCCCTGTTTGAACACAGGATCACAACAGCAAATCCAAGGTGGATCTGAATGTTGAATTCCCACATGTTTTATACCAGATGTCCTTCCTGATGCAACACCACATTACATGAATGTAGCTGGGGTGAGGTTTGAACCACGACTCTTCCACACTGAAACCTAGTGCACTAACCACTTGGCTACCACAAGATGAAAATAAATACTACACATTGTAGCTTTAAGACAACTAAATCAATATGAATCAATAAGGAGCCTATTGCAGCAGTTACTTGGTGAGAGGCAGGGTGCCGTCCAGACGGGCTCCCAGTCTATTGTACGGCTGACCCAAAATAATACAGGTTTTTTCCATTAACTATTGATTGTTTTGTTGAAAGCATTATTTCAAAAGCAGTTAACTAGTGTGCCATGTTGAGCTGCAGAATTAATCACACCATGATGCGCAAATGTTTTAGGCATCTTACAAATGTTGTTTGCTGAGGGATTTATTTCCTTCATCAGTGGGTGAACAAAAAATAGAATTTGAAATGTCCGCATTTTTCAATGACAAACACAACAAATAAAAAACTAATCTCGCCACCTCTCCCAATTTTATTAAAGGAATTAACAATTATTGAGCTAGAAACTCCATTTTCAATTTTGAAAAATAAATCGAATTAACAATTATTGAGCTAGAAACTCCATTTTCAATTTTGAAAAATAAATCAACATTGAATTTCACTATAGATGTACTGAGCGGTACATGACAGCACAAAGGCAGTTGCCGTTGATAACTCAACAATAAAATGCATGTAAAACCACTGGAAAAATAACCGTAATCTTCAAATAAATTATTTGCAGAAGACTCCAAAAAAAAAAAAAAAATTAAATGAGGTATTTTTAAACTTTTCAACAGTCCCGTAGATAAGAATTGGTACCCTTTCGTTAAAGAAAGAAAATAACTCGCTACTTAAAATTAACTTAATGAAAATCAGACATTGCTTTTGAATTGTGATTCAACAGTATCATTTTAAAAACAAACTACTGAAACTGGCCTGGACAAAATAATGGTACCCCTAAAAAAATCTAACATAATTTGACGGTCTAACCTTACTAACCCCCAGAGCAACAGTGGTAAGAAAAAACTCCCTCTGAGGTAGAAACCTCAAGCAGGCAATACTCAAAGGGGTGACCCTCTGCTTGGGCCACTATCAGCTCTATGTTCACTGACACAAAAATGAAGTGTTCAGAGAAAAGAATGCTGTATCTACTGTGAAATATGGGGGAGGCTGAGGTATGTTTTGGGGCTGCTATACTGTATCTGGCACAAGGTGTCTTGAATCTGTGCAGTGTACGAGGTCTGTCAATAAAGTATAGGTCCTTTTTATTTTTTTCAAAAACTATATGGATTTCATTCATATGTTTTTACGTCAGACATGCTTGAACCCTCGTGCGCATGCGTGAGTTTTTCCACGCCTGTCGGTGACGTCATTCGCCTGTGAGCACTCCTTGTGGGAGGAGTCGTCCAGCCCCTCGTCGGAATTCCTTTGTCTGAGAAGTTGCTGAGAGACTGGCGCTTTGTTTGATCAAAATTTTTTCTAAACCTGTGAGACACATCGAAGTGGACACGGTTCGAAAAATTAAGCTGGTTTTCGGTGAAAATTTGAACGGCTGATGAGAGATTTTGAGGTGATACTGTCGCTTTAAGGACTTCCCACGGTGCGAGATGTCGCGCAGCGCTCTCAGGCGCCGTCGTCAGCCTGTTTCAAGCTGAAAACCTCCACATTTCAGGCTCTATTGATCCAGGACGTCGTGAGAGAACAGAGAAGTTTCAGAAGAAGTCGGTTTCAGCATTTTATCTGGATATTCCACTGTTAAGGAGATTTTTTTAATGAAAGACCTGCAGACGGATTGCAGCGTCGGCTTGCAGCCGCTGCGACGCTCTGCCACAAGAAAAACACCTCTGTTGGAAGCCTTAAGGACAAGTTGGAACATGTCCAGCTGTTAAACAATTTCTCATATACTCACTCCACTGAAAACCATCAAAAGCCGCATGGATTTTACACCGCGCCGGCTGCGTCCCGATGCGCGGACCCCTCCGCACGTCTTTCATTAAAAAAATCTCTTTTAACAGTGGAATATCCAGATAAAATGTTGAAACCGACTTCTTCTGAAACTTCTCTGTTCTCTCACGACGTCCTGGATCAATAGAGCCTGAAATGTGGAGGTTTTCTGTTATGTGTCGGACGCAGCCCGGAGAACCGTCCAGCATTTGAAGGACCCAGTATAAAATAAGCAGAGCACGGTACAAAGGATAACAGGGTTTAATAAACATAACAGTGATGTGAAAAAATACAAACAAATAAGTGCGCGGTCTGGCGTGGCGGATTTGCGGTGTGCTCCCAGCAGCACAAAACGGTCCGGAGTTCGGACCCAAGGACCCCGCCGACACCCCCCAGGTGGCCGCGACAAACCGAGTCTGTGAAAGAAGAAATCATCATGTGAGTCCACACTCTACACACAGAGGGACCGCTCAAAGGTGTACAAACAGCAAACACTTCCTGGCTTAATTACTAATCAGCTTCCCACCCTGCAGGCATAGAACACCCTGTTCACAAAACTCCACAGCAGTGGAAGCTGATTAAACGACTACATACAGCTCAATATAATAAGGTGTGAGGGACACCACATTTACTGACTGTATAAATGTTAGTCACAAAATCTAACATACCTCAGGAAGTGTGCTGACGAGCGTGAGACCTCACCCCCTCCTCTTTCACAGACCATGCATCAAACCTGGACGTTCTCTGCATCCACTGATGATGAGATGGCTCTCGAGATGACGATCTCACCCGTCTGGTCACAAGGTCGAGTCTCTGGCAAATACACACTGTGTACTCCAGTCTTAAATGCCACCATGTTCCAATCCATGTAGATGCACCACAGCTGTGAGTCCTGACGAGCCGCAGGTGATCAGCTTCAGGTGATCAGGGTGAGGTCCTGATAAACTCAGCTACACAGCCACTCAGTCCCAAATGCAAGCCACCTGGAAGGAAAAACAAAAGACAGGACAAAAGACAGAAACAAAAAGGCAGCCAGGCCCCCCCAGCCATACAACAGTTTTCAGCTTGAAACAGGCTGACGACGGTGCCTGAGAGCGCTGCGTGGCGTCTCGCACCGTGGGAAGTCCTTAAAGCGACAGTATCACCGCAAAATCTCTCATCAGCCGTTCAAATTTTCACCGAAAACCAGCTTAATTTTTCAAACCGTGTCCACTTCGATGTGCCTCACAGGTTTAGAAAAAATTTTGATCAAACAAAGCGCCAGTCTCTCAGCAACTTCTCAGACAAAGGAATTCCGACGAGGGGCTGGATGACTCCTCCCACAAGGAGTGCTCACAGGCGAATGACGTCACCGACAGGCGAGGAAAAACTCACGCATGCGCACGAGGGTTCAAGCATGTCTGACGTAAAAACATATGAATGAAATCCATATAGTTTTTGAAAAAAATAAAAATGACCTATACTTTATTGACAGCCCTCGTATAATGAAATCTCAAGACTATCAAGGCATTCTGGAGCGAAATGTGCTGCCCAATGTCAGCTTGGTCTCAGTCACAGGTCATGGGTCCTCCGACAAGACTGACTTCAAAGCATACAGCTAAAAACACCCAAGAATATCTAAGAACAAAACCTTGGACTATTCTGAAGTGGTCTTCTCTAAGTCCCTATTTAAATCCTATTGAACAGCTGAGGAAGGAGCTGAAACATGCAATCTGGAGAAGACACCTTTCAAAGCTGAAAACACTGGAGCAGTTTGCTCGGGAGGAGTGGACCAAAATACCTGTCAACAGGTGCAGAAGTCTCATTGAGAGTTACAGAAAATGCTTGATTAGAGTGATTGCCTCAAAAGGTTGTGCATTAAATTAAGTTGAGGTATCATTATTTTTGTTAAGGCCAATTTCATTAGATTGTTTTTTGAAATGATTCTGTCGAACCACAATTCAAAAGCGATGTCTGATTTTCATTAGTTAATTTTCAGTAAATTTTTATTTACTACTTTTGTCAGTTTCAAGGTATTTCAGGGACCATTGTGGGTTTTTCTTTCTTTAACGGAAGCGTCCCAACAATTTTGTGTCTACACTCTTTGGGATTTTCTTTGCCATGCTGCTAAAGTACACTTTTGGCTCAGCAACAGATGGGATCTATACCCATACCACATTGAATGGAAAGCTCTTCAGTCTCGCCCGCCTAAAAGCCAAGACAAAGGTTTTTGAGGCTCTCATCAGAAATATGCTATTTGCTGATGATGCAGTCGTGATAACCCACTCTCAACGGGAGTTACATGTACTGATAAATCATTTCTCCTGCAAGGACTTTGGTCTCACAGTCACTCTGAAGGAGACAAACGTCTTGAGCCAAGGTACAATGGAACCTCCAGCCATCACCACTGATGAGTACAAACTTGACATCGTGCATGAATTTACCTATCCCAGCTCCACCATCACTGATAACCTCTCCCTTGGCAGCGAGATTGACAAGACGTTTGGGAAGGCGGCTGGCACATTGTCTCACCTGCCCTCTTATTCTGCACAAGCATGGTCAAACCACAAGCTGACAGTGAAGACAAAGATGGCTGTATAAAACACCTGTGTCATCAGCACATTAGTGTACGGCAGTGAAACATGGACCACCTAGACAGGAGAGGAGACTTAATGCGTTCCACTTGAGAAGCATCCACCGTATCCTGGGTATATCACGGCAAGACAGAGTAGCAAATGCCAAAATCCTGTCTCGTGCTGGCCTCCCCAACATGTTCACTCTTCTCAGGCAGTGCAGACTATGTTGCTTAGGCCATGTCCATCACATCTAGGATGGTCACATCCCAGAAGACACACTATATGTGGAGAACTAGCTTTTGGGAAGAGAACCATTGGCCATCCACAGCTCTGCTCTTCAGAGACGTATGTAAGAGGGACATGAAAGCACGAGACATCAATGAATAGTCCTGGGAGGAGCTGGCCACTGATTGGGCGTGCTGGTGCCACACCCTCAGTCAACAACTTTGGACGGGTGAGGAGAAATGGATAAAAGTGGAGGCAGACAGGCGGACATGCAGAAAGGAGCGCAACAATTCATATAGACCAGAAACCATTCACAGATGTGACCTTTGCGACAGAGACTGTTACTCAGGTATTGGTCTCTATAGCCACAAGAAACACTGTTCCAGCAGAGCCGACGACTATGAGGATGCACATCCATGATCACTCTTGATCAGTGAAGGTCCACCCACCCACCCAGCTATTACATCAAGACAGATCCACACTGTGGCTAATAAAAATAAACTTTTTGTTATATGACATTGAGAAACTAAAGTTGTGTTTGTTATAACAAGTTAACGAGGCTCTTATTTGTAAATTGAGCAGCTCAAGCAAAGTGGAATTAAATGTGGTTGTTCACCGTGGATGAGGTCAGAGGAAACGTACCTGTGAAAATTACATAAAAGCAGTTGAAAAGGCAACCAACTGTTTCGCACAGGTGCTTTTAATCAGAAACGCTACCCAGCATTTTATTATCGTTTGCATCTTTAATGTGATTTTTGGCTACTGTGCATTCAGCAGGCATAATTATGCGTGACTTTTGTCTGAATGGATGGCTGCTTTGAGTGCTGGCATCTGGTGTTGAATCACTGTGGATATGAATTTAAGTTTTTTTTCTGACCCCACTGGATTTGTTTCAGGATGAAGTATGATATTGTCCCATTTTATGCATTTTGTTTATGCAAAGTTGTTTTTATCTAAACACGCTTGTTTGCGGAAATTCAGCAATGCAATATCAGCTGTGTGCAGCAGCAGGAGCCACTTTTGAGGTTTTCTGCAGATTTTGTTTCACTTTTTTGCTATTACATTTTGCTAGATTCACAATTCAGATTCACAAAAATGAATGGAAAAATACACTCATTTAAAAATTTTAAGAGAATCCTATCAAAAATAAAAGTATGCAGGCGTTTATTTAAAGTTACACTGTGTCAGATTAAGTGTCATCTAGTGGTGAGGTTGCAGATTGCAGTATGTCATTGCTGGTCACAGTTTTGTTTCCCTTTGCATTTTTACTTGTTTGTAAACAGGGATTCATGCTCACTTTCTTTCTCTTGTGATGAGCACTATGTATGATTCCCCATTTGATAAAATAAGTTTTTTGTTTATTTTTTAATTATTGCATCCATCCACCCGTCTGTCCATCTGTCTGTGCTCAGCATAAGTCCAGTTCTATTACTTTCACAGTCTTCAAATTCATAGGGAACATTCTTGGGACACAGATCTTGGACAAGTTCAAAGATGGCTAACCATGACCTATTTTAAGAGGTATTTTTAAGAGGTTAAAATGTCACATTTTGTTTCAATCTGTTCCATTTTTTTTTCTTTTTGAGTGGCGGGGGTGACAGCCAATCAGAGAAGAGCTGCACTGTGGCATCAGTGGCTGGTCTCTCCAAAACCACTTCAAATTGTGTGTTTATAAACATGTTTCTCACATATTCTGTAAAGGCTAGCGAGAAATAAACACTTTTAAAACTGAAAATGCTGTTTTTGGAACCTAATAACACCTCTGAAGTGATTTACAAGACAAGACATAGTGCAGAAAATCCACTATGGTGATAGTGCAGTTTATCTGCCAGGGAGGGAATTTCAACAAGTTCAGACTGTGGCCTGCTCCCGTAGACTTGTCTATAAAAATCATAGAGGGATATGCTTTGCAAACTTAATACCCATAACTATATTGGATCATGTTGAAATTGAGGATGGCCCAATGGTTGTTCCAGCAATATCAAAGATTTCATGTCTGCTACCTACAACGCGTGTGGAATGTCTCAAACCTAAACCTACTTCTAGGCATCTTATATATGCCACTCTGGAACCACCCCTAAACCCAAACAGCTCAACTGTCAACCCCACTGAGGTCCTTAGACTGGGTCTCATTAACATAAGATCACTGTCCTCAAAATCATTGTTGATGATTTAATTATTGATCATCACTTAGATATGATTGGGTTATGTGAAACCTGGCTTAAACCTACAGCTGTCCTCCCCTTCAATGAGGCCTGCCCACCAGCATATACATTTAGTCACGTCCATCGTGATGCGAAGCAAGGCGGGGGTGTAGCTCTTATTTATAAATCTAGGTTTAGCTTATTAGCGGTTGGGGGTCACAAATATAACTCGTTTGAGCATCTGATTCTCTGCTCCGCTCAGGATATTACGCATTTCCAAGGTCAGAAGAATAAAAATCAGCCGTATTACTTTATCACTGTATATAGGCCTCCTGGCCCACATTCTGAATTCTTAGATGAATTTGGTGCATTCATTTCTAACTTGTCAACGAGAGCAGATAACATTCTGATCATTGGTGACTCTAACGTTCATATAAATAAGCCTTCTGATCCCCTCTCCAAATCATTTATGGAAATTGTGGATGCATTAGGATTTCGGCAATGCATTCAGGATTTGACGCACATTAGTGGAAATACCCTGGATCTGGTTCTCGCACGTGGTATTGCTGTCACGAATATTGACATCATGCCTCTTACATCAGTGGTCTCTGATCACTCACTTATTAAGTTTACAGTTTCACTGCCGTGTTTAGTGGAACAACAACCTTATATATCATTACGGCGATGCATCAACTACTCAACTAAGACTGAACTAGAAGCTAGATTGCCTGATGTCTTAGCTTCACATTTGACAAATACCCAGTCAGTAGACAGACATGTGGATAGTTTAAACTCAGTGTTCAAAACGACACTCGACATGATTGCACCACCTGTGTTAAAATCGCGCTCCCCCAAATCGCAGTCACCTTGGTTCAATGATTACCTGCGTGACCTCAAGCATAAAGCAAGAGGTCTAGAATGGAAATGGCGTTGTTCAAAATTAGAAATATTCCACCTTGCATGACGTGATGCTATCTTAGACTATAAGCATGCACTATTGGCTACAAAGCGGACCTATTACTCTGATTTGATCAACAAAAACAAGCATAACTCAGAGTTCTTGTTCAACACGGTGGCAACACTTATTCATGGACAACCACCTGTAGTTTGCTCTCCTTTTACAGCACAAGATTTCCTAGATTACTTTGAGAAGAAAATAGATAACATTAGGTTGAACATATCCCAGCATGCCTTAACCCAGCCACTACACCCTGTTATTGAGGTGGGCGCCACTACTGAGGTATTACCTAGATTTACAGAATTTGATGGTATCTCTCTAGACATGCTGACGAAACCCATAACGTCAACAAAAAGCACAACCTGTTTATTTGATCCTATACCAACAAAACTGTTTAAGGACCTGTGGCCCACTCTTGTGCTGACTGTGCTGGAAATTATTAATCTTTCCTTAACTTCTGGATGTGTTCCTAAATGTTTCAAATCTGCAGTGATTAAACCATTACTTAAGAAACCTAATCTTGACCCTAGTATATTGAAAAACTATTGGCCGATATCAAATCTATCATTTTTCTCTAAAATTCTGGAAAAAGTGGTGTCACGGCAGCTCACAGACTATCTTAGAATAATCTCTTTGAGCCACTGCAGTCTGCTTTTAGAAAATATCATTCCACAGAGACGGCTCTCACTAAAGTGGTGAATGATCTTCTGCTTACAATGGATTCGGACACCACTATGGTTCTGTTGCTGTTAGATCTCAGTGCTGCATTTGATACAGTGGATCATCATATTCTACTTGATAGGCTGGAAAATCATTTTGGGATTACTGGGAGTGCCCTTGCATGGCTGACGTCATACTTGACCAGTCGTTCTCACTGTGTTTTGTACAGTAACACTACCTCTAACCTGTCTTAGGCCCCCTGCTTTTCTCCCTTTATATAGCACCCCTTGGGCACATATTGCGGCATTTTGGGATTACCTTTCACTGCTATGCAGATGATACTCAGTTATATTTGCTGATAACTGCTGGTAATCTCGTTCACATAAAATCCTTAGAAGATTGCCTTGCATCAGTGAGAAGTTGGATGTCTAGAAACTTCCTACGTTTAAACTCTGAAAAGACTGAAATGATGGTTCTTGGTCCATTGAGACATCGGCATCAATTAACAGTTAACACTCAGCCTAGGCTCGTGTGTCATACATACATACATCACACTGACAAAGTGAGGAACCTTGGGGTAATTTTTGATCCTTCATTGTCCTTTGGTCTCCATATTAGAAATATTACTAGGACTGCTTTCTTCCACCTGCGAAATATAGCGAAGATTCATCCCATCCTGTCTATGGCTGATGCTGAGACCCTCATCCATGCGTTCATCTCTTCTAGATTGGACTACTGCAATGTTCTATTTTCTGGTTTACCGCAGTCTAGCATTAGGGGTCTCCAATTGGTTCAGAATGCTGCAGCCAGACTTTTGACATGAAGCAGAAAGTTTGACCACATTACACCCATTTTGGCATCTCTTCACTGGCTTCCTGTCCCAGTGCAATCAGATTTTAAGGTTCTGCTACTAACCTATAAAATTATTCATGGACTGGCACCTCCCTACCTAGCTGACCTAATTAAACCTTACGTACCGGCCCGGGCTTTATGTTCTCAGGGTGCAGGACTACTTTGTGTCCCTAGGGTGAATAAGAAGTCTGCGGGTCACAGAGCCTTCTCTTATCGTGCCCCTGTTCTGTGGAATGATTTCCCTGCATCAATAAAGTCTTTCAAGTCCAGACTTAAGACGCACTTATTTTCCCTTTCATATGGCTAGCATACTGGTGCAGTTTTGTTTTACGCTTTTTACTCTTTTAATTCATGTTATTAGTAATTGGAGCGGGCCGCGGCCTCAACTTTACCTAAATTCTGGGTCTTTTAGTGAAGTTTAGGGCTAGTGGCCGGCGATCACCTTAGTATTTCTTCTGTTTTTCTTGTTGATTAATGCTGGCAAATTATACAGTATTTTTTGTCTTTCTGATGCCTGATTCTGTTTTTTCTCTTTTTAAGGTGCAGCCCCATCCAGAGATGGGAGTTGTGTTTGTGTTGGCGACCCTCCTGTCCTGTGCACCAACAGCAATTCTTGTATATTCGTCCGTGAATTGTTCTGTGAATTATTTCTGTAATTTATGTTTGTAGCATGGCCCAAGCAGAGGGTCACCTCTTTGAGTCTGGTCTGCTTGAGGTTTCTTCCTCAGAGGGAGTTTTTCCATACCACTGTTGCTCTGGGGGTTGGTAAGGTTAGACCTTACCTGTGTGAAGCACCTTGAGGCAACTCTGTTGTGATTTGGCGCTATATAAATGAAAATAAATTGAAATTGAAATTTAGAGGACATTAGCCTGCATGCTAACGTCCACTAACTCAAAGCTCATTTCCGCTCTTGTCAAAAGGTTAGTGTTACCAATTCATTTTTTTTTAGCTTGCACTAGCAACTAGTAGACAGTATACACGGGAGCAACCACTTGTTCATCTTCTTTTTTTCCTTCAGTCTTCTGCTTGTGCAAAAGAAAAGTGAAAGGCGGAGTAAATATGTCCCTTTTGGGCTTCTGTATCAACATGGCGACCTCCTTGAGGGGGCCCTGCTCCCATGTAGACATGCAGAGGTCATTCTAAGCTCATGAAAACACATGAATTCATTGTTCATAGGTAATTTTTGCACAAATGAAGAGATGGTTATGAATGCTTTATTCTTTTTCTACTAATTGCTGCCCCTTAATCCTGCACACTGTAGCTTTAAGCATCAGCTGCCTTTATGATCTCATAATTTATTTCATTTTAGATTAGTTGCTGAAGACAAAAAAAGGCTGCATCTTAATCAGGATTTCTACTGGTGTTGCTAAATTACCTCTTTTCTGAACAAAGCATTCTCTCCACACAACAGTGCAAATGGAAAAGCAAACAGCTGGGATGACTTTTAATCAGCATTGCTTACATTTTCATTTCTTTGTGTTGATTTTTCTTTAATTAATACTAAATATAGCTGATGGACTTCTCAAAAAAATGGGCATTTTGTAAACACAAGGGATCTTAATTTAGTGCATTTGGGGATTTTTCATTCATTTATTTATTTTTACAAAACACAGCAAATACATCAGTTGGGTTCACAGTAAATATTCTTTTGAGATGAATATTTTAACTGTGAAATTCACTTTAAAATCTGATGGGCACTCAAAGTCAACATTGTATTTTCTGGACATTTAGGCCACTTAATTTGGAGGAGAAGTGCACTGATGTCACACACAGTATCACACTTCCAGCCAGTGGCAGGGTTTGACTTCTTCTTTTTATGTCCGTTTGTTTGAGTTTGTCCAAAAGCACGACTGAAATCATTCACCCAGAAAAATTATGTTAATCCTTTAAATCAATCACCGTCAGTGCTGTAATGAGCTCCAACATCCCTAAAACAAGCAACGTCAATTTTCTGATTTCTTCGCAAGTAATTTCAAGCTCTGTAGTCCGCTGTGTTTAATTTGTAACCTTGATTCATATCTGCTGTCTGGGGCCATTTAAAAGTAAAAGAGTAATATCCCCCCATTTGATCCATGATGAAATATCTCACCTGTCATCCACTGCAGAAGGGATTCAATACTTGAAACGGTTCCTTAAATCTTTCTCAGTGCTGTTCCGTACTCGTAATCATAACTGAACAGATGACACATTTTGAAGTGGATATGTGTGGATGTAAGTTTTAAAAAGCCTTAGATGATATTGCAAAATGTTTAGATTTCATTAAGGATACACAGCTAGCTGTAAATTAGATTTCATTAAATTTTTAAATGGTAAGACCGATCAACATATGTGTGTGGAATAAAAACTATATTTCACACTAGAAGGGCACTCAGAGCACAAGTGTGTGCAAAGGCCAACAGAACCTTCAACCATATTAAAACCAACATGCAATCCAATTGTTTGACCTCTAACTCTATCCTGTATACACTAATGCATTATTTCAGGACAAAGTGAAGAAAAGACCATAAAACTGACCAAATTAGGAAGAAATTTTCCAATTCACCTCCATTTGTTCTTCTCTCTCTCTCATGTTTTTAATCTACACTGTGTTTGTAAATTGGCTTAATTGTCACCAGGGTTACTCAAAATCCTTTTGGCTCATTTTCAGGAATTGTGGAGGGTAGGTATAGCAGATCCCAAGAAAGAACCTATTAAATTTCAAAGTAAATCTATATCTGGATATATGGACAAAACCAAGAAATTTGTTCCTCATCAACGCACTGTTTTCATTAATTTCTTATGAAATAATGTGTAATTCTTAATAGTAAGTCCCTTTCGCTTCTCTCATGTGGTCAACGCAGCAAATCTGAAGTGTTGATTTGGCACAAGTTATACACTAGATGCCCTTCCTGGCACAACTCCACATTATATGGCAGCCCAGTCTCACTTTTTTTCATCCTCCCATCACGAAATGATTCAAACTTTTGTGACATGGTTTTTTTTAACTCACTATTACTAACCCTACTCCTACCCCCAACACTAACCTTAACCATAACCTAACCCTAATCGTTCCCCTAACCCTAACCATAACCACCCCGACACCCCCCCCCCCCCCCCCCCCCCGCTGAAATTTTAATTACGTGGAGCATCACGGAGTGAATGAGAATAGATTTGTGCTGCCATGATGAAAATTATATTATTATGATGAACCAATAGATTAATGTATATTTTGTGCTGCTGAAACACGGCAATCCATGAGACTGGGTTGTATATGGACGATGGGCAGCCTTGAATCGGGATCTTTCCGCATTAGAAACACCTGCACTTACAGTGAGGAAAATAAGTATTTGAACACCCTGCGATTTTGCAAGTTCTCCCACTTAGAAATCTTGGAGGAGTCTGAAATGTTCATCTTAGGTGCATGTGCACTGTGAGAGACATAACCTAAAAAAAAAAGAAAAAATCCGGAAATCACAATGTCTGATTTTTTAATAATAATAATAATAATAATTTAATAATTTATTTTTATGTTGCTGCTGCAAATAAGTATTTGATCCCCTACCAACCAGCAAGAATTCTGGCTCACACAGACCTGTTAATTTTTCTTTAAGAAGCCCTCTTATTCTGCACACTTTACCTGTATTAATTGCACCTGTTTTAACTTGTTACCTGTATAAAAGACACCTGTTCACACAATCAATCACACCAGACCAAAGAGCTGTCTAAGGACACCAGGGACAAAACTCTAGACCTGCACAAGGCTGGGATGGACTACAGGACAACAGGCAAGCAGCTTGGTAGAAGACAACAACTGTTATGATTATTTATTAGAATGATAGAAACACAAGATGACTGTCAATCTCCCTCGGTCTGGGATTCCATACAAGATCTCACTTTGTGGGTAAGGATGATTCTGAGGAAGCTCAGAACTACACAGGAGGATATGGTCAAAGACCTGAAGAGAGCTGGGACCACAGTCACAAAGATTACATTAGTAACACATGATGCTGTCATGGTTTAAAATCCTGCAGGGCAGCAAGGTCCCCCTGCTAAAGCCAGCACATGTCCAGGCCCATTTGAAGTTCACCAGTGACCATCTGGATGATCCAGAGGAGGCATGGGAGAAGGTTATGTGGTCAGATGAGACCAGAATAGAGCTTTTTGGAATCAGCTCCACTTACCATGTTTAGAGGATGAGAACAACCCCAAGAAAACCATCCCAACCGTGAAGCATGGGGGTGGAAACATCATACTCTGGGGGTGCTCTTCTGCAAAGGGGACAGGGCGACTGCACCGTATTGAAGGGAGGATGGATGGGGTCATGTATTGCGAGATTTTGGCAAACAACTTCCTTCCCTCAGTAAGAGCATTGAAGATGGGTCATGGCTGGGTCTTCCAGCATGACAATGACCCCAAACACACAGCCAGGGCAACTAAGGAGGGGCTCCGTAAGAAGCATTTCAAGGTCCTGGAGTGGCCTGCCCAGTCTCCAGACCTGAACTCAATAGAAAATCTTTGGAGGGAGCTGAAACTCCGAACCTGAAAGATCTAGAGAAGATCTGTATGGAGGAGTGGACCAAAATCCCTGCTGCAGTGTGTGCAAACCTGGTGAAAAAGTACAGGAAAGGTTTGACCTCTGTAATTGCAAACAAAGGCTACTGTACCAAATATTAACATTGATTTTCACAGATGTTGAAATACTTATTTGCAGCAGTAACATACAAATAAATTATTAAAAAAATCATACATTATGATTTCCGGATTTTTTTTTTTATTTTTTTTTTTTAGATTATGTCTCTCATAGTGGACATGCAGCTAAGATGAAAATTTCAGACCCCTCCATGATTTCTAAGTGGGAGAACTTGCAAAATTGCAGGGTGTTCAAATACTTATTTTCCTCACTGTAAGTCTTTGGTCACCACAGGATACATTGTGGATCTAAAATTCTAATCTTGATAGATAGATTTGAATGGCTCACAGTGAATATCCTGTTAAAAGAAGTAAGTGCAGATGGCTCTAGTTTATATGTTTCCATGTACATAAATTGTGTTAAAATGAATTATGCTTAATATGGTCAGAGCACCTGTTCTGCCTTGGCAGAGTTTTCTACAGCCCTACATCTAAAGTCATGGTTGTGTTGACATGGCACATCTTGACCCCTGGTTACCAGTAGTATTAATGATGGTGTCAACTGTCAGCTGCTAATGATTAGCTTCAAACCTGTCTGTTACTGTTAACTGCTAACTGTTGCCATGACCACACATGCTAATGCTAACTGCTAACAAGTGCTGTTTTTTTCTACAATGTCTGCCAAAGGTTAAATGCATCATGCCTATCTGGTATCAATAGTGTCATGGTCCAATCTAGTAATTCCTGGAAAGCTTTCATTACTGACAATTTTTGTCTGTTTTTTTCCACATTATATTATGAAATGGTAAATATACTGTCTTTACATAGCATTTTAATGCCTCACATTGACCCACCAATATCAGGGTGCTGCCAAGCATGATGTTCAACTGCACATTGGGAGCAACTTGGGAATTCAGGACCTTGCCCAAGGGCCCTTAATGAAACCAAGGATCCTCTAATCACATGTCCACTGTTTTAACCTGTTAATTGCCACCTCCTTTATTAACCCCCTGGAGTCAAATGACATGCCAGCCCCTCCAAAGTCACATGACCTAATTAAGTGGACGTAGCAGACAATCGGCTAGTGGAGACTTCAACTGCCACAACACTTTTAAAATTTTGTTAATAGGCCAAGTATAACTTGAATTATGATTAATAATTTACGTGAGTTTTTGGGATGATATTCTCATATTCGCCTGCACGTTTTGCAGACAGCTGCAGAAAAATGAATCATTTCCTCCTTTCAGCTGAAGGAGCGAGAAGGCAGGGAAGAAACAGGACTCCCTCAATTGCAGCAGGAGAAAGGGGTGTTACGATTGGTGGAAAACTCAGTAACTAACCAATCATATTCATCAATTTCTTCCGTGTCTCTCTGTGTGCCACAGCAAACAAATAAAAAAACTACACAAATATTTCTTCATCAATGGTGTAAAATATATTATCAAATAAACAATGATCCTCAATTCATGTAATTTGGTTGCTGAGCAAAGGGAAATTGTGATTTCATGCAGAGTAAAAAGGAGAAAGCGATCAGTTTTGAAAGTTGTGTGTTATTTGCCATGCTTGGAGTGTGTTTTAGTATGTGGTGAAGTGTTTTAGCTTGTGTAGTTAGTGTGTGGTGTAGTTTTTTATTTAGTTAGTGCATCAAAATAATCAGGCATCTGGAGCAGTCTGTCAAGTCTCTCTTTTTTTGAACTGCATGAAGACGATCGAAGCGCACAGGACGTCATGATGAAGTGGACTTTATTTTTCTGCACTGGACGAAGCAGAGCAGGTGCATTCACCGATCTGTGCGCACAGATTTGCACAGTGGATCAGACCGCCCACTTCTCTTCCGTCATCTCCAGGAATCATGCCTTTCTGCTCCAGCGCCAAGTTTTGGAGCAGAGCAGGGTGGAGACACACACTGCCCCAGCACTAAGCAGGCTCCAGAGGCGTAGAACACAGGAGCTCAGGTAGAGACCCCCCACCCCCAAAGTCCAAACCAAAAAACCTTTTTCTATTGATTTTTTTTTTCTGGCCACTAACACAGCCAGGACAGTCTGTACCAGTACCATTAAAAATTCTACAAAAACAAGGAATGAGGGAAAAATACACATATTGAGGTGGAATATCTGTACAAATTCTTGGAGCTTCTGATGTGCATTGAACAGGAATTGTTTTTCTGAGCGGTACAAATATAATTTGTGTGGCATCTTATTGCATGTAAATAGCCACAAAAAACACCTGAAACATTTCCTGCATTTCAATGTGAATTGTTGTATATAACTTTGTTTATGCTACATTTTTACATATATTTTTGAAGTTTACAATTCATATTTATATTCTAAGTTATGAAAATGATTTGTTAAAAAAATATTTTTGGCTTTCACAATAACAGTAACTTTTTTCTGATTCGAATTTTAGGTTTTGGGATGAATTTGCATTATGTCAGAATGAAAGGAAAAACTGTAAAGCCACACAGGTGAGGTTGTGCTGAAAAAAATGACACCAAACAAGGCCAGGTAAACAGTTTGTTAAGGTAAATTATGAAGGTAAAACCAAAACTAGTCAAAAACGCCCCAAAATAGCTAAGACTCCAGACCTGACCTAAACTGTTGGTAGGGCCTTGCCAATAACTTGCCTACACTAATTAGCATATATATGCAATTTCAGCCAATTAAAGAACACTTTGTAAATATTTGCATTATTCAGGATGCTTATGTAGGTTTCTCATATATAGCTCATAATTTCAGTTTTTAATTTCAATTTATTTTCATTTATATAGCGCCAAATCACAACAAAGTTGCCTCAAGGTGCTTCACACAAGTAAGGTCTAATCTTACTAACCCCCAGAGCAGTAGCGGTAAGGAAAAACTCCCTCTGAGGAAGAAACCTCAAGCAGACCAGACTCAAAGGGGTGACCCTCTGCTTGGGGAATGCTACAGACACAAATTACAGAACAATTCACAAATGAATATACAGGAAATGCTGTTGGTGCACAGGACAGGAGGGTCTCCAGCATAAATACCACACCCATGTCTGGATGGAGCTGCACCTTAAACAGAAAGAAAAAAACAGAATCAGGCATCAGAAAGACAAGAAATACAGGATACAGATAATTTGTCAGCATTAAACAACAAGAAAAACAGGAAATACTAAGGTGATTGCCAGCCACAAGCCCTAAGCTTCAATAAAAAACTCAGAATTTAGGTAAAGTTGAGGCTGTGGCACGCTCCGTTTCCAAATAAAATGAATTGAAAGAGTAAAAAGCGTAGAACTATACAATGCCAGCATGCTAGCCATACAAAAGGGAAAATAAGTGTGTCGTAAGTCTGGACTTGAAAGTATCCACAGAATCTGACTGTTTTATTGATGCAGGGAGATCATTCCACAGAACAGGTGCACGATAAGAGAAAGCTCTATGACCGCCAGACTTCTTATTCACTCGAGGGATACAGAGTAGTCGTGCACCCTGAGAACGCAAAGCCCGGGCCGGTATGTAAGGTTTACTTAGGTCAGCTAGGTAGGGAAGTGCCAGTCTGTGAACAATTTTATAGACTAGTAGCAGAACCTTAAAATCTGATCTCACTGGGACAGGAAGCCAGTGAAGGGATGCCAAAATGGGTGTAATGTGGTCAAACTTTCTGCTTCGTGTCAAAAGTCTGGCTGCAGCATTTTGAACCAATTGGAAAGCCCTAATGCTAGACTGCGGTAAACCAGAAAATAGAACATTGCAGTAGTCCAATCTAGAAGCGATAAACAAATGGATCAGGTTCTCAGCTTCAGCCATAGACAGGATTGGACGAATCTTTGCTATATTTCACAGGTGGAAGAAAGCAGTCCTCGTAATATTTCTAATGTGGAGGTCAAAGGACAATGTAGTATCAAACATCACCCCAAGGTTCCTCACTTTGTGAGTGTGATGTATGACACACGAGCATAGGCTAAGTGTTCACTGATCAAATTGATGCTGATGTCTCACTGGACCAAGGACCATCATTTCAGTCTTATCAGCATTTAAAAGTAGGAAGTTTCTAGACATCCAACTTCTCACTGATGCAAGGCAATCTTCTAAGGATTTTATGTGAATGAGATTTCCAGCAGTTATCGGCATGTATAACTGAGTATCATCAGCATAGCAGTGAAAGGTAATCCCAAAATGTCGCAATATGTGCCCAAGGGTATATATATATATAAAGGGAGATAAGCAGGGGGCCTAAGACAGACCCCTGTGGAACCCCAAATTTCATGCCACTAAGGTTAGAGGTAGTGTTACTGTGAAAAACTCAGTGAGAACGACTGGTCAAGTATGACGTCAACCATGCAAGGGCACTCCCAACAATCCCAAAATTATTTTCCAGCCTATCAAGTAGAATATGATGCTCCACGGTATCAAATTCAACACTGAGATCTAACAGCAACAGAACTAGAGAGGTGTCCGAATCTATTGCAGGCAGAAGATCATCCGTCACTTTAGTTAGCGCCGTCTCTGTGGAATGATAGTTTCTAAAAGCAGACTGGAGTGGCTCAAAGAGATCATTCTCAGTATGATAGTCCATGAGCTGCCATGACACCACTTTTTTCCAGAATTTTAGAGCAAAATGATAGATTTGATATTGGCTGATAGTTTTTCATTACACTAGGGTCAAGATTAGGTTTCTTAAAGTAGACCTGCTTTGAAATAAATGTGGTCAGATCTCAGAAAGAAATAACTGATATGTATTTATAAGACCCTTATGAATGCAGTAAAGTAAATATGCAAGCCCAAATTTGTAATTCAGCAGAGAAATCTTTATTTAAAAATGACAAATTTGCAGCTACAATTTGGCCCTCAGCGAAAGCTGTTTGTACATCCGGGTCATTGCAGTGACGTCCAGCAGAAGACGGAGCGCTCCCGCCTTCAGTCCGATCCCGCATTGAAATTGATTTTATCTGTTAGTAATGTTACTGTTATACACATCCTGGTTTCAGCATCCAAAAGTAAGCTGCAATGAATGTGAGATACAGCTCTGCATGCTCAGATCAGTGGTGGCATCGACAGCGGGCGCCGTTCTTCCCCAACGCCTTGCTCTCTGCATCCGCTGCGCTTACTGAGTCTGCGTGCTCGGTAAACTCCGAAGCGGGCCACTCACATCGCCCCCGTGTCTGCTGTGCAGCCGGCACCATGTCCCTGTCTACTGAATGGAGGTGCAGCCAACTTGGCACAAGTCCAGAGAATACGCTCGCTGTTTTGATGCGGAGCGGCTGATGACACCTGTTGCTGCAAGGACAGACTTTCCGCAGCACCTCACGTCTCGGTAATCGGAGCCGCAGAGCTCCGTGGTCGCTGAGAGAGGTTTATATCTTTTTAATGACTTGAATTCTTTGCGGGTCCCGCCTCCGTATCCCGCGACGGTAACACCGGAGAGGAAAGACAGTAGATTTTCAATGAGACACCACTCAATCAAACGGGCATATGAAAAAGTCCCCCAAAATAATTTTTAAGCACAAATAAAATAAATGTGTACTCACCAAATGTGCTGCAAGACAATATGAAGTTTTAAAAAAAGTAGATCCTTCAGTATAAGACAAGAAAAAGGTGCAGATGCAAACTGACGTAAATCCACAAATTACAGTTGGCGCGCGCAATGCATGCTGGGATAGGGTCTTTTCCCTGATGTCTCGGCAGCGTCCCGGATGTGATGACAGTTTTGCTGAGGGCTAAATTTTAGCTGTATATTTGTCATTTTTAAATGAAGATTTCTCCGTTGAATGACAGATCTGGGCTTGCAGATTTACTTTACTACATTCAGAAGGATCTTATGTGTAAATATAAGTCATTTTTTGGTCCAAAGATCTGACTGCATTTATTTTTATCCAGGTCTACTTCAAGTAATGGTTTAATCACTGCAGATTTGAAACATTTAGGAACAGATCCAGAAGTTAAAGAAAGATTAATCATTTCCAGCAGAGTCAGCCCAAGAGCAGGCCACAGGTCCTTAAACAGTTTTGTTGGTATAGCATCAAATAAACAGGTTGTGCTTTTTGTTGACGTTACGAGTTTTGTCAACATGCCTAGAGAGATACTCTCAAATTCTGTAAATCTAGGTAATACCTCAGTAGTGGTGCCCACCTCAATAGCAGGGTGTAGTGGCTGGGTTAAGGCATGCTGGGATATGTTTAACCTAATGTCTTCTATTTTCTTCTCAAATTAATCCAGGAAATCTTGTGCTGTAAAAGGAGAGCGAATTACAGGTGGTTGTCCATGAATAAGTGTTGCCACTGTGTCGAACAAGAACTTTGAGTTATGCTTGTTTTTGTTAATAAAGTCAGAGTAATAGGTCCACTTTGTAGCCAGTAATGCATACTTATAGTCTAAGATAGCATCACGCCACGCAAGGTGGAATACTTCTAATTTTGAACTACGTCATTTCCATTCTAGACCTCTAGCCTATGCTTGAGGTCATGCAGGTAATCACTGAACCAAGGTGACTGTGTTTGGGGGAGCGCGGTCTTAACACAGGTGGCGCAATCATGTCGAGTGTAGTTTTGAGCACTGAGTTTAAACTATCCACAAGATTGGGTATTTGCCAAATGTGAAGCTAAGACATCAGGCAGTCTAGCTTCGAGTTCAGTCTTAGTTGAGGAGTTCATGCATCGCCCTAGTGATATATAAGGTTGTTGTTCCACTAAACACGGCAGTGAAACTGTAAACTTATTAAGTAAGTGATCAGAGACCACTGATGTAAGAGGCATGATGTCAATTCGTGACAGCAATACCACATGTGAGAACCAAATCCAGAGTATTTTCACTAACGTGGGGGTCACAAATATAACTCATTTGAGCATCTGATTCTCCGCTCTGCTCAGGATATTACACATTGCCAAGGTCAGAAGAATAAAAATCAGTCGTATTACTTTGTCACTGTATATAGGCCTCCTGGCCCATATTCTGAATTCTTAGATGAATTTGGTGCGTTCATCTCTAACTTGTCAACTAGTGTAGATAACATTCTGATCATTGGTGACTTTAACATTCATATAAATAAGCCTTCTGATCCTCTCTGCAAATCATTTATGGAAATTGTGGATGCATTAGGATTTCGGAAGTGCATTCGGGATTTGGCGCACATTAGTGGAAATACCCTGGAACACGTGGTATTGCTGTCACGAATATTGACATCGTGCCTCTTACATCAGTGGTGTCTGATCACTCACTTATTAAGTTTACAGTTTTGCTGCCGTGTTTAGTGGAACAACAACCTTATATATCATTACGGCGATGCATCAACTCCTCAACCAAGACTGAACTCGAAGCTAGACTGCCTGATATCTTAGCTTCACATTTGACAAATACCCAGTCAGTAGACAGACTTGTGGATAGTTTAAACTCAGTGCTCAAAACTACACTCGACATGATTGCACCACCTGTGTTAAAACCACGCTCCCCCAAATCACAGTCACCTTGGTTCAATGATTATCTGCGTCTTCCTCAAGCATAAAGCAAGAGGTCAGGAACAGAAATGGCATCGTTCAAAATTAGAAGTATTTCACCTTGCGTGGCACGATGCTATCTTAGACTATAAGCATGCATTATTGGCTACAAAGCGGACCTACTACTCTGATTTGATCAACAAAAACAAGCATAACTCAAAGTTCTTGTTCGACACAGTGGCAACACTTATGCATGGACAACCACCTCTAGTTTGCTCTCCTTTTACAGCACAAGATTTCCTGGATTACTTTGGGAAGAAAATAGAAGACATCAGGTTAAACATATCCTGGCATGCCTTAACCCAGCCACTACACCCTGCTATTGAGGTGGGCGCCACTACTGAGGTATTTCCTAGATTTAAAGAATTTGATAGTATCTCACTCGGCATGCTGACAAAACTCGTAATGTCAACAAAAAGTACAACCTGTTTATTTGATCCTATACCAACAAAACTCTTTAAGGACCTGTGGCCCACTCTTGGGCCGACTGTGCTGGAAATTATTAATCTTTCCTTAACTTCTGGATCTGTTCCTAAATGTTTCAAATCTGCAGTGATTAAACCATTACTTAAGAAACCTAAGCTTGACCCTAGTATATTGAAAAACTATCGGCCGATATCAAATCTATCATTTTTCTGTAAAATTCTGGAAAAAGTGGTGTCACGGCAGCTCGTAGACTATCTTAGAATAATCTCTTTGAGCCACTGCAGTCTGCTTTTAGAAAATATCATTCCACAGAGATGGCTCTCACTAAAGTGGTGAATGATCTTCTGCTTACAATGGATTCGGACACCACTATGGTTCTGCTGCTGTTAGATCTCAGTGCTGCATTTGATACAGTGGATCATCATATTCTACTTGACAGGCTGGAAAATCATTTTGGGATAGTTGGGAGTGCCCTTACATGGCTGACGTCATACTTGACCAGTCGTTCTCACTGTGTTTTGTACAGTAACACTACCTCTAACCTTAGTGACATGAAATTTGGGGTTCCACAGGGGTCTGTCTTAGGCCCCCTGCTTTTCTCCCTTTATATAGCACCCCTTGGGTGCATATTGCGGCGCTTTGGGATTACCTTTCACTGCTATGCAGATGATACTCAGTTATACATGCCAATAACTGCTGGTAATCTCGTTCACATAAAATCCTTAGAAGATTGCCTTGCAGCAGTGAGAAGTTGGATGTCTAGAAACTTCCTACTTTTAAACATTGTTAAGAATGAAATGATGGTTCTTGGTCCAGTGAGACATCGGCATCAATTTGACCAGTTAACGCTCAGCCTCGGCTCATGTGTCATACATCACACTGTCAAAGTGAGGAACCTTGGGGTAATTTCTGATCCTTTGTTGTCCTTTGGCCTCCACATTAGAAATATTACTAGGAATGCTTTCTTCCACCTGTGAAATATAGCGAAGATTCTCCCATCCTGTCTATGGCTGATGCTGAGACCCTGATCCATGCATTTATCTCTTCTAGATTGGACTACTGCAATGTTCTATTTTCTGGTTTACCGCAGTCTAGCATTAGGGGTCTCCAATTGGTTCAAAATGCTGCAGCCAGACTTTTGACATGAAGCAGAAAGTTTGACCACATTACACCCATTTTGGCATCCCTTCACTGGCTTCCTGTCCCAGTGACATCAGATTTTAAGGTTCTGCTACTAACCTATAAAATTATTCATGGACTGGCACCTCCCTACCTAGCTGACCTAATTAAACCTTACGTACCTTACGTTCTCAGGGTGCAGGACTACTTTGTGTCCCTAAGGTGAATAAGAAGTCTGCTGGTCACAGAGCTTTTGCTAATCGTGCCCCTGTTCTGTGGAATGATCTCCCTGCGTCAATAAAACAGTCAGATTCTGTAGAAATTTTCAAGTCCAGACTTAAGACGCTCTTATTTTCCCTTTCACATGGCTAGCATACTGGTACAGTTTTGTTTTACGCTTTTTACTCTTTTAATTCATTTATTATTTATTATTGGAGAGGGCTGCGGCGTCAACTTTACCTAAATTCTGGGTCTTTTACTGATGTTTACGGCTAGTGGCTGGCGATCACCTTAGTATTTCTCTGTTTTTCTTGTTGATTAATGCTGGCAAATTATACAGTATCTTTTGTCTTTCTGGTGCCTGATTCTGTTTTTTCTCCCTGTTTAAGGTGCAGCTCCATCCAGAGATGGGAGTTATATTCGTGTTGGCGATCCTCCTGTCCTGTGCACCAATAGCATTTCTTGTATATTTGTCTGTGAATTGTTCTGTAATTTATGTTTGTAGCATGGCCCATGCAGAGGGTCACCCCTTTGAGTCTGGTCTGCTTGAAGTTTCTTCCTTAGAGGGAGTTTTTCCACTGTTGCTCTGGGGGTTGGTAAGGTTAGACCTTACCTGTGTGAAGTGCTTTGAGGCAACTCTGTTGTGATTTGGCGCTGTATAAATTAAAATAAATTGAAAATTGAAATTGAATCGTGCGTCGAGTCCTGAATGCATTGCCAAAATCCTAATGCATCCACATTTTCCATAAATGATTTGCAGAGTGGTTCAGAAGGCTTATTTATATGAATGTTAAAGTCACCAATGATCAGAATGTTATCTGCACTAGTTGACAAGTTAGAGAGTAACGCACCAAATTCACAAATTTGGTGCGTTACTCACAGTGCGTTTGGTGCGTTATTTGCTCTGGTAGTCTGACTTCTGTCTTGACTCTGAATAACAGAAGCTACAAAAGCTGGAGTATTAAACCTAACCAGACCCAACTTACCGAGATGCAGACTGCTATTGGCTAGTGACTAAACAATTGGTCTAATTAGCACCTATTGTGCTCTAGTTGGCACCCTCCTAATCACAGGGTAGCTGTCCCTCCTAACGATAGGACTGACGCCTCTCCTGACGCCTCTCGTGACGCCTCTCCTGACGACTCTCTCGATTCAATTCAATTCAATTTTTTTTTTATATAGCGCCAAATCACAACAAACAGTTGCCCGATGACGATGACGTCAGTGACTCATTACCATGAACAAAAGACTGAAACTGCTTAGACCTGAGTACCCCAAAGGTTAGAAACTTTAGTGTGGGAAGAGGCCCATAATAAGATCAAAAAGTTCATAGTTTAAATTGAAATGTCTGAGCATTTAAAAAGTAAGGAGCGGCAAATCGGGAAGTTTCACAACCTTGTAGTACAGAAAAGGCTTACTTTCACTGGGGGCATTTATAAAGATACATCCAGACAAATTAGTGATAACAGGGAAAATTGGGTAAAGAATCTCTCCAACAAGGTTCTTACACAGACAGAAAAGGATGTGCTCGCTAAAGGACTAAATTTCTCAGTGACCCCTAAACAGGCCGATGCACGGTGGTCCTGAACACATCAGACTACGAGGCCAAGATGAACAACTTGCTCTGTGACTCCAATACATACGAGCGTCTGAAGAGAGACCCCACAAGCGGTTATAAGAAAAAAATCATTAACTACCTCCAAAACCTGGAGAAAGAGGGACTCATCGACAGGCAAGTGTACTACAGACTGTACCCTGGGGACGCAACTCCATGCATCTATGGGCTGCCCAAAATCCACAAACAGGATGTGCCACTCAGGGCTATTGTATGTAGCACAGATTCCATCACTTACAATTTGGCCAAGCACCTCAAGTGGATTTTGGCTCCTCTAGTGGGTAACTCAGACCACCATGTGGATAACACACAAGATTTTGTGAACAAGATCAAGGACCTTCAGCTGGAGGCAGATGAAACTATGGTGTCATTTGATGTGACATCGTTGTTCACCTGCATCCCCACTGCTGAGGCCATCTCAGCAGTGAGGCAGAGGCTGCTGGAGGATGCGTCTCTACTTGAAAGGACCAAACTTACACCAGACCACATCTGCCAACTCTTGGAGATCTGTCTTAACACCACGTATTTCCTGTTTAGGGGGAATTACTACAGGCAGATCTATGGTTGTGCGATGGGGTCTCCGGTATCCCCCATTGTGGCCAATCTGTACATGGAGCGAGTGGAGAAGAGAGCCTTGACATCTTTCACGGGCATCCCTCCCAGTCACTGGTTCAGATATGTCGATGACACATGGGTTAAAATCAAGCAACGGGAAGTGGAGGCCTTTACAGAGCACATCAACTCGGTGGACTTCAATATCAAGTTCACACGTGAGGATGCCAGAAACAACCATTTAGTCTTCTTGGACTGTGATGTTACGATTGGAGAGAACAGGCAGCTCCAGACAGGGATTTACAGAAAACCCACTCACACTGACCAATATCTGCTCTTTGGCTCAAACCACCCTCTTGAACACAAGCTCAGGGTGATCAGGACTCTTCAACACAGAGCCCTACAGGTGCCCACAACTACAGAGGGAAAGGCTAAAGAACAATAACATGTCTGGAAAGCCCTCACAGTATGTGGGTACCCACGATGGTCCCTGGATAAAGTGCAGAAGTCTCAAAGAACAAAGAGACCAGACAGACAGGAGACGGAGCCAAGAAGAAGAGGAGTGTCTCTCCCTTATTTAGCAGGAGTAGGGGAAAAACTACAGAGGATCTTCAGACAGCACAAAATCCCAGTTTACTTTAAACCTGTTAACACCTTGAGACAGAAATTAGTTCACCCTAATGACAGGATCCCTAGTTACAAACAGAGCAATGTAGTGTATTCTATCAGATGTCAGGAAAATTGTAACAAACACTACATAGGTGAGACTAAGCAGCCATTGCACAAAAGGCTATACCAGCACCACAGAGAGGGCGCCGGTGGACCTCAGTCTGCAGTTCATCTCCACCTTAAAGACACTAACCACACATTTGAGGACAAGGAAGTTAAAATCTTAGCCAGAGAAAAGAAATGGTTTGAGAGAGGAGTGAAGGAGCCATTGTATGTGAAACATTTGAAACCCAGCCTTAACCGGGGAGGGGTCTGAGACATACTTTGTCCCCTGTTTACAATGGGGTACTCAGGTCTAAGCAGTTTCAGTCTTTTGTTCATGGTAATGAGTCATTCACGTCATCAGGAGAGGCGTCAGTCCCATCGTTAGGAGGGACAGCTACCCTGTCATTAGGAGGGTGCCAACTAGAGCACAATAGGTGCTAATTAGAGCAATTATTTAGTCATTAGCCTATAGCAGTCTGCCTCTCGGTAGAAGGGGTCTGGTTAGGTTTAATACTCCAGCTTTTGTAGCTTCTGTTATTCTTCTCTACAAGAGTCAAGACAGAAGTCAAACTACCAGAGCAAGAATTTTAGCTGAGGAAGCTTCTGCGATTTGATGCGAAACGTCCTCACGTCAAGCAACCCAGTCCAGTCAAAGATTCAAGCTTCTCTACAATGGAAACCACCTGGCCAACTGAGAGCCTTCACAGAAAAATATATAAGATGCCTAGAAGTAGGTTTAGGTTTGAGACATTGCACATGCGTTGCATGTAGCAGACATGAAATCTTTGATATTGCTGGAACAACCACTGGGCCATCCTCAATTTCTGCATCATCCACTGTAGTAATGGGTATTAAGTTTGCAAAGAATATCCCTCTATGATTTGTCTGGACATGTCTACGGAAGCAGGCCACAGTCTCAACTTGTTGAATTTACACTTGCACTCATATTTGATGCTTTCCATAAAATTGAAGACGATAACAACGAAACACTGATAAATGAGGCCCGGTGAGTGGACTCATTAAAATAAAATGCTTCCTCTTCAGGCTCTTTGAGGTAATGACGGTAATGCTCGCTGATTATTTCACAGCTGCTCCCATTGTCATTCCAGTGACGATGCAAATACAAATAAGTGCACGGAGAGCACGCTCGCTTCCGAAGAAGAAATTACTTTGTCACTGAGAAGATAAAAAGTATGAAGGATAATGAAATATCTGGTTGGAGGGCACAAAGTGTGCGAAAGTGCAGTCGTGATGCGGGTGCAGGAGGAAGATAGCGAGGGAAGCGAAGCTGGAAATCTAATTTGCTTCTGTTGATCTTTTGGCTGCCTCTGATCACAAATCACTCTGCCACATGTGTGGAGACAAAAGGAGTCAGGTCTGGGTAGATTGCAGCAATGTTTCAGGGCCAACAGCAGCAGCTTGACAGCTGCCAATACCCGGCAGGGACTCAGAGAGTATAGCCTGTCTACTTTGAAGTGCGTGGGACTTTCTTTTTTCCTCCTTTTTTAAATTTTGCTTTTGTAAACATGTATACTAGTGTGTGCATTTATGTTATTCACTGTTTGTGCGTTAGTTGGTCTGTTGATTGAATTGTAAGAATTTATTTTTCTACATTCTGCAAACACTGTTTTGCCAGGCTGCTTATGTAGGTTTCTCAGTCTGTTTTGTTCAAAAAACCAACCACACAGGGATGGATAATTTGTGCTGATATACATGGCTGGTGGCAATGGTTCATGTTGAGGATGTACAGTATACTCTATTGAGTGCCCTTTGAGCCTGTTTTTCTGAAGAGTTGTTTGTACCTTTCCCCCCTGTTTTCTTCCATTTAACAATTCCCAGCATCCCCTCCACTGCAGGTATTTTTTTCTGCTGAACATACTGTCATACTGTGTTGGAATGCAGATGGGTGAGAGAGGAAATGCTGGATATTTTCAGTTAAAATGGTTTAAATTGCACAGAAAAGGCCAATCATTCAAATGTCCTTCTAGGACTCAAACATGTGAGGAACTGTTGAGATATGGAGTGTGAAAAGGCCTATTGTCCACACTGTTTAAATAGTTTGGGATATGTCCAATGTGTACAAGTTATACACCCAGCTCACAGTAATCTCTGTGATCTCATGATATCCTTGAACTGGGTCGATTTGCACCCCTTAGGGCCCCTTTACACATAGTGTAAAGTTTGGTCAAATACGGCAAAACAGATGGGCAGGCGTGCACGGTGCTAGTGCGATGGGTCATGCATGATGTGGTTACACATTGTGCAGCTGCTGTGAAGAAAACAATAAATAAATAAAAATAAGAAAAATACATGCTGCGATGGTTCAGTGCACGCGGGAACACAGCAGCTTTTCCCAGCAGCTTTTACCAGCAGAAAATAAAGGGAAAAAAATACATGTCACCCACAGGATTCAAACCCGCAGGATTCAAGCCCCTTTCAAAAGCTCTGATTGCAGTCGGAAAGTTTACCAGTGAGCTACCATTGCTGTCCTGTAACATGTGCTGGAAAGTGCCTCATATCAGGAAGCACATGGACGTATTAAAAAAAATAAAAATGACGCACCATATAAATCATTGCATTGTATTAAATCCCTGTCATCAAGCGGGCAATACAAATATGATCCGTCTGTTCCTCTGTAGATGACCCATGGTCACTTACGCACAGTCATGAAATGACATGTTCGCTCTTCTCATTCATGTCCACATCTGCTGGTGCATGTCCTGCCGGCCTGTGGTACACCGCAGGGCACCGCGTCATATGGAACCGAGGTCACATGGGTGACGTGACAGTCAGATCACCTGCTGCGTGTTATGATCTGATGGTCCGTTTCAACCTGAGGGAAGCCTGTCCGTGTGCTCGCTGTGCACTCGCTCACTCTCCAGTCTGTTGCCACAGTGATGTATGTTTTTATTTATGTCCACTTGATGACAGCAAACAGAAACACGTGCGTCACAGTGGTCAGTTGTTAGTCCATGTCCGTCCAAACACAGTACTGTCCAGCTGGTATGTCTAGAATGACAGATCTCCACAGCCGCTTCAGGAGGCGGCCACACCTCCTGTTAGTTTTTAGCACACACACCAAAGTCACACTCGTGGGGCACTTAGACAAATTTCACTGCCAGTACGACAATGATTGTCTGCAGACTGTTGTTGTGCCAAGAATGCAAATGGCCACACATTTTCTAAGTGCCATGCGAGCGGTGTTAGATGTTTGTGCGTGTCACCTGGAATTTGGAATTTCTGTACTGAGCACAAAGTACATTTTCATTGTCACTTCTTCTTCTCCTTTCTCTTTTGGCTGGTCCCCTTAGGTGTCGCCACAGCACATTAGATGTCAGCCTCACTTTGGTGTGGTGCGAGCGTTGCTCTCCTATTTGTCGTTTAAGAGTGGGAATTCTCTCTCCTATATGGCGGCCAGTATCCAGCCTAATTCAGGCTGGTTGTCGGGCTATAACTCCTTCTGGCCTTCTCTATACTTCCTCATCAGTACATCTATAAACCTCCTCTTTGGTCTCCCTCTTCTCCTTCTGCCTGGTGGCTCCATCCTCAGCATCCGTCTCCCTATATACTCTGGGTCCGTTCTCTGCACATGTTCAAACCATCTCAGTCTTGCCTCTCTGACTTTGTCTCCAAACTGTCCCACCTGAGCTGTCCCTCTGTCCCCCTGATATGTTCATTTCTAATCTTGTCCATCCTCGTCACTCCCAAAGAGAATCGCAACATCTTCAGCTCTGCCACCTGCAGCTCTGCCTCCTGTCTTTTTTATTAGTGCCCCCATACAACATAGCTGGTCTCACTACTGTCTTGTAAACTTTCTCCTTCACTCTTGCAGATATTCTTCGGTTACAAATCACTCCTGCCACCTTTCTCCACACACTCCACCCTGCCTGCACTCTCTTCTTCACCTCTCTACCACACTCTCCATTACTTTGAACAGTTGACCCCAAAAATTAAAACTTATCTACTTTCACCACTTCTACTTCTTGTAACTCCACTATTCCACTTGGCTCCCTCTCATTCACACATGTACTCACTCTTGCTCCTACTGAGTTTCATTCCCCTGCTCTCCACAGCACATCTCCACCTTTCCAGGCTAGACTCAACCTGCTCTCTACTCTCATTACAGATCACGTCATGTGCAAACATCATAGTCCATGGAGACTCCTGTCTGATCTCATCAGTCAACCTGTCCATCACTATTGTGAACAAGAAAGAACATAGAGCTGATCCTTGGTGTAATCCCACCTCCACCTTGATTGGGTCTGTCATTCCTATTGCACATCTCACCAGTGTCACACTATCCTTGTATATGTACTGCACTACCCTCATGTACTTCTCTGCCACTCCAGACTTCCTCATACAATACCACAGCTCTTCTCTTGGCACCCTGTCATAAGCTTTCTTTCAATCCACAAACACACAATATAACTCTTTCCCTTCTCTATACTTCTCCATCAGTATTCTCAGTACAAACATTTCATCTGTAGTGCTCTTTGCCAGCATGAAACATATTGCTGCTCACAGATCTTCACCTGTTTTCTAAGCCTAGCTTCTACTACTGTTTCCCATAACTTCATGCTGTAGCTGATCAGCTTAATGCCTCTGTAGTTACTGTAGCTATGCACATCACCCTTATTCTTAAAAATAGGAACCAGCACACTTCATCGCCACTCCTCAGACATCCTCTCACTTTCCAAGATTTTATTAAACAATCTGGTTTGAACATTTTCATTGTCACTAATGGACTTTAAAGTCACTTTCATGTTGAGGCTGCAATAAATTTGATGAAAACTGGTGTTAAATGTTATTCTTTAATGTGAGACACAGAAGTGGAAAAGAAATCCAACATCAAACCCCAATTAATTAATTTTCTACTCATTCAGTCACTTAGGGTGTATGTCCACTTTTTTCTTCAAAGTTTAGTTCCAGGCACCCTGGTGAAGCATGTTCACACAAAAGAAGGCCGGGCCTAGTGTGGTCCGCAAGCAGTGATGCATGTAACGCGTTGCTCTAATCTGACCGCTTTTTTCAGTAATGACTAATCTAACACGCTAATCTTTCCAAATCAGTCATCAGATTAAAGTAACTTCTCCGAGTCACTGTGTGTTACTGTTATTTTTGTATTGTGGGTCGATCACAGTTTTAAAACAGGTGTCCCAACGAGATGCAGGGGGAGGTCTGAACTGCCCTTTTTCAGTGAGCTGTGAGCACAGAGCCGCATCCACTGTGCAGCTCATCTCGGAGGCGAAGAACAGTTGTCTGTCAAAGCGCAGTGACGCAAACAGCTATGGTTTTACAAAGATATTTTATGCTTTTTTTCTTGAAAACTGTGCTGCTCTGTGTGTGTCCTCGTTAAAAACAGCTGATCCACGATGCACAAATAGTAGCACTTTTTTCCACCCAAATGCACCCAAGCCTCTTTCTGAGGATGACATGATGTGGGTTGGACGTGGCTCCCTATAGCAACCCTAGATTAAAGATCCACTTTTGAAGACATTTTTTCATACCATTACTACTACTAATACTACTTAATAATAATAATAATAATAATAATAATAATTTCAACAACTAAAATGTTTAGAAAGAATTCAAATGGTAGAAAAATGTTAGAAAGAATTTAATAGTTACATTTATAAACAATGTAGGTTAGAAATGGTTTTACTCTTACAGTTCTGTCAGCAGTTAAATATGAGGTGAAGAAAGTTGTCTTTATTTTAGTTTTTTATTAAACAAGTATTTATGTTCATTGAAGTCAAGAAAGGGTGACTATGAAGTGAGGATTGGCAAAACGGGTGATCATTTTTATTTTGAGGTGGTGGTGGTGGGGGTGTTGTCGTCAGCTGGTGAAAGTAACTAGAAAAGTACCTCGTAATCTAACTTAGTTACTTTTAAAATTGGGTAATCAGTAAAGTTACTAAGTTACCTTTTCAAGGCATAATCAGTAATTGGATTACTTTTTCAAAGTAACAGTGGCAACACTGCCCGCAGGCCTCCAGTTGGCGACCTTGCTTCAGGTGCGGCAGAGCGGTGGATTTGCTGCTGCTGTCTGACACACATCACATTTAGCAGTGCAACTGTCTGATGGGAAGGAGTTTCAACCATACTTAACAGAAGAAATGAAGTTTTAAGGGGAGCACCAGATTGCATGGAGTTCATGTCATGAAGGACTGCAGCAGCAGGAGTTTGGGTGACATACTATCACTGACTTTAAAGAGAAATGGCAAAACAGTTCTCCTTATGCTCCATCTGACTGAATTCCAGAAAAGGCGGTGCAGTTAGCAGACAGTTCCTTTCTGAAAAGTTCAACATAAAGCACTCAGTGCAGCCAAAAGTGAAACACTGTGGAAGTTCACTGACTGGGGATCACTTTTGGGAATGTGTGCGCCAGCTTTCAAATAACCAAGCTGAGGTAACAGCTTTATATTCGGATCAGTCACACTGTCAGAAATGCATTTTATTTACTTATTTTTTTATGTGGCAAAATAGCTATGGTTGGGCATTTGAAATGGAGTCAGTTGGGTTACCGCTAACAAGAAATTTCTTCTAATAGGTTGAATGGCTTAGCATTTACTAGGACATTTTCTCTTTTATAACTGATCTGACATCAAGACAAAAAGGCTGACTCAGCAGTTGTAATTCATTTCTGTCACACTCTGTTCTTCAATTCTTGGTTGTCTTTTAAGACATCAGTCCTCATGACCGCTGGACTCTGTATGTATATACGAGGTGCATGCACAAAGTATCCAACCTCATTTTATCCTACAGAAACAAATACAGCATGCAAGGTGTCTTTTGGTGTTGAGGTGTAGGAAACCTTCTTGTGCATACATGAATTTTTTCTTGTTGACAGAGCACATCAGTCAGAGAGCAGTTGAATTTTCATGATGGAAAGACTTGAGGCTATCTACAAGCCAAAATAACCAAGTGATTGACAGAATGCTGGCTTTGGCCATAAATGACCATCGTGTCAGCATGCAAGAACTTGCAAAGAATGTAGGGATTAGCACAAGTTCCATTTTGACAGACGTTTTGGTTATGTGGAGAGTGTCAGTGAAATTTGTGCCCAAGCAACTGACAGTGGAGGAGAAGCAACTGTGTTTGGAAATCCAGCAGCTGCTCATTCTTCTCAGCAGAGTCAGGCTTTTCTGCCCAAAAGGAACACTCCTGTGATTCCTCAGACTCCCTACTGTATCACACACACTTCTCCCAGCAGTTCTGCCATTGATAGAAGCAATTCTGGAAGTCCTCTTTTGGAATGGTGTCAAGCTGGGCCATCACATTCTGCATGAAGTCTTCTCACTACTGAAATTGAGTCCCTTTTAGTGTGGTTTTGAACAGCCAAAAATCAGAGAGAGCAATATCAGTGGAATAGGAAGTCTGAAAGTGTTGTTTTTGGCCAGTAAAGCCTAAATGAACTCTCCATATGCCCATATCCTCCATCAAAACTCCACTCCTCAAGTCATTTTGTTATGTTAAAATCTGACGGAGGTGCAGTACATGTGTTCACTCTTTGGCTTGGTGCTTTTGTCTGACATGCTCTGCACACAAGAAAAAAATTCACAAATGCTCAAGAAAGTTCCCTACACCTCTCCACCAATTGACAACTCCTACACTTCATTTGTTTCCGTAGGATTAAATAAGGTTGCATACATTTTACATACACCTCGTATGCTTGCTTGAATGCAACATTTCTTTTTCTGCATGTTTGGAAGTTCTTTCTTGTGTGTTTTAATTTGTTTTATTATTGTGAGGTTGGCCAAAGCAGATTGTCACCCCACTGAGTTGGCCTGCATAAGGTTTCTTCCGCTTTGTTAAAAAACCCTCACTTTGTTCTTACCACTGTTGCCAAAATGCTTGCTCAGGGGGAGGTCCTATACCACAGTTTAAAGTGCACAATACATGTGCATTTGGGGGTGTTCACTCCACCATGCTATTTCCTGTGTGAGTAATCTGGGTACAGTGTAAGGCATAGTGTGCAAAGGGTTGAATTTAGCCAATTAATCATATGTTTCGGATAAAGCATAAATTACACCAATTAAAGTATCATCTGTCTTTGCCTTTAACAGTCATGTACCTGAACCTGGTATATTGCTGTATAGATGGGGAAGTCAGTAGGTAACAGGAATGAGAGGTTTTTGGGCAATTAAAAGGATTGCATTGGAGCAGACTGTTCATGGGAGCAACAGTCATCTGTCCTGTCATGATTTCTGAGGTGACGGAGTTGAGTACATCATTTGTAGAAAGCCTCCTGCTCTTCTGACCACCAAATCTTCATCCATCTTTGGGATTAAACAGGAAGGAACGGCACTCTGTGGAATAACCCCAGAACATTTATTGGGATGCACAGCCAAGCTGAAGGTCTGGATAACCAAAAACACTGGTCAACACGATTTTTCTTGCATGGAGTTTTTCAACAGATTTTGGGTAATTTGAGGACGCCAAATCTGAATCTGGTGTTATTTTAGCCAATCACATCATGTCTCGCACACCTCTTCGCTCTTGTTCACATTTTGTGAACCTGGTTTGAAAACTATGCTGTTGAAGCTGCTTTTGTGCATGATTAGTGGCGTCAAACTCATGAGCGAATGAGCACTTTTTGTGTAATCTGTCAATATGGAACACGTAGATTGCAAAAAAAAAAACATGATGTCATAGAGGAAATCTGAGCCGAGATTCAGATTAGCACCCCAAAATTACCCTAAATCAGTTCTCAAAGTCCATACAAGAAATGTATTTTATACATTGTATTTTTTGTAATATAACAACAACTGAACAGCAGCTCTTTGCAGTAATGGATTAGAACTTTACCTTGGTACCTTCTGTGTACACTCATGGCTTTTGTATCCGAGGACAGTGTTCGAGGATGTTCTTTGTGAATATGCATGCAGCTGTAGACTTCTGGTGTCACTGCTGTAGCCTCCCCAGCAGTGTGTGACAGCTGCAGCTGTGAAGGGAAGATCAGCTCCTTCATTCTGCATCATCAGCATAGTGGCACTGACCTGAATGGTGTGTGTGTGTGTGTGTGTGTGTGTGTGTGTGTGTGTGTGTGTGTGTGTGTGTGTGTGTGTGTGTGTGTGTGTGTGTGTGTGTGTGTGTGTGTGTGTGTGTGTGTGTGTGTGTGTGTGTTCTAACCAGTGGCTGTTGGCACACTGTGGTACACAGCAGGACAAAGCTGCAGGGAAGCAGTGTTCAGATGTCTACTAACCCCCATCAGACTGACAGTCTGCTACGAAAGCCAGGACACATGGACACACACACACACAGACACACAAACAAACACATTCAGAAACACAGGTGAATACTTTCACTGTGTATTGTGTATTAACACTCATCATTTTGTAGAATCTTGTACTTTCTTGACCTTTTATCGATGGTTAGCGGTGTCAGTGATGCTCAGCTGCTAAGTTCTCAGCATCTGTATGACTGCTGGCTCAGTTTTTTGTGTGTTTTTTTATTTTATTTAAGACAATGCAAATGATCATGTCTGTGAAATGTTGTAATTGTGCATTATAAAATGTTGGTTTTGGTCTGCTGTCTTAAGTATGTGACTCATATTTCTCCATGCACTTGCAACAAACATACAGGTCACTGTAGCAGGGCAGCATGCCCCATACCCAACCTGCACATCTTTGAACTGTAAAACTGTGTGAGAAACTGAAGCATCCAGTGTAAATCCATGCAGACAAAGAGAATGTGAACTCCACACAGAAATGCTGCAGGCAGTGTCAAACCCACAGCTCTCTCACTGTGATGGAACAGACCAAACCACCATAACTCTGTGTCTTATGTCTCAAACGGAAATTTCCTTCAGAAACTTTATGCCTTCTTATTTAAGATCTTCGGCACACTGAAGAAGAGTATAACATCTCCTTAACTTTGTTTAAACTAGCCTTGAGTCTCCAACGTTCCACATGGTGCCACCTAGCAAACAAACTCAGATTTAATGTGCCTTTTTGTTGGTTTCTCTTCTTTGGGCAGGATTTCTTTGCTTGCCAATGCTGATTTTTTTTTTTTTTTTGTCTTGGTGGATCAGCTTGCATTGTGGACCATCGTGAGAATTTCTGTCACTGGAATCAGATCTGGACTATACAACCCCAATTCCAATGAAGTTGGGACATTGTGTAAAATGTAAATAAAAACAGAATACAGTGATTTGCAAATCCTCTTCAACCTATATTCAATTGAACACACCACAAAGACGAGATATTTAATGTTGCAACTGATAAACTTTATTGTTTTTGTTCAAATATTTGCTCATTTTGAAATGGATGCCTGCAGTACGTTTCAAAAAAGCTGGGACAGTGGTATGTTTACCCCTGTGTTACATCACCTTTCCTTCTAACAACACTCAATAAGCGTTTGGGAACTGAGGACACTAATTGTTGAATTAGTTCAACATTAATTCTTTCCCATTCTTGCTTGATGTACGACTTAAGTTCTTCAACAGTCTGGGGTCTCCATTGTCACATTTTGCACTTCATAATGCGCCACACATTTTCAATGGATGACACGTCTGGACTGCAGGCAGGCCAGTCTAGTACCTGCACTCTTTTACTATGAATCCACACTGTTGTAACACGTGCAGAATGTAGCTTGGCATTGTCTTGCTGAAATAAGTAGGGACGTCCCTGAAAAAGACGTTGCTTGGATGGCAGCATGTGTTGCTCCAAAACCTGGATGTACCTTTCAGCAGTTATGGTGCCATCACAGATGTGTAAGTTGCCCATGCCATGGGCACTAACACACCCCCATACCATCACAGATGCTGGCTTTTGAACTTTGCGCTGGTAACAATCTGGATAGTCTTTTTTCTCTTTTGTCCAGAGGACATGACATCCATGATTTCCAAAAAAAAAAAAAAATCAGTTTTATTTATATAGCGCCAAATCACAACAAACAGTTGCCCCAAGGCACTTTATATTGTAAGGCAAAAGCCATACAATAATTACAGGAAAAACCCCAACGGTCAAACGACCCCCTGTGAGCAAGCACTTGGCGACAGTGGGAAGGAAAAACTCCCTTTTAACAGGAAGAAACCTCCAGCAGAACCAGGCTTAGGGAGGGGCAGTCTTCTGCTGGGACTGGTTGGGGCTGAGGGGAGAGAATCAGGAAAAAGACATGCTGTGGAAGAGAGCAGAGATCAGTCACTAATGATTAAATGCAGAGTGGTGCATACAGAGCAAAAAGAGAAAGAAACACAGTGCATCATGGGAAACCCCCAGCAGTCTAAGTCTATAGCAGCATAACTAAGGGATGGTGTTGTGTGTTGGGGGGTGTGGCTGGATGTTTTGGTGTTCTTTTCTTTTCTTTGCTCTTCAGGTGGCATGGAAACTGATTTGTCTGTGGAGAAGGTGCTGGCTGAAGAATTCTCACCCTCATCAACATCATGTGAAGCACCTGTGACTGGTGCTCACATGCAACCTTAAAGACTTTCAGCTGAAGCAGATAATTGGATGGCGTTCTGCTTTTAAGGCATGTGTGATTCAAGCAGAACTGCCGGGAACTCGACCTCGTGATGTTCGTTTGTGAGACGCTGAGGACTGCACCTGGGTTTGACACATCGAGCCATGAAGCAAGGAAGGGTGAGGACACATGCTGTCAGCACACATTAAAGGTGGTTAAGTATTTGACTAATTGTTGATAGTGGCTTGGTGTTTTGTTACACAGTATACTTGAATTGTGATGAGAATTGTGCAGTTTGCTTCTCACTGCTGTGGCGTGCAGGATAAGTGATCCTCCACTTGTTGTGAGAAGCTGCTCATTTGCATAAAGATAAAAAGTACAGACCTGAATGTGTTGCTGATAGCGTGTGTCTTTTGAAAGACATTGTTGTAACTGCTGACTTACCTCACATCTTCTTTGCTTCACAGAGAGTCAGTTTGTCGTGTCCACCTGGGGGGTGTTTGTCTGGTGGTAGTGGGTCCAGGAGCGCCGGACTTCTCTCCTTGCGGGCGCTGGAGAGCGTGCCAGCAGTCACTCCTCCAGAAGGACGTTGGTTTTGGTTTTGTACATTTTATTTAGGCACAGGTGAAAAATAAATTGTTTTTGTTGTTGGAACCGCTTTCTGGTTATTTTTAGCGCTGGGTTCTGTCTGACGCAGGTTCGCTCCTCAATCCGTGTCGACACATAACAGATGGTTCAGGGTCACCTGATCCAGCCCTAACTATAAGCTTTAGCAAAAAGGAAAGTTTTAAGCCTAATCTTAAAAGTAGAGAGGGTGTCTGTCTCCCTGATCCGATAGGGAGCTGGTTCCACAGGAGAGGAACCTGAAAGCTGAAGGCTCTGCCTCCCATTCTACTCTTACAAACCCTAGGAACTACAAGTAAGCCTGCAGTCTGAGAGCGAAGCGCTCTATTGGGGTGATATGGTACTACGAGGTCCCTAAAAACCCTAGGAGATCCCTAAGATAAGATGGGACCTGATTATTCAAAACCTTATAAGTAAGAAGAAGAATTTTAAATTCTATTCTAGAATTAACAGGAAGCCAATGAAGAGAGGCCAATATGGGTGAAATATGCTCTCTCCTTCTAGTCTCCGTCAGTACTCTAGCTGCAGCATTTTGAATTAACTGAAGGCTTTTCAGGGAACTTTTAGGACAACCTGATAATAATGAATTACAATAGTCCAGCCTAGAAGAAATAAATGCATGAATTAGTTTTTCAGCATCACTCTGAGACAAGACCTTTCTAATTTTAGAGATATTGCGCAAATGCAAAAAAGCAGTCCTACATATTTGCTTAATATGCGCATTGAATGACATATCCTGATCAAAAATGACTCCAAGATTTCTCACAGTATTACTGGAGGTCAGGGTAATGCCATCCAGAGTAAGGATCTGGTTAGATACCATGTTTTTAAGATTTGTGGGGCCAAGTACAATAGCTTCAGTTTTATCTGAATTTAAAAGCAGGAAATTAGAGGTCATCCATGTCTTTATGTCTGTAAGACATTCCTGCAGTTTAACTAATTGGTGTGTGTCCTCTGGCTTTATGGATAGATAAAGCTGGGTATCATCTGCGTAACAATGAAAATTTAAGCAAAAACAATTTGAAATGTGGACTCATCCCAGAGAAGGCGGCAACATTTCTGGATGTTGTTGATGTATGGCTTTTGCTTTTTGCATGGTAGAGTTTTAACTTGCACTTGTAGATGTAGCGACAAACTGTGTTAACTAACAATTGTTTTCTGAAGTGTTCCTGAGCCCACGCAGTAAGATCCTTTACACAATGATGTCGGATTTAATGCATTGCCACCTAAGGGATCGAAGGTCACTGGCATTCAGTGTTGCTTTTTGGCCTTGCCGCTTATGTGTAGAAAGTTCTCCAGATTCTCTGAATGGAGCTACTCTGGTTAGCTGTGTAGGCGACTGCTTTGGTGATCGCAGCCGAAAACAAAACAGTACACATTTATCTGTGTGAAGTTATGCTGTGATATATTGCGCAATGGAACAGAGGCCCCAGTAAGTGGTCAAATCCCACGATATCAATCCCACGGTTCAAACGGGACTGTGGGACTATAGGTTTTTAGACAAAACTGAAGGCAGAAAAACCCACAAACAAGCAGCAGCTGAAGGTTAATATGTAGTTAACTCTACCACTGGACTTTTTAAGTACTGACTGACAATCTCGTAACTCAGTTAATTTTGATTTTTAATTTAAATCATCTTTTCATCACTTAAAGAAACAATTTGAGCTCCTGCCGTAAGAATGTGAGGTTCATATTTTTTATATATTTTTGTGATCCAATGAAAACCAGAATGATAAGTGCAGCTTCTTTCTGTCCGTGTGTGTGTGTGTGTGTGTGTGGGTTGCACAGCTCAGCCAGATGGCCTTTTCTTCACATGGGTAGCGTGGGGAGAGACCAGGTAGGTGTGAGCAGGAATGCACAGGGACAGAGAAGTCTTTGACCAAGAGAGAAGTATTCTGCTTATTCGGCCACTCGTCTGTCCCATACCTCTGTCTTCTCCTCCTCCTCCCTGTTTTTCTTTATCCCTCTCGGCGTGCCCAAGTTATTTCCACATTTCCTACAATCCAGCAGACGGCAAATAATATCTGCACCACCAGTTACCACCAGTGACAGTTTTAACAATGTGAGTCTAGGACTGGAGTTGTAGCAGTGCAGCAGGACGGCACTATTGAGGTAAGCGCCACACGTTATGGAGCTGAAATGAAACGTAAATGTGTGCAGAGCTCCTGTAATGGGAATAAATCCCAGCGGTCTTATTGCTGCGCAGTAATATGATGGCATCAGATTAATATCAACATGTAGACATGGTGCAGTGACACAGTGGGTTTGATCTTCTGACGCTTTATCGGCAAAGCTGAACTGTCTCCTCATTTGCTCTGAAATTCTGCAAAGCTTCATGTAATATCTGTGATGATATTAAATTCCCTTTGTATTAAATTCACATAGTGTCTTGCAAACATCCTTCCAGGTACTGCTGGCCAGAAAAGAGAACAAGAGAGATACTGATGTGCTTGGAGCTTTTCAAATAATTGGGCAATTTTAAAAGGATTTTATTCTATAACACACAGAGGTTAGAACTGAAGCCGTGTCAGCATGATGAATATTGTTTTTGTCACTTTGTGAAATGTCAGGGAAATCTCTGCTGGATTTTCAGCATCTTTGGGAAATGCTCAGCGTACACGCTTGACTGAACAATGCCACATCTTATCAAGGGTGTAAATAATGTATGATTTAAAGCTGGATTCAAGTTTAAAGGGGCCAAATTGTACACTTTTGCAGCAAGGCAACAAGTTCACCTGGTGTCTTCAGAAATATGTTACAGTTAGTAGCCAAAAGTACCCCATAAATTCTGAGGTGACATCTCGGATGTAAAATCATTTTCATGTCTGTAAGAAATGGCCTGTTTCTGCGCTTGGTGCTTCACACCCCTGTTCCACAGGGCGCCGTTCAATTCTATTCAATCCAAAAAAATTGTAAAAGTGGAATGATAAGGCTTACTCCAGCTCCTAAAAGGCTGGCTTATAAAGTGCAACCTGCCTGAAAATGACAGTAAGGAGCTGTACCCTCAGTCTGCAGCAAATGCTACTTGTGCTTTAAATTTTTACCCTGATGGAGCACAATCAAACAACTTTCAAGTCGTGCTTACCAGGAATACCCCGTTTAAAGACTTTCGAACATGACTAAAGCTGTTGATGCTTCACAACGCGCCCTGATTTGCTATTTGGGATGAATGGGAAAGAACGGCGCTATTAACCCCAATAATAGGGAAGGAGTTGCTTCTACCTGCACCACCTTTTCCTCCTAAAGTACAGTCCAGCTCATTGGATACATGAAATCCCAGCCGTATTTTACTGCATGTGGCAGATTTTACAGATTTATTACACACAACACAAAACTGGCAATGCTTGGCACCCCAGGTGAGTAGAGTTTCCTGAGGTGATTCACTGTCATGATGATCTGAGGAGCCAGGAAATTTGCACTGTTAATTGCACCGCTGTTTACAGTTCACCCAGAAAGTATTCACAGCTTTTTATACGTTTTGTTTTGTTACAGCCTTATTCCAACATGGATTAAATTATTGTTTTCCTCAAACTTCTACACACAATACCCCATAATGACAACATGAAAAAGATTTTTGACATTTTTGCCAATTTATTAAAAATATAAAAACTAAGAAATCACATGTACGTAAGTATTCACAGCCTTTTCCATAATTTGGAAAGGCACACACCTGTCTACATATAAGATCCTACAGTTGACAGTGCATGTCAGAGCACAAACCAAGCATGAAGTCAAAGAAATTGTCTGTAGACCTCTGAGACAGGATTGGCTCAAGGTACAAATCTGGGAAGGGGTAGAGAAACATTTCTGCTGCTTTGAAGGTCCCAGTGAGCACAGTGGCCTCCATCATCTGTAAATAAAGAAGTTCAGATCCACCAGGACTCTTCCTAGAGCTGGCCGCCCGTCTAAACAGAGTGATCAGGGTAGAAGGGCCTTAGTCAGGGAGGTGACCAAGAACCCGATGGTCAGTCTGTCAGAGCTCCAGCATTTCTCTGTGGAGAGAGGAAAACCTTTCAGAAGGACAACAATCTCTGCAGCAATCCACCAATCAGGCCTGTATGGTAGAGTAGCCACACAGAAGCCACTTGTGCCAAATCCGTATTCAAATCTGTACAGGTTCCACTGTCATACTGGAGCAGCCAAAAGACAAACAACAGCAACAACTAAAGATTTTACTGTTTGATATACATTTTGAAATTTTGCGATGCATTGAACAATCATCAGTAAAAGTGTTCTGGGTAGATGCATAGTGTGAAATTGCAGCAGACCCATTATCTAATTAACTTGTTGCATGTGCTGTATGCCATGTTTGTTTGTGTTCTGTGTCATTGTGTTTTCTCAATTTGCAAGACATTTTTTTGATGCAAGTACCTGTTGAATTGATGCAGGTGGTTTTTGTTTTTGTTGAAGTTTTCCCACATTTGTTACTGTTGTCATAATTTGGAAGTGTTGTGGTCTTTCTTGCCCATCATGAAACAAACCTGAAGGCAGATCCAATTAACATCTTACATTGATAGATGGATGGATAAATGGATAGATGGATGGAACTTTATTGATCCCTTGGGCGAGGTCCCTCAGGGAAATGAAGGTTCCATTTGCAGCACAGCACTGATGAGAACAATAACAGTAAACAATAATAAAAGTCAAGAATGCTGAACAATACAAACTGTAATAGCAACAGGACTGCATTGATAGAACTGTATATATTAAGAGACAAGGGAGTAACTTTGATTTTGATATTGGTGGGGACACAAAAGTGTTCCAAGACAAAGATTTTTTTTTGCATTACCAATCATAAGTTCATGTCATGCAGATGTTATAGGTTAATGAGCCATCCCAATGGTTAGGGAGTTGGTCTTTCAATCACAGGGTTGCAGGCTCAAATCCCAACCTTACCTCTCTTTACACCTCCATCCATGACTGGAGTGACCTTGAGCAAAGCAACTAACCCAACATTGCTCCAGCTATACATTTAAATTGAATTCATCAAGGATGGATATTTAACACGAAGTATTGCAATGACCCTATCTGCTAGTGTTGTGACGCTCATGAATAGGGATGGGTATTGATAAGATTTTATCGATATTGATGCCATTATCGATTCTGCTTATCCATTTGATTCCTTATCGATTCCCTTATTGATATCTCGTGAATTTTGTACTAAAAGTAGTCTTTACAGGTTTTCTATGTAATTCATTGAGTCTTAAAGTAAATAAATATGAAATTGGTCACTGTATCCTTGATCTCTGGACATAAATAAAAATAAACAAACCGGTGTTTCGCTTTGAAGTTATTAATTCCGACTGGATTCTATGGTTCTAACTTGACTTGGCAGAGAGCCGCGCAGCGTTTGGAGCTGTGTGAACAGAACAGAGGACGATTCTTGTTTCTTTCTTGCAACAAGACAGGAGTCCCAGTTAGTAACTTTAATCCACACAAAAGTGACTCACGATTGACATATTCAAGGATGAAAGTGACGAAAAACAAAAAAAGCTGAAACCCAAAATTACCCCCCAACACCACCTGCACGAAAATGAATTCTAGAAGCTGTGAAATGCAATCTGGGGCTATTCCAGACGATAAACTGCAGTGAGTGCAGCATCCATTTAGTGAGAAAAAAACCCAACTTTCCTTATTCAAATTCATTCCAGTAGTATTCTGCTCTTACTAGGATGCAGCAGTTTTGGAGGAAATCAATGAAGAAATTAACAAACTGAAAATATGGTTTGACCGAAACAAATTGTTATTAAACTTAAATAAGACAGGGATGAAATGGGGGTGTAAGAGTCACTAGGTGTTCACAGGAAACAATTATTTATTTCTGTATGTATGTATGTATGTATGTATGTATGTATGTATTTATTTATGTATGTTCATTGTTAGTTGGTTTTATATTTTCTGTTGTGTTTCTATTCAGGTTCTTTTTGTCTCTTTCTCTAAAACTGTATATAATAAGTATATATTGTATATAATAATCATTAGATTATTAATATATAAACAAAAATAAATTTAAAAAATATTACAATTTGAAAACAAATGCACCCAAACGTGATGACAGCTGCAACTGCTTAATGCTAACTTTTAACATTGAAAATGCCATAGACATGCTAACGCGTTAGCATCGCTCCCGTTTTTAAGTTATAAAATACATCTGTCAACTGTTTCAGAAGACCATAACAGATCGGTTTAACATAAAAAAGGTCAATAATACACACAGACATATGTTCTTTAGGGTTTTAGCGGGGGAAAATTAAGCAAAAGAAAGAATGAATAAACGAAGCAATCGAAGCACTGTTTCAATCTGCGAACCACTGCTTCGACTGGTTCAAGGTTCAAAGCAAAGCTGCGCTGCAGAAAAGTTGATTACGGACCCGCTGCAGGGTCTGTAATCAATGTAGAGAAATTCTCATTTTCCTGACAAACACCCCCCAAAATAACGGCGACTCTGAAGGATCGATAACAAAATCGTTAAGCAAAAACCTTATTGATGTCGGTGGATCGAATCATTTCTTAACGATACCCGAAAGGAACTGGTTCTCGATACCCATCCCTATTTGTGAATGAATCGATTCCCGTTTGTATGTGTTGTGTGGGCCGCTGAAGAGGAGGTACTGCTGGCCCACCACCACAAGATGGCGCCCTGCTTGAAGTGCGGGCTTCAAGCACGAGAGGGCGTCAGAGCGACCGGGAGTGACAGCTGTCACTCATCATCCGTACCAGCTGTCACTCATCCACTACTCAACACCATCACCATAAAGGCCGGACTGCAACTCCACCTCCACGCCGACAAATCAGCTACCTTGGAGGTAATATTCTCTGCTGTATTTAACGCTGACTAATAGTCTGAACTTCTTTGCAGCCGTTTTCCTGTGGGATTGCCTTATCTGTGGGATTGGCGTTTGGTGTGATCAGCGACTGCTTCGCTTCACACCCCAACCAGATAAGTGGTTAGACAGGAGCTGCACGAGTGTGTGATTGGAGGTGGAGGTGCTCCCTCCTTACTGAACACAGACTGTGGGATTACTGAGTGTGCGTACTCACACTCACCTGTGCTGTTTCTATTCTCTGCCAGCAGTACCAGGTCTGACAGCTGAAGACGGTGACCACCTGGGGACCCAGGACTTGGCGGCTCCGGTGTTCTTCAGGTCCATTGGCGGTGAGGGCCGTGTGGGATCCGGCTCGGTTCTGGACGGGCGTCTCCTATCCTCAAGCCTGCCCACACGTCACCCAACGTGTAATTGACTGTAGTCCAAAACTGATTGTTGTCTGTATCCCGTTGTGCACAGTTTACAACATTAAATTGTTAGTTTGGCTTATCCATTGCCCGTTCTTTTACGCCCCCTGTTGTTGGTGGGTGGTGATGGTGAAGATGAAGTTTTTGTTTCAGTCTCTGAATTAAACCCACCCTGTGGTGGATAATCGGCTACTTGCATATATTTCTGCATCATGTATGTCTGCAAGACAAAAAAAAGATAGAAATATTTGCATTTATCTACAAAACAATTACCATATTGAATGAGCAGAACTTGCAGTTTTCTAATCTGTTCATTAATACAGTTGCTGCAGGCCATTCTTGTGCAAGTTTTTAATATCACCCCTCTAGTAGCTACATGAGAACACTTTGAAGAGAAAGAAAGGAGGAGAAATGTGTGGTTGCTGACAGGACTCTCTGTCACTCTGTTCCCTCTTGACTCCAGAAACAAACTGCTCTCACAACCATCTTTCACTCGGGTTATTCTCTTGGTGCTGGCTGTGGCATGGTTCATGCTCATCTTTTTTCGGCTGTTTCACTTCTCCACGAGGCAGCTTTCCAGAGTAAACAAGCAAATCATGCTGTCGATCTGCCAATAGGTATTGTGCCATGTCTCGTCTCAACTGCCTTGTTAACTTCACTTCCATGTTTTATTCACACATGCACGCTGGATTGTTGCTGTGCAGGAGGTTTGAAGCAATTACCGCAGGTGTTTGACATCAGGCGGGATCTTGGAATGGCTTTGAAGTCACACATGTCCCCTCACTGCCAGTGAATGTTGATGGTGAGACATGCGCAGGTATTGCTTATTTATAAAAGACTTGCCTCCACAAATGGGAGCTGTCTGTGGTTGGAAATGGAGAAAGTGGAGAGATGATAGGAAGCGAGCAGTGGGAGTGATGTGGTGATTCATAGAAAAATATCCATCTGGGTAATCCAAGGTCATGTGTGGAACAAGGTAGAATGGTAGAGAGAAGAGTGCATATGTGGTGAAAAGTAAAAGAAAGAGAAGAGATGAGGATGAGGAAATGTTGGCTTACTTTTATCTCTTCCACCAGGGAGTCGTTTCCTCAAATGTTGACAGTGCTACAAAAACACTTTCTTAATTTAGGGCTCAGTTTATTTTACAAAATACCTGAGTGAGAGACAGAAGTAGTCAGTAGCAAGGACATAGACACATTATACTGAAAAAAGAGAATAGTTGAACCAACTTAAATGAATTGCGTCAGTTGGTAACATCTAAATGAATGAAGTTGTTTGAACTTAAGTTTGTAAGTAAGCTGATCTAACTTACTAACTTAAGTTCAAACAACTTGACTCATTCAAGCATTACCAATTGAAACAACCTTTTAAGCTGGTCCTTTTTGTGTTTGTGTGTGTGTGTGTGTGTGTGTGTGTGTGTGTGTGTGTGTGTGTGTGTGTGTGTGTGTGTGTGTGTGTGTGTGTGTGTGTGTGTGTGTCCTGCTGGAGTAAATAGAAGCACCCAGCTGAAACAGGACAGGAGGAGTGTGTGCTGTAAGGTGATGAGGTAAATGTATTTGTGTGAGTGTGATTGTGTTTTCCTGAAAGTCTTTTCACTGTAAAACCTGAAAAGGTCATCCAAATCAGAGTTTGAGCAAAGTAAATTATTTTTTTTACATTTTTAGTTACATAAAAATAGTGTTTGAAATCAAACCTCTGAGTGCTCGACACAAGTTTTGACAATTACATCGTATGAGAAAAAGCCTGTTTTCAAGAAGTTGTTTAGAGGAAATACATGGGTATCAACAGGGCACCTGCAAATGAATGCAAACTACATTTTTCTAAACCTTAAAACTGCATAGTGTAATTTTTATTGTGTTCCTACATTTTATGATGACTTCTATCACATATTATTGGTGATTTTAATAAATTATTATAGGGTCTGCCCTGTGTACACATGATCCCGTCACATGTCAGAAGTTAAGACTATACTGAAAAAAGAAAATACTTGAACCAACTTAATTGAATTGTGTCAGTTGGTAACCTGAATAAATTAATAAATAAAATAAAAATAAAAGTTCTTTGAAATTAAGTTAATAAGTTAGACTAACACGTGCTAATTACCTCCGCCAAGGAAGTTGGAGGAGGTTATGTTTTTGCCCCTGTTTGTTTGTTTGTGAACAGCCTGTAACCCACAATTTTTCATGTATCATTATGAAATTTTTTACTGAAGATTCATATCCTGACAGGCAAGAACTGATTCAGTTTTCAATGTCAAAGTCAGGAAAAATCTTGGAAAATACAAAAAAAAAAAAAAAAAAAAAAAAAACTCTATCTTTAGCATTGAATGAATATTAAAAAGATCATACCTCTGTCAAAAAGATCAAATTTCTTTCATATTGGATATTGGTATCCTTTATTGGCTGGCACGTTTGATCTGGATCTGATCCAGATTACAGATTTTTTTGAACATTTAACTGTAACATTGAAAACCCCATTTAATGTATATTTTACATTATATCTTAATCAAACGTGCCCCAATCACTCGCATATTTGAAAGTGAGGCGCAGACTGGCACTCTCTATTGCCTGACAAAGTTTGATCCGGATCTGATCTGGATTGTGGATTTTATGGACATTTGAGTTTAATATTGGCTAATATAGGCTATGTTTTTGCCCCTGTTTGTCTGTTTGTTTGTTTGTAAACTGGCTGGAACCCACAATTTTTAATGTATTGTTATCACATTTTTAGACAGGATTCATATCGTGATTGGCAAGAACTGATTAAATTTTCAAGGTCATACGTCAAATGTAAAGTCAGGAAAATCTTGGGAAATCACTGTCTTTTAACATTGAATGAACTTTCAAAAATTCATAATTCTGTTTAAAAAGATTGAATTTCTTTCATATTTGCGAGTGTTATGTAGGATCCGGATTACAGATTTTGTGGACATTTGAATTTAATATTGAAAAGCCCATTTGGTTTCCATTTTGGTGTACATTTTACTTCAATGCAACAGATAAATTGAAAATGCATTTTAGTTTTGGTGCACATAATGTTCCAACCTGTCTGCTGCCACGTGCTGAACACTGCAAACTGCTGTACGCTGAGTGACAGGTAGATGGATCATGTATGGTTGCAGACTGATAGACTGTCTTCACATGGATATTTTCTAAGTCAGAGATGTAAAGTCTTATTTTGTAATTGTTGAAGAGCTGTTGTGTTTTAAAGCTTAAATAACCTGGCCATCCTTCCCTGCAACCCTGGAGATTGATGAATTTAGCAAGGAAAAATAATCAGCTTGAAAAGAAAGAAAGTTTTCATGGGTGAGGTCATCAGATTTTTTTTTTTTTAAGTGTTTGAGTAGGACTAGGATCTCAGGTTTTATAGAGAATGTTGTGGTGTTTTCGTGCTTTTTGCAGCTGCATCCAGGGGATGGCACCTCTTCAACCAGAGCCTCACATGCCCCCTCACTCTAAAAGTCTAGTGGGGGGAAAAACAATTTTTTTGCCTGCATTTGTTTCCCTGTGTTTAATGGAATGGAATAATGGAATAAAACTGCCACTGTCTTGTGATTCGGGTTTCCTGTTTTACACACAGGACAAACTTTTTCAATTTTGTTTCGATTTGCTGAGTAGATTTTGTGTGTGTGTGTGTGTGCCGTAGCTCTTTTTTATTTTTGAATATTAGTCTACAACGGCATCAAAGCAGGCAGCTTTATTTTTATAGCGCATCTCTTCACAATAAAAGTCAGTGCACTTAGCATTAAAATGCATAAAACAAAAACAAACCTGCTCATCTTAATGTCTGGTTCTTAATGTAGTGCACTTTTGAGCAACAGTGACTGACTGGTAAGTGCAGTATAAAGAGTTTATGATGATGATGATGATGATTTATTTATTTACTTATTATTGCTATTGTCCACCAGATCACATTCTAAGGATTTTTAAGGTTTTACATTTGTCCCCCCCACCCCCCGCCCGCGCGTTTATTTGCAAGTTTTTCATCAGTAATGGGCCCTTATTTTCCTACAGATAGTTCTGTCTTGTCATGCATGAGAGCTATAATCCATACTGAGGATTATGTCCCAAAGTTGCCCTAATCATGAATGAATAATATTCATTTATTTTTTTAAATCATTTTGGATAATTTTATTTTTCCCAAATGACTGAGTTGAAACTGAATGTGAAACTGTTTACATTTCAGATCACTCTCACTTTTTTTGCCCTAAACTGCAATAGTGGTGAATAACTAAAAAAAAAAAAAAAAAAAGAATCCTCCCTGGTGTTTTGTTCACTATGATGGATTATTTGCCATTTCAGTTAGCAGAAATGTGATTTGCATGTTGGCCTGAAATAAAAAAAAATTGTGGTTTCGGACTTAAGTGCTGCACACCATCAAATATATTGATCTAAAAAAACAAACAAACAACAACAAAAAAAAAACGATAATGACAGGCAGTAAGACATAATACACCCACAATTAATGATTATAGACCTTGGAGAATAAATCGTCTTTGCTCTATTTTTATAAATATCAATAGAAATCAAGTGCCAACTCTCAATGGTAAAACTCTTCCACAGCAATGCTGCAGAAACACACACGTACGTCCACACACACTAACCTCACAGTACACACCAAAACCTCTGGTTTCTACTGTTTACTGTTGTCTAAATATAAAAATGGTTGGTTTTTTCAACCAGAAAACACCTCTGTAGTGATTTACAAGACACCTTACAGAGATGTTAGCATGCTAACTAGCAACACAGCAACATCATTGTGAAAGACATTGGGCTGAAACAAAACAAGCGAACTTTGGTTTGGTTAAGCTGTCAAGTAGAGGTGGACGATACCGGGAATTTTGGTATTGATCCGATACTAAGTAAATACAGGCCCAGTATCACCGATATCAATACTGATACCGAGACTTTTTCATATTTAAGCTTCATAGATCCAAAGGATCCAAAAGACCTAGGATAGAATTTCACCAAACATTGTACGTGACAACAAAATACTTTATTATCACAATCAACATTTTTGTTTAAAAAAATATCACTCAACACAACTTAAAACAAAATCTCCTGAGGTAGAGGGCTGACAAACCACAATACAAGGGGTGCTGCTCCGTGTTGTGTGACACGCTGCTCTTACAGACAGAGAGTAGATTTGATGAATCTGTGTGCGCAGCAATCAGTGCATGTGGGAGAGAAAAAAGCTTGAGTACTGATCTTTTTACACGAGGATCGTTCAGTATCAATATCAGCGTTGGTATCAATATTATTGATATTAGGATCAATCCGCCCACTTCTACTGTCAAGCTGGGATGAAAAAACTCATGGTGACAGTGTTGGGTGTTTCTGTCCTTTATAATCAATCTTAAACTTTCTGCAAATTCATAGCAAGTACAATAACTGTGACAAATGGCAACTGCTTGTCACCCTCATTTTGTAGCTAATGTGACCTTAGGTTCGTTTTTTGTAGTTCAACGACTGTACATTAACATCAGCCCTGTAATGAACACTGGTAATGTGATTGAATTTTGGAGTTCTATTCAGAATACGAGGAGTTATTCTTTTGGTATTTTTAGTTTACTGTTCCGTTAACATAAATGAAAAATGTATATGTGAGACTCAGACATGTGAAATAGTAGTTTTGGACCTTTAATGAAGTTAATTGAGAGTTGTGCTGGTCTGGAAAAAAAAAATAAAATAGTTTTTGGCAAGTAGAGAAATATTGGAAAATGTGAGAATATTTGTCTTTTTTGGGGAAGTTTGGGGACGGCTCAGCAGGTGGGCTGGAATGGTTGTTGACTTGGTTTCACATGTGGCACATTCTCAGTATATCTGTGTGGGATCCCGTCCATCATACAACTATAGACATGATGATTAATTTGTGATTCCAGAATGTTTGTAGGTGTGAATATCTTTTTGCCTGTCAGATGGATAGATGCAGTAGTTACATGTTTAAAAAAAATATAAAAATGCCATATTGGCACAAATAGAAAAGCTGGCATTATATATATCAGAAAGTGTTTTTCCAAAACTATATTTGGGCCAATATGTTATTTAATATTATATGACCACAGAATGTAACTTCCATTCAATTAAAAAAAGTCAACCTTCAAAAATGGATTTACTGACGTTTTTCTCCCTCTTTCCTTTCCTTTATGTGTGTGTGTGTTTCTGTGTGTGTAGCTGCGGGGCGGCCTTCGTGGCCGGGATGCCACTGTGTGCCGTGTCAGTCCACAGTGGACGGTGAAGGACAGGAGGAGGCGAGTGAGAGCAGGAGACTGCGAGGAGGACGTCCACACCAAACAGCAGAGATGAACCTCTGCTGGAATGAGATTAAACGCAAGTCCCACAACATCCGGTAAGGAAGACATTCACACTGACACTTCCCAGAGTCTGATGCACTTCAAAAGGATCTGTTGCGTTTTTGAGGGTTGGATATTTTCAGAGCTGTCTATATGTAACTGAGAGAAGAAGCGGCTGCGGTTGGGTGGTTTCAGGTGATATACGGAACTCTGTGTCAGCCGCTGTGTAGATTCTCAGCTCTGTGGCGACAATAGGCTGCTGACTGGACTTGTAAACCTACAAGTTAGTTGTCCGAGAAGATTTTTAAAAGTTTGCCAGATTTGTTGGGGTGTAGATTGTTTCCTCAGTAAACTGTCTGTGTCACCATGTCTTGACCGCCAGTGTCGTCAGCTTCTTATGCTGACATTTGTGACATCAGATTGTATTTCTGTGGAGATTAAGATTGCAACCAAAAGGCAAAATGAACCAGAATCAAACAAACTCAGTAGGAATTATTCCTCTGCAGAGACGCAACAGGATGTGTGATGTCCAGCCCAATCTCATGTTTTTTTTTTTGTTTTTGTTTTTTTTGGGGGGGGGGGGGGGGGGGGTTGTGCTCCTGTGATGAAATGAGTCAAATTTTCGTGATGGAGCAGTTTTTTTTTTTTAACTCACTATTCCTAACCCTACTCCCACCCCAACCCTAACCTTAACCATAACCTAATCTTACTCCCCCCTCCCTCCCCCTGCTTCACTTATAATTTCATGCAGCCATCACGGAATGAATGAGAATGAATTTGTGCTGCCGTGATGAAAATGAGGCGCTTTTCGTCACAATATCACGAACCAATAGATTATCAGTTATCAAGTTGTTCACCAATGAATATGGCTTTATACACCCTGAATAAAACCATACACCCTGAGGCCTCAGGGTGTATGGTTTTCTGATCACATACCTATAAATGATAAATGTTGTATGGTTTTCTGAAGGGTGTAAAAAGCCATATTCATTGGTGAACAACTTGATAACGATTTTATCATATACAGTGGTCCCTTGTTTATCACGGGAGATACGTTCTAAAAATAACTCGCGATAGGCTAGGTTATTTTTTACAATTATTATAGATGTTTTAAGGCTGTAAAACCCCTCACTACACACTTTATACACTTTTCTCAAACAGGCATTAACATTTTCTCAGTTTTCTCTCCTGTGTAAACACTCAAAGTTCAAACCTTAGTAGAAAAAAAAAATAGAACGTTTTCCTATAAATAATTATGATGGCTTTTAGAACTAACAAATTTAATTTTAACGATCAACCTACGAGGTTGGACATATAAGAAATTATTAATAGTGACTCACCAGTATTTCACAGTTCCTCTGACCACGCCTCTTAGTCGTGGCGCCGCTCCGCTGTCCGGATTGGCTGATTACTCGGGTGGTATGAAAAATATTACCCGTCCGCGAAAAGGGTGTATTGCTATTTATTCTTTAGTGTTTTATCCAATCATATTGACGTATCATTTATAGGTATATGATAATAATGTATATTTCATGCTGCTGAACCACGACTTGCCGTGAGACCAGGTCGGTGATGTCATTTAATTGGCTTAGTATTGGTCAGATCACTTTAGTAGATATATTTGAAGATATTCACTGAAACATATATATATATATATATTCTGATACTGTATTAGGAAATAAAACAACCAGATTTGTTGCCAACCTTATCACGCCACCACATTAGGATTTGGGTTTCTAGGATATTGGCAGTTCAACCTTTCAGTTTCAAATGGGAGGGTTTATATTGCATATATACTCCAAATATTGACTTGGAAGGTCGGGATTGTGGGGGGGTCTTTTTGTGGCTGATTTGTTAGGAAATGGATATGAAGAAAAGCCCAGCTGATATTGATTGAAAATGAATAAATAAATACTGCAGCTGTGGGACAATACCATATTTTAGGAGTATCAAGCGTGTTTCTTTTTTCTAGTTTGCGAGGCCTGTGACTTATACCACCATCACACATACGCCAATTGAGACCAAACTGAGTCAGAATAACACATGCGGTCACAATCGGGAAATATTGAGGTGCGGTCTGAAGACCAATGGAGGACAGTCTGTGAGCATCTACGTATTTGGTCCCATTTGCTCAGCTGTCCCGAGTGTGTTGCACATGTTCAAAACACTCTTGGCGTAATCAAGATGCAACGCACATCTGACGCTGGCCTATGTGCAGTTTTTGCATCATCTGATCACAGTCTACATCAGGGGTAGGCAACCTGTTCCAGAAAGAGCCATGAGGCTGCAGGTTTTCTTTGCAGCCACTGACTCCACCAGGTGATTTCACTGATTAACTGATTCCATCTGCTCAAAGTGATATTAATCAGTAAAATCACCTGGTGGAGTCAGTGGCTGCAAAGAAAACCTGCACCCTCATGGCTCTTTCTGGAACAGGTTGCCTACCCCTGGTCTACATATTCTGACGGCATCAAAACAGCATCTGAAATGATCTTGTTGCAGCTGATTGAGCTCTCAGATCAATCGACTGTGCAAAGGGAGGAACATAGTGCTCCCTCCCAGTCTGGTCCCGTGTTTGTCATCCAGACGTTTGGACATCGGGCAGCTTTCAGCGCCTTTTACGGCTGTCTGACAGCAGTCTGTGTCGTCTACCTGTTGTCCACATGCGTTTTGAATGCCATCGTGCAGGTGTGGACGAGGTAATCTGGATGCTTTCTGACATGGCTGACCATGCCTCTTTCCTCCCGACTGTGTCCGATTATGGCAGTATTTGCCGTTTTGGACTGGTTCCAGCACATTCTTGCTATGTGTGATGGGACGTACTCCAAAAACAGTCACATGCTAGGATGCACATACAGAAAGAGTGCGATTTTGTATCCTCCTACTGGACTCGCTGCCGGTAGGCGATGTTCGAATAAGAGTGAATGTTTTTGTATTATGTTATTTGTGTGTTTGCACCATTAGCACAAGTTAGCAGATATTAACAGTCGAGTAATGTTAGCTCCATTGATGCTTTGATGGTCACTGGATTACTCATCATAGCTTTGAAAAACTGCACCCATTATTAAATTCACCACCCAGTCTGCAGAAATATGTAATTAATCACCCAAACCAGCTTTAAGGCTTGTTAGCCTTTGTTGGGTTGATAACTTTGAAGTAGGCTGGCTTCTTCAGGCTTCATTTGTCCCACCCAGGTCCCGCCACTCTTGCTTATGCTCCCCTTTACCCATTTTTAGGTTGGCTGGGAGTTAGAGAGTCAGGCACTGCCAAGTGGCAACATCTACAACTGTCAAAATAATAATAAAAGAGAAGTCCACACCAATGTTGAGGAGGTGCTGACTGCATAAACAAATAAGGATGCAGAGACCAAATTTGCACAAAACTCACAGCTTCTATGTATAAATATATAGTTAAATTTAATGGGTAGTCACCAACGTTTCAACACATTTCCTCCCTCATGGTGTCAAATTTTGAGCCGCCCCGCCTGAGCTTCAAACTTGCTGTTCCAAAAACCTTTAGTTGATGTCACAGAGGGTTTGTCCATTATTTAAGCAGTCTATGATCAAAGACTCTGAAAGAATTTTGTTGAAAATGAGAAAGAAAAAAAAAAACAGAAGAAAATACAAAGGTTTCAGGTTTGGGTTCTATTTAGAAATGTTAAAATATTTTTTAGCCGTCTGTTTGCAACTGGTTCAATTGTGCTTTTACTGTGAAAGTATTTCAGGTAAATAGATACAATGTAAAGGCAAATTACTTTGGATAAAACATTCAGATGTGTCTCAGATCCACTGTGTCGCTCCCTAATTGCACCCGTTCAGGGCCCCTTCACACATAACACGATAGAAGCCGACTCGCGCACAAAGGAGGAATTGCATGCCATTCGTGAAAAATCGGAGCTGCCTCTAACACCTCGTACACCTGTTGCTACAACTATTTGCACCCACCAATCACCGAAAGACAGAGTGTGCACTGTGAGAGCCCATTTGATCCCTCTCATGGCAGGTGTTGGCCAAATTCCAGGTGACACACATGAACATGCGTGTGCGATAAACATGCACGCATGTGGAGTGCGTGTGTATTGCGCATGTTACGCTCCCCCCCCCCAAACAACACATGTGGTGTGTTTCGCCTGCACACTTATCTACTTTTATTGTTCAGGATTTTTAAAAATATCAGCACTTCATCATTTTTAGTGATTCTTTGTGACCATTTTTGGTGTCACCTACACTTTAATAACTGAATAATGAGAATTCTTGGAAGATGTGTTCTATTAATACAATAAGCATCATTTTCCTGCTTAGCATTTTTGTCCCAATGATTATTGCACCATTCACGGTCACTTTCCAGGCAACTGTAAGATTCTGGTCTAATATGCTATCAAATAATAATTAATTTTTCAGTTCTGCTTCCCCTCAGCTTGTAATTTTAATATACAGTTTAATTTGTGCTTAATCGAGTGGTTTCTCCTGTAAAACAATTAGATGATGCTCATTTTGTAGTTTGATGCTTAATTAGAAACTGTCCAAGCTTGTCGCATCATTTCTATTATTTTTCAGTTCGCTTAGTATCCTCTTTAGACACTTAGCCCCTTAATTGCTTTCTTGACCTTGATGTATGCAGAACGTGTGTGCTTCGTGTGTCCATGCTCCGGAGATGGTGCTGGCGCTCGGTGAGGATGGATATTTTGGAAATGGGTTGAGACAATTTCCCTGGCAGTCCTGTGTAATGAGATAACTATGGATCAACTGCAGCGGCTGTTCGTGCTCCAACATGCACCCTGACTTCATCAGGCTGAGAGGGCAAACGCAGGAACACAGGAAGGAGCCGATGCAGGCAATGAGGGATAGAGAGACAGCTGGCATTAAATCATCACGGAAGAAAGATAGGATGCGGGGAAATGGGCGGAGCAGAGGGAAGAGACATATCAGAATGAATGAATGAGAAATAGCTTTGCTGAAAAGCCGTCTAATCTTGAGGATAAGTGCTGTGCAGAGGAAACGTCTGACTGCATTTATACCACCAGCTGGACTCCGGCAGACGATGCACTTTATGTTGGCGCCTGTCTGACTTTGATTGACAGGTGGCAGCGGCTGTGTTCCAATAAATCTCCTGGGTGCATCCTTTCCCTGATATTGTCATACATTTCCCCCCTCACAGTTTGCTGCATCTTGATTGGAACTAAACATCCTACTGCACTTTTTCACCAAAAACAAAAAGGTACAGCAGGATGCACTGTTGTCTCGTAACATCCTTCATCAGATCACAATGTTTCGAGAGTCCGTTGTGCGTCCAGATAAATTGCCAGGACACACAAGGGTGCTTCAACATCCCATGTGCTTTGTTTCAGTGTTCTAAAGAGCAAATTTATTGCCAATCTATGCCGTTTATACGATTGCAGCGCAGCGGCACAAAGCTCGCTCATGGTACAAGGAGTCCCAAACAGGAAGTGCCAAATTTTGAGTCCACAGTGAAACAGGAAATGTCAAATATCAAACACTTCTTGGATTGACACTTCCTGGATTGGCCGATGAGATCTCATGGAATCACGCAGGAACTCAGTGGCAAGTTGACACTGACACAGGAAGTGCCAAATTTTGAGTCCACAGTGAAACAGGAAATGCCATATGTTGAACACTTCCTGGCATGGGTGTAGCTGGGTTGCATTGGACTTCCCTGAAATCTGATTGGACACCCCAGGTGCCAAATGGATGATTGACGTGTCACGGCACCACACGTCTGGTTGAAAAGAGCCATTTTAAAATTGGTGACACATATTGAGTGCTATGTCCATCCTGTATAGTAGTTGGTGCTGTGTTCCACAAAAAAAGTTCTAATCCACCTGTTGTTTTGAATTTGAGCACATCGTCTGAACCACAGACTCCTAGTTGTATTGGTGAGTAAACAGCCGTTTTCTAATACCTAAAATGATCTTCCTTAAACTGAAATTGATAGCACATCTCTACAACGTGGTATAAATTTAATTAAAAATATAAAATACAGCTTCCTGATGGAGTGGTGTAGAGGAGGTGAGAAGACCTGAAAGTTCTGCTAATTTGGCCATATTGTGCAGCTCTACTGTAAAGTAGCTTGTCAGGGGGTGTGTTTGATCTGTTTTCATTTCTTTGCTTTGTCATTTCTGTTTTTGTCTGGTTGCTTTCCCGTTTGTTTATTTTCTTGTTGGACTTTTTCCTGCTTGGGTCATTCTGTCTCTCTTGGTGGTGGGTGTTTCTCTCTCTCTCTCCCTGGTCACGTCCTCCTTCTGGTGCTTTCCACGCTCACCTGCTCTCAATTTGCAGCTAATTACTTGGGTGTATATATACTGCTCATTTTTCTCTGTTTCTTTGCCAGATTGATGCACCCTGTACCTTCTTTCCAGCTCAGAGTTTTGTATTCCATAGTCCTGCCTGCCTCATCGTGTTCTCAACCTCCTGCCTGTTAGTTCTGACCTTGCTTAAGCCTGATGATTGTTGTACTGCTGCTGTGCTTTTTGGACTGCCTTCCTGTATACCGACCATTGCTAACCTCACCGCTAAAGTCTTTCAACCAGAGCTGTTTGTGTGAGCCTTGCATTTGTGTCCTAACTACCCCGCCTGTCACAGATGAAAAGTTAGAATCTTAATTTCCATCACCACAAACAAAATGCTTAAAGTGGTAGGGGGTTAAAGCCCTTTTCACACCAGGTCCACTTCGAGTTGTTTCATGTAGCGTCATGACAACGCAGGAATGTCTGCGTCAGGTGCGCGCAGCAGGTGGGCAGAGAGGAGGTGAGGACGCAGCCTGCAGGTTCTCTGCACAGAAAAATCAGAGTGCACAGACTGTGCACTCCGATTTTTCTTCTAGTTTATATTTGTCCTTGTGCAGGGCTGCAGGGCTGCAGGGCTGCAGGTCTGTGCTCTGAGTTCTGTTATAGTTTATCTTTCCTCCTTTGACCACCAAGATGCGCACACGCATGCGCGAACGAACCGTCTGTGAGTAAAAGTGGAGCTTTCTGGAGTTATACTTGATGTGGACATGTCCTGTCTCTGGCAATCAGTCTGTGAGCAGGACTTATGTCCTTTTATGTCCTTTATTTAACAGAATGATGAGAGAGTTTGAGGGGAGAGTGTGGACCTGCGTGCAGCCAGACAGTTTATTTTTCTTTCTTTTAATTGTTTACATATGCGCGCGTGAACGAATCACCCGTGAGTGGACTAGAGATGTGTGGACTTTTGTCCGCATCTTTTTTCTGTGCTCTTTTTGAGCGTGTAGTTTTACTGCATTGTGTACATGGTATAAAAACAATCCTGCGTGATTTATACTTCAGGAACAATGGAACACAGCAGGAATGATAAATTGGCATCGGGTAATGCTGTATAACGTGAGTGAGTACTGTCCTGTTGCCCTGACTTGCACTGAAACCACTTAATTTCTACGTCGAGCAGAGGACGCAAAAAAAAATAAAAAAATAAACATGTTTAACTTTTGGAGTCCGATTTGCTTCTTCCTTTGCGTCCCTTGCACTGTTGTGGCATTGAGCTACATCGTCTCGGCACTGAGTTGCTTCCACGTGTCGTCATCACGACGATGCACGACGCCGCATGACGCAACTTGACGTGGGCTCAGTGTGAAAGGGGCTTTACTGAAAAAAAGTTTGAAGGACCTAAATTACATGCTGAGGACTCTTTTCCAGGCATGTAAGATGCAAATAAAATAAATTTTTAAAATGGTTACAATTAAGAGGGCAGTAGTTGGGGGGTCTGTGGAGCGAAGCCCCCCAGAAGACTTTTGCCATGATTATGCTCTCAGCATATTTACTGAAAATAAAGTATGACAGACCTAAATGAGACAGTGAGAACTTTTTCCAGGCATGTGAGAATGCAAATAAAGAAAATGTTTAAAGTGGCAGGGGGTTAAGAGGACTGTAGATTTTTGATGAACCTGAAGATTTTTAGCCATGCCCATGCTCTCCAGAAGATTTACTGAAAAAAAGTCTGAAGGACCTAAATGACATGGTGAGATGCTGAAGAGCTTTGCTCATTCATGTCCGTGACATATACATATTAGACATATATACTGGATTTGAGCTGAGTCTGCCACGGTCTAAAAGCATGACGTCATGTTTCCTCACTGTTGGTATGCCAGGACACCAAACAACTACATCACACCTCCTGGCAGAGAGAGAGAGAGAGAGAGAGAGAGAGAGAGAGAGAGAGAGAGAGAGAGAGAGAGAGATCTGCCTTTTTTCTTGAAGACGTGGAGCTGCACTCCATGATGATGTTCCGTGGGTCCTTTCTCTTTTTTCCACTTTGAAAGAAATCTAATCAACTGAAAAAATGTAAACCAGGTTTTACAGATTATCACACTGCTAAAGTGCATGTAAACACATCAGATCAGATTATTACTATGATTATTACCATTATGACCATGTAAATGGGGTCCCTGGTTTACCTTACTGGAGCAGTAACAGTCCAAACCAGAGTCAGTTTATGGACATGAGGCCATGTTTTCACAGGAAACGGAAGTAGGGGCTGCTGTGGGTTGCTAGCAACTGTACTTTTAATTGAGTATAGAATATGAGTACTCTTCCCACCACTACGTGTTTGACATCTCATATGCAAACTCGGGTGATCAGCACACTGTGAGTCACACTGTACAAAAATGTCCAGCTGCACAGCTTGTTGACAGTATGACGCCTTGACACAAGCATGGATCTTGGGACTGCAGAATAAAGATAATAGACTCAACTGTGTGAATAAAAGCTGTCTAGTGTGTATCATAATTATTGTTGAAATATTATGTTTATATATAAAGAGACATTTGTTACCACAAGCATAATGGTAAGCAGGGGCGTAGGTTTGCATATGGACCATAGGGACAAGTCACAACCATTATTTTGGGATGGCAAAATAGTCCCTACCAATATTTAGCATTTTTGTTTATATAACAAAATCATTCACTATTTTTTTGCGAACTCGATACTATAATTTTAGTCGTCACATTTTGTGTTTTCGACTTGCCAGAGTGACAGGGTTACCCATGTTGCAATTTCATTGGCTCACGTTCTTCTCACATGGACGTAAACAAAGTGCATCTCGTGGCAGGCAGTGCTTCATTTGTAAAGTGGGAGGTCCCGGAGCGCAGAGGATGGGTGGCTCCGGTGCAGTGTTGCCAGATGTATGATAATTATCGTATTTGTACGATAGTTTTGCCCTCTGTACGATGTACGATCAATAATGGGAAAAAATCCAAAATGTACGATAATTTCAGTTGTTGCCCAAACACGCATCTCTCTCTGACACCCAAGAATCATTTTGCAGGCGTTGCACTCAGGCGGCATCAAAGACACACCACACACAGGGCTGCTGCTGGCTTTGGCCGCCCGGGACAACGTCATTTGAAAGCCCGCCCCCTCTCATACAAAGTAATGAGTTCCCATCCAATCTGTGCCGTGACAGGAAGATTCCCCAACCAACATCTTTTTTTTTTTTTAAACTTTATTTCAACAAATGCAACAACAAACGAACAAAACACAAGAGCAAAGAGATATACAAGAAAAATAAAAAAAGTTCAAGTTCCTTATGGAGGTGTCAACATTTTTTCTGTGTTCAACAAAATCTGCACAAGTGTCCATGGCATCGGATGACGACAGCGACCTCGAGGTTGAATTCGACTCTTTCTAGTCTGGTAATTAACACGTTTGTGTCCCTTCACAGAAAAAAAAAAAATCTTTCTAGTAGTGCGTTCTAGTTTCCCCATTACTATAATTACTGTTTAAAAATGTGACATAAAATTCTTTGGAAATTAAAAAAAAAAAAAAAAAACACTAAAATAGCTACGTTGTATGCGTTTTGTTTGTGTACGATCATTTCTCCCAAAATACGATAATTTTGAGGTTTTGGTACGATACTTTCATATTTCATATCTGGCAACACTGCTCCGGTGCAGAAAAACAGAAAGGGCGGGGTGGAGGTCTTGCGAACAATGCTGTGCGCCACACTTAAAATAAACTGCACACCCACACACACCTTCACAAATGACACTAACATCCTGCCTTTTCCTCAGAAATTACTACATTTATGTTTGCTGTCTGTCTCTGTACTTTTTTGTCAGTTTTGCGCTCTTTTTCATACTTTTGCCTCGTTTCAAAAGTCACCAAACGCACTTTACCATAATATATGCAACATATAGCATGCTGTTGGAAAGCACGGGTTCTTGGCTTGCTGTCAGTGTTAAATTTTTCAGAGTGAGGGCTTACATGAGAACTTACGGTAATGAGAATCAGCGGCGCATTAGTGTGAAACTTCCGTGTTTTTCCTCTGCGTTATGACATCACAGGCTTCATTTACCATAATACACCATATATATCATTGGAAATCCCTTTTTTTTTTTTTAATTAGGTTGCCAGATACCTACAACTGCATTATTGATGAAGAGAATAGATTATACATCTTGGTTGCAAAAACTTTTTTTTTTTTTTGTTAGCTCCACAAGTATTTTTTTGTTGTCTTGTTCTCTCAGGTGTAGGCCTATCGAATAGATTCGTGATTTTGGGTGCAATTTTGTTATTTAAGCTATTTGTTTGTTTGCCTACATGCTTAATATTGTAAATAAAGTGTTAAATTATTCAGCATTATGTCGTCATATGTTATGTATTATGCTGTACTTGTGCGTCTAATGGTATGAGTGGGTTAGGGGGTGGTGGTGGTGGGCAGGGGGGCTGGGGGGGGTGGTATTGTCCCTACCAAAGCTGAGACCAAACCTACGCCCTTGATGGTAAGCCTATATTGTGACATCTTATCAGCATTTATTTGTGTGTGTGTGTGTGTGTGTGTGTGTGTGTGTGTGTGTGTGTGTGTGTGTGTGTGTGTGTGTGTGTGTGTGTGTGTGTGTGTGTGTGTGTGTGTGTGTGGGTGTGTGGGTGTGTGGGTGTGTGTGTGCATTCCCCTCTGCCTTCTGCAGCCATTCCCGAGTCAGCATCTGTTTTAAATGATGACAACAATAAAAAGCATTTCTTTTTTATTTATGAATGGTGGATTTTAAAAGGATGGTTCTGCTCCACAAAATGGCTTATTTCAACAATACTTTGTAACAAATGACTGTATTGACCTCTGAATGCAATTTCAAGGCAAGCCAAATATGATGCTGTCATCAATCTGTTTTATAGTTCATCTCCTGCTTTAGCATATGTTGGTGATCAAGGCATACTTGCACCAGATGTACTGCATAATATCCTTACTTTTGTCTTCCATTGTATTCAAGTTCACGAAAGTTTAAAGTTGGATCACTCACACAGTCTATGGACAGCTGCGAGTATTTTACTCGACAAAGTCATTACTCAAAGATTTTACTTGAGTCAGATCAAATCAATTCAAATCAATTTTATTTATATAGCACCAAATCACAACAAACAGTTGCCCCAAGGCGCTTTATATTGTAAGGCAAAAGCCATACAGTAATTACAAAAAAAAAAACCCCAACAGTCAAAATGACCCCCTATGAGCAAGCACTTGGCGACAGTGGGAAGGAAAAACTCCCTTTTAACAGGAAGAAACCTCCAGCAGAACCAGGCTCAGGGAGGGTTGAGTGTTGAGTGTTGCAGATTGCAGCCATACATATAGACCGAACTAAACCAGTGGTTCTTAACCTGGTCCTCAAGTACCACCTCCCACTAACAGACATCTGAATGAACTAATCACTTCATGGTAGAGCAAGGAGAGATGGAAAATGTGCACATTTGGTGATACTTGAGGACCAGGTTTGAGAACCGCTGAAATAGATGGCTGACACATGTAACCGTGTGCCAATAAAGAAGCAGTGCTGCCATCTTGAAGTGGTGCTGCTTGCAGTGACACGAGCCCAGTACTGACTTCATTCTGCAGTACTGAAACCATTTCAACTGTTTGTTCTACTTAATTTGTCTGGCTCTGTGGTATGCCATGGGTCACGTTTTAACGGTTACATTTTATCGCTGCATTATTTTCCATGTTTTCCAGCTAATTTTTCTCCCTGCTTTTCTTCTGTGTTTGTTTTGTTTTACTTATCTTCCTATTTCTCACCTGTTTACAGTTTTGTGTGTTTCCACACTTTTACATTTGATTCTTTGGTTCACTATTTAAACTACTTTTAGAGTGTTCCCTTGTTGCCAGATTGTATAGGTTCTTCATACTCTCACATTATAATTCTAGTGCTTTTTCCAGTGTTTTTGCCTTCTTGTTACAGATCTGTCCCATGTTCCTGCTTTTTGCTATCAGGCTTGATGGACAGAGACATCTGGATACAAATGCTGGACTCAGCAAGGCAGCTTTATTTTTTAGGATTGTTTACTGAGTAATTCAGCGGGGTTCGGCACGCAGATAGGCAGTCCAAAATCAGCAAACAAAGCAAAATCATCAGGCGTTAGGCGAGGTCAGAAAAACAGGCAGGTGGTCAAAGCACAACGTGGAAGCAGGACTAGAAAACACAGAAAACAGCTAGAAGTGATGGCATAAAGCACAACGATCTGGCGGAGAACTAGTGCAACCAGTGAAGCTTATGTACACCCTGGTGATGAGCTACCGATTAGAAACAGGTGTGTGGAAAGCTCCAGAATAGGGTGTGGCACAAACAGTGTGCACTGCCCACCACCAAGCACAAAGAGAGACAGAGAAGAGAGATAGGGAAAGATAAAGCCCAAGCAGGAAAAACCCAGCAAGAGAAATCACACACTGAAAAAAACAATCAAAACTAAACTAAGCAGAAGTAAACAGAACAAAGCATAATACAAAAGTCCAGATCATGACATTTGCCTGTTGTTTTGGATGGATCACTTGGTGTAACAACTCATTTATTGCCTGTTTTGTTTTTTTTTTGTTGTTTTTGTTTGCCTAATATTCTGCTGCCTCTCTTAGAAAAAGTGTTACTTGTTGGACTGATCAAACGTGTGCCTGCGCTCTGCCTGTTATTGAGATGTTAAGCATTACATTGCTGTAATTCACTGAATGCTTTTAAACTGATAAATGTTAGTGACTCTAGCTCAAAGCTGTCCAAGGACATTCTCTACCTAAATTGTCAATTAAGGATAATTAAGGGTAAATATCCTTTTTTAATTCAAATGCATTTGTGGTAAGTATTATTAAATTATTTATATTCATGATTTCACTCAGATAAATGTATACGTATTTGTTAATGTTGTTTCCATTGGTTTCTGTTGTTTGCTAGCACTTCTGGCCCCACTGAGTGATGGCAGATGTATTCTCATGGCGGCATGCTTGCGATACATATCTGGTGTTTGGAATCAGCCCTATATCTAGTTCCTCTATCTTTCTCTATGTTTGCAGCACCAACGTCACTGCTAACAATATGCAGCATTGTTCATGAGGTGCACACAGATTTCCACTGCAGGGAATGCCCACACGGGCTGATGTGGGTGGATCTGTGGCATGTTGTGAATGTGCATGGCTCAAATTACTGCAGAGAGCCAGCCACCCACACTCCGTATCTGTCCGAGGTCAAAAGGACACCTCTGAGATTGTTTGGCCATTAGAAAACTTTTTTTCTGCATTCTTCGCCCTGCACATCCTTGTGTTACCTTTTCCTCCCCTGCTGCTATTTTGCATGAATGCTCTTAAATACAGCGTCCGTTTGCAATCTGCATTCTTCTTCACAGCAGTATGTCCCTTCGAGCACCTTATAGAGACTATCTGTCTTATTTCAATGCCCTTTGGTGGTTCTGCATCCCACTTTCTCTGTTACATCCTCAGGCCAATGAAAGTGTCAGCAGAAACTACTGTGCTCCAATTACATTTTTTTAATGATAACTGTTATTCAAGGTCAAGGGTGAAACCGCAGTGCTGCTGGGATTATTTAGGAAGAGGGTGGCAGGAGTGTGCGGGATTGTGTCAGTGCCATCGGGGGATTTCAGACAGCAATCATTCAGTTGCTTGAAGGGATGAATTTTGCTTTCATTGCTGCTGGGGAAAACATTTTCAGATTCAGTGGTTTATTTCATGGGGAGGGTGAATTTTTCCAAGGTGTGATGTACAAAACTCTACTGTTTTTGCTCTATGTCCCAATATTGCCCAGTAAAACTGATGGACTTCATAATCAGATTAATCAGCACATGTAGTCCACAGTTTAAGTTAGTTTACCAGTTTGATTTTAAATGATCTATGACTGGGCAGCACAGTGGATTAGTGGTTAGCACTGTTGCCTCACAGCAAGAAAGTTGTGGGTTCCTTTCCCACCTGGGACCTTTTTGTGTGGAGTTTGCATGTTAAATGGACTGCATGTACGAGGGCTGTCCGTAAAGTATAGGTCCTTTTTATTTTTTTCAAAAACTATATGGATTTCATTCATATGTTTTTACGTCAGACATGCTTGCACCCTCGTGCGCATGCGTGAGTTTTTCCATGCCTGTCGGTGACGTCATTCGCCTGTGAGCACTCCTTGTGGGAGGAGTCATCCAGCCCCTCGTCGGAATTCCTTTGTCTGAGAAGTTGCTGAGAGACTGGCGCTTTGTTTGATCAAAATTTTTTCTAAACTTGTGAGACACATCGAAGTGGACATGGTTCGAAAAATTAAGCTGGTTTTCAGTGAAAATTTTAACAGCTGATGAGAGATTTTGAGGTGATTCTGTCGCTTTAAGGACTTTTCACGGTGCGAGACGTCGCGCTGCGCTCTCAGGCGCCGTCGTCAGCCTGTTTCAAGCTTAAAACCTCCACATTTCAGGCTCTATTGATCCAGGACGTCGTGAGAGAACAGAGAAGTTTCAGAAGAAGTCGGTTTCAGCATTTTATCCGGATATTCCACTGTTAAAGGAGATTTTTTTAATGAAAGACGTGCAGACGGGTCCGCGCGTCGGGACGCAGCCGACGCGGCGCGGCGGCACAGGAAAAACACCTCCGTGTTGATAACCATTTGTAAAATCCAGGCGGCTTTTGATGGCTTTCAGTGGAGTGAGTATATGAGAAATTGTTTATCAGCTGGAGATGTTCCAACTTGTCCTCAAGGCTTCCAACAGAGGTGTTTTTCCTGTGGCGGAGCGTCGCGGCGGCTGCGAGCCGACGCTGCAATCCGCCTGCACGTCTTTCATTAAAAAAATCTCCTTTAACAGTGGAATATCCGGATAAAATGCTGAAACCGACTTCTTCTGAAACTTCTCTGTTCTCTCACGACGTCCTGGATCAATAAAGCCTGAAATGTGGAGGTTTTAAGCTTGAAACAGGCTGATGACGCCGCCTGAGAGCGCTGCGCGACGTCTCGCACCGTGAAAAGTCCTTAAAGCGACAGAATCACCTCAAAATCTCTCATCAGCTGTTAAAATTTTCACTGAAGACCAGCTTAATTTTTCGAACCATGTCCACTTCGATGTGTCTCACAGGTTTAGAAAAAATTTTGATCAAACAAAGCGCCAGTCTCTCAGCAACTTCTCAGACAAAGGAATTCCGACGAGGGGCTGGACGACTCCTCCCACAAGGAGTGCTCACAGGCGAATGACGTCACCGACAGGCGTGGAAAAACTCACGCATGCGCACGAGGGTTCAAGCATGTCTGACGTAAAAACATATGAATGAAATCCATATAGTTTTAGAAAAAAATAAAAAGGACCTATACTTTACGGACAGCCCTCGTATATATCACTTTTCCATCTGCATCAGACGCTCAAAGCGCTTTACACATCAATGTCTCACATTCACCCAGATGTCAGGCTGCTGCCATGCAAGGTGCCCACTACACACCGGGAGCAACTAGGGGATTAAGGACCTTGCCCAAGGGCCCTTAGTGATTTTCCAGTCGGGCTGGGAATTGTACTGGGGATCCTCTGGTCTCAAGCCCAACACTTAACCACTAGACCATCACCTCCCCCATGTTCTCGCCATGTTTGTGTGGGTTCACCGGGTGCTCCGGCTTCCTTCCTTAGGTGAATTGGAAACTTCAGAATTGTGTGTAGGTGTATGTGTGTGAATGTGTCTGTCTTTATGTGGCCTTGCAACAAATTGGCATCCTGTCCAGAGTGTACTCCACCTCATGCCCCACAACTGCTGGGATAGGCTCCAGCCCCCTGTGACCCTTTATTGGAGTAAGCAGTTGAAGACAAGTGAGTGAGTGAGAGAGTGAGAAAATTTGATGATTTCACAACATGCCATCTTAAACCTTACCTCCAACACTGTATTTGTTCTTTTAATTTATAGTCTATTCTTTTTTAACCTTTTTAACATTCTATTGTCTTCAGTAAATCACATTTCCCAAATTAAAAATAATAAAGCCATATTTGCACATTAATATACTATGCCAGTATGCTAGCCATGTGAAAGGGAAAATGAGTGCTTCTTAAGTCTGGACTTGAAAGTTTCCATGAACAATTTTATAGGCTAGTAGCAGAACCTTAAAATCTGATCTCACAGGGACAGGAAGCCGGTGAAGAAATACCAAAATGGGTGCAATGTGGTCAAACCTTCTGCTTCATATCAAAAGTCTGGCAGCAGCATTTTGAACCAATTGGAGACCCCTAATGCTGGACTGTGGTAAACCACAAAATAGAACATTGCATTAGTCCAATCTAGAAGAGACAAATGCATGAATCAGGCAGGATGGGCCAAATCTTCGCTAAATTTCACAGGTGGAAGAAAGCAGTCCTCATAAAAACTCTAATGTGTAGGACAACGGACAACGTAGGATCAAAATTACCCCAAGGTTCCTCACTTTGTCAGTGTGATGTATGACACACGAGCCTTGGGTAAGTGTTAGTTGGTCAAATTGAAGCTGATGTCTCACTGGACCAAGAACCATCATTTCAGTCTTATGACAGTTTAAAAGTAGTTTAAGAGTTTAACATCCCATGAGTCCCACGAGTCCCATGGGTCCCACGGGTCCACAAAACAGTCGAGTCTCATGACAGTTTATGATCTATTAGATTGTGATTCCATCATGAAATTAGATTGTGATATCATCACAGCCCCAGTAGCTGATAACAAGCTTGACCAAAAACAGGCAGAGGGCAGGCACATGGATGACCAGTCCAATGGGCAACAGTCTTACAATGGCAGACAATACATAGGCATCTCTCATACCAAACAAACAAATGCAAATCAGTAGGCAAAAACTTAGGAACTCAGTACGACACCAAAGGTCTGCAAAGGAGAGGAAAAAAACACTAGAAAACATACTGGAAAATACAACACGAGAGAGCTGCACGAACCTATACAATCTGGCAATGGGGGAACGCTCTAACAGCGGTCAAATAAGCAACCAAACAGTCAAATCCAGAAGTGTGGGGACATTTGAAACCTGAAGGCCAGAAACAAACAGAAACTGAACAAGGATGAAATGTAAACGTAGAAACAACAGAGAATGTTTACCATGGGGTAGATTTAGCCAAATAACATGGATAATAGCAACATGCAGAGAATAACGCCCAAGACAGAATAATGTAGGGATCAATCCTAAACGCCAAAACATTACCCATAACACACAGGGCATAGACATGTACACAATAAAATAAGAAATGCTTGTTATACTGATGTGTCATACCATTGTTTGTATTACTGTTGATAGCAAGCTTTCAGAGAGGATTTGATTGTCTTGCAACTAGGGATGTCCCGATCAGGTTTTTTTGGCCCCGATCCGATTCCGAGTCATCTGATTTTGAGTATCTGCCGATACCGAGTCCCGATCCGATACTTTAAAAAACTGAATGAACAATGAACAAATGCTAAATATATAGTAATTTCATTGTAATCACCTTATTTTATTATTTATCACTTAAACAGTGCACTTCTCCTTGAGGTAGCTTGAACAATCAAGTAATAATCTACCAGACTTAAAAAATGTACAAATTTCCATGTTATTTTATTTGTCTAAAAATAAATGTCAAATGTCCCTTATGTTAAACAAGAAATTATCTAATCTGAAATAACAGGTGGTTTTAATTTATAAATGCAAGGTTTTTAAAGAACCATTTATTGATTTAGCTATTTTAATTACAAGTGTTCTAAACTTTTTTAAACAGTAATCAGAAATTTTGAGGTAACAAACAACATCAACAAAAAACATTTCCAAGGATTTTTCTTCAGACACGTGATTTCTGCACTGATCTGTGGTTCAAATCCCCGCCTGACTGGAAAATCACTAAGGGCCCTTGGGCAAAGTCTTTAAGCCCCTATTGCTCCTGGTGTGTAGTGAACGCCTTGTATGGCAGCACCCTGACATCGGGGTGAATGTGAGGCATAATTGTAAAGCGCTTTGAGCGTCTGATGCAGATGGAAAAACGCTATATAAATGCAGTCCATTTACCATTTTTACAGATCAGTGGTTTCTGCCACTAGTCTTCCGTGTTTTGGCCGGATGCATCGTTCCTATTGGATAGCTCGGAGCTACGTCACAGCTCAGAGCATCGAAAGTTCAAAAGTCAACTTGAAAAGTAAAAGTAAAAAAAAAAACTTACATTTGCGTCCTGACAGTCCTCGGTGTCCCTCTGATGCTTTATCAGTGTTCAACAAGTTCAGAGCAGCGCAGTGAATGAAGACGTAAGCTCTTTAAGACGCGCTCCTAAATGTGATGAGTGCGCACATGGCTCGTGCGCACACCATCTCTCCCTCCGTTTTGCAGACAAACGATCACAGGACAATTTGTTTTTTTCTTTTTGTTAATCAGATGACAGATCGTCGTCCTGAGGACTTGGTCAGCACCGGGCCCTGCTGCGCATGGAAGGATGACTGAGCAAGAGTTTCAGTGGGAAAGTGTCCGTCATGCTCTTGTCATTCCATCGAGGCGTAACTCCCCCCACCTCTGTCCGGTTCAACTTATGTTTTTTCTTTTGTTCAATTAAAAAAAAAAGAAGATTGGGTTGAACTTTGACCGCATCAGCCTGCCGACAAGCGGCAATGCGCACTCCCGTCAGAAGCGTCATGTCAAAAGCCGAGCTAAAGCGACGCTTCTGACGCCTCTAAAAAACAACGCATCTCACGCCTCTGACGCTTCCACGCATGAAAGGCCCACTAATCTGCAATAATGAGCCTGAAACAGCGCTGATCAAAATAATGAGGATAAAATCTATATCGGATTCCTGATCGGGATGCAATGTCTGATTTCGATCAAGTCTGAAACCACGTGATCGGGCCCGATATCCAATCACGTGATCAGATCGGGACATCACTACTTGCAACTACTCCAGTCGACATTTCTCATGTACGTCAGCTGTGATCAAGTTTTCTGGTCAAGTGTTTTTCCACACACCACCTCTATTATTTCATCTACTACCTGCAATTTTAGCAGTAGTTTATGTGCATCCTTTGTGCTTGTGATAATGTGTTGAAGAGATAAAGAAACACAGGTGGACATGAGAGCCTGTCTATAGCTGTCCTTCTGTCTTTCATGCGCAATTCTTATCAATATCTTTACAAATCCAAGCAGACAGTGTTTGCTGTAAACACAAAATGAATTCAGATTTTGTAGGCCAGACAGTATTTTGTTTTTACTTGGTATTTCAACATATTGCAGATGTTTCCGGTATACCTTAAAGATGTTATTTGAAATGCTGTACAGGATATTTTGATTTGCTTTTTATGACTCAGCCCTGTGACAGACTGGTGACCTGTCCAGGGTACACCCCACCTCTCGCCCAGTGACTGCTGGGATAGGCTCCAGCTTCCCCATGATCCTTAATTGGAATAAGAGGGACTAGAAAATGAATGAATGACTGTAGCAGGATGTGCAGCGAGGTCACAGATTTTTTCCCTTCTTGATTTTATACTTAATATTATTCTCTCTGTCTCATAGTTCCATACCCTTACAAGTGCTAAATATTTCTCTCATAATGTCTTCAATCTGACTTTGTGTGCATATTTGCGTCCCTTTAAATTTGTGTCCCTTTAAATACCTGAATGCCTTCTTATGTAGTGGTTCTGCATCAGTCACTTGAACAAGTCTGGTCTGGGAGCATGCTCTGAAATCCAAGGTAAGTCAAGCTTATTTATATAACCCATTTCACACACTGTGGTCATTCGTGGTAATTAATTGCCACACTATGGAACTGCCCTGAGTCCTTTTGGTCAACTACCCAGACAACGAACCAGTCAATATTTAGACATCCCCTTGGGCTTTTCCAGTTCATAGGATCCTCAGCACAAAGCCATCTGCATGTTGGGCTATTCACAGAGAAGCGCTCCATGTGGCCATATCTGAAGCTTTTGTACAACAATCATTTCCACATAAATTCAGCATTGTTTCATCATAAAAGACAACTCAGCCACATGTGGTGTGCAGCCAGTACATTCTGAGTGCCGGTCCCAAACCCAGATAAATGAGGAGGGTTGCATCAGGAAGGGCATCCGGCGTAAAACAAGCCAACCCAACTATGCAGACTAAGAATCGAATTTCCATACCGGATAGGTCAAAGCCCGGGTTAACAACGTCCGCCAACGGTGCTGTTGCCCAACGGGGTGCCGGTGGAAATTGGGCTACTGCTGGGCGAAGACGACAAAGAAGAGGAGGAGAATGTTTCCACAAACAGCGGGAGAAGATGAAAACTAGTTGGGTGGAAATGAGATTGAGGACTTTGAATGTTGGTAGGATGACTGGTAAAGGGAGAGAGCTGGCTGATATAAAATGGTAAATGGACTGCATTTATATAGCACTTTTCCATCTGCATCAGATGCTCAAAGCGCTTTACAATAATGCCACACATTCACCCCGATGTGAGGGTGCTGCCATACGAGGTGCTCACTACACACCAGGAGCAACTCCCCATATAATGAATTAATTACTTCCTAAAAGTACCTACCTGCTTCCTAAAAGTACCTACTTTGGTATTTTACACCTGCTGTTTATTAAATGGTGTTAAATGTAATTTTTTTTTTATTCTGTTCTAAAAGTAGAGGATTTGCAGTCAGACAGCACTGCATGGTGAAAAAACTCTATTTTTTGATATGATGGAGAGGAGAAAGGTAGACATATTGTGTGTGCAAGAGACCAAGTGGAAGGGAAGTAAGAGCAGAAGCACTGGCGATGGGTTCAAGTTTTTGTACCATGGTGAGGATCTGAACAGAAATGCTTTGGGGTCATTTTAAAGGAAGAGTATGTTAAAAGTGTGTTGGAGGTTAAGTGAGTGTCTGACAGGGTTATGAGTGTGAAGTTGGAAATTGGAGTGATGATGAATATCATCAGTGCATATACCCCACAGGTAGGTTGCGAGATGAAGGAGAAAGAAGATTTCTGGAGTGTGTTAGATGAGTTGGTGTGAGTGTGCCCAAGCATGAAAGAGTGGTGATAGGAGCGGACTTCAGTGGGCACGTTGGTGAAGGGAACAGAGGTAATGAGGAAGTAATGGGTAGATATGGGATCAAGGATAGGAATGGGGAAGGACAGATGGTAGTTGATTTTGCAAAAAGGATCAAAATGGCTGTGGTGAATACCTACTTTAAGAAAAGGGAGAAGCACAGGGTAACATATAAGAGTGGAGGAAGATATATACTTTATTAATCTCACAATGGAGAAATGTTTACACTCCAGTTACCTCAGACAGCAATTAGTCCACAATTATTACTTGTTTACCGTAATAATGGCACACATCAGAATTAAAGGCAACACATACACATTTGACATTGTTTATGTGTACTAAGTTTGAAGAAGTTCCGTTATCCAAATTGAGGCAAGTGGGTGAAGGCCACGTAGCAACCCTGAGTCGCGCCACCAACATCAGCTTGGGGGTGGGCTTGCAACTAAAACTGCACCACCCCCGCCGAAGGGAAACGGGATGATGAGAAGCAGGCGCCAGAAAGGATGGGTGTTGATGGGGGAAGGAGGGGGTGGGGGGAGGGAATGGAACATGCTTCAGTCCTGTGAAAAGCAGTTTATTGTCTTTGTGAGATGAGATAAGAAACAGCCAAAGTTCCCCAGGCTGAAACAAATCCCTCAGGAGGAGACAGTCGGGCAATTTGACCTTCGGCTTGCCAATTTTCAGTAGATCAGGGCAGCACATAAGCCAAAAAGTACCAGCCCTGCTACCATGAGACCAAAAATGAATAAATCCTCGACGTCCTCAATGGAGAAAGGCACCAAGCATGCAACACACCAAGACCCCCAGGGGTCGAAGACATAGCCCACAGGATATGTTCCATCTGGGCAGGTAGGATCCCCTGGTCCTGACCTTCTTGTAGAAAAAATGGTGTCAGTAACATTCAGAGACCATTTGATCAATTCCATGGTTAATCCAATAGTAGTCCAATAGATCCAGAATCCAATATGATTTGAGGAATTTACAGTCTGGTGAAATAGGGACTTGAAGGTTAAAGGCAGAGAACAGAGATAAGGGAGAGTGTAGGAGATGCAACCACCCTCGTCAGAGTTCCAAGGTGCACAACGGTGTATTATATTCTTTATAGGAGATGCAAGCTAAAAGAAATCAGAGACTGTAAGGTGGTGGCAGGAGAGAGTGTTGTTAGACAGCATAGGATGGTTGTTTGTAGGATGACTTTAGAAGTAAAGAAGAAGAGAGTGAGAGTTCAACAAAGGATCAATCAATCAATAAATTTTTTTTATATAGCGCCAAATCACAACAAACAGTTGCCCCAAGGCGCTTTATATTGTAAGGCAAGGCCATACAATAATTATGTAAAACCCCAACGGTCAAAACGACCCCCTGTGAGCAAGCACTTGGCTACAGTGGGAAGGAAAAACTCCCTTTTAACAGGAAGAAACCTCCAGCAGAACCAGGCTCAGGGAGGGGCAGTCTTCTGCTGGGACTGGTTGGGGCTGAGGGAGAGAACCAGGAAAAAGACATGCTGTGGAGGGGAGCAGAGATCGATCACCAATGATTAAATGCAGAGTGGTGCATACAGAGCAAAAAGAGAAAGAAACAGTGCATCATGGGAACCCCCCAGCAGTCTACGTCTATAGCAGCATAACTAAGGGATGGTTCAGGGTCACCTGATCCAGCCCTAACTATAAGCTTTAGCAAAAAGGAAAGTTTTAAGCCTAATCTTAAAAGTAGAGAGGGTGTCTGTCTCCCTGATCTGAATTAGGAGCTGGTTCCACAGGAGAGGAGCCTGAAAGCTGAAGGCTCTGCCTCCCATTCTACTCTTACAAACCCTAGGAACTACAAGTAAGCCTGCAGTCTGAGAGCGAAGCGCTCTATTGGGGTGATATGGTACTACGAGGTCCCTAAGATAAGATGGGACCTGATTATTCAAACCTTATAAGTAAGAAGAAGAATTTTAAATTCTATTCTAGAATTAACAGGAAGCCAATGAAGAGAGGCCAATATGGGTGAGATATGCTCTCTCCTTCTAGTCCCCGTCAGTACTCTAGCTGCAGCATTTTGAATTAACTGAAGGCTTTTTAGGGAACTTTTAGGACAACCTGATAATAATGAATTACAATAGTCCAGCCTAGAGGAAATAAATGCATGAATTAGTTTTTCAGCATCACTCTGAGACAAGACCTTTCTGATTTTAGAGATATTGCGTAAATGCAAAAAAGCAGTCCTACATATTTGTTTAATATGCGCTTTAAATGACATATCCTGATCAAAAATGACTCCAAGATTTCTCACAGTATTACTAGAGGTCAGGGTAATGCCATCCAGAGTAAGGATCTGGTTAGACACCATGTTTCTAAGATTTGTGGGGCCAAGTACAATAACTTCAGTTTTATCTGAGTTTAAAAGCAGGAAATTAGAGGTCATCCATGTCTTTATGTCTGTAAGACAATCCTGCAGTTTAGCTAATTGGTGTGTGTCCTCTGGCTTCATGGATAGATAAAGCTGGGTATCATCTGCGTAACAATGAAAATTTAAGCAATACCGTCTAATAATACTGCCTAAGGGAAGCATGTATAAAGTGAATAAAATTGGTCCTAGCACAGAACCTTGTGGAACTCCATAATTAACTTTAGTCTGTGAAGAAGATTCCCCATTTACATGAACAAATTGTAATCTATTAGACAAATATGATTCAAACCACCGCAGCGCAGTGCCTTTAATACCTATGGCATGCTCTAATCTTTGTAATAAAATTTTATGGTCAACAGTATCAAAAGCAGCACTGAGGTCCAACAGAACAAGCACAGAGACGAGTCCACTGTCCGAGGCCATAAGAAGATCATTTGTAACCTTCACTAATGCTGTTTCTGTACTATGATGAATTCTAAAACCTGACTGAAACTCTTCAAATAGACCATTCCTCTGCAGATGATCAGTTAGCTGTTTTACAACTACCCTTTCAAGAATTTTTGAGAGAAAAGGAAGGTTGGAGATTGGCCTATAATTAGCTAAGATAGCTGGGTCAAGTGATGGCTTTTTAAGTAATGGTTTAATTACTGCCACCTTAAAAGCCTGTGGTACATAGCCAACTAACAAAGATAGATTGATCATATTTAAGATCGAAGCATTAAATAATGGTAGGGCTTCCTTGAGCAGCCTGGTAGGAATGGGGTCTAATAAACATGTTGATGGTTTGGATGAAGTAACTAATGAAAATAACTCAGACAGAACAATCGGAGAGAAAGAGTCTAACCAAATACCGGCATCACTGAAAGCAGCCAAAGATAACGATACGTCTTTGGGATGGTTATGAGTAATTTTTTCTCTAATAGTTAAAATTTTGTTTGCAAAGAAAGTCATGAAGTCATTACTAGTTAAAGTTAATGGAATACTCAGCTCAATAGAGCTCTGACTCTTTGTCAGCCTGGCTACAGTGCTGAAAAGAAACCTGGGGTTGTTCTTATTTTCTTCAATTAGTGATGAGTAGAAAGATGTCCTAGCTTTACGGAGGGCTTTTTTATAGAGCAACAGACTCTTTTTCCAGGCTAAGTGAAGATCTTCTAAATTAGTGAGACGCCATTTCCTCTCCAACTTACAGGTTATCTGCTTTAAGCTGCGAGTTTGTGAGTTATACCACTGAGTCAGGCACTTCTGATTTAAAGCTCTCTTTTTCAGAGGAGCTACAGCATCCAAAGTTGTCTTCAATGAGGATGTAAAACTATTGACGAGATACTCTATCTCCCTTACAGAGTTTAGGTAGCTACTCTGCACTGTGTTGGTATATGGCATTAGAGAACATAAAGAAGGAATAATATCCTTAAACCTAGTTACAGCGCTTTTTGAAAGACTTCTAGTGTAATGAAACTTATTCCCCACTGCTGGATCAGATGGTGGAAGCTGAAGGAGGAAGATTGTTGTGTTAAATTAAGCGAGCAGGTGAGAGAAGCACTGGATGGAGGGGAAGCAATTTTGGACAACTGGAAAAGTACTGCAGATGTGGTGAGGGAGACAGCTAGGACAGTACTGGGTCTGACATCTGGACAGTGGAAGGAAGACAAGGAGACTTGGTGGTGGAATGAAGAGGTCGAGGAAAGCATAAGGAGAAAGAGGTTGGTGAAAAAGTTTTGGGATAGTCAGAGAGATGAAGAAAGTAGACAGGAGTACAAGGAGATGCGGCGTAAGGCGAAAAGAGAAGTGGCAAAAGCAGGTTAGGGTGGCAAAAGATGCACATGGTAATGTGCTGACAAGTGCGGAGTGTGTGCTGAGAAGGTGGAGGGAATATTTTGAGGAGCTGATGAATGAAGAAAATGAGCAAGAGAAAAGGCTGGATGATGTGGTGAGAGTAAGTCAGGAAGTACAAGAGATTTTTCACTTTATCCCAGTGATGAAAAACACATACGAGCGTCTGAAGAGAGACCCCACAAGCGGCTATAAGAAGAAAATCATTAACTACCTCCAAAACCTGGAGAAAGAGGGACTCATCGACAGGCAGGCATACTACAGACTGTACCCTGGGGACGCCACTCCATGCATCTATGGACTTCCCAAAATCCACAAACAGGATGTGCAACTCAGGCCTATTGTATGTAGCACAGATTCCATCAGGTACAATTTTGCCAAGCACCTCATGTGGATTTTGGCTCCTCTAGTGGGTAACTCAGACCACCATGTGGCGAACACACAAGATTTTGTGAACAAGATCAAGGACCTTCAGCTGGAGGCAGATGAAACTATGGTGTCATATGGTGACCGCTGAGGCCGTCTCAGCTGTGAGGGAGAGACTGCTGGAGGATGCGTCTCTACTTGAAAGGACCAAACTCACACCAGACCACATCTGCCAACTCTTGGAGATCTGTCTTAACAGCACATATTTCCTGTTTAGGGGGAATTACTACAGGCAGATCCATGGTTGTGCGATGGGGTCTCCGGTATCCCCCATTGTGGCCAATCTGTACATGGAGCGAGTGGAGAAGAGAGCCTTGACGTCTTTCACGGGCATCCCTCCCAGTCACTGGTTCAGATATGTCGATGACACATGGGTTAAAATCAAGCAACAGGAGGTTGAGGACTTTACAGAGCACATCAACTCGGTGGACTCCAATATCAAGTTCACACGTGAAGACGCCAGAAACAACCATTTAGCCTTCTTGGACTGTGATGTTACGATTGGAGAGAACAGGCAGCTCCAGACAGGCGTTTACAGAAAACCCACTCACACTGACCAATATCTGCTCTTTGGCGCAAACCACCCCCTTGAACACAAGTTCGGGGTGATCAGGACTCTTCAACACAGAGCCCTACAGGTGCCCACAACTGCAGAGGGAAGGGCTAAAGAACAACAACTTGTCCAGAAAGCCCTCACGGTATGTGGGTACCCACAATGGTCCCTGGATAAAGTGCAGAAGTCCCAGAGAACAAAGAGACCAGATAGATGGGAGACAGAGACAAGAAGAAGAGGAGTGTCTCTCCCTTATTTAGCAGGAGTAGGGGAAAAGCTACAGAGGATCTTCAGACAGCACAAAATCCCAGTTTACTTTAAACCTGTTAACACCTTGAGACAGAAATTAGTTCACCCTAAGGACAGGATCCCTAGTTACAAACAGAGCAATGTAGTGTATTCTATCAGATGTCAGGAAAACTGTAACGAACACTACATAGGTGAGACTAAGCAGCTGTTGCACAAAAGGCTATACCAGCACCGCAGAGAGGGCGCCAGTGGACCTCAGTCTGCAGTTCATCTCCACCTTAAAGACACTAACCACACGTTTGAGGACAAGGAAGTTAAAATCTTAGCCAGAGAGAAGAAATGATTTGAGAGAGGGGTGAAGGAGGCATTCTATGTGAAACAGTTGAAACACAGCCTTAACCGGGGAGGGGGTCTGAGACACGCTTTGTCCCCTGTTTACAATGGGGTACTCAGATCAAAGCAGTTTCAGTCTTTTGTTCATGGTAATGAGTCATTCACGTCATCAGGAGAGGCGTCATTCCCATCGTTAGGAGGGACAGCTACCCTGTCATTAGGAGGGTGCTAACTACAGCATTGTTTAATCACTAGCCAATAGCAGTCTGCCTCTCGGTAGGAGGCATCTGGTTAGGTTTAAAACTCCAGCTTTTGTGACTTCTGTTTGTTCCTCTCGAGAAGGGTCCGACAGAAGTCAGACTACCAGAGCAAGAATTTTAGCTGAGGAAGCTTCTGCGATTTGAAGCGAAACGTCCTCGCATCAAGCAACCCAGTCCAGTCGAAGATTCAAGCTTCTCTACTATGGAAACCACGTGGGCAACTGAGAGCCTGCACAGAAACGTTTTGACAGAAAACCTCTCACTTCTGAGTCCATCATCTCAATAGCAGTGCACCAGCATATGACTAAATAAAGTATCTTTGCCCCTTATGCCTTGTTTTGCGATCATACTATGCAGGGTGAAAACAGCACAGTGGAGTCGAATACACCCTAAATGCACTTGCTATGCATTTTTTAGATAAAATAAGGCCCTTTATTGAAGTGTACATGAAAAGAATAATATTGTACACGCAGAGAGTGTGATAGTGCGTGAGTCTGATGCATGTGTGTGAGTATGTAAAGGGTATGAAAGTATGTCTGCAAGATGATTATGTTGTGTATGTGAGCGTATGATGGCATGTGTACAAGATTATAAGACATTGATGGCGCATGTAAGTGTCTAAATCACGTTGTTATTTTTTTTATAAATTGTGGGTCAGATGTGCGAGTAAGGAGTCAGAACCTGACTTTTTTTTTAGGATGGCTCAGTTTTAAGTATAAACAGGACCATTATCATGCCAGTGAATTGTGATGAGAAATAAGTGTTTCCTGGTACTGCTGTCCTTCAGTTTCAAATATGCAGATTTGTTCAATAGAGATGTATCAGATTATAATATTTCCATCTTCATGAGTGCTATTTCTCTGATGCAAAATTGTCAGTTCCCAAGTGCCAGATGTCCTTGTCATTACGAGACGCTTCATAAATTTAGTGAATTTTAGTTTTTGTGTGTCTCTGTTTTCACATATGTTGTAAAGAAACTACCAGTGATGCCATTTGGGCTGATTATCATAAATTGCGGCTTACTTTGACAAACATAAATTCTGTCATTTATCATGCAGCTGTCATGTTTATAGCATCTCTATCATTTTGTATTCTAGCTATCAGCTAGAAGGAAATATTCCAAACCAGTCACATTGTAGGCTTTGTCAGTTTGGTGCTTGCAATTTGCTTGACCACAACTCTCAGGATTGAAGTGATATCAGTTTCAAAAGGATTTGGACTGCCCACTTGTAGTGTAGCCAGATTTATCAGTCCAAGTGGGCTGTAATTACAAAGTTTTATTAATCAGTGTTTTTATTTTTTCAGATATTGTCTCTTTTCCCACTGTTGTCAGCAATTACACAAGGGATTGGCCAGGCAAACTGGATGAAAAAGAGGTGATGTGGTGACATCTCTTTTCCTATGGTGGCTGTTGTGTTGATATTCATTAATTCATATTTTATACACAGTGATACTTGCGGCCATTGAGTGAAAGACGGACAAACCATGGACAAGCTGCCAGTCCAATGCAAGGCTGTTATGATGTTATTGTGAAGCTAATCACCATATCAAACATACGAGGTCTATTAGAAAAGTATCCGACCTTATTATTTTTTCAAAAACCATATGGATTTGAATCACGTGTGATTACATCAGACATGCTTGAACCCTCGTGGGCATGCGAGAGTTTTTTCACGCCTGTCGGTTACGTCATTCGCCTGTGGGCAGTCTTTGAGTGAGGAGTCGTCCACCCGCTCGTCGATTTTTTTCATTGTTTAGGAATGGCTCAGAGACTGTTGCTTTGTTTGATAAAAATTTTTTCAAAACTGTAAGGCACAACTGAGTGGACACCATTCAATAAATTCAGCTGGTTTTCGGTAAAAATTTTAACGGCTGATGAGAGATTTTGGTCTGGTAGTGTCGCTTTAAGGACGGTCCACGGCGCCTGATGGCGATCTGCGCTTCGAGGCGGCAGCGTCTCGCCGTTTCAAGTTGAAAACTTCCACATTTCAGGCTCTGTTGACGCAGTAAGTCGTCAGAGAACAGAGAACTTTCAGAAGAAGTCGGCATGAGGAGTTTATTCAGACATTCCATTGTTAACGGTCATTTTGTAATGAAAGAACGTGCGGGCAGAGTCGCATGTCGGGCTGGACCCGACCGCGGGGGGTCGCGGCAGGAAAAACACCTCCGTTGGAAATCTTAACGGGCAAGTTGGAACATGCCCAAGCTGTTAAACAATTTCTCAGTTACTCACTTGTTGAAAGCCATTAAAAGCCGCCTGAATTCTACAAATGGTTTTCAACACGGAGGTGTTTTTCCTGTCGCGGTGCACACAGATTTGCCGAGTCGTCACGGAAACGACTCGGCGAATTTGCGCGTACGTCTTTCATTAAAAAAATGTCCTTAAACAGTGGAATGTCCGCATAAATTCCTCATGCCGGCCTCTTCTGAATCTCTCTGTTCTCTCACGATGTCCTGGGTGAATTAAGCCTTAAATTAGGATGTTTTAAGCTCGAAACAGGCCGACGACAGCGCCTGGAAGCGCTGCAGGACGTCCCGCTCCGTGGGAAGTCCTTACACCGACAGAAACACCCCATAATCTCTCATCAGCCGTTAAACTTTTCACAGAAAACCATCTTAATTTCTCGAATAGTGTCCACTCGGATATTCCTCACAGGTCCAGAAAAAATTTTGATAAAGCAACGCGCGCCGTCTCGAGCAGCGTGTGAAACAAAGGAATTCAGCCGAGAGGGCGGGACCACATCTCACTCAAGGCCTGCCCACAGGGAAATGACGTCACCGACACGCGTGAAAAAACTCACGCATGCGCACGAGGGTTCAAGCATGATTGGTGTAATCGCATGTCATTCAAATCCATATAGTTAAAAAAAAAATAAAAGGGTCGGTTTATTATCTAAGAGACCTCGTATATGTTATATAATTTATTTTGTAAAATCACTGAATGGGTAAGGGCTTATCACTAGGTGAACATATAGTTACTTTATTATTTTTACTTTATTATTATTATTTACTTTATTTATTTATTATTTACTTTATTTTACTTTACTTTATTATTACTTCATTATTATTATTATTACTTTATTCTTCATTAATTTCTCATATATGAGTATATGCGCCGCCATTCAAATGAACCAAAGCAGACTAAGCATAGGAATGTGGTCATATTTTTTGTGGGTTATTTTCTGCTTATTTAGATGAATTACACAGACTCCAAACAGTGCTGTCTTCCCGGCTGCACTGCGAACCAAGAGAGGAACCTGGGGCCCCATTTATAAAACATTGCATATGAAAAGTATACATACAAACAAACCAGAGGTTGTCTGTCTGTGATAGGCCATTGTGCTTCACAGTGTCTTGGTTGCCTCACTGCACCTGAATGTCATCTGTCATAACACGTGTCACATCAGTCATCATCAGTGCATCAGTCCATGGTTTCCCCTCTGTCAGTTCATTTATTGACATTTCCATGTGTGTTAGTGGTCTTTGCTACTGTTGGGTCCTGTCTGGCTTCTTTTACTTTCAAGACAAAATGCTTACTTCCCTGTCTGTGCTCCTGCCACAACTGCTTCACTTCCCCACTGTCATCACACCCTTCCTCAGGTCTGGGTGTACAGACTGTGTTTGCAGGTCCACAGCCCACCCGTTTGTGATCTCTGAACTGGTTAAGTCTTCACTTCGTAAATAAATCACATCATCTACAAGAATACGTATTATGTCCAGCATTTGGGTTCAACTCTCTCTGCTACATGTGACAATTTGTAACTTTCAGTTTTTTGTATTTGTTCATCTTGCTTTCCGTCTGTCATTGACTTCAACACTAATTGTATTTCCAGTTGCAGAAAACAGTGCAAACATCTTAGCTGCTCAGTCCTCAAAAACATTCCACCATCTCAGGAAGAAAGATGATACAAGAGATGCATTAGGTGGGCCATTCTAAATTTCCCTCCAGAAGAGAAGTTCCTCAATGTAAAGTATCTGACATGCTGTACCCCTATAGTTTGAAGCCACCAAGCCAAAATATGTAATAAAATAATACATTTTTTGTAAGTTAGTGCAGCAAATTGGTAAAACAATTGTGCAATTTGTGATAAAAGCATGAAATTTGGTATACATAAAGTGGGTGGTGAGGGTCTAGAGGTTAAGTGTTGGGCTTGAGACCAGAGGATCCTCGGTTCAAATCCCAGCCTGACTGGAAAATAAGTAAGGGCCCTTGGGCAAGGTCCTCAATCCCCTAGTTTCTCCCGGTGTGTAGTGGGCACCTTGTATGGCAGCACCCTGACATCGAGGTGAATTTGAGGCATTGACGTGTAAAGCATTTTGAGCATCTGATGCAGATGGAAAAGCACTATATAAATGCACCATTTACCGTTTACATGAAACCAAAGGTATTCCAAATAAAACTGGATATTGGGCCATCAGGAATTATTAATATGTCACCCATGGCAGCCAATAATTTGCATCACTTTTTAATCAAAATTGGAGCAGTTTTCGCTTTTGACTCCTGTACAAACTGAACTTTGCTGTTTTTACCTCATAAATCCATAACATTCAGTCATAAATAGTTTCAAACTATACCTTTTTGGAATCATTATGATCAGACAAATAATGTCGTAAATTTTTCAATATGATTGGAGCATTTTTCAGTTTTTATTTTGAAAAATGGTCACCATGGCAACCGTGATGAAAATTCAAGATGACTCAATATCCAGATTTTTTTGTAATATGTTTGGCTACATTTCTGCCAAATTTGGTGCTTTTATCATCAATTGCACAATTCTTGTGGAAAAAAAAATTATTTTGCCGCTCCACTAAATTACCTAATACCACTTTGTGGGAATACCCGTGTCTGCAGTAGACTTTTAATCTAGACTATTGTCTTGCACACGAAGTAATTCAGTCTAGGTGAATTAGGAGCAGCTGCCCAAAGCAGAGAAGATTAGTTATCTTGGGGATTCAGACTTTCTGTTCATTGAAACAGGAACAAGCATGAAGCAACACACAAGAACAAAAAAACAGCAACTAAGTCCTTATTCTTTCTCTCAACATATTGCTCTGCACAAGCTACAGCAGCTTTGTGCAACAGCGTGCATATAAGAAATCTTTTGCATGTTGTGTAACTTTGATCTAAGGCTGTTATATTGTTGTATCTCTTGTGATTTGAGGGAATATATACTTTATGTATAAACCTTTGATTGCACACAAAAAAGCACCTGTCAACCTGGCCCCATCATACACTGTACTTTTTTCAGCATTCGTAACATCTTTGCAATTGAGAAAGACAGACAGAGAGAGAGAGAGAGAGAGAGAGAGAGAGAGAGAGAGAGAGAGAGAGAGAGAGAGAGAGAGAGAGAGAGAGATGTAGACAGAGAAGGAAGAAAGGAATATGAATAGGATATGAATGTATCTGAGCTCAAAGAGTGTGTCTATGGGCCCCGAGGCAACACACTCGTCGGCTCCTTCCTCTTAAAACAGAAATACTGCTGCTATCTCCTATGCATTAATTAATCATTGAACCGAGGACTCCACATCTCTTTATAATCTCTCTGACTGATATGGGAGTTGGATTCTTATTTGACTACATTATTTACTTTGGATGTAACTGTCAAGAAATGTTTGCTTATCACTGTAATTAGTATTCATCAGAGTTACCCAAGTGTTAGAACATGGAGTTAACGTGGAACAAAACAAAGTCAAGCATTGCTCAACTACATGTTCATATTTAAGAAAAAAATTAAATCTTTCACAGCTAGTTAAAGGAGGTGATACGAATTTGGTCACCTGTTCAAGGACACCAAATTCTTACTGTTTTTTTTTTCTTTTTTTTTGTGGAGTGACTGTTCCTACCAACCTGTGCCCGTGCATTAAAATTTAAATGATTGCACTGACAGTGGCCATCCTGCTGTACTATATACAGTGCACCCTAAAAGTATTCACAGTGCTTCACTTTTTCCATTGTGATATGTTACAGCCTTATTCCAAAATGGAGTAAATACATTTTTCCCCTCAAACATCTACTCACACCAGCCCATAATGACAACATGAAATTTCTTTCTGAAATTTTTGAAAATTTATTCACAACAAAAAAACTAAGAAATCACATGCACATAAGAATTCACACCCTTTGCTCAATGCTTTGTTGGTGCATAATTATAGCCTCAAGTATTCTTGAACATGATGCCACAAGCTGGGTGCAGCTATCTTTGGACAGTTTTGCCCATTCCTCTTTGCAGCACCTCTCAAGCTCCATCCGGTTGGATGGGGAGCGTTGGTGCACAGCCATTTTCAAATCTCTACAGGGATGTTAAATCTGATTCAGGTCTGGGCTCTGGCTGGGCCACTCAAGAACATTCACAGAGTTGTCCTGAAGCCACTCCTTTGATATTTTGGCTGTGTGATTAGGGTCATTGTCCTTCTGAAAAATGAATTGTCTCCCCAGTCTGAGGTCAAGAGCCCTCTGGAGCAGGTTTTCTTTCAGCATGTCTCTGTACTTTGCTGCATTCATCTTTCCATCAATCCTGACTCCCAGTCTCTCAGTTCCTGCCGCTGAAAAACATCTCCACAGTGTGATGCTGCCACCACCATGCTTCACTGTAGGGATGGTGCCTGGCTTTTTCCAAACATGACGCTTGGCATTCACGCTAAAGAGTTCAATCTTTGTCTCATCAGACCAGATAATTTTGTTTCTCATGGTCTCAGAGTCTTTCAGGTGCATTTTGGCAAACTCCAGGTGGGCTGCCATGTGCCTTTTACTAAGGAGTGGCTTCTGTGTGGCCACTCTACCATACAGGTCTGATTGGTGGATTGCTGCAGAGATGGTTGTCTTCTGTAAGGTTCTTCTCTCTCCACAGAGGAATGCTGGAGCTCTGACAGAGTGACCATCAGGTTCTTGGTCACCTCCCTGACTAAGGCCCTTCTCCTCTGATTTCTCAGTTTAGATGTGCAGCCAGAGCTAGGAAGAGTTCTGGTGGATCTAAGCTTCTTCCATTTACAGATGATGGAGGCCACTGTGCCCATTGACACCTTTAAAGCAGCAGAAATGTTTCTGTACCCTTTCCCAGATTTGTGCCTCGAGATAATCCTGTCTTGGAGGTCTACAGACAATCCCTTTGACTTCATGCTTGGTTTGTGCTCTGACATGCACTGTCAACTGTGGGACTTTATATGTAGACAGGTGTGTTCCTTTCCAAAACATGCCCAATCAACTGAATTTACCCCATGTGGACTCCAATTAAGCTGTAGAAACATCTCAAGGATGATCAGTGGAAACAGGAGGCACCTGAGCTCAATTTTTGGCTTTATGGCAAAGGGTGCGAATACTTATGTACATGTGATTTGTTTTTTAAATAAATTTACAAAAATCTAAAAAAAATATTTTGTCATTATAAGCTATTATGTGCAGAATTTTGAAGAGAAAAAATGAATTTCATCCATTTTGGATTAAGGCTGTAACAGCAAAATGAAGCACTATGAATACTTTTCTGATGCACAGTGTGTGTGTAGGTATTATATATATATATATATATATATATATATATATATATATATATCAGAGTTCTGTACATGTTGCTGTTTTGATGCATGGCCTGCAGTCTTCATTGTGACAGTGTTTTGCATCCCATTCTTAGATGGACTGTCTCTCTGTCTCTCACACATGCACACACACACACGCAGGCACACACACACAAATCAAAACAGCCTGCTATGCTGGTATGTTGTATCACACCCCATTACCCGCATTTATTGATTATTGATAGCACTGTCATCAACTCATTTGGTTGTTACTGAGCAGTCTTGGAGACTGACACCCATTTACATGCCTCGATTGCACATTTCACATTTAATTTTGCTCAAAATGGCAAAGGAATATTTTGAACATTTGCTGAAGTGCATTTAAAGGGGCCATATTAAGCAAAATCATTTCTCATCTGCCTTTTACAATTAAATATTATACAGTAAGAACTCCATTTTAAGCACCCAAGTCCCGTATTTTCTAAGGTGGTGCATTTAAAACAAGCAGAATTTAGGCCTAAAATGACTTGTTTTTCATTTATGCGATGTACATATGTCGCTAAAAATCCTTATCTGGACTCTTTCCTGTTGCCCCATGTGCACTGAGCTAGTTTGCACTCTGTGAAACTGTATTTTAATGCTCCGTGTGGTTTAAAAGCATTAAAACATACTTGTTGTGACTTTTAATTTCTTTTTAAAGTGCTTAGTGTGATTTAACTCAACCATAGGAGGTGTGCAGCCTGTACACTCTGAGTGCCTGGATAAATGAGTCGGGTTGTGTCATTAAGGGCATCTGGAATAAAACAAGTCAACATAACCATGCAGAGTACAAATTGAATTTCCATACCAGATCGGTCAAGGCCTGGGTTAACAGCGATCGCCACCGGTGCCGTTGTCCAGCAGGGTGCTGGCGGAAATTGGGCTACTGCTGGGTGAAGAAGACAAGGAGGAGGAAAACGTGTCCAGAGACATTGGGAGAAGAGGAAAACTGGATGAGTGGAAGTGAGAGTCTGAACTTTGAATATTGGCAGGATCACTGGTAAAGGGACAGAGCTGGCTGATATGATGGAGAGGAGAAAGGTAGACATATTGTGTGTGCAAGAGGGAAGTAAGGCCGAGAGCATTGGCAGTGGGTTCAAGTTACTGTATCATGTTGAGGATAGGAAGAGAAATGGTGTCAGGGTCATTTTAAAGGAAGAGTATATTAAGAGTGCGTTGAAAGTTAAGCGAGTGACTTACAGGGTAGTGAGTGTGAAGTTGGAAATTGAAGGGGTGATGATCAATATCATCAGTGCATATACCCCAGGACAGGGGTAGTGGCCAAGTGGTTAACACACTTGGTTTCAGTGCGGAAGGTTCCCGGTTCAAAACCGACCCCTGTCACATTTCTCCATGTAATGTGTAATGTGTTGCGTCAGAAACTGTGTCACCTTGGATCTGCTATTATGACCCCAAGTGAAAAACAAAAGAGCAGTCAAAGGGACTTACCGCTGCGGGTCCGAGTCTCAGCACGGTGTGAAAAAAATAAACAGTCAGACTTACCATCAGTGCATATGCCCCACAGGTGAGCCGAAGGAGAAACAAAAAGATTTTTGCAGTGAGTTAGATGAGGTAGTGGAGCATATACCCAAGCATGAAAGAGTAGTGATAGGAGCGGACTTCAATGGGCATGTTGGCGAAGGGAACAGAGGTGATGAGGAAGTAATGGGTAGATATTGTATTATGGACTGGAATGCAGAAGGGCAGATGGCAGTTGATTTTGAAAAAGGAAGGAAATGGCAGTGGTGACTACCTTCTTTAAGAAAAGGGAGGAGCACAGAGTAGCATATAAGAGTGGAGGAAGGTGAACAAAGGGGGACTACATTCTTTGTAGATGATGTAAGCTAAAAGAAACTGGAGACTGCAAGGTCGTAGGTAGACAGCACAGGGTGGTTGTTTATAGGATAACATTAGATGTGATGAAGAGGAAGAGAGCCATACCTCAACAAAGGATCAGATGGTGGAAGCTGAAGAAGGAAGACTGTTGTATGAAATTTAGTGATCAGGTGATAACAGGCAGCTGATGGAAGGGAGGAAATTTTGAACAACTGGAAAAGTACTGCAGATGTGGTGAGGGAGACAGCTAGGAAGGTAGTGGGTGTGACATCTGGACAGCAGAAGGAAGACAAGGAGAAGATGTCCAGGAAAACATAAGGAGAAAGAGACTAGCAAAAAAGAATTGGAATAGTCAGAGAAATGAAGAAAGTAGACAGGAGTACAAGGAGATGCAGTGTAAGGTGAAAACAGAAGTGGCAAAAGCTAAGTAAAAGTCATATAGTGAGCTGTAAAAAGAAGTTGAACAGTAAGGAAGGAGAAAAGGACTTGTACCAATTGGCCAGACAATGGGACAGAGCTGGAAAGGATGTGCAGCAGGTTAGGGCGGTAAAAGATAAAGATGGTGAAGTGCTGACAAATAAGGAGAGTGTGTTGAGAAGGTGGAGGGAATATTTTGAGGAGTTGATGAATGAAGAAAATGAGACAGAGAAAGGGCTGGATGGTATGGAGAGAGTAAATCAAGAAGTACCAGAAATTAGTAAGGTTGAAGTGAGGGCAGCTATTATGAGGATGAAGAATAGAAAGGCAATCGGTCCAGATGACATTCCAGTGGAAGCATGGAAATGTTTAGGAGAGATGGCAGTGAAATTTCTAACCAGATTGTTTAAAAAAATCTTGGAAAGTGAAAGGATGCCTGATGAGTGGAGACGAAGTGTGCTGGTTCCTATTTTTAAGAACAAGGGTGATGTGCAGAGCTGCAGTAACTACAGAGGCATAAAGTTGTTCAACCACAGCATGAAGTTACGTATAGGGAAGAGTAGAAGCTAGGCTTAGAAAACAGGTGAAGAGCCGTGAGCAGCAATATGGTTTCATGGTCAGAAAGAGCATTACAGATTGAATGTTTGCTCTGTGAATACTGTCGGAGAAGTATAGAGAAGGCCAGATCAAGTTACATTGTGTGTTTGTGGATTTAGAGAAAGCTTATGACAGGGTGCCAAGAGAAGAGTTGTGGCATTGTGTGAGGAAGTCTGGAGTGGCAGAGAAGTATGAGGGTAGTGCAGGACATGTACAAGAATATTGTGATAGTGGTGAGATGCGCAGTAGGAATGACAGATTAATTCAAGGTGTAGGTGGGTTTACACCAAGGATCAGCTCTGAGTTCTTTCTTGTTTGCAATGGTGATGGACAGGTTGACTGATGAGATCAGACAGGAGTCTCCATGGACTATGTTTGCAGATGACATTGTGATCTGTAGTGACAGTAGGGAGCAGGTTGAGTTTAGCCTGGAAATGAAAGTCAGTTGGAGCAAGACTGAGCATATTTGTGTGAATGAGAGGGAGCCCAGTGGAATAGTGTGGTTACAAGGAGTAGAAGTGGTGAAAGTAGATGAGTTTAAATACTTGGGGTCAACTGTCCAAAGCAATGGAGAGTGTGGTAGACAGGTGAAGAAGAGAGTGCAGGCAGGGTGGAGTGGGTGGAGAAAGGTGGCAGGAGTGATTTGTGACCGAAGATCTGCAAAGGTGAAGAGGAAAGTTTACAAGACCGCAGTGAGACCAGCTATGTTGTACAGCTTAGAAATGGTGGCACAATCAAAAAGATGGGATGTTGCAATTTTTTTTTCTTTTTTTTTTGTTTTTCTTTCCCCCTGTCTGTCTGGTAAATGCCACACTGGCAGAACCATTTATGAACATTAATACACATATATGCAATTTATTCTTGCAGGACAGAAGGTATGTAGTGCGTGAGTGAATGTGGTGTGCGTGTGTGACCCCCATCCTCCCTTCCCGATCACCCTACAAGATCCTACTCAAAGCCGACTGACAACTTCTATCAGGAGGGACCAACCACCAAAACAACACGAAGACAGACAAAAACGAAAGACAAGTGGTGAAGACAATAACTGTGAAGTGAGACACCGAGGAGACAGTGACCCAACATAAAACATGCCGGAACAAACCACCACACATGAACAAGCAGTGAGAGCAACAGTCTGTTGTCTAGTTAGTGAGCATTCATTCCCTAATCTAGGACACCAGAGTCTTGATCCCCTTGAGAGCACCCAAAACCGAATTGTGGTGTCGGCCACGAACACGTGACCAGCCACACACAGAGACCCAGATCACAGCTATATATCCGATCACTACTGTGGCTGGTGTGTTGGACAAAGATAAAAGTACAGAACCCTACCATAAGACATGGACTACTCCGGCGCGTTGGAAGCCATACGGCCGACCGCAAGTGACAGCGGAAAAGGGCCCAGGACGCAGGGCCCCAGGAGGAACCAGGCGAAAAAGGGAAAGCGGAAGGGCACAGGGGCCAGGAAGGGCAGTCACCAGAGCCACCGGGGCAGCATGACGGACCAACAAGGGAGCGGCCTGACGGCGCCGGAACGCACCACCAACACCCCCCCCCCAACGGAGGCACAGGAAGTAACCCCACACCCGAGGGAAGCACGCAGGGCGCCGGCAGGGCCCACCAAGAGGGGGAGCCCAGAACCGCACCACCCCACCCCGCTATGTTGTACAGCTTAGAAATGGTGGCACAAGCAAAAAGATGGGATGTTGCGATTTTCTTTGGGAGTGATGAGAATGGACAAGATTAGGAATGAACATATCAGAGGGACAGCTCAGGTGGGATAGTTTAGAGACAAAGTCAGAGAGGTGAGACTGAGATGGTTTGAACATGTGCAGAGGAGAGGCCCAGGGTATATAGGGAGACGGATGCTGAGGATGGAGCCACCAGGCAGAAGGAGAAGAGGGAGACCAAAGAGGAGGTTTATAGATGTATTGATGGAGAAGTATAGAGAAGGCCAGAAGGAGTTATAGCCCTACAACCAGCCTGAATTAGGCCGGATGCTGGCTGCCATTTAGGAGTGAGAATTCTCACTCCTAAATGACCAGTAGGAGAGCAGCGCTCGCACCACACCAAAGTGAGGCTGATGTCAGCGTCTCGGTCACTAACCAATCACAGGCTCGGAGAGAGAGGCCAGTATCCGACCTAATTCAGGCTGGTTGTCGGGCTAAAGAAGAAGAGTTGTGGTATTGTATGAGGATGTTTGGAGGGACGTACGTGAAGGTAGTGTAGGACATGTACAAGGATAGTGTGATGGCAGTGAGATGTGCTGTCTGAATTACATATTCATTCAAGGTGGAGGTCAGATCAGCTCTGAGACCTTTCTTGTTTGCAGTAGTAATGGATAGTTGATGAAAGTAGATGAGTTTAAATACTTGGGTTCAACTGTCCAATGTAATGGAGAATGTGGTATAGAGGTGAAGAAGAGAGTGCAGGCAGGGTGGAGTGGGTGGAGAAAGGTGGCAGGAGTGATTTGTCACCGAAGAATATCAGCAAGAGTGAATGGAAAGTCTGCAAGACAGTAGTGAAACCAGTTACTTGTATGTTGTACGGCTTAGAGACGGGGGCACTAACAAAAAGACAGGAGGCAGAGCTGGAGGTTGCAGAATGAAGATAAGACTCTTTTTGGGAGTGATGAGGATGGACAAGATTAGAAATGAACATATCAGAGGGACAGCTCAGGTGGGACGATTTGGAGATAAAGTCAGAGAGGTGAGAATGAGATGGTTTGGACATGTGCAGAGGAAGGACCCAGGGTATATAGGGAGAAGGATGCTGAGGATGGAGCCACCATACAGGAGGAGGAGAAGGAGACCAACGAGGAGGTTTATGGATGTGCTGAGGGAGGACATGCGGGTGGCTGGTGTGACAGAGGAAGATGCAGAGGACAGGGTGAGATGGAAATGATTGATCTGCTGTGGCGACCCCTCATGGGGGTAGCTGAAAGAAGAAGAAGAAAGAGAAGCTTCATGTGGTTTACTCTTAATAATTTGATATTTAGAAACTTTTAATGATAATTGCAACATCCCAATCCGCCCCCAAAGATTAGTATCAACTCTGATTGAGGCATATTTGGACTGGCTGAAATCGGTTTTACTGAACTTGAGCTTCATTTTGATCTGTGTGTGGCTAGCAGTGGTGGTGACGTGTTGACAAAGCTGATGGTCATGACTTTGGTCATTGCATGCTAGCTCACCAGTAGCACTGGAGCATTTACTGTATTTAAAAGCATATGTGCGTCTTTTCAAATATGCACCATCTATCTTTAATGCATGCCACTTAACTTGTTGTAATTTCCAGTTAGAGTTTTGTCTGTCCAGTTGTCTTCTGCTCCTAACTTGTCATCTTCTTCTTCTGTAGACTTTATTGGTGTTTGGCAACTTATTAATGCATTACTTCCACTAACTGGACAGGAGTGTGTACTACCCCTTTCTCTGAAGTGACTGCCGCTGCAAATTTGTACTACACAGGATTGATAAGACACATAAAAAATATCTGTTTGTGTCAGAGTTGTACAGAGTTGGACCTGAAAAAGAACAACTCAGCAACAGTGGTTCCAGCAACAGTGTGATGAATAGTTGCTTGTTTGTGGTGGATAGTGTCAAGTTGGGTGGGGTGAGTGCTACACATACCCCTAAACATCACAACCACACTATCTGTGTGACATGGACATGAATGGATTATGTAGGAAAATACAGTTATTGGATTGGCTGGTCCTCAGTATCAAACAACTCAGATATAGGCAAAAAGCCTTGATTGGGAAATCTCTACTTTCGTCACATTCATCATGTACCTCCAGGGGTGCACATACCCTGTTCTGGGAAACCTTGTTTTCCAGCCCTTGCGAGTGCTGCACTTGTCTCACCATCTGTGTCCTTTATGAAAGCAGCAGTGATGGATTTGTGTGTTATGTTAGAGGGCCTTGATTGGAGAGTGGCGTCAACTCAGAACATGGCGCCATTTTGGGTCTAACTGCGCTGAACTACTGAATTTTTTTTTTTTTTTTTTTTTTTTTTTGTCATTTAACCACATACAACAACACATCCAGGTACAGGTGCTATCGAAATAAATATAAAAATAGTTAAGCTATCAAATTTACATAAATTTACAATTTATGATAATTTATTTAATTCATTTAAAGCCTGATTTTCAGCTATGCTGCTGCAGCTCTGTAACTCCGTGTCTTGCAATGACGTGTGTGACAGTTTTAAAGTTCTCCCTCTCTGGATTATGCTTTATTCTGGAATAATTAGACCCTCAACAATCTTTTCTTTCTACAGTCATCACCTCCAAATCAAAGGGAAGCTGTACATTTTCCTCTTTTACTATCTGTGATGTGAATGTGATGCAGACTTTTCTGATCCATTCATCAGTGTGCACGCTATAAAAACTATTATAATATGATAGAGATGAAGGATTAAAAGCAGAAGTGTCAAATCACAGCCTTTTGTGTTTGATTTAACAGGTGCACGTCAGGCTGTGGGTCCAAGTTGAGCACCGTGTGAAAAAAAAAAAAACGGTCAGACTTTTAATCACAGAAATGATTCCTCTCCTACCTTCCACATTGGCGAGTGTCAGAGCTGAACTTTAATTTGTACCTCTGCACGCCCAGCCTGCTCGGAGTTTTTAATGGAAATACATTGTGACCGGATGGGACATTTTATCCAATGTGAGCGTGTTTATTACATGGAAAACAATACAAAAACTTTGGGACTTTTTTGTCCAGTGACTGCGAATATCTAGTTTATACAACAACAATTACTGTATATTGAACTGAACAATAAATTTTCCCTCTCAAAACTTTGACGATGATGTCGCTTCCATCCCACATGGCTGACTTTATTTTCCCAAATTTTTCTTTTGTTCGGATCTGAAGGGAATCTGTACATCTTGAAGCCCTTGCTGTGACTATTTGTGCATCCAAATGCACAACAACCCGGCATTTTCAGCAAATAAATAAATAAAATGGCTGGATTTGCATGCAGACAGATTAACAGCCAATACTATTTTTGCCCCAAGATGGCACCGTGAGTCACGTGACCGATTTTTTTTGACTTGTCATGTCGCTGCTCTCACTAATAAAGGCACTCTAGTTTTGGTGTGATTCAGATGTTCCTTGTGTGGTTTGGAGTCTTTTGAAGCCTCTCTGCTGTAGTGCCAGGGCCGTCCATTGATTGATGATCTTACTGTTTACATTCATGCAGTGTGTGTTTGTGGTGTGTGTGTGGTGTGTGGTGTGTGTGTGTGTGTGTGTGTGTGTGTGTGTGTGTGTGGTGTGTGTGTGTGTGTGTGTGTGTGTGTGTGTGTGTGTGTGCGTGTGTGCGTGTGTGCGTGTGTGTGTGTGTGTGTGTGCGTGTGTGCGCGTGTGTGCGTGTGTGTGTGTGTGTGTGTGAACGTTCACGCCTGGACTAAGAGTCTGGTCTGCAGGCGCCACAGAAAAGTGCTTCCAACCTGTGATTCAATTACCACAGCAAGCTGAGCTGCAGGGGCAACAAGAGATTCGGGGGCAGCTTGGTCTGCTTCACAGGTTTACTAACACAGGGTTGAACAAAGGGACCTATCAATTCTGAAATGTACACTTACAAGCTTGATTTCACCTTTCCTCCTAACCACCCTCAAATCCTGCCACGTCTTCCCAGACTGACATCCTTGAAGTGAGATCAAATCCCTTATGCATTAGAGCTCACCTGTTCAAAATTTAATTTCCAGCAAATCAACCTTTTATTTTATTTAATTATCTGGTAATGGTGCAGGTGAAATAGAAATGGGTATTTTCAAGCAACCCACAACTTTGAAATTGTTAATCCTTTGGTCTGCAGAAGCGCACTGTGATTTTCCTTATGACTGAGTTCATATCTCATTTTTTTACTTCCTCTGTCTGCAGGTTTGCAGTTCTGTAAATGATCTTCTTCAGTTGCTCGTGTTTTGCCATCCATCTCCATTTCACTCTGTTCCCAGTATCTTCCTCTGTCACACCAACCGTCTGCATGTCCTCCCTCATCACCTCATCACGTCCATAAACCTTCTCTTTGGCCTCCTTTTTCTCCCCCTGCCTGCTGGCTCCATCCTCAGCATCCTTCTCCCTATATATACCCTGGGTCTCCAATTTGCATTTGCCAAACCATCTAAACCTCGCCTCTTTCATGTTGTCTCAAAAAACAACCTATCTGCATAGTCCCCTTGATATGCTAATGTGATATCCCAAGGAAAACTACATCTTGAGTTATGCCACCTCCAGGTCTGCCTCCTGTCTTTTTGACAGTGCCACCACCCCAGAGCCATACAAAGGCTCACTAAAATGATGAAAGTTTGCATACATCAAAATTTTCTGCAAAGCTTACACTGGATGCCTGTCCTGAAACAACCCTCCACATTATCCAGGGTTGGCACCTGCGCACCAAATGCACTGTCTTGTGCTCTTCAGGTAGGTATTCCATATTCCTTTAATATGCTTTGAGAAAATTTCACTTTTTGACTCTTCTCACTCCCTCTCATTGTCTGTGGTATGACAACACTGACAAATTGTGATGAAATAATGATAATTAAGTGCTGGTTTCTGTTGTGTGATTGAAACACTGGGGTATTTTTCACATGACCTCAAACCCTCAACTGCCAGTTGTGCCACTGATACAAAAGCAGTGGTTTACACAGACAATCCGTTGCGCTGCTGGCAGGTAGTAAGCAAATGGATTTTCCATGTTCCACTCCTCTCACCGAAAAACCTCAACCATGTCTCACCTTGTCTCACATCTCTTACAACGTAAAGATGATGCTCTTTTTCTTTGGCTCTTATTGGATTATGCTCAGTTATTTAAAAAGTGGGAGCAAATGTGGAGTCTGTCTATCTAACACATACGTATTTCTTTGAAAACCCATCACCAGAAGTGGCTTGTGCAGATTAGGAGACAGCACAATTACTGCTGAAAATATGTAAAAATGGTCAAATTGGATGACCAAAAGCCTTAAGATGTGTGGTTGTCTTGAAGTAGCTTCCCCCTGCTTGTGGTGGCCAAGTGGTTAATGCACTTGGTTTCAGTGCGGAAGGTTCCCGGTTCAAGTCCCACCCCTGCCACATTTCTCCATGTAATGTGTAGTTGCGTCAGGAAGGGCATCCGGCGTAAAACCTGTGCCAATTCAACATGCAGATCCACCTTGGATTTGCTGTGGTGACTCCGAGTGCAAACAATGGAGCAGCCAAAGGGACTTACATTGTTCTTACTAAGAGTGTTATGTGTCGACGCGGGTTGAGGAGCGGACCTGCGTCAGACGGAACCCAGCGCTACAAATAACCAGAAAAGCGGTTCCAAAAACAATATATTTATTTCACCCGCTGGTGCATAAAAAGTGTAAAAACAGAAATAGCGTCCCTCTGGTGGAGTGAAGGCTGGCACGCTCTCCAGCGCCCAAAAGGATCGAAGCCCGGCGCTCCTGGACCCACTACCACCGCCAAACACCCCCCAGATGGACACGACAAACCGACTCTCTGCGAAGCATAGAAGAGGTGAGGTAAGTTAGCAATTACAATTAATATCCTTCAAAAGACACACACTATCAGCAACACATGCAGGTCTGTATTTTAAGCTTTATGCAAATGAGCAGCTTCTCACAACAGGTGGAGGACCACTTGTCCGCATGCCACAGCAGTGAGAAGCGAGCTGCACAATCCTCATCACAATTCAAGTATACTGCGTAACAAAATACCAAATTACTATCAACAATTAGTCAAACACTTAATCACCTTTGATGTGTGCTGACAGCATGTGTCCCTCACCCTTCCTTGCTTCACGGGCTCGATGTGTCAAACCCAGGCGCGGTCCTCAGCGTCTCACAAACGAACATCACAAGGTTGAGTTCCCGGCAGTTCTGCTTGAATCACACATGACTCAAATGCAGAACGCCATCCAATTATCTGCTTCAGCTGAAAGTCTTTAAGGTTGCATGTGAGCACCATTCACAGGTGCTGCACATGATGTTGATGAGGGTGAAGGATTCTTCAGCCAGCACCTTCTCCACAGATAAATCAGTTCTCATGCCACCTGGAGAGCAAAGAAAAGAAAAGAACACCAAAATATCCAGCTACACCCCCCAACACACAACAGTACCCCCCCTTTAACGGGAAGCCTCCCGGCGACCGAACAGACCAGGCCCGAGAACAGCACCTCCCTCCGGGGTCCTCGTCAGGAAGCAGACAGCACCACGCTCCCAAGGTCCACCACAGACAGCAGGACAGGGCACCGCAGCTGGAAGGCCGGCTGGCAACAACAAAAGCCCCAAAACATTCCCCAGTACAATCCAACACACAAGAAAAAACACAAAACCCACCCAAAACCTCCCCAGGGGACCGTCCCATCAAACCCCGGGAAGAAAAGAAAAACACCCAAACGCAAAAACCCAACACAGCCCCACAAACACAATACAAACATAAATGCATAAAAGAAAAATAACAAACAACCCTCCCAGAATGACCTGCAGAGCCCAAGCCCCCCCAGAAGGCCTTTACCGCCAGTTCCAGGAGGAACAGCCAGAACCAGAATCCCACACAGGTCCCCAGGTATACATGGAGCAAACGGCGCCCCCCAGAGGACCGTACCATCAACCCCAGGAGGTACCCTCCCCACAACCCCGGAACCCCAGACTCGGCCACACTTGGCTAGTTGGCCCAAGCCAATTCCCCCCCAGAGGACCGTCCCATCAACCCTGGAGGTGGAACCCGGAAGGAAACAGAACAAAATCAAACCTCAACCCCCGGAGGACTACAAAAACAACCCCGGGGGATATAAAACGACTGTAAACCCTGTTACCCTCCCCGGCACCCCGAAAGACCCCAGGTCCCTCCCAGAGCCCCTCGGCGGCTCAATCTTGGCGAACGGCTCAAAACATTAAGCCAGGGAAGGGAACAGGAAAAACTAACCCAGCCCCAACCCCAAGGCGCAGCGGAGAACCGGAAATACGGCCGGTGCCCCAACTCGACCATACCCCAGCCTCTCGGGAGGGGTGGAACTACCGAAATGGCGAACGGCAACAGATCGGCCCACCCCTCCGACTGAGGTATGTCTCCGCTGCACCACACCCCGGCAACACCAATGACGAACGGTACAAAGGCTCACCGAGGCTGGAGTGGAACCGGGCCCTAACCAAACCAAGAAAAACGCCCCTAACACCCCCCCCCCCAGGTGCAGAGGTCTTCTGAGAATGCTCAGCGTGACCAACCTGCACCACCCCACAACCCACAAGACAAATGGTCTTGGGGCAAGTGAGGTTGGGGTTAGGGATGTAGGGAAATAAAAAAACAACAAAATAAAACGACCCAACAACCCAAACAGAAAATACCTAAAAACACAAAAAATTAACGATTAAGTGAGCCCAGACGGGCTTCTATCCGCCTAACATTCACTCCACCAGACACGCCTCTGACTACCCAAACAAATTATAACCCCTATTTAAAGAAAACAAAACATTAACCCGTACTAGATTTTTTTTTTTTTTTATATGTGTGTTATTTTGCCTGTCCCAGAACACCTGGAGATACGTCACCATTATTTTTCTTGATGCTTATATGTCGGGGCAATACAGTGATCTCCGTTCGTCCGAGCTGCATGGGCTCGTCAGCAAGAGGAGCCAGAGGTCCCGTCGGAAGAGCCTCAGTGGGGCGAAGAAGAGGCGGCCCAGATTTGTGTCGGGGAAAGCCCCGAGACGAAAAAACCCGCTCTGATGGCCGCCCTCTCTCGCGTCCACGCTCCTTCATCCGATCATCTAGACGAATCACCAACGATATTAGCTCATCTAAATCGTTTGGCTCGTCACGGACTGCCGGCTCGTCTTTTAATGACTCATTTAACCCATCTACAAACATTCCTCGTAAAGCTGCGGCGCTCCAACCTGACTGAGCAGAAACCAGAGAACATTGCATCACCGCACAAGGCTCCGGATGACAAACAATCGGTTCGGACACCGAATCTCTGGGTGACGGAGTTATCTGCACTAGTATCAATGGTGCCGCGGCTGGAGCAGCAGGAAGCGGAACGGCTTGCGCTGCAAGCTCCGTAACACGGGCGTCTGTTTGTTTAATTTGGTTTGCGAGATGCTGCAATTGCTCCCATATTTTCTCCAAGTGTTCTTGAACTTTTTCGGCAAAAGGAACCGCCTCTGCCGCTGGGTCCATTATGGAATCAATCAATCAATCAACTTTTTTCTTGTATAGCGCCAAATCACAACAAACAGTTGCCCCAAGGCGCTCCACATTGCAAGGCAAGGCCATACAATAATTATGAAACACAGTCTACGTCTAAAGCAACATAACCAAGGGATGGTCCAGGGTCACCCGATCCAGCCCTAACTATAAGCCTTAGCGAAAAGGAAAGTTTTAAGCCTAATCTTAAAAGTAGAGAGGGTATCTGTCTCCCTGATCTGAATTGGGAGCTGGTTCCACAGGAGAGGAGCCTGAAAGCTGAAGGCTCTGCCTCCCATTCTACTCTTACAAACCCTAGGAACTACAAGTAAGCCCGCAGTCTGAGAGCGAAGCGCTCTAATGGGGTAATATGGTACTACGAGGTCCCTAAGATAAGATGGGACCTGATTATTCAAAACCTTATAAGTAAGAAGAAGAATTTTAAATTCTATTCTAGCATTAACAGGAAGCCAATGAAGGGAGGCCAACACGGGTGAGATATGCTCTCTCCTGCTAGTCCCCGTCAGTACTCTAGCTGCAGCATTCTGAACCAACTGAAGGCTTTTTAGGGAACTTTTAGGACAACCTGATAATAATGAATTACAATAGTCCAGCCTAGAGGAAACAAATGCATGAATTAGTTTTTCAGCATCACTCTGAGACAAGACCTTTCTGATTTTAGAGATATTGCGTAAATGCAAAAAGGCAGTCCTACATATTTGTTTAATATGCGCTTTGAATGACATATCCTGATCAAAAATAACTCCAAGATTTCTCACAGTATTACTAGAGATCAGGGAAATGCCATCCAGAGTAACGATCTGGTTAGACACCATGCTTCTAAGATTTGTGGGGCCAAGTACAATAACTTCAGTTTTATCTGAGTTTAAAAGCAGGAAATTAGAGGTCATCCATGGGGAACTACTGTTATGTGTCGACGCGGGTTGAGGAGCGGACCTGCGTCAGACGGAACCCAGCACTACAAATAACCAGAAAAGCGGTTCCAAAAACAATATATTTATTTCACCCGCTGGTGCATAAAAAATGTAAAAACAGAAATAGCGTCCCTCTGGTGGAGTGAAGGCTGGCACGCTCTCCAGCGCCCAAAAGGATCGAAGCCCGGCGCTCCTGGACCCACTACCACCGCCAAACACCCCCCAGGTGGACACGACAAACCGACTCTCTGCGAAGCATAGAAGAGGTGAGGTAAGTTAGCAATTACAATTAATATCCTTCAAAAGACACACACTATCAGCAACACATGCAGGTCTGTATTTTAAGCTTTATGCAAATGAGCAGCTTCTCACAACAGGTGGAGGACCACTTGTCCGCATGCCACAGCAGTGAGAAGCGAGCTGCACAATCCTCATCACAATTCAAGTATACTGCGTAACAAAATACCAAATTACTATCAACAATTAGTCAAACACTTAATCACCTTTGATGTGTGCTGACAGCATGTGTCCCTCACCCTTCCTTGCTTCACGGGCTCGATGTGTCAAACCCAGGCGCAGTCCTCAGCGTCTCACAAACGGACATCACAAGGTCGAGTTCCCGGCAGTTCTGCTTGAATCACACATGACTCAAATGCAGAACGCCATCCAATTATCTGCTTCAGCTGAAAGTCTTTAAGGTTGCATGTGAGCACCATTCACAGGTGCTGCACATGATGTTGATGAGGGTGAAGGATTCTTCAGCCAGCACCTTCTCCACAGACAAATCAGTTCTCATGCCACCTGGAGAGCAAAGAAAAGAAAAGAAGACCAAAATATCCAGCCACACCCCCCAACACACAACAAAGAGGCTAAGTCTTGTGTAGTGTTACCATGATTGTCAAAAACATAGATTGAACTCACACCATCCTGACAAAATGTGGCAAAACATAATATTTTACTCAACAATCAACAGATTATTAGGGGACACATCTTTATAACTGGTTGATTGTTTTAAACTTCAGGAGTCCTGCACCACCCTTGGGGGCCCTAATGTGTTACAAGGGTGCAGGCACACAGGACACCCCACACTAAATTAACATTGGTCATAGTTACTGGGAAACAAACCTAGGAAAGCTAAAGAAATGCTACCCCAGGCACTGTCCAAGCTCATATTTGTACTGGTTTGGGAGTCTTTCCCAGCTTTCAGCAGCACTTTCTCTACAGTGACTGGAGGTTTCCCCTGAGTCAGTCCAAAGACAGGGTTTTATAATCTTCAAATGCACCCTGTAGTGCAACGAGACCCTGAGTAGTACCATTTCCACTCACTCACCAGCTTCAGCAGATGAGTCATTCATACTCTCTGAAGAATCATTCACACTCAAAATATGATCTTTTTTCCTTTATACTCATCACACTGCCACTGTGTGGGGCATATGTACTGATGACATTCATCATCACTCTGTCATGCACTTTTTGTACTTCCAACACCATCTTAACATACTTTTCCTTTAGATTACCACATCTGCAGTTCTTCTTCCATTCACATTATGGTATCACACTTTGAACCCACCACCAGCTTATACTCCATCTCCATTTGGTCTCTTGTACACACAGTATGTTTACCTTCCTTGTTTCTGTCATATGTCAGCTCTCTCCCTTTGACAGAGTGCCAAGATTCAAAGGTCCATCTCTCACCTCAGCACTTCTACCCTTGCCCACTTCATCTGGACAAATTTTCCGCTCTCCTTCTCCTCCTTTGCCCCACAGTAACATAGTTTCCTTTTGTACCCACTAGGCCAGGTGGTGGTAACTGTTAACCATGATCAGCTGTAGATATTCAGGTTATGCTCTGCACATCTGATTTGGCACAGGGTCTATGCCAAATAATCTTCCTTTGGCACAACTCTCCTCATATATCTGAGCTTGAAATTGGCACTAACTGTGCAATGGTTTGTGTAACACCACCGGCTAGGTTCAAGAAATCAGCCAACTGTGAACTGAAAACCTGAAACCTGTATACATGTGTTAAATTAAATTGCATTGCAAACATGAAAAATGGAGTAAAATAATAGCATTGTTTTGAATGTTAACGGCAACCAAAAGAATAAACTTTGAAAAAACAAACAATGTATCTGTCAATCATTATTATAGAGTCTTTCAGCAGTGACAATGTGCTTTCTCATGTAGAGACATTACTACCAAGCTTTGTTTTGAGGTGGTGCACTCCTTCCCTCTTTTCTTCGGTCACTTTTGAGCAGAGTTGGTGTTTCATCACTGCAACCGTTCTGCTGGATCACAGCATTTCCAAAAAGCACAGATCCATGAAGTGGCTGATGTTGGCGCCTGTCAATTTCCATGTTCTGTTATCGCTGCATTAATCATGGAATTGTGCATGATAATGATTTGTAAATCATTTTGTGTTCTTTTATCGGAAGAAATTTACTTAGCCACCCACCACAGACTATTGTAATTAAAACAAAATCAAGAAAATGAGTTTGAAGCACAAGCTTTCAGCTTTGAGTTGAAAATTTACATCTAAATCAAGTAAACATTGTAGGATTTTCAGCACTATTTGCACACTTGCCTGTTTTAAAGCAAATACTTGCAGTGTTCTGCAGTAGCAAAGTTGATCAACTAACCTCAGTCTAATTGAGCGTAGATTTAATTTGATGATGGAAAAAATATGCACAAGGAACCACAAGCAGGAACTAAAAAAGAGCTGCGAAACATCAAGAAAGAAACCCAGTGAATTACTAAGATCATCTAATCTCTTTGAAAAATGGCTCCCTTTGACATATCTTAGTCTTCTTTGCTTTTTGTTTTTCCAAAAACTGCCAGACCAGATTGAAACATTAATTGTAATTTAAAAGCAGCAGAACCGAACAGACTCAATCTCCATAACATTTACAGTAGGGTATTCAAACAAGCAATCAATGGAACCTGATTCATCTAATCCATCCTGCCACAATTGTATTTGTGATATATTTAAAAATTCAGCACATATATTGTTTCATATGTCTCTGGGTGAAGTTTAGATTTTTTTTTTTGCTGTGTGGATAGTAGGAGTAACGCAACGATGTCTACAGGTACACTGTTGTCAATCAGAGGAAGTTACTCAATTTTTCAATTTCAGTTTATTTTTATTTATATAGCACCAAATCACAACAAAGGTGCCTTAAGGCGTTTCACACAAGTAAGGTCTAAACTTACCAACCTCTAGAGCAAGCACACAGGCAACTGTGGTAAGGAAAAAGTCCCTCTGATGATATTGAGGAAGAAACCTGAAGCAGACCAGACTCAAAAGGGTGATCCACTACTTAGGCCATTCTAACAGTGACATGGTTTTTTACAAAGTTTTGCAGAGCTGAAGAACAGAAAACAGGAAATCAACATCAAAAACATCTGCTGCATCAGCTTCAGGCATGGCATCTCATGGTCAGTCCAGCATCCCGTTGTCCACAGATGCCAATCCCATGCAGTGCTCTCTGCATCTCGGACAGAGAGAAAAAGAGCAGAATCAGTCGGCCGGAAAAACTACACCTAATGTATAATTCATCAACATTAAATCGACAGGAAAGCAGAGCATATACTAATACATTAGCACTAAGCTTCACTAACAAACCTAGAATTTAGATAAATTTGCGGCCGTGACCTGTTGCGTTACTAATAAAATTAATTTAAAAGGAAAGGAAGCATAGTCCATACTATACGAGAAGGAGAATAAATACATCTTAAGTCTGGACTTGAAAGTCTCTACAGAATCTGACTGTTTTATCTCCATAGGGAGATCATTCCACAAAACAGGTGCATGATTAGAGAAAGCTCTGTGGTCCGCAGACTTTTTTATTCACCTTAGGGACACAAAGTAGTCCTGCACCCTGAGAACGCAGAGCCAGAGCCGGTACGTAAGGTTTAATTAGGTCAGCTAGGTAGGGAGGTGCTAGTCCATGAATAATTTTATAGGTTAATAGCAACCTTACAATCTGGTCTCACAGAGAAGAAGCCAGTGAAGAGACACCAAAATGGGTGTAATGTGGTCAAACCTTCGACTTACTGTCAACAGTCTGGCACCAGCATTTTGAACCAATTGGAGACCCCTAATGCTGGACTGCTGTAAACCAGAAAACAGAACTTTGCAGTAGTCCAATCTAAAAGAGACAAACGCACAATCAGGGTCTCAGCATCAGCCATCGACAGGATGGGACGAATCTTCGCTATATTTTACAGGTGGAAGAAAACAGTCCTCGTAATATCTCTAATGGGTAGGTCAACGTGCAATGTGTGATCAAAAATCACCCCATGGTTCCTCACTTTGTCAGTGTGATGTATGACGCAGGAGCCTAGATTAAGCAAAAGCTGGTCAATCAAGAACCATCATTTTGGTCTTGTCCGAATTTAAAAGTAAGAAATTGCTGGACATCCAGCCTTTCACTGACACAAGGCAATCCTCTAAGGATTTTATGTATATGAGGTTACCAGCAGTCATCAGCATAGCAATGATAGGTAATCCCAAAATGCCGCAATATGTGCCCAAGGGGTGATATATGCAGGGAGAAAAGCAGTGGGATCCCATATTTCATATCACCAAGGTTGGAGGTAGTGTTGTTGTACAAAACACAATGAGAACGACTGGTTAGGTATGATGTCAACCATGTAAAGAGAATCCCAGTAATCCCAAAATATTTTCCAGCCTATCAGTTAGAATACAGTGATCCACCGTATCAAACGCAGTGCTAAGATCTATTAATTGATGCCGACACGACTTTCTGGCGAGGTCACAAGTCTTCTTTATGTCTATTTTTGTGACTGTTTGGTTAAATATTTTGTGTGTGTGTGCGTGTGTGTGTGTTGTGTGTGATGGCAGGGTGCGACTTGAAGCCTTCTCCGACAACAGTGGCAAGCTGCAGATCTCCCTGCAAGAGATCATAGAGTGGCTGACTGCCAAAGATGAGGAGCTCTCAGAACAGCTGCCCATAGGAGGTGATGTGGGAGCCGTCCAGCACCAGCGGGAGTTCCACCAGGTACTAGACAATAATACTTTTCACTGCAGGTATATACTTCCTGGAAAAACACTCTATAGAGTTTTTATTCTACCAAGGGAGAATTTATGTTTAAAACAGAAGCACGTGAAGTGTATCATATAAAAAATGGGTACGTGCGGCTGTGCAAACCAGAATTAAGTCTTAAAGCTACACATACATACGAGGTCTATTAGAAAAGTATCTGACCTTATTATTTTTTTCAAAAACCATATGGATTTGAATCACGTGTGATTACATCAGACATGCTTGAACCCTTGTGGGCATGCAAGAGTTTTTTCACGCCTGTCGGTTACGTCATTCGCCTGTGGGCAGTCTTTGAGTGAGGAGTCGCCCACCCTCTCGTCATTTTTTCATTGTTTAGGAATGGCTCAGAGACTGCTGCTTTGATCAAAATTTTTTCAAAACTGTAAGGCACAACTGAGTGGACACCAGTCGATAAATTCAGCTGGTTTTCGGTAAAAACGGCTGATGAGAGATTTTGGTCTGGTAGTGTCGCCGTAAGGACGGCCCACGGCACCTGATGGCGATCTGCGCTTCGAGGCGGCAGCGTCTCGCCGTTTCAAGTTGAAAACTTCCACATTTCAGGCTCTGTTGACCCAGTAAGTCATCAGAGAACAGAGAACTTTCAGAAGAAGTCGGCATGAGGAGTTTATTCGGACATTCCATTGTTAACGGACATTTTGTAATGAAAGAACGTGCAGGCAGAGTCGCATGTCGGGCCGGACCCGACCGCGGGGGGTCGCGACAGGAAAAACACCTCTGTTGGAAACCTTAACGGACAAGTTGGAACATGCCCAAGCTGTTAAACAATTTCTCAGTTACTCACTTGTTGAAAGCCATCAAAAGCCGCCTGAATTTTACAAATGGTTTTCAACACGGAGGTGTTTTTCCTGTCGTGGCACACACAGATTCGCCGAGTCGTCACGGAAACGACTCGGCGAATTTGCGCGCACGTCTTTCATTAAGAAATGTCCTTAAACAGTGGAATGTCCGCATAAAGTCCTCATGCCAGCCTCTTCTGAATCTTCTCTGTTCTCTCACGACGTCCTGAGTGAATTAAGCCTTAAATTAGGATGTTTGCAGGTCGAAACAGGCCGACGACGGCACCTGGAAGCGCTGCAGGACGTCCAGCTCTGTGGGAAGTCCTTACAGCGACAGAAACACCCCATAATCTCTCATCAGCCGTTAAACTTTTCACCGAAAACCAGCTTAATTTCTCGAATAGTATCCACTTGGATATTCCTCACAGGTCCAGAAAAATTCAGCCGAGAGGGCGGGACCACATCTCACTCAAGGCCTGCCTACAGGGAAATGACGTCACCGACACGCGTGAAAAAACTCACGCATGCGCACGAGGGTTCAAGCATGATTGGTGGAATCGCACGTCATTCAAATCCATATAGTTAAAAAAAAAATAAAAGGGTCGGTTTATTGTCTAATAGACCTCGTATATTCTCCTTCTCACATACACATGTTGACCATCTGAATATATGCATGAGAAAGTGAAAAGAAATGCATAAGTGAGTGGAAAAATATATGTGTGCTTTTGAGAATATAAGAACAAGCACATTGCCCGTTGGGATCCATGGGCTCTATATTGGCTCTAAAAACTGTTGAGGTCTAAGGTTCTAAAAACATTCTGGACTCACACCATTCCAATTCATTATAGAAACTTTGCATAATTTATTACCACCCTTGAAAAATCTCAGCTACCTATGTTATGATAAACACTACCCAATCTAGAGCCAGTGGATCCTCACAGGCATGAAGTCAGCAGGAATTGTTGCACTAGGGAGTCATTGCATCTGTTAATGTAGACTTAACCGAAGTTGTGGGCTGTGCAACCCAGCACAACTTCTGAACTGAGGGGGGTGTTACTTATCTCATGAAAGCTACAAGCCCTTCTGTTCATCCAGCATGAATGTGAAACCAAACCACCTTTTTGTCTTTGAAGTGTTGTATTTATAATTTAACACTGATTCATGCTGTCTGACTACAGTCTATATGCTCGATATACATTTTTTTTACATGGGGAAATTTTGTGTTAAAGGACATAACGGTGGAAAGGACAAGACTCCTTCTGTGCTTTTCCACTTTTAATGCAGAGTGTTTGAGCCTGGATTGAATTAGTGTGAAAATGGATGTAGGGTGAGCTCAGGGTCATGCGCTGTGATCTGTGATATGTGAAACGTGCGCGATGACTCTGTCACTGACATCCAAGAGATGCTGCATTAGAAAGAGGCTGCGTGAAACGTGACTGAATATTGCTGAATGTTAACACGGTAAGTGTGAGGGCTGTGTGAATTGAAGCAACCGTGTGTGCACGGCGGAGGATATCTGCTGGCGGCATTGACGCTCATCAGTGATGTTGAATAAAGCAGAGTTAATTATCCATTATGACCAATCACCTCGTATCTCATTAAAGGATCGTAAATTATTGCATTAATGATTTGGATGATATTAAGATTTATTTGTTCTTGTCCTCTGCCCGTGTTCAGAACACCCAGTTCCTGCTGCCGTGGGCAAATTTTTACTTTGCAGTTACAAAGATTGTGATTGTTGATGTCGTTTTCTCATCTTTATTTAACCAAGCATACTGACTGCGTTCTTATTCACAGCTGTGGCCCGGGAGGGTTGATGCAGCAGGACGACACATAATCATAATCTGCACAAAACATTTGTCTTTTCAGAATTAGGCACATGAGCATTTTGATTACCACTGACCCACAAGAGTAGCAACAGTTTCACTTCACTTTCAGGTATTAACGCTTATTGGTGTTGCCGAATGAAGGCCACCGCCACTTTCTATAATCATCCTTGATGCTTCACTGCTCACGGAAAACTATATACAGCAGTGAAGCTGCTATCATCTCAGTAATCCTTCAGTAGCCTTTTGTAAAGATTACTTTAAAGTGCATGGCTTTAGAGTCAAAGAAGTTCCCTTTCTGCCACGACTCTGATAATTACTGCAGGCTTCAGTGGTTTGAACTCACTTTCAAGGCCATTCAAGGGCTTGTATTGCTGGAACAGCACATCACCTCCTGAACTCAGACATTGTTCCACAATCACCAGATCATCACTAATTTACATTTTCAGTAAGTAGTTTTTTGAATTTTTATGGAATGTTGAGACCAATGCTTGTTTTAAATGCTGAATAATAGAACCGAAATTCCTGTTTTAACTGAGTCTGTGCAGGGGAATACATGATTAATTTTACCAGTGTCATACACCAATCAGCCATGACATTGTGACCACTGATAGGTGAAGTGAATAACAGTGAATATCTCATTACAATGGAGAGCAGGGGTGGTGGAAAAGTGGTTAATGCGCTTGGTTTCAGTTCAGAAGGCTCCGGGTTCAAACCCCACCCCTGCCACATTTCTCCATGTAATGTGGAGTTGCGTCAGGAAGGGCATCCGACGTAAAACCTGTGCCAATTCAACATGCAGATCCACCTTGGATTTGCAGTGGTGACCCCGAGTACAAACAAGGGAGCAGCGGAAGGGACATACTATCTCATTACAATGGAGCAAGTTAACATTTTATCCTCAAAGATGATGAGCTGCAAACTTAAGAAGTGGGGATGCATGAAGATTTGAGTGACTTTGTCAAGGGCCAAATCTGTAGCTCTTGTTCCTGGTCTGTATGGTTGGTACCTACCAATAATGGCCAATTTCAATTTGTTTTCATTTATATAGCACCAAATCACAACAGAGTTGCCTCAAGGCGCTTCACACAAGGAATGTCTAACCTTGCCAACCCCCAGAGCAACAGTGGTAAGGAAAAGCTCCCTCTGAGGAAGAAACCTCAAGCAGACCAGACTCAAAGGGGTGACCCTCTGCTTGGGCCATGCTACAGACACAAATTACAAAACAATTCACAAAACGAATATACAGGAAATGTTGCCGGTGCACAGGAGGATTTATGGAACAGATACCACACCCATCTCTGGATGGAGCCACATCCAGAGGATCCGCATCTAGGTGGCCACAGGAAAGAAAAATGATGAACTGGCATGGGGTCATGTGGCATGTGCTCGACAAACAAGTTGGACCAATGGAGGCCCCACTTCACATCATACAGGATTTAGAGGATGTGTTGCTAATGTCTTGGTGCCAAACACCACAGCACACCTTCAGAGGTCTAGTGGAGTCCATATTTCAACAAATCAGTTATGGTTGCAAAGAGGGGACACACACACAATATTAGTAAGTAATATAGACCATGTTTAATTTAATTAGATAATTGAATAATTGCTTGTGGTTGTACATGTGCCTGACATTATGCAGTGCTGTATACTAGTGTGCCTTAACTGAGAGAGTGGCGTCAACTCAGAACATTGCGCCATTTTGCATCCAACTGCGCTGAACTACTGAATGAACCTTTTATATTTTCAACTTTTTTAAAATCATTTAACCACAAACAGCAACACATCCAGGTACAGGTGCTATCAAAATAAATATAAAAATAGTTAAGATATCAAATTTACATAAATTTACAATTTATGATGATTTATTTAATTAATTTAAAGCCTGATTTATGCAGTTGCAGCTCTGTAACTCTGTGTCATGCAATGACGTGTGTGACAAGTTCTTCGTCTCTAGATTATGCTTCATTCTGGACTAATTTGACCCTCAACAAGCTTTTCTTTCTACAATCATCACCTCCAAATCAAAGGTAAGCTGTACATTTTCATCTTTTATGACTCTGTGCTGTAAAGTTGCAGACTTTTTGGATCCATTTTTAATCAGCGTGCGCACTGTAAAAACTGTTATAATATGATGGCAGACGAGTAAAAGCAGCAAAGTGTCAAATCACAGCCTTCTGTGTCTGTGTTAACAGCTGCACGTCAAGCAGCTGTTAACTCAGACACGGTGCGAAAAAATAAACGGTCAGGCTTTTAGTCACAGAAATGACTCCGGTCCCACTTTCCTCAAATCGGCGAGTGTCAGAGAGCTGGACTTTAATTTGTACCTCTGTTACTTTGCAAGTCCAGACTGCTCAGGGTTTTTAATGGAAATACCTTGTGATCGGACGGGACATTTTATCGAATGTGAGCCATATGTATGTAATGGATTAGTTACAGTCAGGAGGCGCTGATCATCTACTGGGAATCCTGAATCGGGACCTGTGCCTCATTTAATGACCGGGTCAAAATTCCCTCTGAAATTTTTTCTCTGCCAAAAGATTTGATCCATTATCAAAACAATCAACGTGTGCACACTGCAAAAAAACTATTGAAATATGATGGCAGACGAAGCAGTGAAGGCAGCAAAGTGTCAAATCACAGTCTTTTGCGTCTGATTTAACAAGCGCACGTCCAGCCTGGAAATACACTGCGATCAAACAAGACATTTTATCCAATGTGAGCGAAAATCTGTTATACAAAATCCATTATATACAGTGTTTATTACATGGAAAACAATACAAAAACTTTGGGACTTTTTTGTCCAGTGACTGTGAATATCTGGCTTATACGATGATGTTTAGTTGAGTTTTACTGTACATGGGACTGAACAATAAATTTACCTCTAAAAACTTTGACAGTGATGTCGCTTCCATCCCACACGGCTGACTTTATTTTCCCAAAATCTTCTTCTGTTCGCATCTGAAGGGAATCTGTACATCTTGAAGCCCTTGTGTCTATTTGTGCATCCAAATGCACAACAACCCAACAGCTCATAAATAAATGAAATAGCTGGATTTACATGCAAACAGATTAACAGCCAATACTATTTTGCCCCAAGATGGCACCATGAGTCACGTGACCGATTTTTTTCGATTCATCATGTCACCACTCTCTCAATTAAGGCATACTACTGTATACCACATTGCACAGCCAGCGCTGACCCAACACCCCTCCATACCAACTTTTTGAACTTTCTTAAAGGTTTAGTTAATTATTTTTCTGCCACGACATTTCATACTTGTGCCACACTTCAGGACGTAAACAAAGCTCTCCTCCTCAGCCACTCTTCCTCCTTCTTCCCTCCTCCACATTGAGCATGAAAGGCAGTTGGAGCCCTTTAACAAGTCTGACAGCTCTGAAAATAGTAAAATGCCAGACTTACAGTGCATCCGGAAAGTATTTGCAGTACTTCACTTTTTCGACATTTTGTTATGTTACAGTCTTATTCCAAAATGGATGAAATTAATTTTTTTCCTCAAAATTCTACACACGATACCCCATAATGACAAAGTGAAACAAGTTTTTTTTGTTGTTGTTGTTTGCAATGTATTAAAATTTAAGATTAAAATTAAGAAATCACATGTACGAGGTCTGTTAGAAAAGTATCGGACCTTATTTTTTTGCAAAAACCTGATGTATTTGAATCAAGCCTGCTTGCGTGAGCCAACCTTGAACCTTCGTGCACATGCGTGAATTTTTTCCCGCCTGTCAATTGCGTCAGTTGCTGGCAAGCAGCATTTGTGTGAGGACATGTGTTATGTACTCCGTGGATTTTTATTGCAAGGAAAATGACAGAACGACTGGAACAGCGCTACTGCATCAAATTTTGCCAGAAACTAGGCGACAGCCAGGTGGAAACGCTTTGGAAGATTCAGACGGCTTTTGGAGATGATGCAATGAGCATCACACGGATTAAAGAGTGGTACAACTGGTTTAAAGACGGTCGCACAACGGTGGAGAGCGCGCTGTGCTCTGGTTGGCCATCAACATGCCGAAATAACGAGATCATTGCCAAAGTGAACGCTGTGGTGATGCTGGACCATCGTGTGACTGTCCGAGAAATTGCAGAAGAAGTGGACATCAGCACTTTTTCGGCACATTCCATTGTGACAGAAAATTTGGGCGTGAAAAGAGTTGTGGCGAAATTTGTGCCAAAGTTGCTGACGACGGAGCAAAAGCAACTTCGTGTTGAAGTCTCACAGGACATGCTGGACTTCACAAAGAGTGACTCCGACTTCATGGACACCATAATCACTGGTGATGAGTCCTGGGTGTACGGGTACGACCCGGAAACCAAATTCCAGTTGTCACAGTGGAAGCATTCCACGTCACCAAGGCCAAAGAAGGCCTGCCAAGTGCGCAGCAACGTCAAGGTGATGCTGACTGTTTTCTTTGACTCCCGCGGTGTGGTACACCACGAGTACGCACCACAGGGTCAAACAGTCACCAAGGAGTACTACAGGGATGTCCTCTGTCACCTACGTAATGCTGTGCGGCGCAAGAGACTGGAGTTGTGGTCAACAGGAAATTGGCGCCTCCATCATGACAATGCTCCAGCACATTCCTCGCACTTAATTCAGACTTTTTTGACAAAAAAACAGACTCCGGTGGTTAACAGGCTCCTTACTCTCCTGATATGGCCCCTTGCGACTTCTGGCTGGTCCCCAAACTCAAGATGCCATTGAAAGGAACGCGATTTGAGACAAGAGAGGACATTATGGCTGCAATGACAGCGGAGATAAACTCCATTTCAAAATAGGCTTTTTCAGAATGCTTCCAACAGTGGCGGCACTGCTGGGAGAAGTGTGTGGAGTCCCAAGGAGACTACTCTGAGGGTGATTAGGTTTCCAACACTCCAGGTATGGCAGTTTTTTTTTTCCCAGCCAAAGGTCTGATACTTTTCTAACAGACCTCATGCATAAGTATTCACAGCCTTTGCTATGAAGTTCAAAATTGAGCACAGGTGCATCATGTTTCCACTGATCATCCTTCCACAGATATGTTTCTACCGCTTAATTGGAGTCCACCTGGGGTGAATTCAGTTGATTGGACAGGATTTGGAAAGACACACACTTGTTTACATATAAGGTCCCACAGTTGACAGTGCATGTCAGAGCACAAACCAAGCATGAAGTAAAAGGAACTGTGTGTAGACCTCAGAGACAGGATTGTTTCCAGGTACAAATCTGGGGAAGGGTACAGAAACATTTCTGGTGCTTTGAAGGTCCCAGTGAACACAGTGACCTCCATCATCAGACATTTGGCTCCACCAGGACTCTTCCTAGAGTTGGCTGCCTATCTAAACTGAGCTATCTGAGGAGAAGGGCCTTAGTCAGGGAGGTGACCAAGAACCCGATGGTCACTCTGTCAGAGCTCCACCATTCCTCTGTGGAGAGAGGAGAACCTTCCAGAAGGACAACCATCTCTGCAGCAATCCACCAATCAGACCTGTATGGTAGAGTGATCAGATGGAAGCCACTCCTCAGTAAAGGGCACATGGCAGCTCACCTGGACTTTGCTAAAAGGCACCTGATGGACTCTCAGACCATAAGAAACAAAATTCTCTCATCTGATGAGACAAAGATTGAACTCTTTGGTGTGAATGCCAGGTGTCATGTTTGGAGGAAACCAGGCGCCATCACTGCAGTGAAGCATGGTGGTGGCAGCATCATGCTGTGGGGATGTTTTTCAGCAGCAGGAACTGGGAGACTAGTCAGGATTGAGGGAAAGATGAATGCAGCAATGTACAGAGACATCCTGGATGAAAACCTGCTCCAGAGCACTCTTGACCTCAGACTGGGGCAACTGTTCATTACAAAGTTTACAGAGTTTTACAAAACTGAAGAAACAGAAAACAGGAAATCTAACAACATAATAATATAAAGAAGAACCAGTGCCACACAGCAATCAGCCATCACATTGCTTTTTTCCTTTTTCCTCATCTGCATATATAGTAATGGTAAATGCCACACTGGCAGAACCATTTATATACATATATACAATTTGTTCTTGCAAGACAGATAGTATGTAGTGCATGAGTGAACGTGGTGTGCATGTGTGACCTTCATCTGCCCTTCCTGGTCAGCCTATAACATTTTATTTAAAGCTAACAGATAACTTCTATCAGGAAGGGCTGACCACCAAAACAACATGATAACAGACAAGAATGAAAGACAAGTGGCAACAGTAATAACTGTGAAGTGATGAAAAGTGAGACACCAAGAAGACAGGACCCCAGCAATACAACATTCCAGGACAAACAACCACACATGAACAAGCAGTGACAGCAACAGCCTGTTGTCTAGTTAGTGAGCATCCATACCCTATTCTTGGACACCAGAGTCTTGATCCACTTGAGAACACCCAAAACCGAATTGCAGTGACGGCCACAAACACACATCCATCCACACACAGAGATCCAGATCACAGCTAAATAACTGATCACTACTGTGGCTGGTGTGTTGGGCCAAGACAAACGTACAGAACCTTACCTTATGACGTGGACCACTCCGGCATGCCAGGAGCCATACGAGTGATTGCATGCAACTGATGGAAAGAGGTGTAGTATGCAGGGCCCCAGGAGAAACAAGGAGAAAAAGGACAGTAGAAGGGCACAGGCACCAGGAAAGGCACCCGCCAGGGCCACCAGGGAAACCCGACAAACCACCAGGGGAACGGCCAAGGCGTCAGCCATGACATTATGACCGCTTGTGTTCCTCATTCAGCAGTACAATGACCCTAAGCACACAGCCAGGATATCAAAGGAGTGGCTTCAACTCTGTGAATATCCTTGAGTGGCCCAGCCAGAGCCCAGACCTGAATCTGATTGAACATCTCTAGAGAGATCTGAAAATGGCTGTGCACTGACGCTCCCTATCCAACCTGATGGAGCTTGAGAGGTGCTGCAAAGAGAAATGGGCAAACTACCCAATGATAGGTGCACCAAGCATGTGGCATCATATTCAAGAAGACTTGAGGCTGTAATTGCTGCTAAAAGGTGCATCAACAAAGTATTGAGCAAAGGGTGTGAACATTTATGCACATGCGATTTCTTAGTTTGTTTGTTTGTCTCAGTAAATTTGCAAAAATTAAAAAAAAATGTTTTTCATGTTGTCATTATGGGGTGTTGTGAGTAGAATTTGAAGGGGAAAAATGAATTTTCCCCATTTTGGAATAAGATTGTAACATATCACAATGTGGAAAAAGTGAAGAGCTGTGAATACTTTACGGATGCACTGTATACGGAGTGAATTAAGAATATCTTCTTAGTTAGAGCCATATTTTGCCCTAAATGTGATTTTTTTATGTATTTCTGGACAATAGCTGCTGTCATTCCATCTTGAAACGTAACAGCTATGCGGTAAGAAATGAGTATTCAGTAATTTAATGACATTCCCATAATCCCTCTGGCAGCCCCCAGCACTTCCCAGAATGCACTGCGGTGCCAGCAAAGTTCCGGTGTCTCACAGCACATGTACACAATGGCTAGCGAAGACGTGGATGGTATTGATCCAGCGGGTTCACGGGCGATTATGATGATGACACATTCTCCGAACGGGTTAGTTAGAGGAGGTGTAGCACCTGTGAGAGACTTCTGTCGTGCCTCGATGTTGTCTTGTTGTCCATATTTCACGAGGTTTGTTTACATTGTGCCCTGAACCAGTGTCGCAGACGCCCTGCCTCCACTGCGCATGCGTCTTTTCGGAGCTCAGCAGCTTGTCTGAGACAGTCTCTTCACCTCTTAAATCATTTTAAAGTAGGGTTGCCAACTCTCTGAAAAATAAATAAGGGACACCTCACCGCCAGGGCCGACCGGCCGACTGACCATTGCCTTCAGACCTTCCCAGCGTCTGTGTGAAACAATTTTTAACCATTTGACTGTTGACTTGACCCTGAATTTAGGTAGATGCATACATGCATTTGTTCTGATATGAACACGTGGAAAACAAATTATTATTTAGCAATTTATTTTTAGTGCAAAATAAATTTTCACTCACAATTTCAATATGAGCATTCTGTCTTCTTTAAAAATAAATCTCTGTAGTGCTATTGCTTAAGTTAAAATTGTATAAATTAACAAAAAAAAAAACAATAGAAAATTTGCATCATCCAAAACAGTGTAACAGTGCAAAACAATGTAACAGTGCACATTTACACATTTAGTGTAATAAAAAGTGCAAAAAGTAAACAATACTGTTGTCGTGCACCTTTTCCACCCAGCCATTTTCCTTTTCTCATTCGCCCCTGTATTTTTGCATTCTTTTTTGTTTGTTTTTTTTTAAGAGGAGGAGTAACGACGTTACAGACATTGCTGTCCGTAGACATATCTGCAGTGCCAGTGTCGATGTCTGTATCAATATCAGCCATGCTGCTTTGTTATTGTCGTCCAGCGACCGTCGTCGGCTCATGACGTCGGTATCTTCTTTGCGAGCAGATGTCCCTCGACCAATGAGATAAGAGTGATTCTGTATTGTCAACTCATGTCTGTCAGCTCATTGGTGAAAAGCAGGAGAGAGGCTGGGATCAAATTTACCGTACGTTTCCATATAAAGCGCCAGTCTGTTGTGTGGGCCGCTGAAGAGGAGGTACTGCTGGCCCACCACCACAAGATGGCGCCCTGCTTGAAGTGCGGGCTTCAAGCACGAGAGGGCGTCGGAGCAACCAGGAGTGACAGCTGTCACTCATCATCCGTACCAGCTGTCACTCATCCACTACTCATCACCACCACCATAAAGGCTGGACTGCAACTCCACCTCCCCGCCGAGAAATCAGCTACCATTCAGGTAACTTTCTCTGCTGACTCAAATCATTGAGTGATAACCTGAACTTCTTTTGCAGCCGTTATCCTGTGGTGTTCTGCCTTATCTGTGGGAATGGCGTTTGGTGTGATCAGCGACGGCTTCGCCTCACACCCCAAACCAAGATAAGTGGTTAAACAGGAGCTGCACGAGTGTGTGATTGGAGGTGGAGGTTCTCCCTCCTTTACTGAACACTGACTGTGGGAGTACTGAGTGTGCGAACTCACACTCATCAGGACTGTCTCTGTTTTCTGCCAGCAGTACCGGGTCTGACTGCTGAAGACAGCGGCCACCTGGCGGCTCCGGTGTTCTTCAGCTCCGTTGGTGGTGGAAGCTGTGTGGGGATCCAGCTCTTCTCTCGCCAGGCGTCTTCTATCGTCGAGCCTGCCCACACGTCACCTGGTGTATGATTGACAGTCCACCATATTGTTATTGTCTGTACGTCGTTGTGCGATTCACAACATTAAATTGTTACTTTTGGCTTATCCATTGTCCGTTCATTACCGCCCCCTGTTGTGGGTCCGTGTCACGTCACTTTCACAACACCAGTCAATTCCATTGACATTTTACAGACTTGTGATTCTCACAGAAATACGGGACAAGAGGGTAGTTGTAAAACAGCTAACTGATCACCTGCAGAGGAATGGTCTATTTGAAGAGTTTCAGTCAGGTTTTAGAATTCATCATAGTACAGAAACAGCATTAGTGAAGGTTACAAATGATCTTCTTATGGCTTCGGACAGTGGACTTATCTCTGTGCTTGTTCTGTTGGACCTCAGTGCTGCTTTTGATACTGTTGACCATAAAATTTTATTACAGAGATTAGAGCATGTCATAGGTATTAAAGGCACTGCGCTGCGGTGGTTTGAATCATATTTGTCTAATAGATTACAGTTTGTTCATGTAAATGGGGAATCTTCTTCACAGACTAAAGTTAATTATGGAGTTCCACAAGGTTCTGTGCTAGGACCAATTTTATTCACTTTATACATGCTTCCCTTGGGCAGTATTATTAGACGGTATTGCTTAAATTTTCATTGTTACGCAGATGATACCCAGCTTTATCTATCCATGAAGCCAGAGGATACACACCAATTAGCTAAACTGCAGGATTGTCTTACAGACATAAAGACATGGATGACCTCTAATTTCCTGCTTTTAAACTCAGATAAAACTGAAGTTATTGTACTTGGCCCCACAAATCTTAGAAGCATGGTGTCTAACCAGATCGTTACTCTGGATGGCATTTCCCTGATCTCTAGTAATACTGTGAGAAATCTTGGAGTTATTTTTGATCAGGATATGTCATTCAAAGCGCATATTAAACAAATATGTAGGACTGCCTTTTTGCATTTACGCAATATCTCTAAAATCAGAAAGGTCTTGTCTCAGAGTGATGCTGAAAAACTAATTCATGCATTTATTTCCTCTAGGCTGGACTATTGTAATTCATTATTATCAGGTTGTCCTAAAAGTTCCCTAAAAAGCCTTCAGTTGGTTCAGAATGCTGCAGCTAGAGTACTGACGGGGACTAGCAGGAGAGAGCATATCTCACCCATATTGGCCTCTCTTCATTGGCTTCCTGTTAATTCTAGAATAGAATTTAAAATTCTTCTTCTTACTTATAAGGTTTTGAATAATCAGGTCCCATCTTATCTTAGGGACCTCGTAGTACCATATTACCCCATTAGAGCGCTTCGCTCTCAGACTGCGGGCTTACTTGTAGTTCCTAGGGTTTGTAAGAGTAGAATGGGAGGCAGAGCCTTCAGCTTTCAGGCTCCTCTCCTGTGGAACCAGCTCCCAATTCAGATCAGGGAGACAGATACCCTCTCTACTTTTAAGATTAGGCTTAAAACTTTCCTTTTCGCTAAGGCTTATAGTTAGGGCTGGATCGGGTGACCCTGGACCATCCCTTGGTTATGTTGCTTTAGACGTAGACTGTGGGGGGGTTCCCATGATGCACTGTTTCTTTCTTTTTTTGCTCCGTATGCATCACTCTGCATTTAATCATTAGTGATCGATCTCTGCCCCCCTTCTCGGCATGTCTTTTTCCTGGTTCTTTCCCTCAGCCCCAACCAGTCTCAGCAGAAGACTGCCCCTCCCTGAGCCTGGTTCTGCTGGAGGTTTCTTCCTGTTAAAAGGGAGTTTTTCCTTCCCACTGTGGCCAAGTGCTTGCTCATAGGGGGTCGTTTTGACCGTTGGGGTTTTTCATGGTTATTGTATGGCCTTGCCTTGCAATATGGAGCGCCTTGGGGCAACTGTTTGTTGTGATTTGGCGCTATATAAGAAAAAAGTTGATTGATTGATTGATTGACAAACTGCGTCCCATTTCAGGTCAATACGGAACGCACACTTTTATTTCCAAATAAGGGATGATTCCGTTTTTCAAGGGACGGTTGGCAACCCTATTCTAAAGTCAGTTTTAAGCAGAAACGAGGCCGCTTAAAACAGAAACAAGGCGAAACTCTGTGATGCTTTGAAATGACCGGCGCGCAGTGAACGCATCAGCTAACAGCTCCTGTAGCTGCAGTGTTCTGATAGCTTCCTCTGTCTTTTGTGATGAAATAATGCTGAATTTATGCGGAAATGATTGTTGTACAAAATCTTCAGATATCTGTCGCTGAGATAGATGATGACTGGAGTGCAGTTTGAAGCAGAAACAACGTGATAATCGGTGAAAAGCAGCTAATGCATGCGCAGTGAAGGCAGTGCGGACTGATTTTTGGGGGGGACCGTTGGGTCTGCGACACTGGACCTCTACTGAAACTGACTTCTCGCGTGAGTCATGGGCCGTGAGATGGTGTGAGATTCACAACTACAAACAGCGAATTGCTGCCAGACTGAGAATATAAACAGGGAACAGAAAAGATGAAGACACAGAGGGAGGGCTGCTTCATTCATTGCACAGGACTGTATTAATTCACTAAATATTTACGTGTTAAATAATTTTTGGCTACTATATTAATGTCTAAAATGTCAATCAATGCAGCTTTAACATGTATTAGGAGCTTGGAAATGTGCAGCTACATACACACTATGCCTGATTGTGTTAAGCACAGGCTTCAAACAAAAATAGAACCCATGCAACGAACTCCAAACAGATAAAAGTTCAACAAGGAGGAAAAGGGGTTCCACATGGTAAGCAGGGAATGACAAACATTAGGCTGAGCACTGTGGGTTAGAGGAAAAAAAACTGATAAAACACAAGGGTTAAAAAGGAGCAAGAAACAGAATACAACCAGCATTCAGCATTCATGTTTTGCAATTAACGGTTTGTGGATAATACATGATTTGCAGCTGATTCACGTTTTGGGGGTTAACAAGGCTGCAGCAGCAAATACTCCTCTAGGACTGAAGGACATTCAGCTGTGACTTATTCTGCGCCTCCAGAGGAGAAGGTGTCCATATCATGCCAGGTTCAAACTGTCACATCTCTTGTATCACTAAATCCCATCCACATATCTCCCTTGGAAATAAATCACACATAAAGATACTGCTTTATTTGCTGTGTTTTCAAGAATGCTCACAGGCCAGAAAATAAGAAGATTCTCAGGGTATGTTTAACAGAGAAAAGTCTTTTTATCCGACACTTTATTTGTCCCTGTGTGCACTTTATTGGAAAATACTGTCATATTGCCAGAGACAAGAGCTGGCCATCAGGCAAATGTGTGTGTGTGTGTGTGTGTGTGTGTGTGTGTGTGTGTGTGTGTGTGTGTGTGTGTGTGTGTGTGTGTGTGTGTGTGTGTGTGTGTGTGTGTGTGTGTGTGTGTGTGTGTGTGTGTTCACACACTCACACCTGTCTTGTTATTAGCTATTCATGATGATCACGATGTCTTGTTAAAAAAAACAGCCACAGGCAACAAGTAGATCTGAGTCAGTTTCTGCATCAAATTGGGATTAGCTTTGCATAAAGGGGGAGGTGGAAGACCTGGTGGTTTGAAAGGAGGGCTTGTGACTAGACGGTTCTGGGTTTGATACCCCATCAGACAGTAATCTCTCTAAAATGCCTTTGAATAAGGTCCTTAATCTCTAAATTGCTCCCAGATGATGTCTATGCAGGAGAACAAAGGTCCAGGTTTTTATGGTCCTGGTGCATCCATGCAGTCTTACTGTAGGGTTGTGAGACTCAGACGCTAACCAGTGACTTTAGGTGAGGACTGGTTATCTTTGGTACTAGGATTCTTTGGAAATCATTGGGTATTGCTAGAATGACTTTGTGTCAAATGAGCTCTTACTGAGGGAAACTAAGATGAGGCGTATCACTTGCATTGTGAGGGTGCGTCAGCTTTGACATTTTGGTCATGTGGCTTATTTCTCTGTGCATGATCCAGCACATAGGTGCCTCAGTGTTGAGGACCAGAGTAGCCAAGGGGATGCCGAGTGTTCACCTGGCTGGAGCAGATAAATGGTCATTTTAGAAATGTGGGGATTAGATCCGTTGTCATCTAGGACTCAAGGTAGTTCTGTGGTGGTTGGGGTGCAGCGACGTTCTTCACCAGTGCATGTTCCCAGACTTGACATGCTCTCATTGTGCAGGTAAGCACCTGTGTGTCATTATTAGAAAGCAGTTGACTTATCAGCATTAAATGAAAAAGGTCTATAGCAGGGGTGGGCAACGAGAGCCAAGACAGTGCAGGTTTTCCTTGCAGCAAATCACCACGTGGATTTGCTGATGAGCTTCTCCCCTGAACATTAACACCTGATCATCAAGGAAATCACCTGCTGAGATGATTGGTAGAAAGGGAAATCTGCAGTGTCTTGGCCCTTCATGGCACATGATTGCCCACCCCTGGTCTTTACAAAGCAAATGCAAAGGTTTTAATTGCGCTTTATGATCTACAACCACGATTTACTACAAAAATAACAAAGGCATTAAATCACTTCAATTCAATGTATTTATACGGCGCTAAATCATCTAATAGAAGCCGCCCTTGGCGTTTCACAGGGGTAAGGTCCAATCTCACCCAGCCCCTGAGCAAGCACATTGTCTACACGGTAATCAATCAGTTCAAATGTTTGTGTGCGTGTGACGGGTTGACACCCTTGTCTGCGCCGTGACAGAAATCAGTTGGCGAAGCATTACCTGGGATAATGGGATGTCCTTTCATTACCTGTTAAATCGCCTTATTTCTGGGTGATGTATCTCACCAACTGGAACTCCTGTAGCCATGAAAGCCTGCAAACACACACACAGGCTCATAATTGGTTTTGTAAGTACAGCCGAGCTTTCCCTTTCACCCTCCTTCCAATTTTCTGTGCTGTCAGTTTGTGCAGCGCCACTGAAAGGCAACTTATGTTGACAGCGACGGGCTGGCACCTCCCGCTCCACCCGGCTTCCACCGCTGCACTGTGAAATTGTCCTGCCAATTAACAACACTTCGGTCTGTTTCGCAGCCCCTTTCTTGTCCCTTCCCTTTCTTTCCATATGCTCACCTGCTTTCTAGACTTTCTGCTCCCTCTTTGCAAAGCAATCCCTTCCCACATTCTCTCCTCTCCTCTCTCCAGATGAATGTCCCATTTTCAGCACAGCACAGCTTTATAATCTAAAATGCCTTGACTTCCAAAGCTCCTGGTAGCTCTCAAACATTTCTGACAAAGCAGGGAGAAACTGCATTCCAATTTTCTGCAGAGAATTAAAGCATTTTAAGAAATGTGAATTATTGATATTGAGTCTTTCTGTGTTTGTGTGCTACATTTGTGCTACGCATGCATCTGTTTGTGTGTTGATTTGGGAGCACTATTGGTTATTTTAAGGCTGATGAGGGGGCGATATGGTCGTGAACGTGCACAAAGACAAGTCAGCATTTTCGGCCGTGGAAAAGTATTTGTGCATTTGTAGCAACTGCAGAATCCTATGTGCCACATGCTAGAGGCAGAATAAAAATCTATCCTCCTCTGTGCTGTCAAGAGCACATTTGGAACAACTGTCCAGAGGGAGAAGAAAATGGAATACCATCAACATGTCTCGACCAAGTCGGTAAAGGCATTTCCTCTCCCTCTGACGTTTCGGTCCCATGCATAATGTATCTTAATCTGATCTGAAGACTCTTTTCTTAATGTTTCTTCAACCAACGCTGAAGCCTCGGAGTGTGAAATTTAGCTGGAATTAAAGTTTTAAGGGGATGAAAAGAGGGTGAACGGAGGAGGGCAGATTTGTTAGTATATGTGATTAGAGGAAGGAGAGAGACATGCAGCAGGTCCTGTTGTGCCGGAGTCTTATCTCGCTGCACAGGGCTGGACCGGTAAGTTGTGCACGATTGTTCAGTGTTTGCTGGTGTTCCATTTAGTTTTGGTTGTGGGGTTTGTGGGAGTTCTGGTCTGCAGCTCTCTGAGTGTTATCAGGCCTGTTGGGGTCCCGGTCCTGGTCTTTTCATGCACACAGAAACACTGTTGCTTCACAGCAACATTAATTTCAGCCACTAATGCCGATTTCCAGTAGAAATTGTAATCGCTTCATACTTTAAGAGGATTGACCGCACCAGATTCACCTGAATAAATATGTTTCTACGAGGGGGAAACATCTCCAGCTTTAATTTACACACCTGGAGTATGTTTTTATACAGAAGAAAGATTAGGGGAAAAGGTGGAACACTGGTTTTCTTTAAAACTCTGGGGATCTACTTGAGGCATGGTTGTGTGTCTTTTTTCTTTATTAATTTAGTTTTGGTTGTGAAGGGAATCCCGCTGAAAGTTGAGCAGTGGAGCTGAGCTCTCCGGCTGATTGGTTGTTCTTTACATGCAGGCCAGCTGACCAGTCCTCCAAGGAGACCCGGCTGTGATTCTGCTCTAGGCTCTCAGTACTAGTGGACTGTCATGTCATCTCATGTGGTCCTGCCAGTAGATCAGTGTGTGTATTTGTGTGTTATATCTCCTCTTCTTTATTCTTGGTGCTTCTTTGTGTGCTTCCTCTCAGCTTCTGTGTATCCCCCGAGCCCCCCTCAGTTTCTTTGTGATTTTCATTTTTGTGCATTGCTGTGTGCTCTGATCCTCCAGATTAAAAAAAGGCATTGCAAAGGCCTGTCAAAAGCTGTTCTATTTCAAATGCTGCAAAAGACAGTTGTCTTTTGTAGAAATTTGAGGACCCACTTGTATCCTTGCAGTCATGACGCTGCAAACATTCTAATTCAACTCACATTATGTTCAAATTAAAGCTATTTCTTTATTCATATAATTCTCACCACGTGAGAGATGTTTGATGATGTGAAAAAATACGCTGAACAAAAATATAAACGCAACGCTTTTATTTTTGCTTCCATTTTTCATGAGTTGCACTCAAAAATCTAAAACATTTTCTATATACACAAAAGATCTATTTCTCTCAAATATTGTTCACATATCTGTCTGAATCTGACTTAGTGAGCACTTCTCCTTTGCTGAGATAATCCATCCCACCTCACAAGTGTGGCATATCAAGATGCTGATTAGACAGCATAATTATTGCACAGGTGCATCGCACATCGCACATTGTGCCGTGGACCTGAGGGAACATGAATCATTAAGTTTGTCAACTGAACTTTATCCTGCATGATTCTATATACATAAATGGTTACCTTTGTCTTTCTGTCTGTCCGGGCTATAAAACTACAAAAGGTGAACTCCCCAAAGTTACATATTCTGAACCACCATGACATGGGCTATAACCTGGTACTATTTTCAAACAAAAAAATTAATATTAAGACAACAATATTAACAATAATCTGATACATACAGTTGAACCATATGTACCTCAGTGGCAGTTGTACTCCAGCACAAATCTCTCAGCTTTAATAGCTGGCCGCTGGCCCTATGCATATATGCAGGAGCTCAGTAGCCTGCCTACTGCTATAAACAGAGCCCATGTCAATCCACATGAATTTTGATAGTTCTCCCCATGCCAGGCATTGGTGGCTGAGAAGGGGTGGGGGTGGCTGGGGGGGTCAATCCACATGAATTTTGATCAAACTTATACACAATCACTATGATATAATACTTATCAGAATACAGCCTATTCCTTCTTGGAATGAAGGTTTTCACTCTTAGCAGAGAGCTTTCAACCACAGGCTGTAAATTAAACTTTAAAAGTTTACTGAATAAAATATCAAGCTTTGTCTTTTCTTGCAATTTGTACATGTATTTCTAAACATTTGCACATTTTGTAAAAATAAAGGTGTCGAGTGTACATGATGTGTATCACTTGCGTAGCGTTGATCATAATGTATCAGGCAAACGCATGTTTTCTGTATCACAATGGCACTCTGCAGATCATTTGAAAAAGTGATGTAGTTCTAACTGCTGATGGGGCAGCACCCTTTCAATCAGCCAGTAAGCGGGCACAGAGCCTGTGTTCTCCAATGGCGCGTTGTATATATGCTGCTCATTATGATGTAAATATCCTAAATTCAATTTTGTTATTTATCAACTCTTCACACCCTGCTGTCCTATTATAATAGTGCACTAGCTTTGTGGTTGATGTAATAGTTTTGGTATGTTTATGTTTCATGGCTCAAACTGTTTTTAGTGGTCAAACCTCTTTTTTTACAATTGAAAAGATTGTTTATTCTCTAAATATACCAATGAATGCATAACTTTAAGAAATATGCAAGGCAACATTTACACCATTTAAAGATGGAATGCCTCAAAGTGTGCAAAAAGAAACCACTACTTTTGCTGATAATGTGGCTGGCCTGATGGCAGAACCTGTGATCTTCGACAGTTAGTTAGTCAGATGCTCCAGAGTTGGTAACCCCAATCAGCTGTATATCCACTTTCCTGACAGAAGGACAAGGAACATTGTCTACCAAGAGGCTCTTCAGAACTATTGGTCAGTAAAAGCTACATTTAAATATATATTCAACATCTCAAATCCAAAATTAACATTTGCTTAAAAGCCATTTTATTTTTGTAGCATTCTTATAAACTAGATTTGCAATGTATCAACAATTATAAAGGTCATAATATCAATTCTGATTAATGATTATGAGCATACTTGATCTGCAATATAAAGTCTGAAGAACTTCATTGTTGTTTCTTGCATGCAGCAAAATTCAGTTTTCTCTCTTGCTTTGGGGATTCCACCTATTTTGGGTTTTTAGCTCAAACCTTTGCCTATTCGGACTACATATATACTTATAAGATATCTACAATTATGACAAAATATAAACTTTGGAATATTTTGTAGATTATATCTTAAACAGGTTAACCTGGGCAACGCCGGGTACCCCAGGTAGTGTGTAATAAAATAATACATGCTTTATGTGTTATGTATTTTCATTGTGTACTAAATGGAGCCATTTATATGATATAGATTACTTTGTTGTGACACTAATCTATAGGTCCGCATATTGCTTTTGTTTTATGTATGGTCGATATTTTTCATTTAAAAACAATTAATTTATTAAGTAAAGCTTAACTGACAGACCATAACTGGTGGCTTTCAATTAAACTTCACACCATGGCTGCACACCGTGTGAAGACCTAGATAAAGGAAAATCATTTTGGTCCAACATCATCAAGGGGAGCTAATTATCTTGTGATAAATTTTTGTCCGATAATTTTTAGACCAACAATGTGGTAAACAAAGATGAACAGCTACAAACATTTATAACATTTTAAATCAGGTGAACACCTACCTGTTAAATGTTTCATAGCAGATGTCTAGTTCTGTCTTCTGCAAACAGAGGAGAGCTGCTCTATCCTCTGCAGGCAAAGGAGAACAGGACACACAAAAAAAACTCATTTCTTTTAACCCCATACTGATACGCGGGCAATATCACCCAAGTCATCCAGAGGCATACATTTTTAACTTATGGGTTAAATTTTTGCCAAACTAATTTCGGACAAGTTATTTAAATTAACGTCATGTCTGAAGTTTTATAAAGTGAAAATATCAGATATATGTTTTAGTTTTAAAGTAATGCGCTAATTTTTAAGGTTTTAGTGTGGACATGCTGTGCCCAGTGCATTATGGGTATGATAGGGTAATCTCAGTACATTCACAACATGAGAAGTGCATTTCAGACACTCTGATCAGGCTCCACGGACAACAGCATTAAACTCTAGTGCCTAAAACTCTCGTGAATATATTCTCTGGGTTTATAGACGTTATTGTGTTCGCATTTATTAAATTCCACGCATCTTAAATGTAGCAGACACGGATTATCTGGAATTTTGTTTTGGCAAGGTTTTATGTTCTCTACTGTCGTCTACTGGCCAGTAGTGTCCATGGCAGTATTCGCCCTGAATCTGGGCTGATATTTTCAGTCACTGTACTCGGCTCCAGCTCAAACTGTACGACAGAACCGCACGGTGTAAAAGTTCAGAGCACATGATTTATGTTCTCACACACATTGTGCGTTCAAAAACCACACATCGGACTCGTGTTTCCAGAAGCAAAACGTAAACAGAAGCTTTTTTTTTTAAATTTAATTTACATTTCTTATTTTTTACAAAACCTCTCGATGGGAGACATCAAAGTTTAAAAAAAAATTACAAGACAGGTCTGCAGTGTTTGCATATGCACAGTGCGAGAGGTTAGATGCTTGTAGCTCTTCAGCAGCGGGATACCCTCACTACGGCCAACCAGAATATCAAATAGGTTTGATTTTCATCTGACCATACGATCGCCGATCAGGAGGTAGTTGTGAGATGTTAAACGCAGCTTGTTACTCCATGTATACTAAACGATGCAGGACGTGCAATTAACCTGAAACTCAGTACGATCCAAAAAATTCTCGCACAAATGAAAAATCAGCTGAAAAAGGGCCAAAACTCGCACAGTGTAAACCCAGCTTAAGTACTGAACATCTGGCACCAGTAGATCATGGCGGTGTTCTATTTATTTTTGACACCGGTTATATCAGACGGTTATCTAATTACAACTTGGCTTTTTTTTTTAAATGCCTGTTTACAAATAAAAAATTGGAATATTTTACAAAAGCACATTTATCTGTAAACACCAACACATGACACACCTCACATTAAGGTGTTGGTTTACATAATGAATGACTCAACCAATCACTGTTAGTGGCGACACATTTTACCCAGAATCCTTTGCGATCTGTCTGCGTTTGTTACAAAACTTCAGAATTAGTACATTATTCAACATTAAAAGATATATTGTATATTTTAACTTTGTGCAAATGACAGAATTGACATTAATGGAGTTATTCTATCAGTATTCATTTTATTTATATACCAAACTGTTATGTGTCGGACGCAGCCCGGAGAACCGACCAGCGTTTGAAGGACCCAGTATAAAATAAGCAGAGCATGGTACAAAGGATAACAGAGTTTAATGAACATAACAGTGCTGTGAAAAAATATAAAAGTGCGCGGTCTGGCGTGGTGGTTTTGCGGTGCGCTCCCAGCAGCGCCAACGGTCCGGAGCCAGAACCAATTCGGACCCAAGGACCCCGCCAACACCCCCCAGGTGGCCGCTACAAACCGAGTCTGTGAAAGAAGGAATCATTATGTGAGTCCACACTCAACACACAGAGAGAACGCTCAAAGGTGCACAAACAGCAAACACTTCCTGGCTTAATTACTAATCAGCTTCCCACACAAAAACCAACTCAAAAAACACCCACAAGAAACGAACCAACAACAACAAAACTAATCAGTGGTTTATACCGTCAAGCTCAAACAAATCGAACACACCTGTTCCAACTTAAGAGCTTAACGGTAATGTGACTCAGTCACCACAAGAGGGAGCCAGAGTGCTAAAAATAAAAAACCCTCTTTGGTGACAGAGAAAACAAACGAGCTGCTTTTCTGTGCGCAGCTGTGAGCAACACACAACCAAAAATGTGATTCAACTAAATAACACCGGAGCTGACACAACAGACGCAGTAGCTATCATTACCCGGGGAAACGGGGCTACGACTGTAACACAGGAAGCACCGCGACCCGTGCCACAGAGCTCCGCCGTGCGCGTTCACCCATTACAGACCCACTCCTGCAGCTCCCGTTCAAACCTCTTATCCGGTCGAAGTGCGATGCGAAGCCGTCGCCAGTCACACTCCACCACGACCCACGGATAAGGCACAAACACAGGAACACGGCTGCACGAGCGCTCAAATCAGTATTCAGTAATGGGTTCTCCAACGCGCACCATCCGGGCGGAGAGCACCCGCAACTGATCCGGATAACTTCTGAACATCTGCTGCCGCCTTCCCGGCGCGTTACCGTCTCTGCTACCGCTGGGTCCGTGATGTTTGGCCAGAGACTACTGTTATGTGTCGGACGCAGCCCGGAGAACCGACCAGCATTTGAAGGACCCAGTATAAAATAAGCAGAGCACGGTACAAAGGATAACAGAGTTTAATGAACATAACAGTGCTGTGAAAAAATATAAAAGTGCGCGGTCTGGCGTGGTGGTTTTGCGGTGCGCTCCCAGCAGCGCCAACGGTCCGGAGCCAGAACCAATTCGGACCCAAGGACCCCGCCGACACTCCCCAGGTGGCCGCGACAAACCGAGTCTGTGAAAGAAGGAATCATTATGTGAGTCCACACTCAACACACAGAGAGAACGCTCAAAGGTGCACAAACAGCAAACACTTCCTGGCTTAATTACTAATCAGCTTCCCACCCTGCAGGCATGGAACACCCAGTTCACAAAACTCCACTGCAGAGGAAGCTGATTACACGACCAACATACAGCTCAATATAATAAGGTGTGAGGGACACCACATTTACTGACTGTATAAATGTTAGTCACAAAATCTAACGTACCTCAGGAAGTGTGCTGACGAGCGTGAGACCTCACCCCCTCCTCTTTCACAGACCATGCATCAAACCTGGACGTTCTCTGCATCCACTGATGATGAGATGGCTCCCGAGACGACGATCTCACCCGTCTGGTCACAAGGTCGAGTCTCTGGCAAATACACACTGTGTACTCTAGACTTAAATGCTACCATTTTCCAATCCATGTAGATGCACCACAGCTGTGAGTCCTGACGAGCTGCACGTGATCAGCCTCAGGTGATCAGGGTGAGGTACTGATAAACTCAGCTACACAGCCACTCAGTCCCAAATGCAAGCCACCTGGAAGGAAAAACAAAAGACAGGACAAAAGACAGAAACAAAAAAGGCAGCCAGGCCCCCCCAGCCATACAACACCAACACATAACTCAGCATTGCTTTATTTTCCAAGACCTCCGCCTGACAGTAGCGTTGTGACTGAGTAGAGAGTTGAGCTTCATGGCTCCTCTTGGTTGCTTCTGTGCTGGAAGCCATGTAGTAAACAGGAGCTTCCAGCAGAGGGCAAGATGTTCAAAGACAGAAGTGCTAGCTCATTGTTTGGGTCTGTTGTCGCTTTTGATACTATCAGACGCGATCGTGGTGTTAAAACTCAAAATCAGCTTGTTAGTAGTTGCAAGTGTACCAGAGACAATACTGGAATTTATCGGTTATCTGTAACTTCTGATGCATTTTTGGGTGGTTTATCGTTTTATCTTTATCAAAGATAACTTTTCAGTTATCTGATTATCTGTTATTGAAGTTAACTTTTTGTTTATCTGTGCCCACCACTGCAGTCAGGAATCTCCAGATTCAATGGTGATATTCAGTTCAAATAAATTCAGTTTATTTATACAATGCTGAATTGTGACATAAGTCACCTCAGCGGACTATGCAGAAGTAAGGTCTGGATCTTAGCCACCCCATGAGCAAGTAAAATGTTGGCAGTGGTGCATAACATCCATCCATCCATCCATCCATCCATTTTCTTCCGCTTTATCCGGAGTCGGGTTGCGGTGGCAGCAGCTCAAACAAAGCCGCCCAGACCTCCCAATCCACACACACCTCCCCCAGCTCCTCCAGGGGAACCCCAAGGTGTTCCCAAGCCAGCCGAGAGATGTTGTCCCTCCAGCGTGTCCCGGGTCTTCCCCGGGGCCTCTTCCCAATGGGACGTGCCCGGAACACCTCTCCAGCGAGGCGTCCAGGGGGCATCCGGAAAAGATGCCCGAGCAACCTCAACTGACTCCTTTTGACGTGGAGGTGCAGCGGCTCGACTCCGAGCTCCTCACCCTATCTCTAAGGGAGCGCCCAGCCACCATGCGGAGGAAACTCATCTCGGCCGCTTGTACTCGCAATCTCGTTCTTTCGGTCATGAGCCAAATCTCATGACCATAGGTGAGGATCAGAATGTAGATCGATCAGTAAATCGAGAGCTTTGCCCCCCTGCTCAGCTCTCTCTTCACCACGACAGTCCGATACAGCGACCGCATCACTGCAGATGCGGCACCGATCCATCTATTGATCTCACGCTCCATCCGTCCCTCACTCGTGAACAAGAGCCCCGAGATACTTAAACTCCTTCACTTGAGGCAAGGACACTCCACCAACCTGAAGAGGGCAAAGCACCTTTTTCCAGGTGAGAACCATGGCCTCGGATTTGGAGGTGCTGGTTTTCATCCTGGACACTTCACACTCGGCTGCAAACCGCCCAATGCACGCTGAAGGTCCTGATTTGACAAAACCAACAGAACCACATCATCCGCAAACAGCAGAGACGAGATTCTGTTGTTCCCAAACCAGACCCCCTCTACACCCTGGCTGCGCCCAGAAATTCTGTCCATAAAAATAATGAACAGAACCGGTGACAAAGGGCAGCCCTGGTGGAGGCCAACGTGCACTGGAAACAGGTTTGACTTACTACCGGCAATGCGAACCAAGCTCCTGCTGCAGTCGTACAGGGACCGGATAGCCCTTAGCAAAGGACCCCGGACCCCGTACTCCCGGAGCACCCCCCACAGGCTGCCCCGAGGGACACGGTTGAACGCCTTCTCCAGATCCACAAAACATATGTGGACTGGTTGGGCGAACTCCCATGAACCCTCGAGCACCCGATGGAGCGTGTAGAGCTGGTCCAGTGTGCCGCAACCAGGACGAAAACCACACTGCTCCTCCTGAAGCCGAGGTTCGACCATCGGTCGAATTCTCCTCTCCAGTACTCCGGAATAGACCATATCGTGGAGGCTGAGGAGTGTGATTCCCCTATAGTTGGAACACACCCTCCGGTCCCCCTTCTTAAACAGAGGGACCCCCACCCCGGTTTGCCAATCCAGAGGCACTGTCCCCGATCGCCACGTGATGTTGCAGAGGCGTGTCAGCCAAGACAGTCCCACAACATCCAGAGACTTAAGGTACTCAGGACGGATTTCATCCACCCCAGCAGCCTTGCCACCAAGGAGCTTTCTAACCACTTCGGTGACTTCGGCCTGGGTAATGGATGAGTCTGCCTCTGAGTCCCCAGTCTCTGCTTCCTCTTCAGAAGACGTGACGATGGGATTGAGGAGATCCTCGAAGTATTCCTTCCACCGCCCGACAGCATCCCCAGTCAGGGTCAACAGCTCCCCACCCGCACCATAAACAGTGCTGGTGGAGAGCTGCCTCCGCCTCCTGAGGCATCGGACGGTTTGCCAGAATCTCTTCGAGGCCGACCGATAGTCCTCCTCCATGGCCTCCCCGAACTCCTCCCAGACCCGAGTTTTTGCCTCTGCGACCACACAGGCTGCTGCACGCTTGGCCTGCTGGTACCTGTCAGCTGCCTCCGGGGTCCCACCTACCAACAAAGATAAGTAGGACTCCTTCTTCAGCTTGACGGCATCCCTTACTTCTGGCGTCCACCACCGGGTTCGGGGATTGCCGCCGTGACAGGTACCAGAGACCTTGCGACCACAGCTACGAGCGGCCGCATCGACAATGGAGGTGGAGAACATGGTCCACTCGGACTCCATGTCTCCAACCTTCCCCGGGATCTGGGAGAAGCTCTCCTGGAGGTGGGAGTTGAAGACCTCGCTGACAGAGGGTTCCGCCAGTCGTTCCCAGCAGACCCTCACGATACGTTTGGGCCTGCCAGGTCTGACCGGGTCCTCCCCTCCCAGCAGATCCAACTCACCACCAGGTGGTGATCGGTCGACAGCTCTGCTCCTCTCTTCACCCAAGTGTCCGAGACACGTGGCCGAAGGTCAGATGATACGACTACAAAGTTGATCATCGACCTCCCGTTCAGGGTGTCCTGGTGCCACGTGCACTTATGGACACCCTTGTGCTCGAACATGGTGTTGGTGATGGACAAACTGTGACTAGCACAGAAGTCCAACAACTGAACACCACTCGGGTTCAGATCAGGGAGGCCGTGCTTCCCAATCGCCCCCTCCAGGTCTCACTCTCATTGCCCACGTGGGCGTTGACATCCCCCAGGAGAACAATGGAGTCCCCGGTTGGAGCGCTATCTAGTACCCCTCCCAGGGACTCCAGGAAGGTCGGGTACTCTGCACTGTCGCTGGGCCCGTAGGCCGAGACAACGGTGAGAGACCTGTCCCCGACCCGAAGGCGTAGGGACGCGACCCTCTCTTTCACTGGAGTGAACTCCAACACATGGCGGCTGAGCTGGGGAGCAATAAGCAATGCGACCCCAGCTCTCCGCCTCTTTCCGTGGGCAATGCCAGAAAAATGAAGTGTCCAGCCCCTCTCCAGGTGTTGGGTACCAGAGCCCAAGCTGTGCGTGGAGGTGAGCCCGACTATCTCTAGTCGGTATCTCTCAACCTCCCGCACAAGCTCAGGCTCCTTCCCCCCAGCGAGGTGACATTCCACGTCCCAACAGCCAGGGGCTGTGAGCATGGACCGGGCTGCTGGGCCACCTGCCCTCGACCGCCACCCAATCCTCTCTGCACCCGACCCCCATGGCCCCCTCTGCAGGTGGTGAACTCACAGGAGGGTGGGCCCACGTTGCTCTTTCGGGCTGAGCCCGGCCGAGCCCCATGGGCTAAGGCCCGACCACCAGGCACTCGTGCATGAGCCCCAACGCCAGGCCTGGCTCCAAGGTGGGGCCCCGGCTCCGCCATACCGGGCAACGTCTCGGTCCTTGATTTTTTTACTGATCATGGAGGTTCTGAACTGCCCTTAGTCTGACCCGTCACCTAGGACCTGTTTGCCTTGGGAGACCCTACAAGGGGCACAAAGCCCCCGACAACATAGCTCCTAGGATCATCCGGGCACGCAAACTCCCCCACCACGATAAGGTGGCAGCTAGAGGGGGAGGTGCATAACATTTATTCTTTTATTTGAACCCATTTTACCCACTATTTTGGTAAGTTTTGATATGACATTCAGCACTCATTGGCCATCAAACACAACATGTTTCCTTCCTTTTGTTTCATTTGTCCCCGATCAGCTATACATTTTTCATAGAATGCCTGGACTACTAGTGGTGCACAGGTCAGTGTTTCTGCAGAGACAAGTCTGCATTCTCTTTTATTCTTATTATTTCTCTGAACACTAATGGTGCAATAATGATCTTTCCCTGCATTCTCTTTTATTCTTATTATTTCTCTGAACACTAATGGTGCAATAATGATCTTTCCTGGCCTATGTGGTCTATCAGGTCAGAGCCTATCTCAGTGTTTTGTAGCATTAAGCAGATGAGAGTTTATGAGAGTCCTAATATAGGTAACTACCCAGCCAAGGAGTCCAAGGACACAGACAGGGAGTGTTAGTGAGGCAGACCTGGAACTATTTCAAATCTTTAGGTTAACAGAACAACTCTTTAACCACTGACTATAGTATAAGTAATCAATATTGCTTGATTGATTCATTGATTGATTGACTCTTTTATAAGTTTTCCTGCAGTGTACTGGTCATTACTTTCATAACACTCACATGCATTTGAATAATGTAAAAAAATGAAAATCCATCATGATGGAAACTGATATAAAGGGTGCAAAAAACTGATATAAAGGGTTATGTTCTGTATACAGATGGAAGGGAACTCCTCATTGGGAAAATCTCTAATATTTCCCAGTTGTCCATAACAGTTTCCTCTCCAGCAAATGGGCTTCTTGTTGGTTTTCAAGACATCACCTGTAGATGCTGTATGTCCTGTCTGGATGACTGAGAACCTTCACTGACAAATATTTGAATTGCAAAATTATAGAATTTGCATCAGATTCCCAATGATATTATACTTACAAATTTACAAGCAACCTCTAAACATATCATTTGTTTTGGTCTCTGGAATGTTGGACCACGTGTGAGGCGGTGGCACAGGTCTAGCTCAGCCTTCAGGCCGGGCCCATCTTCCTGCACGGGATTCAGCCTTCAGTGGATCCAACCTCGAAAGCTGATTTCTGTTTCTCTTTTCCCTCTCTCATCTTCTGTCCTGGCAGGCATTCATGGAAGATGTCAAGTCTCGCGGGCCATTCATCTACTCAGTCTTGGAGTCTGCCCAGGCCTTCCTAGCACAGCACCCCTTCCAGGAGCCAGAGGAGACCCTGACTGAGGGAAAAGGTCTGTTTACTTGTACCCTTTGTCGCTCGTTGAGCCTTTCAAAATGTCACAATCACAAAGCTAAGCTCCCCTCAGCTAAGCCCCAGAGTTTGCTTGGTCTGACCCAAGCAGGTGACATGGTCCATTAGTAACTATTAGAAGTTCTTTATCCTCCAGCGTCACACTGTGTTTAGAGAAAGTGTCCAGGTTGGGACCAATTATCTTTGGATCAGCAGCTCTACGAAACCATCTGCTGAGCTCAGTAATAAGCATGTTAGGTTGTTTGTCAAACCACACATCTGCCTTGTAATCTTTCACACACACACACACACACACACACACACGCACAATTTGTTTACTCGCCTAGGGAATACTTTAAGACACTGCCTTACTGTGTTCTTCTTGTCTTTCTCCTTTGAGCCTGTGTGCTTGGGTCACTGTTCTTTTCTTAGTTTGACTTTTATCCTGTACTCTGTACCTGCATCCTTTTAATTGCCTGCTGTTCATTTGCACCTTTTGCACCTTCCCCCTCCGTAATCCTGATCTACACCCTTCAGAAGTGTCTCCACGGCGGCGAATCTTAAATGTGAGTCGCTCTGTGTGGAAGCAGGCAAACGTGGCCAGTGACCTGTGGGAGAAGCTGACAGCCCGCTGTGTGGACCGCCATAGGTCAGACATTATTTAACACTGTGTCGATCCTCCTTGCATGAAGTTTTGTTAGTCTACATTTAGTCCTTACATGTGTACAGTTATAGTTATGGATGCTATTAGTCAACACTGTTTTAAATAATAATCATAATAATAATTCCATTGTTATACATGAAAACAAACTTGGCAGAATAATTCTACAAGAAGTACAGTTTCAAAAATAAAAAAAATTTAAACCAGTGAATCCAACAGCCTTTTTCCACTGAACTGACATGAAAACTCTGTTTTCCCTCCTTTTCCTTCTGGTGGTCATAAAAAGTACATTTTTCATGTGTATGTTTGAAGATTCATGATGTACTGACCATTCATACGCTGAATGTGGGCATGTAGAGGGCGGGATATGAGGAAGGTCAAAGTGTGCAGAATTCCATGTAGTGTGTGATTCATAAAGAGGATTTTCTTAGTCTGATTTTATTTATTTATTTAGGTCTCCTTTTGCCTTTTGTTTGTATGTATACTTTTAGTATGAATCCTACACACTGCTTTATAAATGAGGCCCCAGGTTTTGGGCTGTTTCCTGATTAATGTTTAACTTATATCTGCATGAAATGAACTCAAAGTCATCTGATTCATGGGAGTGGAGATCTTTGTATCCTTAAGATGCAATACTTGTCAAGCATATCTCTGAGAAATTAAGAAACTTCAACTTAATAGCAGAGTGAGACTGTGGAGTCTCTGAGTATGCATGCCAACAATTCAGGCAATGATCGATCTGGTTGGGAGTCAGGGAACGTCGGCAGGCCTTGGGCTCATGCATCTACTCACTCAATTTAATGTAATCCCATAGCTAATTTTAAAAAAAGCAAATCATTTCAGCTTTCCTTTGTTACCCGAAAGGTGACATTTTGGACTTACAAAATCGTTAGCAGTGATGTGTCTGTGACCTTTATATTGAGAAAGTTGTGTGTGATTTTTCTAACATAGACCCTGTGACTGTGCGTGCTGATCCATATCTGAGGTATGGAGCAGTGCAGGAGATGTCATACAATTAGCAACATCTACAGTAATTACAAAATTTGACAACTGTAATTCATCACATAAATAGAAACAGAAGCACATTTATCAAATGTGGGATCACTGAAAATATATAGATTACAGTTATTCCTTCTTTTCAAGTATGAGAAGAGAATAAATTTGTGATGTGCAGTCAAAAAAATTACAGACAACACCAATGCATTTGCACTGCACATGACCACACCTCTTTTTTAGTCCACCATGCTCAAGTGTGAAAATGACCAGTGAGTCTGGTGGAAACTAGCAATAACACTTGCAAAGCAGTGTGCACCACTTTCCACCAGCTGGAAGATGGGGCTGTACGTGTGTGTGTGTGTGTGTGTGTGTGTGTGTGTGTGTGTGTGTGTGTGTGTGTGTGTGTGTGTGTGTGTGTGTGTGTGTGTGTGTGTGTGTGTGTGTGTGTGTGTGTGTGTGTGTGTGTGTGTGTGAGAGAGAGAGAGACATTTGGACAAAGTACCATCACTACTCTGACAATTTTTCCCAAACTTTGCTCAGAGCAGGGCAATTGTAGCACAAAAGTTGTGTTGCAGCTTGTTGCGTTTCTGTTTCCTTCATTAACTCCAACTAGTTAAGAACTGTGTGTTGATTTCAACCTCAAGACACATGGAGAGGACGTTAGAACGTCTACTGCAGATCCAGGCAGCCATGGAAGAGCTGGCCGTGGCCCTGGAGCAGGCAGAAGGGGTACGAGACGCCTGGGAGCCCGTAGGCGACCTGTTCATCGACTCTCTGCAAGACCATATAGATGCCACCAAGGTAGGAAGTTGGACAGCGAAATTAAATTGTTTTTTCTCACTTTATCGCTCACCAAAAAAAATTGGGAAGAAAATGACACACGTTCATCAATAATAAAGTTAATTTGTCATTCAAGTATCTTAACGGTCTCCTTTTAGATAATGGGCTAACCCTACAGAAGTAACATTGTGGCAGTTTCACACAGTATGAACAAACATTAAAACAGCCAACAACAATTCAAACTTCTTTAATCACTGAATCGGTTATATGTTGCTCACAAGCCAACAGGCTGTTTGTTTGGTGTTTGTTGCGGTCCTTATGATCCAACAGATGGTGACCAGGCCATGAGGACGTAGCACCTCATGCTGGCACAGTGAGGCAGCAGCGTTTAGACCTTTCGTTTTGCAAAGACGTTGTTGAACAAATAGCAGGTTGTTGTTTTAGTCATTACAGAGCACCGAGCTTCGCCAGTAATGGCGTTGCAATGTTCATTAGAAGTGAAGGCGCTTCACAATAATCATGTAACTGTTTAGACTCCTGTCACAGCCAGCACATGTTCAGTGGGGCCTTTAGGGCACACTGCCTGCTGGTCTCATCTGAACTCCCTCACTCATTTACACAAACACTCAGTTCTCGCTCCTCCACTTTACAGTATACACCACAATCTTACTAGAATTTGAGAAATGTTTGTTTGTGTGTTTGTTTGTGGTCCTACTCCTCCGAGGTGCTTCAGTCGTTTTTCCCAGAAATTGCTGCGTGTGTTGACCCCAGAATTGCCCTTAAGGGGTTTGCTTATGGAAAAGGTCATCACTGGGACCAAAGGTCAAATTTTTAATTGATCTGACTGTTTGTTCCCTGCTCCTTCCAGGGGCCTGTACTACTAAGCGGGGTTAACTTACTCAGATGTAACCCAGGGTCAACCTCTTAAACCGGGGTTGACAAAACCTGGTTTCCTCAAGTGGTGTTAATCGGTACTACGACGCTGAATAAGATGTTGATTTGTTGAACCTGTGTTAACCTATTTGGAGTTTGTGCGCGTTCGCATAAAAAGGGCAGGTTGCAGCACACGTCACCATTTTTCAATGATGGCGCGGTCACCTTACTTTACCGAAGAAGAATGCACGATTATTATGCGGAGCTACGAGGAATTTAAATTAATGTTAAGGGTGGAATCGAACACATCGTCTGCCAATAAAGCAAGACAGGCTTGTTGGCAACGTATTGCTGATCGGGTAAATGCGTACGTACAATTCAGTTGTTCCCCAAATCTGTTACAGATGATTAACCTGTGGAATGTCTAATATGTGTAAAAAAATGACCTTCTTTCATTAATTACGCCCAGATGCAACACGATTCAGAAGTGGGCATAGGCCTACTAATAAATGTTAGGTTAATTTAATGTTTCTTAAATAGGCTACCTTGACTGTATGATTGCTATTCCTAATCCTGTCAATATTTCATATGCAATAGCAGTGCCAAACGCACCTGGCAGCAGGTGAAGATGAAATATTAAAACATCCTTCAGAACGGTAGGTTTATATTCATAGCTTGATAAGCCCCACTTCGCCTAATTAATGGACATGCATTAGACCTATTTTGATATTAGTAATTACCCGCGATTGCATAAAACCCTTCTTTGATTTGCATTGCGGATAAATGGCCAGGGAAAACGACAAATGCATCCAACCGTTTAGATAGAGGAAGTACTACCTTGCAAATCATACGACATACAGTATTCTTGCTCAGATGTTCAGCATCACCGATGGAATACATAAATTGTCCACTGGCAAAATAGGCACAAGGCACATTATCTGCACGATCGTCGGGGCATTGCTACACTGTAAAAATGACTTGTTTTTACAGGAAAACGCTGGCAGCTGTGGTTACCAGGGAATTCCTGTAAAACATACAGCAGCACAGTAGATAACATTACAGACATAATATGTATATGGATTTACAGTGAATGAACCACGGCTGACTCACTATTACTAACCCTACCAGGGTTGGATCTAAGTGAAAATCTGACAGATGCATTTTTGCCCAATGATAAAACAAAAATCATACGCGTCTTGTCATTCAGTAATCTTCATTCTTTTATTCATGTGCAACATACACTGTCATACTTCATTTAATATATCGTTCTTCTCGACAAGGGTCAGACGGTAGTCAGACTACCAGAGCAAGAATTTTAGCTGAGGAAGCTTCTGCGATTTGAAGCGAAACGTCCTCGCGTCAAGCAACCCAGTCCAGTCGAAGATTCAAGGTTCTCTACTATGGAAACCACCTGGACAACTGAGAGCCTACACAGAAATATACTTCATGGACCATAGTGAACACTTCTTATTTGTATAAATATGATGTCCAAAAAAAAACAATACTATAACAAAAACTGACATGGTGAATCTTTGATCTCTGGACATAAATAGGAATAAACAAAATCTGTAGTTTTTGTTAAAAGCATTTCCTTTCAGACATTATTGGCAATGTCTTTCCATATATCTGAGCTGAGCTCTTACAGCTGCAGTGCTTCACGTCAGGATGTAATTTGTAAAGAAATACAGCATTTTGGGAGTAAAAAAAAAGTTTTAGTCAATTGTAGTTTCTGTATTACAACGTTTGTAAGAGGTGTCATTTTATTTAAAGCGGCAATTCATTTTGAAGTTATTAATACCGACCAGACTCTGTCTCGGGCAGCGTTTGGAGCTGTGACAACGGAACGGAGGCCGATTCTCGTTTCTTGACAGCAACAAGACAAGAGTCCCAGTTAGTGACTTTAATACACACAAAAGTGACTCACTGTATTTTAATGGCTTTGAGAGGGGTTAAGAAGTGGACTTGCCGTTTCTGAAGAGCGGCGAATCAAAGATCCAACAAGCTAGTGGACCGCAGCATTGCTTCAATGGTTCATGCTTCAAAGTGGAGTCGCGCTGCAGAAACGGTTGATTACAGACCCACTGCAGACCAAACCCTGAATATCCGACTTTATTTGTACGTCCGTATGACTCTGAAACTCTGAAAAATCTGTATAATTTACGGACAATCCGTATAGGTTGACATGTATGGTCGGAAAACCACCGAAAATGTAATTTCAGTCATCATAGAATGCCTTTCAAACACACTATTGTCTGAAAACTATTTATAAACCACTCACCGTTTCTTGCTGAAATAAGCGCCCAATTTTCCTTGCACAACTTTTTTCCTGGATGTCATGATCATCGACTCGACTGGACTGACGCTATGTTTGTTTGAACCGGTTTGAATTTTCCTGTGTACACCTGCGTGGTGCATTGTGGGATCAAATCAAAAGCTGTGTTCACCGCGGGGATACGTTCAGCACTATTCAGGATTTTTCGAGATCTTTTTTTTTTTATCTCTGCTCCCCTCCACAGCATGTCTTTTTCCTGGTTCTCTCCCTCAACCCCAACCAGTCCCAGCAGAAGACTGCCCCTCCCTGAGCCTGGTTCTGCTGGAGGTTTCTTCCTGTTTAAAGGGAGTTTTTCCTTCCCACTGTCGCCAAGTGCTTGCTCACAGGGGGTTGTTTTGACTGTTGGGGTTTTTCTGTAATTATTGTATGGCTTTGCCTTACAATATAATGCGACTTGGGGCAACTGTTTGTTGTGATTTGGCGCTATATAAATAAAATTGATTTTGATTTGATTTTTTTTTTACTGATGACGAATGATGCGTAAAACCGGTCTGGATCCATGCTTGCCTACTCCTACCCCCAACCCTAACCATAACCACCTGACCCCCCCCCCCCCCCCTTCACTTTTAATTTTGTGCAGCCATCTCAGAATGAATTAGAATGAATTTGTGCTGCCGTGACGAAAATGAGCCGCTTTCGTCACAATATCATGAACCAATAGATTAATGTATATTTTGTGCTGCTGAATCACGACATGCCATGAGACTGGGTTGTCCTTTCCACCAATTTTGATATATGTCAGTGATAATAATCCTCAGAATTAGCCTTGAAAGGATTTGCTTTGGCAAAGGTCAAGGTCAGTGGAGTCAAAGGTCAAAATGTTTGGTTTATCTGTCTGTTTGTTCCTCTACTCTTACCAAGTTCTTCAGCCAGTTTCCACCAAATGTGATATATGGATAATAGTCAACTCCAGAATTTGCCTTTAAAGGTTTTTGCATGGTTTTGGACACTTGCATTTTGACAGTTAACTCCAATGACCTTGCAATGGGCCAAAGTCTAAAGCAAGTCTAAAGCATATATTGATCAGTAAACTGTATGAATAACTTCAAAGTGAAGTCGCACAGAAGTCATATGATGATGTCATACAAAGTCAAAAACTCCATTACAGACATATATTTACTTGCACATTTGTTTGTAGTGTGTAGAACACGCAGGCAGCTGTCTGATGTCTTTCATTTAATGGTGCAGTTATTGATCAGTAAACATTTTCCAGGATGACTACAATGAAAGCTGCAGTGCTTTTAATCTGTAAGTTCATGAACACTGCAGAATAAACGGAATAATAGTGTCATGTTTACTGTGGTTAGTTGAATTAAAGTATAAGTAGCCATACTTACAAAAAAATTGCCTTTGACGTCACCTCTCCTTTTTACTCTTTTCACATTGCCCCTGCTCGTCTTATTCCAAGATATCAGGGATTAATTTCCTGTCATCAAAAGAAGACATTCGTTGCATTTCACATTTATACAATATGAAGAACAGCTTTTACAAATTGCCCAAACTGTGTCATCCATCACAGTAACAACAAAAGGTCCTATCGAGCATTTTGTAGTGGGCTGAAATTACATTTTCATTTTGGTGTCACTCAATGGATTTTTTTTTTTTTAAATCAGGCGATCTCAAGCTGTGGTCTCAGTTTGCTGAGGTTCATCTTGTGCAGCCACATTTTCCTTTTCTGCACAGTTCACTGTTTACACTGACATAATAAAGCTCCTAAAATACTCTAAAGACAATATATCATTTTGGCAAACTTTCTAATGAAAATACTGTAGAGGTTTTTGTTTGCAACATCTTTACTTGTGCCACAGTCAGTAACACAGAAACATCATATACTGCTAAAAGTTTTATACTACAAAACAAAAGCAAAGCCAACTGCATGCAACCTACTGTGCAAAGTCAGTGAGTGTAAGCTTCTGAAAATGCACGTGCACTTTTTCTTTGTTGTTATTATTTTTTTTATTATTATTATTATTAAACTATACTGACTTTTCCTGGTATTTCTTCCTTTCCTCACATGGTTCAAATATAAAATATAAAGAGAATATGATATTCAAATATTGTTACGCCGTCAGCTCCATACTTTGCAGTACTTTGATAGTGGCAGTTTTGGTAATTTTGCCTCTATACACCACCACAGTTGAGACAATTGAGTTTAAAAGAAACAGTCAAGAATTTCTGGAGTGTAGATTTTTACCTTTACTTTAAAGGGTTGAACATAAGTATCACATTAATCATTTTAGAATTACAGCCATTTTTAGATTAGATTAGATTAGATAGACTTCACAGACTAAAGTTAATTATGGAGTTCCACAAGGTTCTGTGCTAGGACCAATTTTATTCACTTTATACATGCTTCCCTTGGGCAGTATTATTAGACGGTATTGCTTAAATTTTCATTGTTACGCAGATGATACCCAGCTTTATCTATCCATGAAGCCAGAGGATACACACCAATTAGCTAAACTGCATGATTGTCTTACAGACATAAAGACATGGATGACCTCTAATTTCCTGCTTTTAAACTCAGATAAAACTGAAGTTATTGTACTTGGCCCCACAAATCTTAGAAGCATGGTGTCTAACCAGATCGTTACTCTGGATGGCATTTCCCTGATCTCTAGTAATACTGTGAGAAATCTTGGAGTTATTTTTGATCAGGATATGTCATTCAAAGCGCATATTAAACAAATATGTAGGACTGCCTTTTTGCATTTACGCAATATCTCTAAAATCAGAAAGGTCTTGTCTCAGAGTGATGCTGAAAAACTAATTCATGCATTTATTTCCTCTAGGCTGGACTATTGTAATTCATTATTATCAGGTTGTCCTAAAAGTTCCCTAAAAAGCCTTCAGTTGGTTCAGAATGCTGCAGCTAGAGTGCTGACGGGGACTAGCAGGAGAGAGCATATCTCACCCGTGTTGGCCTCTCTTCATTGGCTTCCTGTTAATTCTAGAATAGAATTTAAAATTCTTCTTCTTACTTATAAGGTTTTGAATAATCAGGTCCCATCTTATCTTAGGGACCTCGTAGTACCATATTACCCCATTAGAGCGCTTCGCTCTCAGACTGCGGGCTTACTTGTAGTTCCTAGGGTTTGTAAGAGTAGAATGGGAGGCAGAGCCTTCAGCTTTCAGGCTCCTCTCCTGTGGAACCAGCTCCCAATTCAGATCAGGGAGACAGATACCCTCTCTACTTTTAAGATTAGGCTTAAAACTTTCCTTTTCGATAAGGCTTATAGTTAGGGCTGGATCGGGTGACCCTGGACCATCCCTTGGTTATGTTGCTTTAGGCGTAGACTGTGGGGGGGGTTCCCATGATGCACTGTTTCTTTCTCTTTTTGCTCCGTATGCATCACTCTGCATTTAATCATTAGTGATCGATCTCTGCCCCCCTTCTCGGCATGTCTTTTTCCTGGTTCTTTCCCTCAGCCCCAACCAGTCTCAGCAGAAGACTGCCCCTCCCTGAGCCTGGTTCTGCTGGAGGTTTCTTCCTGTTAAAAGGGAGTTTTTCCTTCCCACTGTGGCCAAGTGCTTGCTCATAGGGGGTCGTTTTGATCGTTGGGGTTTTTCATAATTATTGTATGGCCTTGCCTTGCAATATGGAGCGCCTTGGGGCAACTGTTTGTTGTGATTTGGCGCTATATAAGAAAAAAGTTGATTGATTGATAGAACTTTATCGATCCCTTGGGAAGACTCCTTCAGGGAAATTGAGGTTCCAGCGGCATTGTATAACAGCACACAGGGTAAGACGCACACAGAGAATCAAAAGAGAAAAAAGAAAAAGAGTTTACAAATATAAATATAAATACAAATACACAGTATAAATACCAGACATACCAATCAATACTGGTTTACTGGCTACTTGCTCTTATTCTCATTCCCGACCTCTGTCTTCCTGTTACTCCTGTTTTATACACATTCCTTCAATTTTAACACAGGACAGAAGTAATTAGACAATCTAAATATAAGGGTTATCGTTGATATATAAGTCATCACTTTTACAGCCAGTTATCTTCAGATAGGTCAGTGAATGATATGTGAATATTTTCAAGCCATTGAACATGTTTTGGACTTCATTTGAATCTATCATTAAGAAATATATACATGAATCTGTCTGTGATGGTGAGTAAGTCTCAAAAACTGAGGGAACATGCAAGAGTGAGATGAGTGAGGGAAAGCACCAGGACACCCATGATAAGTGGGTAATAATATAGCACCTTCAATTGCACCACAGACTAAAACAGTTAAATGTGGTCTATTAAACATTAGGTCTCTTTCTTCTAAGTCCCTGTTGGTAAATGATATAATAATTGATCAACGTATTGATTTATTCTGCCTAACAGAAACTTGGTTACAGTAGGATGAATATGTTAGTTTAAATGAGTCAACACCCCCGAGTCACACTAACTGTCAGAATGCTCGTAGCACGGGCCGGGGCGGAGGATTAGCAGCAATCTTCCATTCCAGCTTATTAATTAATCAAAACCCTAGACAGAGCTTTAATTCATTTGAAAGCTTGTCTCTTAGTCTTGTCCATCCAAATTGGAAGTCCCAAAAACCAGTTTTATTTGTGATTATCTATCGTCCACCTGGTCGTTACTGTGAGTTTCTCTGTGAATTTTCAGACCTTTTGTCTGACTTAGTGCTTAGCTCAGATAAGATGATTATAGTGGGCGATTTTAACATCCACACAGATGCTGAGAATGACAGCCTCAACACTGCATTTAATCTATTATTAGACTCTATCGGCTTTGCTCAAAAAGTAAATGAGTCCACCCACCACTTTAATCATATTTTAGATCTTGTTCTGACTTATGGTATGGAAATAGAAGACTTAACAGTATTCCCTGAAAACTCCCTTTTGTCTGATCATTTTTTAATAACATTTACATTTACCCTGATGGACTACCCTGCAGTGGGGAATAAGTTTCATTACACTAGAAGTCTTTCAGAAAGCGCTGTAACTAGGTTTAAGGATATGATTCCTTCTTTATGTTCTCTAATGTCATATACCAACACAGAGCAGAGTAGCTACCTAAACTCTGTAAGGGAGTTAGAGTATCTTGTCAATAGTTTTACATCCTCATTGAAGACAACTTTGGATGCTGTAGCTCCTCTGAAAAAGAGAGCTTTAAATCAGAAGTGTCTGACTCCGTGGTATAACTCACAAACTCGTAGCTTAAAGCTGATAACCCGTAAGTTGGAGAGGAAATGGCGTCTCACTAATTTAGAAGATCTTCACTTAGCCTGGAAAAAGAGTTTGTTGCTCTATAAGAAAGCCCTTCGTGAAGCTAGGACATCTTTCTACTCATCACTAATTGAAGAAAATAAGAACAACCCCAGGTTTCTTTTCAGCACTGTAGCCAGGCTGACAAAGAGTCAGAGCTCTATTGAGCTGAGTATTCCATTAACTTTAACTAGTAATGACTTCATGACTTTCTTTGCTAACAAAATTTTGACTATTAGAGAAAAAATTACTCATAACCATCCCAAAGATGTATCGTTATCTTTGGCTGCTTTCAGTGATGCCGGTATTTGGTTAGACTCTTTCTCTCCGATTGTTCTGTCTGAGTTATTTTCATTAGTTACTTCATCCAAACCATCAACATGCTTATTAGACCCCATTCCTGCCAGGCTGCTCAAGGAAGTCCTACCATTATTTAATGCTTCAATCTTAAATATGATCAATCTATCTTTGTTAGTTGGTTATGTACCACAGGCCTTTAAGGTGGCAGTAATTAAACCATTACTTAAAAAGCCATCACTTGACCCAGCTATCTTAGCTAATTATAGGCCAATCTCCAACCTTCCTTTTCTCTCAAAGATTCTTGAGAGGGTAGTTGTAAAACAGCTAACTGATCACCTGCAGAGGAATGGTCTATTTGAAGAGTTTCAGTCAGGTTTTAGAATTCATCATAGTACAGAAACAGCATTAGTGAAGGTTACAAATGATCTTCTTATGGCTTCGGACAGTGGACTTATCTCTGTGCTTGTTCTGTTGGACCTCAGTGCTGCTTTTGATACTGTTGACCATAAAATTTTATTACAGAGATTAGAGCATGTCATAGGTATTAAAGGCATTGCGCTGCGGTGGTTTGAATCATATTTGTCTAATAGATTACAGTTTGTTCATGTAAATGGGGAATCTTCTTCACAGACTAAAGTTAATTATGGAGTTCCACAAGGTTCTGTGCTAGGACCAATTTTATTCACTTTATACATGCTTCCCTTGGGCAGTATTATTAGACGGTATTGCTTAAATTTTCATTGTTACGCAGATGATACCCAGCTTTATCTATCCATGAAGCCAGAGGATACGCACCAATTAGCTAAAATGCAGGATTGTCTTACAGACATAAAGACATGGATGACCTCTAATTTCCTGCTTTTAAACTCAGATAAAACTGAAGTTATTGTACTTGGCCCCACAAATCTTAGAAGCATGGTGTCTAACCAGATCGTTACTCTGGATGGCATTTCCCTGATCTCTAGTAATACTGTGAGAAATCTTGGAGTTATTTTTGATCAGGATATGTCATTCAAAGCGCATATTAAACAAATATGTAGGACTGCCTTTTTGCATTTACGCAATATCTCTAAAATCAGAAAGGTCTTGTCTCAGAGTGATGCTGAAAAACTAATTCATGCATTTATTTCCTCTAGGCTGGACTATTGTAATTCATTATTATCAGGTTGTCCTAAAAGTTCCCTAAAAAGCCTTCAGTTGGTTCAGAATGCTGCAGCTAGAGTACTGACGGGGACTAGCAGGAGAGAGCATATCTCACCCGTGTTGGCCTCCCTTCATTGGCTTCCTGTTAATGCTAGAATAGAATTTAAAATTCTTCTTCTTACTTATAAGGTTTTGAATAATCAGGTCCCATCTTATCTTAGGGACCTCGTAGTACCATATTACCCCATTAGAGCGCTTCGCTCTCAGACTGCGGGCTTACTTGTAGTTCCTAGGGTTTGTAAGAGTAGAATGGGAGGCAGAGCCTTCAGCTTTCAGGCTCCTCTCCTGTGGAACCAGCTCCCAATTCAGATCAGGGAGACAGATACCCTCTCTACTTTTAAGATTAGGCTTAAAACTTTCCTTTTCGCTAAGGCTTATAGTTAGGGCTGGATCGGGTGACCCTGGACCATCCCTTGGTTATGTTGCTTTAGACGTAGACTGTGTTTCATAATTATTGTATGGCCTTGCCTTGCAATGTGGAGCGCCTTGGGGCAACTGTTTGTTGTGATTTGGCGCTATACAAGAAAAAAGTTGATTGATTGATTGATTGAAGTGTAAAGGAGCTATAGGCTTCTGTGGGTGTGTTCTGAGAAACGATGTAGGGTGTGAGTTTTATCTGTTCCATCACCAGTTATACAGCTTCATGGTGGAGTGGAACACAAATATTTTCATGCAGGAAAAGACATCAGATGTAGGCTAGAGTCTGTCATGTGCCTTCTGGCAAATTGTAGCTGCAATTTCCCATCTTCATTTTCATCATCAATTATTATGATTACTATAACAATTAATCATTTTAACAGTAAACTCAATATTTACGTAGTTTGTCCTGTGACATATGCCCTCTGAAAATTGACAGACTCCTTAATGGTTACTGCATTATTTTGTTTATTCCCTTGAATTAGAGCTGAAAATCTACACTACAGCCATATCTTGATTATTTTATTCATTCATTGTCTATACCCGTTTATTCCAATTAAGGTTTACGGGGGAGCAGGAGCCTATCCCAACAGTCACTGGGTGAGAGGTGGGGTACACCCTGGACAGGCCAGCTGTCTATCACAGATCCACATATAGGCAGAAAATCACAGTCACACCTATGGTGAATTTAAAGTGTCCAGTTCACCTAACCTGCATGCCTTCGAACTGGGAGGAAGCTGGAGCCCCCTGGTGTGAACCCATGCAAACATGGGGAGAACATGCAAACTCCACACAAAATGGACCAGCTGGGAAGTGATCCCAGGACCACCAAACCACTGTGCTGCCAATTATTATATTTCAGCTCAGCTGTGGTGATGTACAGAGAAGAATTACACCCAAAATGATGTGCCCGTCCAAACACTTATAGACCTGACAGTATGAAGTAATACATGCTGATATCAGATTCTTTTCAAACAAGGGCTGGCAGCAATAATGGGTTTCATTTGATATTTATAGCATATTGAATCTCAGTGAATTTGATTCAGTTGGATGTTTGTGTACCGCTCTCACGCTCTCTCGCTGTTTCTTTGATTCTCTTGATTAAATGTGTTTTGTTTCTTCATCTTCACTTCATTCTCTTTTTTTTCTATCCACCTCCCTTGCTCAGTTTGTTTGGATACCATATCTCGCACTTTCCCCCCCAGCATAATTATTTTTGTTCCAGCATTCATGCAGAATTGTACCTATCAATCGTAAGAAAGCCTAGAGAGCTTAAAAAAACAGCATAATTGAATGAGAAATAAATCACATATTAGTATCAATATATCATCTCCTGCTCTTGGACTCATTTATCTATGATTCAAATCTGCATTTTGCTTTGTGCTGCAGTTGTTTAAGGAGGAGCTCAGCCAGGTGAAGGAGGGAATGAAGCACATCAATGAACTGGCCCACCAGCTGGCCATCTCCGATGTCCATTTGTCGATGGAGAACGCTCGCACCTTGGAGCATCTCAACAGCAGATGGAAAGTGCTCCAGGTACAATTCACTGCCGGATCTCTGGTGTCTGGCTGATTTATTTTTCTTACCCCAACAGCTGCTTCTGTGAAAGTAAAAATCACGGTGGAATAACAGTGTGATCCCATGTGTAATTCATCCATGTGCAATCTTAGGTTTTGGAAAGGTTTACTTTGGGCTTTAGTGGTGTTCATTCCTCAGGCGTTCAGTTGTATTGTAATACCCTGTATCTGCTAGAAAACAACTGAAAAGTTGTTAAGGGGTGAATTTTATTTTTGAGAGAAATCGCACATTGTTTGTAAGCTGCCAAGTGAATACTTGTTGCCCTAAAGTACACCACAAGTGAGATGTCAGTTAGTAAATCAGCAGTCCATTTAGGGATGACAGCTGTTTGTCAAGCAGCCTTTATCCAGATGTTACCTTAATTTCTGTGGTTCAGAGACAATCTTGAGAGATGGGAAGCAGCAGAATGTGGTCGTGGTGGCACACAGTTCAGTGGACTAGATAAGACAGGAGTCTCCATGGCCTATGATTTTTGCAGATGACAGTGTGATCTGTAGAATGAGATGTAAGTGCATTGAGATGAGCTTGGTGAGGTGGAAGTACAACCCCTGGCAAAAATTATGGAATCACCGGCCTTGGAGGATGTTCATTCTGTTGTTTAATTTTGTAGAAAAAAAGCAGATCACAGACATGACATTTCAAATGGCAACTTTCTGGCTTTAAGAAACACTATAAGAAATCAAGAAAAAAAGATTGTGGCAGTCAGTAACGGTTACTTTTTTAGACCAAGCAGAGGAAAAAAATATGGACTCACTCAATTCTGAGGAATAAATTATGGAATCACCCTGTAAATTTCCATCCCCAAAACTAACACCTGCATCAAAACCAGTTCTTTTTTGGTGTGCTGCCCCCTCCAAGTTGCCACCCTGGGCAGGTGACCATATATCAAGATCCACCACAAACCTTCCACTTGATGATTGAGTTAATATGTGGGCATCTTGGGAAGAGAATGTGGTTGCCATCACAACGCAAACCCATACTGTTTCTGCATTACAGTGAAGTCCTTATTAATTCTTTTTGCTTCATAGGGGTTTTTCTTTGCTGTAGAAAGTGTTGCTTGAATCAAGAGGGTGGTAACATCTTCAGAGAGATGCACTCGGCTCATTTTGCGCTTTGGTCCTGTGAGGTTTTGTGCTCACTATTTTTAATCTTCTCAGCATAGGGAGTTTGGACTGCACTCATTAACTTTTGATCACAACTATTTGTGCAGAATGTTTCATAGTTATTGACACTGTACATGTTTGATGACTTTTCCTTTTAATTATGGATGAATGAAGATGAAGGTGAAGATTTGATCCCACTAGTTATCGCATAACAAGTGTAAGTTGTTAATAAGGGCTTGACTCCAACTTTATAAAACCTTTGAAACCTTGAATTCTGTACACATTCATCTTCAAATGCTCTCATGAGCCTTTGAAGATGCTGGAATATTGTAGAACTTTTTCAACAGGTTTTATTTTTGGTAAGGAAAGGATTTATTTTATTTGTAGGTGCATTGGTCCATTAGTGATTATGATCACAGTGATCAGGTATTCTCTGTTTAAAAAAAAAAGACCTGTAAGGTACTACATATTTTCCCACTGCAGATATGCTCTGATTGGCAAATTATTTTTTTTTAATATTTTAGCTGGTTTTGGTGGTGAAAGTGTCAGTCTTTCATAAAGTTGCCAGTTTCCTTTCAAACCATCTAAAATACAGGATATAGTGCCCCATATTGATTTCTCTTTGGAGCTACCAATTTCTATTAAATCTGTGATTCACAGTGTTATGTGCAGTGAAGGACCCAGGAGAGGAGACCAGTGCAATACGAGGGCTGTCAATAAAGTAACGGTCCTTTTTATTTTTTTCAAAAACTATATGGATTTCATTCATATGTTTTTACGTCAGACATGCTTGAACCCTCGTGCGCATGCGTGAGTTTTTCCACGCCTGTCGGTGACGTCATTCGCCTGTGAGCACTCCTTGTGGGAGGAGTCGTCCAGCCCCTCGTCGGAATTCCTTTGTCTGAGAAGTTGCTGAGAGACTGGCGCTTTGTTTGATCAAAATTTTTTCTAAACCTGTGAGACACATCGAAGTGGACACGGTTCGAAAAATTAAGCTGGTTTTCAGTGAAAAGTTTAACGGCTGATGAGAGATTTTGAGGTGATTCTGTCGCTTTAAGGACTTTGCACGGTGCGAGACGTCGCTCAGCGCTCTCAGCCGCCGTCGTCAGCCTGTTCAAGCTGAAAACCTCCACATTTCAGGTTCTATTGATCCAGGACGTCGTGAGAGAACAGAGAAGTTTCAGAAGAAGTCGGTTTTAGCATTTTATCCGGATATTCCACTGTTAAAGGAGATTTTTTTAATGAAAGACGTGCGGACGGGTCCGCGCGTCGGGACGCAGCCGCCACGACGCTGCGCCACAGGAAAAACACCTCTGTTGAAAGCCTTAAGGACAAGTTGGAACATGTCCTGCCTGTTAAACAATTTCTCATATACTCACTCCACTGAAAGCCATCAAAAGCCGCCTGGATTTTACAAATGGTTATCAACACGGAGGTGTTTTTCCTGTGCTGCCGCACCGCGTCGGCTGCGTCCCGACGCGCGGACCCGTCCGCACGTCTTTCATTAAAAAAAATCTCCTTTAACAGTGGAATATCCAGATAAAATGCTGAAACCGACTTCTTCTGAAACTTCTCTGTTCTCTCACGACGTCCTGGATCAATAGAACCTGAAATGTGGAGGTTTTCAGCTTGAACAGGCTGACGACGGCGGCTGAGAGCGCTGAGCGACGTCTCGCACCGTGGGAAGTCCTTAAAGCGACAGAATCACCTCAAAATCTCTCATCAGCCGTTAAAATTTTCACTGAAAACCAGCTTAATTTTTCGAACCGTGTCCACTTCGATGTGTCTCACAGGTTTAGAAAAAATTTTGATCAAACAAAGCGCCAGTCTCTCAGCAACTTCTCAGACAAAGGAATTCCGACGAGGGGCTGGACGACTCCTCCCACAAGGAGTGCTCACAGGCGAATGACGTCACCGACAGGCGTAGAAAAACTCACGCATGCGCACGAGGGTTCAAGCATGTCTGACGTAAAAACATATGAATGAAATCCATATAGTTTTTGAAAAAAATAAAAAGGACCCTTACTTTATTGACAGCCCTCGTATTTATTATGTTTGAGTTACCATGTTAACAAGTGACTACTCGGCTGAGGTCCCTCGCCTATTATGCTGATAAGGCCTGGTGACAAATTAAACAAATAAGCACGAGCGAATGCATGGAGTCTGTTACAGTGGTCTCCCTATTTAATTCTGACATTGAAAATGAGTTTTAAAAGGCCAAACAATACAGGAAAGAGTATTTTCCCATTATTTTTTTATGTGTGACCTTGACCTAAAGACCCAAGGTCAAATACAGTTGGCTCAAGGGAGCTGGGATTGAAGATTTGCTATAGGTGGTCAGTGAAAAATTAGGCTTTAGAAGAGAAATTTGCTGCTGAGAAGGCAAAATATACTCAAACAGTTCTATTTTTTTTAACAAATTACATATTTGACCTTGACCCTGAGATTCAAGGTTAAATGTAGTGTGCTCAAGGGAGTCAGGTGCATGATTTGCTATAGGTGTTCAATCCAAGAATAAGCTCTAGAATTGATATTTGGAGACAAAACGTGATATTTTGGGGTGAGATGGTGGGTGTCTTTGTTGGCCATTAGCTCAAATGATCTAGGAAATCTGGGTTCAACGTCATATGCGTAGACATCACATTTGTGTCCATTTACAGTATGATACAGGTAGGTAATGTCTCAGAAAAGGGCAACACAGGATCTAGGGCTCTCAAAATTTGACACACACACACAGATGCACCAAGTCCATTTTAGTGGTTCCCCCTTATTTAATGGCAGGGGACAACAATCTGAGGGTTTGGATGTCTTTCTGTCTGTCTGTCGATCCAATCCGATTTAATCTAGAAACCAACTACCAAGGCTACGTGCCTTAACTTGTCCATGTCAAGTCATGGAGGAATGCATCACTGCATCCACCACATCTTTGGAACCACCCTGGCTCCTGGATTTCATCCACAAAGGCAGCCGTCCAATCCATCTCATCTCCACCTTTCAGAAGCTCAGCCAGGTGAAACATGGGTGTCCTCTTGGTCTTTTACAGATGCTAGGCTCCTCAAACCCGAGGCACCTGCTTGTTGGATCATGCCCAGAGAAATGTGTCACTTGGCCAAAATGTCATCGCTGGCATTCCTTCACATTACAAGTGATTTTCCTCACTCCAGTCTTTCTGAATAACTGTTCATTTGACACAAAGCCGTTCCAATATTACCTGAGGATTCTCCGAAGACACCTGGTAACAGTGATATCACATCTTTAGCGCCCAAGTCTCACAACCGTACAGTAAAACAGGAAGGAATAGGACCCTAAAGGTTTGGACCTTCATATTCTTGTATATCAAAATAACATCTGTGCAGTGACCACATGACCCCATAAGAGATTTCCAACATCTAAGAATGTCCTGAAATCCCTGTATGGTGCTGTCCATGGTGCTGACTGTGTGTGTGCGGCACAAAATAACAGGAAGGTTTTATATCATATTTGAAAAAGAAGAATTGTCAGACAAACTTAACTTGTTTTGAGCTCCTCTGATGCAAGTGAATTGCAACTGAAAATCTGATTTCCTAATATTTTTCTATCACAGTCAATTTAAATAAAAATGATAACCTTTATTGCAGCTCAGAGTGTCTGTGTAACAAATGGATTGCACAACATTCCTCACTTGACAGAAACATATCCACGGCACTTTGGCAAAGCTCTATATTCATCACAAACAGTTTATATCAACACTGCAGAATATTTTGAACAATGATGCGTGCATGCTGAGGAATAGCAGAATATCGAACTTTCCACTTTATGACTCATTGCCTTGACTTTGCTTTCCTTTTGTGTGAGGAAGCCCTTGGACATATCCAACCGACATTGATTGCTGCGCCAAATCATGTCCTGTTCAAATAAACTGGGATTACACAGGCTGAATCCCATTCATCTGGAAACATTAACTGATGTAAAACACTGTAGCAAAGTCAACAGCAAACCTAATTTTGTCAACTCAGTCTGTCTCTGTATTGAAACAACACATGCGAGGACACCTCACATGGATGCTCCTGTCCTCCTCCTCCATCTGTCACTACTTTCTCCCACGCTGACACTGCAACTGGGAATCTTCATCCTTATTTCTGTGCAATATGGGGAGGTGATGGTCTAGTGGTTAAGCGTTGAGCTTCAGACCAGAGGATCCTCGGTTTCAAATCACGAAGGGCCCTTGGGCAAGGTCCTTAATCCCCTAGTTGCACCCGGTGTGTATTGAGCGTCTTGCATGGCAGCACCCGGACATCGCTGTGTGTCTGTGTGAATGGGTCAATGTGAGGCGTATTGTAAAGCACTTTGATCTTCTGATATAGTTGGAAAAGTGCTATATGAATACAGTCCATTTACCAATATACTATAGTGAAATCACTTTTAATTTTGTAACGGTTGCTCTTCAAAGGCTTTCAAAGTCCTTTCAAGAGGAGCAGCAGAGGAAAAAGATATAATTTATATTCCACAGTTAACTAATTGAAGAGAAGCAGGTGGTCTGTGTTCACGTGTCCATTGTGGGGGTTTGTGATAGCAAGCAGCAGGATTCCCTTTGATTTAATTCTGTGTGTGTATCCTCAGGGTTCAATAGATGAGCGGCTGAAGCAGCTCCAGGATGCACATAGAGACTTCGGTCCTGGATCGCAGCACTTTCTTTCCAGTAAGTATCCTCCTTGCATATTTAAGGTTGTCACATCAATCTGTGCCCTGCTGCACCAATGGCAGCGTCTCAGGGGGATAGGGGAGATGAAAAGGTTTTGTTTATTTTGCTGTGACACAGCTGTTAAAAAACTCATCTATGTGTGGCTGTGTGTCTGTATCTGGCCTTGAGGAGGTGATAGTCTAGAAAATTAGTTTCCTGTCATCAGTGGTTGGTCAGTTTATCGCGGGAATTACGTTCTAAAAATAGCCCACAATAGGCGAAATCCGCAAAGTAGTCAGCGTTATTTTTTACAATTATTATAGATGTTTTAAGGCTGTAAAACCCCTCACTACACACTTTATACACTTTTCTCAAACAGGCATTAACATTTTCTGACTTTTGTCTCATTTGTAAACACTCTCAAAGTTCAAACCTTAGTAGAAAAATAAGACCAAACTGTTTTCAGGCCCAAACATTTGTTTGAGAAATAAAAATAGAACGTTTTCCTATAAATAATTATGATGGCTTTTAGAACTAACGAATTTAATTTTAACGATCAACCTACGAGGTTAGACACATAAGAAATTATTAATAATGACTGACCAGTATTTCACAGTTCCTCTGATCGCGCCTCTTCGTCCTGGCGCCACTCCACTGTCACGTCTTTTTCCACTGAGTGACACCTCAGTGCAGGTGTCTTTTTCCGAGTGAAGAACACAGTTATGGGTAGTTGTTGGCCCTCTTTTTTCTTCTGCGCGAGAAGATTCTTATAAACAGATGCGCAGAACACAATGCGCGTACTCTCCCTTTGTGTTGCCGTGACCGGCCTGCTTGATGAGGATGCAGAACACAATGCACTGTAAAAAAAAAAAAGCATGCAAAATTGGACTAAAAAAATCCGCGAAACTGCGAGGCCGTGAAAGGTGAACCGCGTTATAGCGAGGGACCACTGTATATGTAAAAACAGCACACAAGTTACTGTAACATGTGTGTTGGTTTATACAAATAAATCTGTATTTGTAAATATGTAATTTTTTTCATTTGTAAAAAAAGGCAATTTGAAAACTGAAAATTCTGTGATTCAGCACTTTTAGCAAATGTGTGGCAATGAGCAATGCCATCCAGTAGATGGTAGTGTGAATACCAGTGGCAGTGTGAATTTTCCCATAGTGCTTTTCTGCGTGTGTGTGTCTGTAAAATGCTAAAACCTTCCAAATCAGTGCATTACTTTAAAACTAAAACATATAGCTGATATTTTCAATTTGTAAAATGACAGAGGTGACATTAATTTCAATAAATTGTCCAGAATTAGTTTGTTTAAAATTTTAACCATAAGTCAAAACTGTCTTGCTGTGCATGACTCCTGTGGTACATCTGCAAGTCTGTATGGCTGTGAAAATAAATGTTTGTTTTTTTTGTTTGTTTTTTGCTGCCCTTCCTTTCTCTCTGATCACCAGGTCTCTTTTGCTGAGAGAAGGCTGATCTGATACAGAAGCACTGGCTTGTTGTTGTGTCAGTAGCTGCCAGTGTACTAGAGTCAATACTATAAGTTTTCGGTTTAGCTTTGAGCTGTAACTTCCGCTAAATTTTTAGGGTTTATCGGTTTAGCTTTATAAAAGTTAACTTTTCAGTTAGTGGATTAATGGTTATCAAAGCTAACTTTTTAGTTAGCTGTGCCCACCACTGACTAAAACATCACACACATGCTACACATACTCTGTCCATTTAACAGGCTGGAAAGCACCAGCTTGTTGAGAATCTCTAAATCCATGATAAAATGGAAAGAAAAAAAGAACAAAATTGATACAACACTGGCCAGGAAGAATCATATGACTGAATCCCACATACATCCAGCAGTTATATGAAATGCACATACAGCAGCCATCCAATGCACATACACGTTGGCGGTCACCGGTATTGTGACTTCTGTGTGAGAGAGGGTTAAGATCCAGCCTTTCCATTAGCTTGCTGGAAGCAACCATCAGTCATGTATCTGTATTTGGTGGAAGTGTTGAACTTGTGGAGACATTCACTTATCTTGCCAATGACATTCATGTCTCTTGTCCTCTGCCATTGAGATCAGGACATGACTGTGAAGAGCTTATGGAGTCACTAGATGTTTTGTGATGCCACTATCTTTGTAGGTGAATAGATGTCCAAGTCTTTCTTTTCCTAGTGCTTCCTGTCTTACTGTATGGTTGTGAGACTATGGAGGTGACAATTGGATGTCTTTAGTACTAGGACTTTTTGGAGGATACTTAAGGACTGCTGGACTGACTTTGTGCCAACCTGTAACATTGTGAACATGTGGTGCATTGTGCACACAGGTGTTTCACTGTTGAGGACCCCAGCAGCTAGAGTTGGCCAAGGGGATGCCCACGTCTCACTAGCTGCAGCAGAGCAGTGTTAACTGTTGAGATGTGGAGATGCACCAGTTGTCTGCCTGAGTGGTACTAGCAATCCAGAAACCACCGGCCGTTCTGTCGCATGGTGGGTGTGGTAATTAGGGATGGGCGATCCGATATTTTGGACTGGTATCAGTCCAATATTGGCTTAAATGACTGGCTTGGATATGGAAAATTCTAATCCAATTATATTTTTTTTCCGCAAATCTGATTGGTTAATCGTGTGAGATTTCAGCCCACAAAATGTCACTTGGATGGTAGCAAAATATTAAATCCGTTTCACATTTGATGTGTTACTCCGCCCCTTGACTGTGTTGTTGCGCAGGTGTCAACAATGATGCTGTCACCTGAGACTGACAGAAACTAGTGCAGCGACGACGATCCTGAAATGTGTGGATTTCTGCTCACAGAATTTTCAGTTTAGTATGAAGACGCTGTTGCGATAGTAAGCTTTGACGAGCTGACCACACCCTTTCACAGTGATTCACCGACTGAATTACTTACAGAAAAATAAACCACACAAATGATGGAATTGGATTAGAATCGGAATAATCTTGTTGTGTCTGATGATTTGCGGATGTTCATGCTGGATTCGGTTTGCAAAAATCCGTAAAACTCTATTTGTGACCATAAAATCCAGCATGAACGTCCACAAATCATCAGACACAACAGGGTTATTCCCTAATTTAAAACAAAAAAATCCCATTCAGTCAGAGTCTTGTGTTGTACATCTGAGTCAAGGTTATTCATATTTTTCTTTAAGGGAGTACAATATTTGTTCCACAGTGTGACTTGATGTTTTGTTACATTGATGTATTGTTACAAAAATACATACAGAAAAGGTTTTAAGACAGGGAAAAAGTATCGGATTGGTATATGTAGCCAGCATGGCCTCGCTTTGCCATAATTAAATAAATACATTAATGTTTTCTCAACTAAAACCTGGGGTTTGAATTGAACACAAAGACAGCCTTTCACTCCTAATTGGGAAATTCCTGGTTCCAACTGGAGATAGCTCTGAAATTGTCCTTCCCAGATGTGCTGTCCTTGGGCCTCTAATTTAAAGCTCTTCAAAGGGGTCCTTGAAACCTGTGTCAGTGAAACTCCGGTCAATCTCAATTATAAGACATTTATAATTGCCTCACGTCAAGACCAGAAATCTTCCAGATCCACCAGAATGTATCATCCAAGATAAGGTGACCATAAAACTCAAGAGCCTTGACTTTTTTTTTTTTTTTTTTGCCAGCTTGCACTCGGCCGAGACGGACGCATTTTTCTCTTCTCCCTCCCTCCTTATCTTTCCTGCTTCTGTGGCGTGTTGTCTGTGAGGCTGCAGCTTTGCTCTTCTGGAAAACGACAAAAATGGATCTGTTAAAGTAGTCTCTGAACACAGTTGACACTATTTTTTCCACAAGACATTCGGGGGCGGAGGACCCGACCTGTCCTGCTGGGACGCATGTGATGGGTTACGTGATGGACTCGTGAGGAGATAGCAGGTCATGTGCCTTTACACGCTTTCTGTGGAGGACGTCGAAGATGTGTATATATTTGGCTTGGTGGTGACCGGCTTTCTGCTGTGTGGAGCGGGCATGGCGCTGGTTTACCGGAAAATTAAGAAAGTGGAGGCAGCATTAATTGGGCCGTCCAGGCTGCCCTACATGATTGATTCGATTGGGAAGGCAGTGGCTGCGCAGTCGGTGGGTGTTAACCGCACGCTGGAAAACATCTCGGGCAGGATTGCAGCTCTGGAAACCCGCTTTGACCATCAGTAAAGACCACATCCTACATTCAGATGTATTGAGAGCCACTCTGTTCTCAGAACTGTGGAATCTTTCAAGCGTCTGCTAATCTGGATATTCATTTGGCTTCCCCAAACACAGCTGCACTTCAAGGCCGCTGTGATAAAAAAAACCTCCTCAAGAAGATCAACACTTAAGCCTCACTCCCTGGTCATCCCCCTCCCCTCAGCTTCTCCAGCTCTGACGTTGACTGTGGACAGTGGACTGCTCAGGGCTGAGCCCCTCCCCCTTCCAGGATTGTCGGACAAGGCCGTTGACGGCGCCTAATAGGCTGCCTCCGGAGTGTTCTGATAAACTGGACCTTCAAATCTCGATTGTCGTCCTGCGTCTTTGTTTGGCTGTGTGATTATTGTTTTTCTGTGCTGATGGGGTTTTTTTTTTCCTCATTGCTGCTGTGTAACACAGCGGCTATGAGGGTTTTTTCTCTTTCTTCCCTCGTGTGTGCTTTTTATATGTTTATGTACCGGGCCGGCCTATGTGTGTTGTGTGTTATGTGTATGTCGTTCGTTATGGGTCAGTCTTGGTTTGCTCAGCCCTGCTGTTGACCAAGGCAGGGATTACATCTGGAGCTGGTCCCCGGGCACCTAATGGCGACTTCTGCTCCTAATTGGCAATTAGGATGGGTTAAATGCAGTAGACACATTTCATTGTGCAGGGACCATGTTCTTTTGTGCATATGACAATAAAATTCTTTTGAATCCTTTGACTTTGAACCATTTTATTATTTCCAGGTCTCAGTTTGAAGAAAGACTTTTTGGGTAAATGCAAAGAACAATTGTTTTATCTGCATATATCAAAATTCTAATGTTGTCTGGTTTGTTTGTTGAAGCAAATCCTTTACATATATTCCATTTAATATGACATGTGTTCCTTAACTGCTGTTGTGTTTTTCTTTTCTGAATTATCAATATTTTGTTGGTGAAATAGTCTAATAGTTTTAATCAAGGATGTGTCTAAGTGACTTTAATAATGTTATATTCATTCAAAAGTATCTTAGAACAAAGTGAATGACAACATAGTTAATGTTTTTAAATAGTTGACTCATTTTAAGTCTGCCCTCTCTACACATGAAGTTTTTCAGTTAAATTCCACACCCTCAAAAGAAGTGGAGTTAATGACATAAGCCCCCTTTTAAAAGTTCCAAAACAGAGCTTCTCACCCATTCAGCAACTCCATTTGGCAAGCTCTCTTCTGCTCCTTCTTTTTCCGCCTTCTAGCCACTTCTCTTTTTGCAAACGCTTAATTTTTCTTTTGTGGCCTAGCCATGTAGCTAAGCTCTTTGGCTCTTTGTTCTGTGTTTCATTCTGTGGTTGAGAACTTTGACAATGATTTACAGTGGTCCCTCACTATAACGCGGTTCACCTTTCACGGCCTCGCTGTTTCGCGGATTTTTTTTAGTCCAATTTTGCATGTTTTTTTTACAGTGCATTATGTTCCGCGGCCTCATCAAGCAGCCGGTCGCGACACCGCGAAGGGAGAGCACTCGCATTGTGTTCTGCGTGTCTGTTTATAAGAATCTTCTCGCCCAGAAGAAAAAAGAGCACCAACAACTACCCATAACTGTGTTCTACACTCGGAAAAAGACACCTGCAGCGAGGTGTCACTCAGTGGAAAAAGACGTGACAGCGCAGCGGCGCCAGGACGAAGAGGCGCGATCAGAGGAACTGTGAAATACTGGTCAGTCACTATTAATAATTTCTTATGTGTCCAACCTCGTACGTTGATCGTTAAAATTTAATTTGTTAGTTCTAAAAGCCATCATAATTATTTATAGGAAAATGTTCTATTTTTATTTCTCAAACAAATGTTTGGGCCTGAAAACAGGTTGGTCTTATTTTTCTACTCAGGTTTGAACTTTGAGAGTGTTTACACACGAGAGAAAAGTGAGAAAATGTTAATGCCTGATTTAGAAACGTGTATAAAGTGTGTAGTGAGGGGTTTTACAGCTTTAAAACGTCTATAATAATTGTAAAAAATAACGCTGGCCACTTCGCGGATTTCGCCTATCGTGGGCTATTTTTAGAACTTAACTCCCGTGATAAACGAGGGACCACTGTATATGATGACAACTCTTTTTAAGGCTTGTCAAGTTGTTCATTTTTTAAGATAACTTCCTAGCGGACCTTTTCAGAATAAGGGCGAATTTACAGAAAAGCGACTTTTCCTTTTTGTAATTTACAACGCCACTCTTAAAACTTTAACTTTTTCTAAATTTATAAAGACTTTCAGTCTGGTTCCAACAACTTTTTTTAATGCTGCCAGACACCATTTTCAACAAACACTTTCACCTATTGGGTTAAGCAGCTTCGATGAACCTACCCGCAAAGCATCAGCCAACACTGAAGCCTTGGGATCACACGGGGAAACCAGTGGTTAACCCTGACCCAAGCAAGCTCAGGCTGAACCAGGCCCATCAACAACCGACGCTGATCGGATTATTTCACCTCTTCAACGGACCAGCTGAGTGACCCCATTAAGGGTTTCAGCAAAGGGTTTTGTTGTTAATGGGTGCAAAGCGGCTTTAAACATATTTATATATTTGTTTGATAATTTGCTTAATAATAATTGGCTTCAAAATTCATCACTAAATTCAAATCAGATTTATTTACTTAATTCCTCAAGCGTTCTTTCACTGCTTTCTTTCAACGTCTCATGAGTAACAAGATGTGTCCATAAATGAACTTATTTAATCACTGTCCAGACTCAAAATGCCAGTAAACCATTCATTTTCCTGTATATTTGTAAATAAAATATAAATATTCCTGCTGTGGTTCCTTTTGTGTTCAGATGAAAACGCTTGGCCAGTCGTATCATAGAATTTATGACTTTCACATTTGAGACTGATTAATTAATTTGAGACTGACTAATTAATGTTTAAATCAAGGTTCCCAGTCCTTTAAAACTTGGGTGTGCCTGTATAATTAATTATCATTCAAATTAAAATTTAATTCCAAATAATTATTAAATCTTAAACTTGGTCATTATTTTGGTGACCCATTGAATGAGGTTCAGTCCAATTTAATTCAATCTAGGATTTTAATAATTATACTTGCTACATCTTTTGGTCCTCAGTGTGAGGCCAATAACACATATCAGGCTGTTCAATTGTTAATTTAATTTCGCTACGTTATTGGTGCCTCCATGTGAGGCTCGATTAAAATAATTATCTTTATATGTGCTACATATTAGTATCAGCAGATACTGACGTTCCAGTCTCGGACATGATGTGCTATCATGCCATTCCCATTGGTAGCACGTGGTACGAGCACATGCTGTCAGATCTGACCTATCCTGTTGAACATCCAGACTCTCTTCATGTCTTCATCAGTTCTAGCAGCCTGTGATGTTGATGCGCGTCACGTAGTTGTTGCTCTCATTTGAGCAGAGAGTAATATTTGCGGATGGAGTCTCTTTTGTTATCTACTGCTCTTCACAGTCTTCACAGGGGGACTGAAAAATGTGATTTACATTGCCAGCTTTAAAAGTATGAACAACAAGGGATGTGCTGTGTGCTGCAGAGCTTTCTGTGAGTGGAAGTTAAATCACAGAGGCCATCCAGTTTAACTGCTGTCACGCCGGTTCAGTGATGCCACACTCACTGTCACGTTGTGTGATAGCGCTGCCATTTCCGTTCACAGATCTCACAGGAACGTCTGGTTTTGTGTCTGGCTATTTTTGTTATGTTATTTGTTGGAACTTACACAGCATAAGAAATCGTGGTAGTATTCACTCACTCACTCACTCATCTTCAACCCCTTACTCCAATTAAAGGTCAGGGGGGAGGGCTGGAGCCTCTGCCAGCAGTCATAGGGTGTGAGGTGGGGTACACCCCAGACAGGACACCAGTCTGTCGCAGGGCCACATACGTATACACAAACAAACACATTCACATCCATTTCCAATCCACCTAACCTGCCTGTGTTTGGATGCTGGAGGAAGCCGGAGCACCTGGAGGGAATCCACGTAAATATGGGCAGAACATGCAAACTCCACACAGAAAGGCCACAGGTGGGAATTGATCCCATGACCTTCTTCCTGTGAGGCAACAGTGCTAACCACTAAGCCACCATGCTGCATCGTGCTGCTAATGTATTCATATTTCATTCTATTGAGTTGTACTGTGTGAAAATACAATAGTGTATGTTGACACAGGGTGTCTGGGTTTTTTTATGCAAGCTGAACCCCCTGTGGTTCAGCTTGCACGTAAAGCGCTGCACTCTTCCCCTTGTATTCTCTTAGCTGCTGCCAAACAAACCGATACTGTGGAAACCAAACACAATAGACTTGTCTCTTTGTTTTTTCTGCTCCTGCCGTCCCTCTATTCAGGTCTGAATGGACATAATGTCAGCACATGCTGTCAGGGAGGGACCATTGTGCATAATATACTTTTAATTTAATCTCTGTTGTTTGCACAGGCTCAGTACAGATACCGTGGGAGCGTGCCATCTCTCCAAACAAAGTGCCCTACTACATCAAGTAAGTGCATGCAGGAGGTCAGTGTTTGCATTTTAGGAACGCTTAATTACTGTATGTCTTTAAGGAGGGTGTGTTTTAATCACAATTGTTTGTTGACAGGATTGCTAAAATCTAACTCCAGTCTATACCAGGGGTATGCAACTCATTCCAGAAAGGTCCGAGAAAGTGCAGGTTTTCTTTGCTACCACCCACTTCACCAGGTGATTTCACTGATTAACATCACTTTGAACAGATGGAATCTGATTCCAAGTTCAAAGTGATGTTAATCAGTGAAATCACCTGGTGAAGTGGGTGGTAGCAAAGAAAACCTGCACCCTCTCGGACCTTTCTGGAATGAGTTGCATACCCCTGGTATACACTGTAAAAATACTAACCTGAGATATCACCCATGAGTTTTTATTTGTTTGCTTGTTTGATTTTTAAGTGCAGATTAGAAGCTCACATGGAGCACCTTGGTAGTGACAGCACCTTGGTAGATTTTACTATCTTGGTATTGTCTAACTCCAATTTATTTTAATTTCAATTCAATTTGATTTATTACATTTATGTATATAGCGCTAAATCACAGCAAAGCTGCCTCAAGGCGCTTCACACAAGTAAAGCCTGGGTCCCACCGAATAATAAGCCATGAATAATGAGCCACGCATGGGCGGGTCAGCGATTATCAATGAATGACCCACATTTTCATCTATCACGTATCACTTTTTTTTTTTCCGCTCGGTCATGCCCCCCCCCCCCCCCCCCGCGATGCCGCCTCCAGGACCGCCCCTGCCACTATGAAGGTGCCTCTATGTGCCTCTCTGTACCCCGCATGTGCCACGTAGCAGCCTCTAGTGAGCTACGATCAACCTGTCATTAGAGCCTCGAATGGCTTGAATAGCGCCATGATCACGCAATGTTGGTGCACGTTTAGGCAGGGGCTTGGTCCAAACCTCCAGCCCTCCCACACCTGGTCTCTTTAAAGTGTGGGTTTTCAATTCACAGCAGCATTTAAAGATGCCACATTTTTTAAATTTTATTTTTTATTGCAGTCTAAAAATAGATGCTCCAGTAGAGACCCGCGGTTGTGCGCTGTGCGCCAGGCTGCTGTACACCTGTAATTCATCAGACCAGCTAGAACTGAACCAAGGGCTCCTGGACAGCCACCTCTGTGCTCCTCGCTGGCTGGAAATTCCCCCAACTGTCGCCAGGAAGGCACAGCCTTGGAAATAATAATAAAGTCAAATTTAACAAATAATGACATAAAAATAAATAAATAGTAATATGTAATAATATTTTTTTAAGTCTAGCATGGCTCCATGTAAGAGAAAAACAGGAAGAAAAGTCACCAACTTGCAGAATGATGTCCCCACTGGATCCAATCTCCATGTCAACTTCTACTTGGCATCCATTCAAAGCACTCCACGATTCATTGGAATGGCCACAGCTCCAATAGATAATGCCCTAAGGGTCACGGGGTTGGAGCCTATCCCACCAGTCTTTGGGTAAGAAGTGGAGTCCATAGGACAGGCTGCCAGTTTGTCACAGGGCCCCAAAAACATATTATCACCACCTGGATGGTAGCTGTCAATCAAATCAACCAAGCCCGTAATTTTGGATATCTTGATGACTTGGTAAAACTGCTGAGTTATGTAGATGTTCCCCCCCTCATACAGGAGGAAACCTGTATGATTCTGTTTTTTAAAAAAATGAATATGGGGTTATTTGGTGATTGGCTTGTTTTTGGAGCCAGTCTCAAGTGGCCATTGGAGGAAGTGCAGGTTTTTTGCCTTTCACATTGGCTTCATTTTTCAACTTCAGAAGTTGCTGGTTGAAACTGATTATTATAAAGCTTGATAAGAAGGCTGGGTCTGATGTGGAAGGGAAACTTTGCATTTTAAAGCAAATCTACAGTGGAACAAAGACAGAGTCAGGAAATATCAGCTAGATTATGGAGCATTTATATTTATTTATTGTATCCATGATCTATGACCACTACCCTTGAGGTATTGTGAACCTTACGTACCTGATGAGACATCTGTTTATTATGATTTTTTTTTTTTAATCTATTTACTTAGTGTCACCTTCAAAAGGCTGCCAGTTTTATCATTGAATTGAAGTTGTGGATGTGTGTGCATCATGCATGTGCATGTTTGTGTGTTCCTCTATACACCATGAGCATTTATTTTCTTTAATAATTTTCTTTCTCACGGGGGTTGTTTTAATCTGTTATCACTTTTTTATGGGCTGCATAAGTGTACCAGCGGGGGTGTAGTAGTATCTGACTAGCACTCCACTGGGCACCAATCAACAAAGGCTCACACAGGTAAAATAATATCTGCAGCCTTAAAGGACCCCTGGGAGTTTTTATTTATTTTACGGTTATGGCAGCATTGTCTTCACCCCCCATACACACACGGTACATCAGTTTATTTTTATTTTCTCAGACATAGTGAGGACAGTGGTGTAACGCTGTGTTCTCAGGTATGCGTGGGTGGTTATGATGATTTTGATGCTGACAGAATATTATGATGACATATTGTTTTGAACATGAAAGCCCCATCCGGTCTTATTATCCTCCCCCTTTTCTCTTCCTCTCACTCGCTTCTGTCTGCTACACCTGCTTGTCCTCTGGTCCCTCCACGTCCAAGCCCCAGTCTCTGGTGCTGAAATCTGAAACCAATGTGGAAGTAGCAAATTGTGCAGTTCCCTGAATGGCCACTTGAGGCTCCCTCTAAAAGTGAGTTACTCCCCATAGAAGCCAATTTTAAAATGCACAACTTTACAGTAGAAACAAACATGTTCACAGCCTGGTACAAAAAAGTGATTTTTTTTAACACATCGGTTTAAGATATTTTAAGCCATTAAATTATGAATAATTAGGAGCATGGTAACTTTGAGTGACAGCTGTCTTTGTCAGGGCTCCACTAGCAGTAGCCACTAACTGCTGTGGACTTGAGCCTGTTAGATTAAATTAGATTACACAGAACTTTATTAATTCCTTGGAAAGACTGACACAGGGAAATTGAGGGTCCAGGAGTATTGTATAGCAGCACACAGGGTAAGAAGCACACAGAGCATCAAAAGTAAAAATAAAAAACTTTACCTCATGACTGTCGTGTTGTGTGCTTGCTGTAGGGGTTGGTAAGGTTTGGCCTTGCTTGTGTGAAGCACCTTGATGCAGCTTTGTTGTAATTTGCTGCGATATAAATTAAAAAATTGAAATAAATGAATTGAAAAACAATTTGCAAAAGTAAATACAAATATAAATGTCAGATATACTGCCCACTCCTGTCTTACTAGTTACTACTGTTCCTCTCCTTCCCATCCTATGTCTTCCTGTTACTCCTCCTCCCCTTGAGTGAGGAGTTCTACTGGAGTTGTTTGTCCCTTTTGAGCATGTTATTACAAATATCTGTGATAATATGGCTTCCTGCATGTTTAATTGTACTAACAGACCACTAAACAAGTCAGTGCTGCAGTATTTCCATTCAATAACATTTTAGTCCTGTTTATTTTATATGTTAGTACCATTAGCACCAGGTTAGCACTAATTAATTTAGGGGAGGTGATGGACTAGTGGTTAAGCATTGGGCTTTAGACCAGAGGATCCTGGGTTCAAATCCCAGCCTGATCAGAAAATCACTAAGGGCCCTTGGGCAAGGTCCTTAATCCCCTAGTTGCTTCTGGTGTGTAATGAGCACCTTGCATGGCAGGAGGCATCGATGTGTAAAGCACTTTGAGCGTCTGATGCAGATGGAAAAGCCCTATGTAAATGCAGTCCATTTACCAATTAAAAGGTAGCTTGGTGATATTAAGTTCATTGATTGTGGAACAGTTCCTAAGGGTCATATGTTCTAATACTCATAGCTGAACCATTTCGCAAACCACCCAGTCCCCAAAAATATGTGTTATTCAAACACCCAAACACCCTTTTTTAGCTTTTCTTGGGGGGGGGGGGGGTAATTGTGACTATGATAGGGCTTCATTCATCCCACCCAGGGTCACTCCAATGTCGCCCACACTCTGGCTGGGAGTTAGGTGGACTCAGGCACGGCCAAAATGGTGATGTTTGAAGCCGCCCCATTTGAGCTTTAAAACCATTCTTTAAAAAAAAAACCTTTGGGTGATGTCATAGAGGGTTTGTCCAACATATATATAGTCTACGCTCACTTCCCTGTCTGCAAATGTGCACCTTCACTCTTCTTCTTTCCCTACTTTTACCAGCCATCAGGCCCAGACAACATGCTGGGACCATCCAAAGATGACAGAGTTGTACCAAGCACTGGGTGAGTAAGGAGACAATTAAAACACTCTTAGAGTCGCAGTCATTTGTCTAAGACCTCCAACTGCGCTGCACCCACATGGTTCCTCTGGACTTCTTTGAAGGTGCTTTGGCACAGCTCATTAAGGGCCGTGCATTCCAAATACCTTAGAAGCAACTTTGCTGCTGTTGTCATTAACCTATGAGACCTAGTTTGCTGGTACTGCAGTGACTTTTTGCTCAGCCTTTAATTAATTGTGATGATATCATGTTACGGTTAATCAGATCTGATGCAGAGCCTTTGCAGAGGAGCTGGCTGTTCTTGCACAGACAAAAACATGCATTTACAGTGACATGAACACTAATAATAGAGTTTACTCTGTGCAGCACGTAGCGGAGCTAATGACAATGCACACTGTTCACATTATGTGGTCTAATTTTTGGAATGAAGATGAAGCGACCCAGAAATGGCTTTTTTTTCCCACCCTCCTCTCATATCCCCTATTTCTGTCTCTCTTTCCTTTAGCGGATCTGAACAACGTCACGTTCTCCGCATACAGAACAGCTATGAAGCTCCGGCGAGTGCAGAAGGCACTGAGATGTATGCACAGTATTTCAACAATGGTATTTGGGTCTATAAATGATGAAGTGACTGGTCAAGTGATACTCTGTTCTTATCAGTAATCCATAGAGACAAGTCATCTTCGTGATGGAGATATGATGATTAGCTGTGCCGCTTTGCTCTCGCCAGCTGTCGGATCAACTGTTACTCGTCTTTACAGGAATTGGAAATATAATTGAAAAGACTTTGGTCATTTCAGTGTAAAGCACAGAAATCAAGAATATTGATCAGCCCACTCAGCCACTTCATTCCTACCTCACATCGACTTGTATAATTATGAGTTGTGATTTGAATCGCCGCTATATAAATACACCGAAGTGACTGGAATAGCATTCTAGGTGTTAATTCGTCTTCTCAGGAGGCTCATTATGTTGAAACAGTTGCTGTGGTTCGTTCTGTCTATTGTGCTGCATGTGTGAATTAACAGCATGTATGTTAATTTGCACAATTTGCAATATTTGCACATTTAACACAAATTCTGTTTCCTAACCACTAATTAATCAGTAAATAACTACCAGGATAAACATCTCTGGAGTCGCCACTCCTTCCTGATTTGCCAGCATCATTTCAAGTTAGTAATTAGAGCTATTAATTGGTCCATTTGTCTGAGAAAATAGAAAGCGATTAGTTTTTGCCGCCTGGTTGAAGCTTAACTGTGGCCCTTGAGGGTCACATCTCTTGGGCACTCTCTCTGTAGTTCTGTCTTTCTGTTCACAATTTTTTTGCATTACGCTTTGTTCTCCTCTTTCTTTGCTTTCTTCCTGTCAACTCCTCCGTGCTTTCCATCTTATCCAATCTTCTTTGCTGTAAGTTCCTGTGAGTCTGGTCCGGCCCTGCGGTCACAGCTTCACTGCAGGTGTTCAATTTTCTCTTTTGCACTCTTCAGCCTCTTTCTTTCTTTCTCCTCACATTCTCCCTCCTGTGTCGTGTTTCTGTCCTGAGTTGCTGTTTAAATCAGATCATGCCTGGACCACACTTTTGGGGAGGAAATCCTCTTTTCCTCTGTTTTTTCCCCCCATTTTCTGCTTTCTTATCTCCCCCTCCACTGGTCTACTAGTTGATATCGTTACATCGTTTAATTGCCAGGCTGTCACGATAACTCCAGAATTCTATCTCTGTGAATGATTGAGCAATGCTTCCTGAGAGCCCTTCAGAAATCAGTTTTTCTTTAATTCTGTCCCAGCCATGAGAATGCTCCTGTTATCGCCTCTCTTTCTGTTTTACCTCATTACGGCAGTATCAGTAATTCCTGGCAGCAGTGGACACCGTTCTAGCTGGGCTCTTAGGGACAGACTATCAAATTACTTTTGGAGAGTGGAATCAAATCTGTGTCACTGCTCTTGATGCATGCAGGAAGCTTTAAGTGGGCAGAAAGGTTGAAGATGCACAGTCGTCACCTGTGCCTTCATTTGCTGAAAACTACATTATGAGCCCGATTTACTAAAGGTTTGCATGTGTAAAAACGTGCACAAAACTATTGAACTTCCAAATACACAGTGTGTGCTGAGATTCTAACAGCATCTTTCAAATGTGCAAAATAGTTCGTATTATCCTTTTAGCATGTTTGCATTCATGCATATGAAATTTCGGGTGTGTCCACCCGGATGCACAAAGGTCTGGCGTAGATAGAAAAAAAAACATTCATTGTAAACATTAGGCAGAAACATCTCCATGCAAACCAGGTGGACACATAGAGACACACTTATCAGAGTCTGTGTGGGAAATCAGGGCTCTGTGCACAAGGCACACAGTGCGTGAAGGTGCTCATGCACTGAGTAGCAAACATCCAACCAAGAAACAATCTACTGTTTCAAACATTTGACTGTTGTTCCATCCATAGTATTGGAGCAATCTGGTGAATAATTATCCTGCGTGGTGTCTGTGGAATGCAGAGACCTGTGTGCACAGTTATTTGTGTGCATTACAGCCTAACTTTGGTTCATGTGTTTTATTAATGCATATAATACATATTTTAGTTTTCAAAACCTGTAGCTTTGATGTGGGCATTAAAAACTGTACTGGCTCATATGTCACATATGACCTGAGTAACTGTGGCACCATCAATGTAGCTAATGTCACCAAGCTATTGAAACTGGCTAATTAGTGCTAACAGTGCCAATATATGAGGTTTATTAGAAAACTAACCGGCAGTTTTATAAAAAAAAAAACCTATATGGATTTGAATCACGTGCGATTACACCAGACATGCTTGAACCCTCGTGCGCATGCGTGAGTTTTTTCACGCATGTCGGTGACGTATTCCGCCTGTGGGCAGGCTTTGAGTGAGCACTGGTCCAGCCCTCTCGGCTGAAATCCTGCTGGAGACGGCGTGCGTTGCTTTATTAAAATTGTTTCAGGACCTGTGAAGGATATCCGAGTGGACACTATTCGAGAAATTCAGCTGGTTTTTGGTGAAAAGTTTAACGGCTGATGAGAGATTGTGGAGTTTCTTTCGTTTTAAGGACAGCTCACAAAGTGGATCGGCGCGGCGCGGTCGGAGGTGGCGTCCGTCTGGCTGTTTCGAGCTGAAAACATCCTAATTTAAGGCTCTGTTCACAAATCTCCTTTAACAGTGGAATGTCCGCATAAACTCCTCATGCCGACTTCTTCTGAAACTTCTCTGTTCTCTGACAATGACCTGGGTGAACAGAGCCTGAAATGTGGAAGTTTTCAGCTTGAAACAGCGAGACGCCGCCGCCTCGGAGCGCAGATCGCCGTCAGGCGCCGTGGGCCGTCCTTAAAGCGACACTTACAGACCAAAATCTTTCATCAGCCGTTAAAATTTTTACCGAAAACCAGCTGAATTTATCGAATGGTGTCCACTCAGTTGTGCCTTACAGTTTTGAAAAAATTTTGATCAAACAAAGCAGCAGTCTCTGAGCCATTCCTAAACAATGAAAAAATCGACGAGAGGGTGGGCCACTCCTCACTCAAAGACTGCCCACAGGCGAATGACGTAACAGGCGTGAAAAAACTCTCACATGCCCACGAGGGTTCAAGCATGTCTGATGTAATCACACGTGATTCAAATCCATATGGTTTTTGACAAAAATAATAAGGTCGGATACTTTTCTAATAGACCTCGTACAATTAAGTAATAGTAAAATGAGCGAAGCGCAGTGTAAGGCATGTGAGATGCAAACAAAGAAAAATGCTTAAACGGTTTAAGAGGGCCGTAGTTGGGGAGTTGGGGGAGTGAAGCCCCCCAGAAGCTGAAGGTTTTTATCCATGCTAATGCCCCCAAGAAACATTTAGTGAAAATAAAGTCTGAAAGACCGAAATGAGATGGTGAGGATTTTCCAGGCATGTGAAAGGCAAATAAAGAAAAAGGCTTAAAGTGGCAGGGGGTTAAAGAGTCCCTGCCACGCCATGACGTTTTTACATATTCTTGAAGAATAAAAAGCTTTTCTGCATGTTGTCTGTTTTTTTACCATAAAATTACACTGAACAAGGATTTAGACGTTTCGTTACCATTTCAGAATTTGTATTTACTGCCTCCGAGTTGACCTACTTTATCGCTGCGATGGATGTGACGTCATGCAAGTAAATGTGTCGAAGCTCTCTTTACCAATACGGCAGACACGGACAGCGAAGGTATAGTGAGCAATTAGAGCGAGGATTTAAGTGACATATCGACTGTTTTTGAAGAAGATGAGGAAGTTTCTGATGAACGAAGCGAGGGTGAAAATAATGAGGGGCTCCAACCATATATGTCCGAGCTGAACACGACAGAAGACGAGGATGAAGCACAGCTGTCAGGGGATGACAGCAACAACAACAAAGGTGCTGTGGAGGAGGATATAAGCCGCTTACAAAACACAGAATGGTGTTGTTCACTCACCGCCTTTTCTTATAAATGATCATTTATTCCTAGGTAATAGATAGTTCCACCTGCATTTTGATCAAATTGGACCTGGACTGCAGGTGTGTTCTGTATGAAAAAATGATTTCAGCAGCACAGCGTGCTTAAATTCAGGAGTTTGTTCTAAAATCACTGAAAATAAAGTTTCTGTACATTCTGTCTATATTTAATCATTTATAAGTCAGTTTCTTGTGATTGCTAATTCTTCACATTTTATTAAAAGCAAATGATTGCATATCTTTATCTGAAAAGCTGTAGACCCACATGGGATGGGGGAAAAACATTTCTAAATAAAAGAAAATTTTACTTCTATATCGGTTGTCAAATTTTATCAGGCATAATATTGTAGAAAAATGTTTATGCTAAATGGAGACTTTCCTGTCTAAAATACACATACAGAACATCTGTAATCAAATTGTATCACATCTAATCTACTTGAATGAACAGAAGTCTGAACAAAAAACAGGCTGTTCAGTTTACATGCATATGTATATATGGAAAACACAAAAATGTCAATGTTCTCTTTTTTTTTTTTTCAGGTGCTCATGTGAACACAGTCAGCCAATGCCACTTGTGATCGAGTCTCGCTGTTGCAGGGAAATTTCTGCAGTCTTGGTGGAGATTCAACGTGGTGGCGAAAATCCTCAATGTGTCACACAGCTGGCTAGTTTCTCGATTGTGTGTTTGGATGCAGATGTCCTCAGAGTGGCACACTATGCCTACATGATGCTCCAGGGTATGAGTCAGCACATGAAATAGTTAGAAAGTTTCATTTACATGGTTTATAGAAAAAAGTAAAAAAATATTCAAATATAAAAAGAATGAACTGTTGTTTTGAACATAAATCCATGCTATTTTTTTGTTGCAGAAAGTATCGTCATATCACATAACGGCAATTTGTGCGGTTGTGCTGGGGACACTTGGGAAGGCACAGAAGGTTGCCACTACCAGCTTGTGTTGTATTCAAAATAAGGAGTACTTTTTCATCACCATCATCCGACTACACTGGCTTCCAGTTTCCTCCTCTGGAGTGAGGGGTTGGGCTCATCGGTGGTACCTGGTCCGCTTGGCAGCATCAGCCTCAGCTTTGTCCGTTTACAATGGCTGCTCAGTGGAGGAGGATCATTGGTGGGGTTTTCTGGTCGGTTTGGTGTTTTGAAGATCTGAAGAACCTCTTTTGCTATGTCGCTCACATAGACTGAATAAAATGTTTTTTAACAAATTGTAAAACACTTTTCATTTGAAAGAAACAATGTTAAACTTATGTGAAATTGTATTTTTATTCATTTTGGATGGATGGATGGATGGATGAGATTTATTGTCAGTGTCATTACAAGTGCAACGAGATTACGTCCACACTCACATTTCCACAGACAAACAGCAGTTAATCCACAATTATTACTTGTTTACCGTAATAATGGCACACATCAGAATTAAGACAACACATATACATTTGACATTGTTTATGTGCACTAAACTTGAAACAGTCTGTTATCCAAATTGAGGCGATGTGAGTGTGTAGTAGCCGCTGCAACTGGAGTCGCACCGCCGCCAGCTTGAGGGAACAGGGACCTGCCGCAGCTAAAACCGCGCAGCCCCCAGAGGGGAAAGGGGTGGCGTGAGCAGTGGCCGGGATCGGATGTATGTTGGTGGACAGGAGGTGAGGTAAAAGGGAAAAATGGAGCATGCTTCAGTCTTTGTCCATGTGTAAGTCTGTCAGTTTATTGTCTTTGTGGGTTGAAATAAGAAAGGAGCCAAATAATCTCACTAAGGACAGAAGACATTCCTCTGGAGGAAAACAGTCAGGCAATTTGTCTTTCAGGCTTGATAAGCCTGGCGTGTTGTGGTTTGAGCAGTGAAAAACACTTTTAACAGCTTTACTAGAACAACCAAAAACTCAGCCACATGGGGTGTACAACCAGTACATTCTGAGTGCCGGTCCCAAGCCGGATAAATGAGGAGGGTTGCCGTCAGGAAGGGCATCCAGCGAAAAAAAGCCAACCCACCTATGCAGACTAAGAATCGAATTTCCATACCGGATCACTCGCGGCCCGGGTTAACAACGTCCACCACCGGTGCTGTTGCCCAACAGGGTGCCGGTGGAAATTGAGCTACTGCTGGGTGAAGATGATGAAAAAGAGGAGGAGAACGTTTCCACAAACAGCGGGAGAAGAAGAAAACTAGAAGGGTGGAAATGAGAGTGGGGAATTTGAATGTTGGTAGTATGACTGGTAAAGGGAGAGAGCTGGCTGATATGATGGAGTGGAGAAAGGTAGACATATTGTGTGTGCAAGAAACCAAGTGGAAGGGAAGTGAGAGCAGGAGCATCGGCGGTGGATACAAGTTGTACCATGGTGAGGACAGGAAGAGAAATGGTGTTGGGGTCATTTTAAAAGTGTGTTGGAGGTTAAGCGAGTGTCTGACAGGGTGATGAGTGTGAAGTTGGAAATTGAAGGGGTGATCATGATATCAATCAGTGCCTATGCCCCACAGGGTAGGTTGTGAGATGAAGGAGAAAGAAGATTTCTGGAGTGCGTTAGATGAGGTGGTGGAGAGTGTGCCCAAGCATGAAAGAGTGGTCATAGGAGCGGACTTCAATGGGCATGTCGGTGAAGGGAACAGAGGTGATGAGGAAGTAATGGGTAGATATGGTATCAAGGACAGGAATGGGGAAGGACAGATGGTAGTTGATTTTGCAGAAAGGATGGAAATGGCTGTGGTGAATACCTACTTTAAGAAAAGGGAGGAGCACAGGGTAACATAAGAGTGGAGGAAGGTACACAAAGGTGGACTACATTTTTTACAGGAGATGCAAGCTAAAAGAAATCAGAGACTGTAAGGTAGTGGCAGGAGAGAGTGTCGTTAGACAGCATAGGATGGTTGTTTGTAGGATAACTTTAGAGGTAAAGAAGAAGAAGAGAGTGAGAGCTCAACAAAGGATCAGATGGTGGAAGCTGAAGGAGGAATTACCGACTGGCCAGACAAAGGGACAGAGCTGGAAAGGATGTGCAGCAGGTTAGGGTTGTAAAAGATGCACATGGTAATGTGCTGACAAGTGAGGAGTGTATGCTGAGAAGGTGGATGGAATATTTTGAAGAGCTGATGAATAAAGAAAATGAGCGAGAGAAAAGGCTGGATGATGTGGTGAGAGTAAATCAGGAAGTACAAGAGATTAGTAAGGAGAAGTGAGGGCTGCTATGAAGAGGATGAAGAGTGGAAAGGCAGTTGGTCCAGATGACATTCCAGTGGAGGCATGGAAATGTCTAGGAGAGATGGCAGTAGAGTTTCTAACTAGATTGTTTAATAAATCTTGGAAAGTGAGAGGATGCCTGAGGAGTGGAGACGAAGTGTGCTGGTTCCTATTTTCAAGAACAAGGGTGATGTGCAGAGCTGCAGTAACTACAGAGGTATAAAGTTGAATCAGCCACAGCATGAAGTTATGGGAAAGAGTAGTAGAAGAAGGCTTAGAAAACAGGTGAGATCTGTGAGCAGCAATATGGTTTCATGCTGAGAAAGCGCACTACAGAGGCGATGTTTGCTCTGAGAATACTGTGGAGAAGTACAGAGAGGCCAGAAAGAGTTACATTGTATGTTTGTTGACTTCAGAAAAAAGCTTACAATAGGGTGCCAAGAGAAGAGCTGTGGTATTGTATGAGGAAGTCTGGAATGGCAGAGAAGTATGTTAGGGTAGTGCAGGACATGGACAAGAATAGTGTGACAGCGGTGAGATGCGCAGTTGGAATGACAGACTCATTCAAGGTGGAGGTGGGATTACACCAAGGATCAGCTCTGAGTCCTTTTGTGTTTGCAGTGGTGATGGACAGGTTGCATGTAAACTGAACAGCCTGTTTTTTTGTTCATACTTGTGTTCATTCAAAGTAGATTAGATGTGATACAATTTATGATTGCAGATGTTCTGTATGGTATTTTAGACAGGAAAGTCTCCATTTAGCATTAACATTTTCTACAATATTATGCCTGATAAAATTTGACAACAGATATAGAAGTAAAATTTTCTTTTATTTAGAAATCTCTTTTTCCCCCATCCATGTGGTTCTACAGCTTTTCAGATAAAGATTTGCAATCATTTGCTTTGAATAAAATGCTAAGAATTAACAATCACAAGAAACTGAATTATAAATGATTAAATATATACAGAATGTACAGAAACTTTATTTTCAGTGATTTTAGAACAAACTCCTGAATTTAAGCACACTGTGCTGCTGAAATCATTTTTTCATACACATACAAACACACCACAGTCCAGTCCAAATTGATTAAAAATGCAGGTGGAACTGTCTATTACCCAGGAAAAATGATCATTCATAAATAAAAGGTGGGATGTGAACAAACCATTCTGTGTTTTGTAAGCGGCTTATAAGCCTCCTCGACAGCGTTGTGTGTTGTCATCCCCTGACAGCTACGCTTCATCCTCGTCTTCTGTCGTGTACCGCTCTAACATATACAGCTGGAGCCCTCATTATTTTCACCATCGCTTCGTTCATCAGAACTTCATCTCTTCAAAACAATCGATATGTCACTTAAATATTCGCTAATAATTGCTCACTATTCCTTCGCTGTCGGTGTCCTGCCTTATTGGTAAAACAGAGCATCGCTGTCGACCACATTTACTCGCATAACGGCACATCCGTTGCAGCGATAAAGTAGGTCAACTCGGAGGCGGTAAATACAAATTCTCAGATGGGTAACGAAATGTCTAAATCCTTGTTCAGTGTAATTTTATGGTAAAAAAAAACAAACAAAGACAACATGTGGAAAAAGCTTTTTTTATTCTTCAAGAATATGTAAAAACATCATGGCATGGCAAGGATGGCCATAATTAGGTGGTTTGGGGGGGGCAAAGCCCCCTGAAACTGAAGGTTTTTAGTCATGCTAATGCTCCCCAGAAGCATTTACTGAAAAAAAAATCTGAAGGACCTAAATGACAAGGTGAGATGCTGAAGAGCTTCGCTCGTTCATATACATGACATATACATATTAATAAATATAACCAGAATACATAAAAATAGGAAACAGAATGTGGCCTTTTGACATCTTAAAATAGGTCAAGGTTAGCCATCTTTGAACTTGTCCAATGTCTGTGTCCCAAGAATGCTCCCTGTGAATTTGAAGACCCTGTGGAGTAATAGGACTGGATTATGCTGAGCACAGACAGACAAATGGACACAGTGCCTTCACAATGCCTGATGGCCATAATTTGGCCTTGGGTAATAATAATAACAATAACAAGCTTTATTTGTACAGCATGTTGTGGTGAAAAGTATACAATTCAAAGTGCTTTTACAACAAAATAATACGTCCATGAATAACTATGCTAAAATCAGAAGATGATCAAACAAAACTAAAAATATATAAGTATAAAATCAAATTGAATAATCCAAAACATTCACTCAAAGAAAATACTGGAGCACCAACTTCTTAGATGGGCCTTTAGCGCAATTAATCGCATATCAAGCTAAATTATCCCAGATATTTGGAATGAAGTGTTTGAGTCCACAGTAGCTGGCTGCCTCTGCCAGTGGATCCAGCACACTAACTGTCATTCAAAGCAACGACACCCCTAATTTTTCATAACTTTATAGTTTAAAATATAAACTTTCTATAAAGACCAAAGCAATTAAATTGTTTATTTAATAATTGTCAGAAAGTATACATGTTTATTTCTGCTCTAAATTTGGACATTTTAAGATTGATGTCTGTGATGAATAACTTGCTCTTAAGGTCATCCTCAAGTGGCCGTTCAAGGAACTGCAAGATTTAGCTGTGTTGGCTTCATTTTTCAGCACCAGAGGCTGATGCATGGATTGAGCTCAAGTCTCAGTCAGTGTGAAATCATGTATGTTTTGACCTTCAGTGTGTGTGAAGTAATCAGTCAGTGTTTATTTCAGTGTTAATCATGCATACTGCATATAATATTTAATCACATTTCATATTTGAACACCCTCTTAATAAATGCACACCTGAATGCAACCAAATTAATTATTCTGAGCTGGTGTGCAGTACCAATTAGTTTGTGTGTTTTTATGTGTTTAGTGGATTTAGTGGCTCTGAGCAGCCTTGTGGAGGTTTTTCGGGAGCAGGACCTCCAACAGGGGGAGCATGTGATGGATGTGGTGGATGTGATCCATGGCCTTACGGCGTTGTACGAGAGGCTGGAGGAAGAGAGGTCTATTTTGGTCAACATTCCTCTTTGTGTCGATATGTGCCTCAACTGGCTGCTCAACGTCTATGACAGGTGGGTAACAATGAAACCACATTTGCAGATTCACTAAAAATGAACCAGTGAAATCAGTTTAATTCCCTTCCTATATAGGCCCTGAGACCCATTGGTGCTTATCAGAGATCATGTTTATCAGGGCAAGTGGAGGATTATATACAGCTCGCTGCATCACTATGGGAGGACAGCTCGGCCACACACTAGTCTCCATCCTGATCTGGTTTCATGATGGGTGCCAATATTTACAGTGGCTGAGGCGTTAATCCCAACACCAACCTTGTAAATTGATTTCTACAGGCTTAGCGCAGTGCTGTGGTTCCCAGCCCTGGTCCTCAGAGACTCCTAACATACATGTTTTTCCATCTCTCCCTCCTCTACCAAAAGCTGATTAGCTTAATCAAGAGCTAAAACAGATATCAGATTGAGCTAATTGGCTCTTGGCAGAGCGGAGAGAGATGAAAAATCTGCAGGTTAGGGTGTACCTGAGAAGTGGGGTTTGGATCCACTGGCAATTCCCCGATTGGAACAGTCTGGGGCTCAATGTGTTCTGCATCAGTGCATCATTAAGCTCTGGTGTAGTCTGTTATGACCTGACAGCAGTGGTGGGCACCGTTTTGGTAATCTACTAACCACTAATTAGCGAAGCTAACTTTTTTCTTAGAGGATTAGCTTTTCAGCTAACTTCAGAAACCATCAGTGGACCAATTAGCTTCCAAAAGATGTAGTTGCAATAACGTTTAGACCGCTAACGTTTTTTTTACATAGTAAAGGGTGAAAACCATTTTTAGACCCTGTTGGCTCCTATCTGCTATGTATTTTGCAGTAGTGAGGCAGCTGAGAAGAGCTGAGCTCAACTCTACCCCAGCAGAGGGGGCCTGGCCGCCAGACTGCCACAAAAGTCATTATCCTTAACAGCATACAGCGGTCCAGGCATGAGGCAGACATCTTGAAAAGGAAAGCAGCTTTGACTTATGTTTTTGATTTATAAATCAAATTAATCCCAATAGAATAACTATATTAATGTCAACTCTAATTTGCACAAAGTGAAAATATAACACATATCTTTTAATTTTAAAATAATGCACTAATTCTGAAGTTCTGAACACACGCAGATGCCCAAACTGAGCCTCCGCTTACATTGGTTTATTCATTCATTCTATATAAAAACCAACACACGTTAACATAACGTGTATTGGTGTTTACAAATAAATATGGTTTTGTAAAATATGTTTTGTTAAAAAAAAAAAAACAATAAGACATTTGCAAAACTGAAAAGTCTGTTAAGTTGTGATTCAGGTCGACAACCATGTGCCATACCCAACTCAGTAGATGGGTCAAAATGCATAGAACACTGCCATTTACTGGCGCCCGGTTATATCACACGGTTGTCAAATCACAACTTAATAGATTTTTTTGATTTTGCAAATGCCTTTTTTTTATAAATGAAAAAATTGACATATTTTACAAAAGCACATTTAGTTGTAAACACCAACACACATGTTACATTAACTTGTGTTGTTTTTTACGTAGAATGAATGAATTAACCAATGTGAGCGGAGGCTCAGTTTACCCATAATCCCTTTGGGCATCTGTGTGTGTTATGTTCAAAACTTCAGAATTGGTGCATTATTTAAAAATTAAAAGATATGTGTTATATTTTCACTTTGCACAAATTACAGATTTCACATTAATGTAGTAATTCTATCCAGATAAATTTGATTTATAAATCAAAACCATAAGTCAAACCTGTTTTCCTCTTCAAGACATCTGCTTCACAGCTGGGCCACAGTATGCTGTATGCTTCCCTACAGCAGTGGGCAGGGTGTACAAAGACAAAAGCGCTGACTCATTGGCAGTGTTTGGGTTTGTGATCGTATTTGATTCTATCAGAAGCGTTGGCGGTGTTTAAACTCAAAATTGGTTTGTTAGTAGCTGAGCGTGTACCGGAGACAATACTGAAAGTCAGCAGTTAGCTGTAGTTTCCAATAATTTTTTTGGTGGTTTAGCGTTGTAAAAGATAACTTCAGCTAGCTGATTAGCAGTTATCAAAGCTAACTTTTTGGTTAGCTGTGCCCACCACTGCCTTACAGAAAGTGCACGTTTCTTTCACATCCTTGAAGGCAGTGGTGGGCACAGCTAACTGAAAAGTTAGCTTCCATAACCATTAATCTAACTTAATAATTAACTTTTAGAATGCTAAACCACTCAAATATTTAGCGGAAGTTACTGCTAACCGCTTTAATATTAATATTGATTTGGTCACAGCCACAATGGATTACACTGTCAGCTACCGATAAGTCAGTTTCGAGTTTAAGCACCACTGGGGCTGCTGGGTAAATTCAGGATCACAACACAAAACGAATGCACAACAAATAAATAAATAAAAAATTTAACCCCAAACACTGTCATCTTTATCAAAGCAGTAAACAGCAGTATTAGAAGTCACAGTTTATCTCTGTATTATATTTATAAACTGTTACAGGAATGGTTCCCCCATGTTGCCTTCAATGAGACTGGTAGAAGCTACACCTCACCCATCGCGTTGAGCTTCCCCACCGAAGAAAACCCATTTGTCTTTACATAAAAATACAGCAATAAGTGTCTTTTCACTTCAAAAGTAAAGATTTGCATTTACATGCTGTCTTTAAAGCAGACACACTAACTCTATTTACTCTACGGGAACTCATCTTGACAGAACACCGGCCTGACTATTGCAGACTAGAGGGTGACACAGGAATAGATTTTCACTCCTGTCCTATCCCACTCCCACAAAAAAATTCCCCTCCCATCCCAGTCTCGGGTCAGAGTAAAAAAAAATTCCTGTCCCGTCCCACTCCTGATAAAATGACTCCCACTCCCATCCCGCTCCCATTCAGAATGACTCCCGGTCCTGTAGTGCTCCCATTTTTTCTTTCTTTTAGTTTTTAGGCTTTAGTGTTCTGCAGTCTTATTTCAGAAGATATGGCAACAGGAACAGTTCATCTGCGGTAATACAGGGAGGCACTTATTGCCTTTATCCAAATTTTAAAAAAAACTTCACTCCTGTGGTCTTATAGTTTTTCCAAATGTGGTGATGATGGACTCCTAATGATCCTGACATTTACTTTGACTTCTATTTCTGTAACTGCTGACTGTATGAAACCAACATATTTCATGTTTTGTGTGGTCAGCTTTATTTTTATTTATTTTATTTGTTAATTTATATCCATTCCTACATTTAAGGCCTGCAGCATTTTACAAGAAAAAAGGTTGGGACAGGGCAGTTTATTCTAAGTGTAAGAATTAATTAATAATTTTTACAACCAGTTTTCTTGAGAAATGTCAGAACACTCCAGAGAGAAATAAAGGCAGCGCCACAGTTTTGTTTGTGTTGCTTCCTCTCTCTGCTTTCAGCGCGCTCTCTCCGTGCACTGACTGAAGCGGCTCATATCCCTCCCCCCTCCCCTGTCCCTCCATGCATCCAGCTGACTCACACACACACACACACACACACACACACACACACACACACACACACACACACACACACACACACACACACACTACAGCAATCAGACCCAGTCCTAATTTTACACAGCTTTACAAGGTCTGTTAGAAAAGTATCCGACCTTTTTATTTTTTTCAAAAACCTGATGGATTTGAATCACGTGTGCTTGCATGAGCCAACCTTGAACCTTCATGCGCATGCTTGATTTTTTTCACGCCTGTCGGTTGCGTCATTTGCTTGTAAGCAGCCTTTGTGTGAGGATGGGTGGAGTCTCTCGTCGTTTTTTCTTAGCAAGGAAATGGCTGAACGACTGGAGCAGCGCGACTGCATCAAATTTTGCCAGAAACTGGGCGACAGCCAGGTGGAAACCATTCGGATTATTCAGACGGCTTTCGGTGACGATCCTATGGGCATCACACAGATTAAGGAGCGGTACAACCGGTTTAAAGACGGCCGCATAACGGTGGAGAGCGCGCCGCGCTCGGTCGGCCATCAACACGTTGAAATGACCGGATCATTTCCAAAGTGAACGCTGTGGTGATGTGGGACCGTCATGTGACTATCCGAGAAATTGCGGAAGAGGTGGACATCAGCACTTTTTCGGCACATTCCACTGTGACAGAAGATTTTGCCATGAAAAGAGTTGCAGCAAAATTCATCGGCACGAAGCTGATGGCGCAGCAAAAGCGCCTTCGTGTTGAAGCCTCACAGGACATGTTGTGACATGCCCACCTCTTCCACCATTCGGAAGATTCAGACGGCTTTCGGTGGCTTTTCAGTCGTGTGACTATCCGAGAAATTGTGGAAGAGGTGGGCATGTCACAACATGTCCTGTGAGGCTTCAACACGAAGGCACTTTTCTTCCGCCATCAGCTTCATGCCAAAGCCATCAGCATGAATTTCGCTGCAACTCTTTTCATGGCAAAATCTTCTGTCACAGTGGAATGTGCTGAAAAAGTGCTGATGTCCACCTCTTAATCTGTGTGATGCCCATAGGATCGTCACCGAAAGCCGTCTGAATAATCCGAATGGTTTCCACCTGGCTGTCGCCCAGTTTCTGGCAAAATTTGATGCAGTAGCGCTGCTCCAGTCGTTCCGCCATTTCCTTGCTAAGAAAATCCGACAAGAGACTCCACCCATCCGCACACAAAGGCTGCTTACAAGCAAATGACGCAACCGACAGGCGTGAAAAAAATCACGCATGCGCACGAAGGTTCAAGGTTGGCTCATGCAAGCACACGTGATTCAAATCCATCAGGTTTTTGAAAAAAACAAAAAAGTCGGATACTTTTCTAACAAACCTCGTAAACAAGCCATCCGCTATTTTTCCGGTGTCTTTTTCAAAAATTGACCACTCGAATGACGGCAGGATGGCTCACTGTCTAAATCCTTGGTTCCCGCTCCCGTCTGCTCCCGTGAACCTTTAATCACGTACCGTCCCAATCACGTGACAAATAACAAAATTGACTCCCATCCCTTGGGAATCCCACAGGAATCCTGTGACCCGTGGGATTCCCGAAAAAAATGTCAGCCTCTTTTGCAGACACAGACAGGAACTAGCATGTATGATTTTAGGGTTTACAAATGTTTTTGACCATTTACTTAATTTACCAAAACAAAAAAAATGTTAACGGACTAAAAGCTAGTGGAACTAAATTTAGCAGAAGCTAATTGGTCTGCGATGGTTTTCAAAGTTATTAGAAAAGCTAATCCCTTAAATTGCAGTTAGCAGATTATCAGAACTGTGCCCGCCACTGCTTGAAGGTCTTTCCAACATTTGTTTACTTTCTGGAAAAAGAAAAATGGTCATATATAGGATTATTTTTAGACAAAATGTCTATGACTACACCAGCCAGTTCATTAGATGCACATACTGAAGTGGCCAGTAACTGTAAAGTATCATCGCGCTGGATGGCTTTACTCGCTCACCCTTTTGTGGCAGTTAATTTTATTTCACTACATAGGAACAGTTCAAATTTTGTACCACTGACCAGCTAATATGAGCGTGTGTACTGTATTAACTTTATTATCAATGCAAAGTGAAGAGTTTGGTGGAATTTATGCGCAGCCCATCAGTTCGGTAATTATTCATGTTAACACTCAGTAGCTTTAGTGGTAACCAGGGACCCTTCCAGGTTATAAAGAGTTCTTACACCAGTGTTTCTCAGCCTTTTTATGGGGTTTTGTGCTCTTAAAGTGAACCACTCCAACCTGATCATATGACCAACTATGTTTTTCACATAAAACTGACAAAGTGTAGGATCTACATTTTATTTAAAAATAAAAAAAAAAGCTGCTACTATATGTGAGAAAAGTGCTTACATAATATTTTCTTCATATTGTTTCATGGGGATGACCGCAGGTGGGGAGTTAAAGGGTGCTGTTTTGATATTTTGCTGCTTCTGCCTGTATGAGATAATATCCATAAAGGAAGACTTTACTAAATTATGCCCATCGTGTAGTTCGGTGTTTTGCATGGCAGCTTTTAGCTTTGGTATGTGACCTTACTGAGCATCTGATTTCAGACGGGACCGGACCGGTACTTGGCGATGGACTTAAATGCAAGGGAGCATGAAACAGGACAGAATATGAACGAAAGGAGATTTATTAACACTAAACAATGAAATAAAGGTGGCCTGCTGAGGTGAGAGTCAGCCCGCTCGTAGCGGTGGAAATCCGGGTGCTGCAGGATTCCGACCCAGTCTTGAAGGAGAATGTCAACTAAAGGTTCAAGGACCAGGACCAGGTGGAACGCTCACCTCCAAAACCTGGAACTATGGGGAATAAAGTCAAACAGGGTAAGCGAATGTACTCATAACAGTGGAGCCTCAAAACAGTCACAGTTCGTAAAAGGGTTAACACAGGTTGTTTCAGAAATCATGAAATAAGGTTATCTTCTTAAGAAAAACAGCTCACTGTTCAGCAATTGATTATAGTTCATAAGTTGTATCTAAAGGTCAGCGGTCAAGTGCTGCATGTTGAAGCGTAGTGCCAATTATGCAGGGCTTGATACAGCTGGGCTGGCCTCTTCAATTGTTTGATATCAGAGTTTATGCAGTTCTTAAACAGAGTTCTTGGAATAGTTCTTTATCATAGCACAGTCACAAACAGGAACAAGTGAGAACGGGATCCCACTGAGACGAAGGAGATCTTAACTGGCATTTAGTCGAGACGTGCTCTACGTCTGGAATCGAGGAGTTCCCAAAGTGACATTGCGGTGCAGGTAGTTATTGCCAGGGTCCACGTCCGCTTGGGAGCCATACTGGAATTGTTTGGAACATCAGGAAACAACAGTTCACACTAATGCGGGAATTAGAGGGCGAGGCCAGCGTTACCTGAGCTTAAGCTGCGGAAAGCTTCGGCATCTTGAGCACACAGCTGGAAGACGCGGTCAAGGTCACAAGGTGGCAATCAGGTTTGGTCCTCCTGGTATCTGTCTGGATCATAGATGAGGCTTTGGAAGCTGGCGAGGCAAAACGAGGAAAGCAAGGCAACAGACAGCAAAGGGCATGCAACATGTAAGTATCTGGCTTTGCTCTTGGAGGAATCTGGCAATTAAAAAACAGCAAGTCCGGGTTTAAATAGTCCATCAGAAATCAATCATTCATCTGATCCATGTGTGAAACAAAATTGAGCGTGCCATCTGATGGAGACACTAACACATTGTTAGGATTTGCTCCTGCTCAGGTCTTGACCTTTTATTATCCATCAGCCTTTCTGTATTGATATCTTTTACTTTGTTTTTGATCATCTGTTTATTTTGCTTTTTTCACAGCTTGTTTCTGTTCTTCACACATCAGCCACACATTTAGTGCCATTCTTGTTTTGTTTGTCTTTAATCCACTGTTTTTGATTTTGTTCATGATTGCTTTGGTCAGAGTTTTTATTTGGCAGGTTTACCACTGAAGTGTTAGTTTAATTATCTTGTGTTTTGTACTTTTTCCACTCATCAGTTCTATCCTAGTTTTAGCTTTTGATTTACCTGTTACCTTCTTTTCAGTCTTAGCCATTTGTCACCTGTTGTTATTCTGTTCATGTTAAGATTCCATTCTGTCTAGAGTTTTTTGTTTGTTTGTTTGTTTGTTTGTCTCGGTCTGGATATTTTAGTATTATTAGTTTATGGATTCTGGATATGTCACTGCACTCCCTTGTCAGTTCCTCCTCATCTTTGTTCCTCATGATTCACACCCAGTTTCATTTGTATCACTGTCACACCCTCAGATCACAACACTCTCTTGCCCTTCACCAGCACTTCCTTATTCCTGTTGGCCACGCCTGTTTTGTTTGTCTTCTGCTTTCCCATTTGTCACTTTACTCTCTTGCCTTGTCTCTTATCTTTGTTTGTCCATGCCCTCTTCCTGCCAGCTCACCACACCTGTTTTCCATCACTGCCTAATTATTCACCATGCATTTAAGCCCTGTGAGTTCTGTTTGAAATTGCTAGTTCATTGATTCTCATATCTTCATTCCAGCTCTTCTGCTCTTGATCTGTGTTGCTTGTTTATCTTGTACTTTATGGCTTCACCGTGCCTGACCATGCTTGTTTCCTGGACCTCGTTTTTGTCTCTGCCCACTTACTACTGTTTGCCGTGCTCTCAACCTTAGTCTGCTAATTTTTGACAACACCATTGCCTTACGCCTGCCTGTACCTTCACCTCGCTGACTGCGTCTTTGTGTACTAGACCACTGCCTGCGTTTAATATAAAGTCTTTGATATCCTACTACCTGTTTGAGAGTCTGCATTGTGCCTCCTGTCATCTGCTGTGCTCAGTTGCTCTGAAATCCTGACGCACATGACACTGGTAAAAAAAAAAAAAAAAAAGCAGTTAAAACCAGGATCCGGGGGAAATCCTGACAAATGTCCTTCATTGTTTTATAAATTATGCGCGCCAAAAATATCAAGGTTTTTTTTTTTTTTTTTGGCTTGTGCTATTTTTTATGCTTATTTTGTCAAAAATTCATCTGGTCTTTTTTGGGAAACATTATTTTAAGCTCCTCCCTCACTTTGACAGATATACAGGTGACAGTCTAGAGTTTAGAGTGGTGGGCTTGTCTGTTTCCCGTCACAAAAGAAAATCACTACAAAACCTTTAGCAAAGTCCTGAATTCCCGAGTTGTTCTTGGTGTGCAGTAGAGCACCTTGCTTGGCAGCACCCAAATGTGTGTGTGTGTGTGTGTGTGTGTGTGTGATGCATCTGCTTCAGATGCAAACGCACTATCAGAATGCAGTCCATTTACAATTGGACAAATGTGATCGATGGTACGGTTTGATGATGCAACATGTTGGACTTGTGCCATGTGATATATGCAAACTGCATGCATATAGCATAAATGTCTTGAAAGTCTCACAGGACATGTTGGGGCATGTCCAGCTGTTACACAATTTCTCGGATACTCACTCGACTGAAAGCCATCGAAAGCCGTCTGAATCTTCTGAATGGTTTCCAACACGGAGGTGTTTTTTTTTTTTGCTGCGCGTCCTGAGCTGCTTCGTGCCGACGCGTGAAATCCTCCACACGTCTTTCATTACAAAATCTCCTGTAACAGTGGAATGTGCCGCAAAGGTGCTATGTCCAGCTCTCTTGCCATTTCTGTGTTAGTCACATGATGTCCCGGTTCAACACAGCATTCAGTTTAGAAATGATCTGGTCGATCCAGCCTGTCGAATGGCCGCTCAGCGCGCCGCGCGCCCTCCGCTGCTGTGGGCCGTCTTTAAAAAGGTTTAACAGTCCATATTCCGCGTGACGCCGACAGAATCTTCACCGATATCCAACTGAATCTATCAAATGGTTTCCAACAGGCTGTCTCTAACAGTTTCTGAAAAAAATTTCATGGAGCAAAGCGGCAGTCTCTCAGCAAGTTCTCAGACAAAAGAAATCCGATGGGAGGGGTGGACGAGTGCTCACTCAAAGCCTGCCCACAGGCGAATGACGCAACCGACAGGCGTGGAAAAACTCACGCATGTGCACGAAGGTTCAAGCTTGGCTGATGTAATCACACGTGATTCAAATCCATATAGATTTTGAAAAAAATAAAAAGGTATGATACTTTTTGGACAGACCTCGTATTCACAGAGCTTCACTTTTTCCACGTTTTATTTTACAGCTTTATTCCAAAATGGATGAAATTCATCTTTTCCTCAAAAATTCGATACACAGTACCCCACAATGACAATATGAAAAAGCCTTTAATAATTTGTATCACTTTTTACCAAAATTAGAGCAACTTTCAATTTTTACCACTGTACAAACTGAAATAGACCTTTGTCACCATTCTTGCTGTTTTTGCCCCATAACTCCATAACATACAGTTGTAGATAGTCCAAACTATCCCTTTTTGGAACCTTTATGATCAGACAAATAATGTGGTAAAGTATTCAATTGACCCGTACCTGGCTGCCTATTGAAAATTCAAGTGGCCAATCTGTTTTTTCTAAATAGTAATGTCTAAGGAGTGTGTGTGCCAATTTTGGTGCTTGTTTTCAGAAATGAAGAATTGTTACAGCTATCTGCTCCATTATAAGTGAAAATATATGTGCTTAAACATCACATTTTTTGCGCCTCTATAGACAATTGTAGTAAAAATCATTTCAAACAGTTGCTGACAGTCCTGAGAGAACAGCCTGTTTACAGAAGACTATAATTTGCTCTGCTGCCTAGTTGGACTGATATCTATAAAATGCCTTAGCATGGGTCTATTGCCATTAACGGTGTCCAGGCACGGGGCCAGTCATCTCTTTTTTGACAAAAACACATTGGCGTACTACCCATTTTTCCTCCTGAATATTTATCGTCTGTCAAAAAAAGAAGAAAATCGTAAATGTAGGGATAACCCCACGTCTGCCATAAATTTGGTTAGTAGCTCTTAACTACTTGCTGCTAATGAGACAATCATAGATTTTTACCGTCCGCATAAATTTCAGTAATTGCTTTTCTCTTTTTTTTTTTAAACAGTGGCAATGAATCTGAATGAGGCATTCGTATTTCAACCGCTGCATGTGTGCGTGTGTGTGTGTGTGTGTGTGTGTGTGTGTGTGTGTGTGTGTGTGTGTGTGTGTGTGTGTGTGTGTGTGGTGTGTGTGTGTGTGTGTGTGTGTGTGCGTGTGTGTGTGTGTATACTCTGGGAAGTGGCTTTTTGAAAATGGCACACCATGTGAACATTGTTATTTATTTCCATTTGCCGTCTGTCAAATCTGAACAAAAACATTAACGTCCTCCTTATCACTTCTAATGTAAGGTCGTGACTCAAAAACCAGAATTGGACTCTAAAGCAGGGACGCTGAACAGATGAAGGAGACCAGATTTATTGTATAGGAATGAGTACAGGGTTGAATGCTGCAGAAATACTTTGATTCATGAGAACTCTGATTCATTAGATGGATCCTAATAGCAACTTTTTGTTTTGTTTTGCCGATGAGATATTGTATAGACGTGTCGGTTCTGCTCCTCAAGTTAGTTAATGAGTGGAGTTAATCTACCAACTGCAGGGCAAATCAACAACTTATATGGATAAATACGAAACAGAATATACAATAGAATGGGAAAGCAAAATATGGATTAAAGAATAAATAGAACATGTAGCAAATTAGAGAATGCTAAATCGAAACACTGCTTCAAAATGTTTTGAAATCTTTGAAACATCGATGTTTCAAGCATTGTTCTGGAGTCTACATAAAAGAGAATACATCCCAATGTGAGTGAAACTATCCAACAGAAAAATGTGAAAAATTGAAATTAAAGAATTTAATATAACAAACCAAAACTTTTTGTCAGTACTGCAAATTAGGGATGACTAACTGAAAACACTGTTTCAAAATGTTTTGAATCCTATGAAGCATCTGTTTTAAGCACTGTTCCTTAGTCTCCATAACAATGACAAGATCACAAGATCACAGAACAGAAATGTATGGAAAACTGTCATTAAAGACTCAATACAATGTGTAGTTGGGGATGGTACTAAAACTTTTCATTGGTACTGCAAGTTATTGATGACTAACTTGAAACACTACTTTGAAATATTTCTAATCTTTTGAAACACCAGCGTTTCAAGCATTGGTCGGGAGTCTGCATGAAAAAGATTACTTAAGTTACAACAGAAAATTCTGAAGAGCTGGAACTGAATTAACCCATTTCTAAGCATGTCCTCTGGGCTGCAGGACAATCCTAAACTCCTCATTGGTAAATCATCATCTATATGGAGGAACTGGGGGGGGGGATCATAATTTGAGTGAATTTCCTTAAATCATTCAATAATCTGATTGAACAGGTCAACCTTTGTCAAAAATCAGTTTTGGAGATATCTTCAATTGAGACACCTACTTGACACTACTTTAGGTTCTACTGTTACAGGACCCCAGGGTGTGACTCTCATTAATGAAATTTTGCAAATTGCAGGGACTGGACATGGGGCTTCCCATTATTATTCTATACTTGTGAATGAATCTGGTTACACATCCAACACTGTTTTCAAAGGTTTATGGAAGATGGATCTGAATATTAAATGTGAAGAAAACAAATTGGACCAAATTGTTGGGAACACTAAGCAAGTCTCTTGGGATATATTAAAAAAAAGACTAATTCAATTTAAAATTCTTCCTCAATTCTGTTGGTACCCAATTAGGTTATTTAGGCTAGCTCTGCAGGAAACACTGGACTGTTGGAGGTGCAAGGGGGTGCTGGGAACTCTAATCCATCCACTATGGTCATGTCCAAAGATCCAGATGTTTTGGAAAAGGGTCCATGAGATTATCACAGAAATCACAAGTGTGAATTATAACTTTTGCCCTGGGATCTACATATCTACATATTAGGTAATCCTAAACCAATGGCCCATGTTGCAAAACCTCAAACTAATTGGAATTAGAACAGTATAATGATTGGCAAACAGATGGTAATGAGAAAGCGGAAAGATCCGGTGTTCTGACAATCCATCCTTCTTTGTTGAAACATCCTACCGTACACTGAATTTATAGACCAGGGGTGGCCAAGTTAGGTCCTCGAGAGCCACATTCCTGACACTCTTAGTTGTCTCCCTGCTCCAACACACCTGAATCCAATGAAAGGCTCATTAAAAGTCTGCTAACGAGTCTTTCATTGGATTCAGGTGTGTTGGAGCAGGGAGACAACTAAGAGTGTCAGGAATGTGGCTCTCGAGGACCGAACTTGGCCACCCCTATTATAGACGCATCAATCAAGTAGCTTACTAAATTCGGTCTTTTAACCAGAACCTGCTGTTTTGAATTACATAAAACCAGCAAAAGTGGAATGTAGAATTAATCTAAACAGTACTTTATTGGTGACACGAAACACATGGGGTCCACAAAGCTACCACTATGCTTACACAAATATGCTAATACAGAGAATATCAATCAAAAAACAAGCCACAAACAATAAGTAAATTTAACAATTCAAAATCAAGTATTAAGTTTAATAAAATTAAAAACAATTAATAGTCATTGCTGAGAAATTACATTTTTGTGTTGTGTGCTTGTACACTAAGCCTTGGTAAGATGTCTTGATGAAATGTTAGGACACCGGAAGGTTCGATGTTTCAAGAATCGCTTACAGAACTAAGCAAAGTTCACAGTAAATTTTGCAGAGTAAAATATACTCTGCCAGGAAAACATTTGGTCTCAGTCCAAATAGAGTTAAATATACTCTACCAGTGCTAAATTAATTCTATCACAGGATAAAATCAACTCTATCATGCTGTGAATGACTGTTATTGGAGCTGAAAATGTTATTTGGCAAGATGGTAGAGTTGATTTCACTCTATAATAGAGTGTATTTAACTCTATTTGGACTGGGACCAAATGTTATCCTGGCAGAGTATATTTTACTCTGCAAAACTGACTGTGTTGCAGCTTTTGAAAGAGTATCTTACAGTATAAGAAATGAGACTGAAAAATATAATGAGAAATAGAGTGTGTTCTTAAGATTTTATTCACGTCAGGGCAGTGGAATTGTGCGTGTGTGCACTCTGATTGAATTGGTCTAAGTGTTTGGAATACTATAAAGTCAAGGATGTGGGAGATTCTGGTGCAATACAAGGATTGTTAATTGAAATATCTTCTGTGGACACTGAATCTCACATGGGACAATGAATGAACAATCTAAAGACAAGTGGTAGTTTGCTGAATAGACTACGAAACATGTTTTGTCTTACCTGTCTTATGAGTCAAGTACCTTTTTTTCCTTTTGTTTTTTAGTTCGGTTTTTTTTTAGGCATGTAACATTCATTTTCTGCTGAAAATTTTTTTTAAACTGAATAAAGTTTGCGTCACAAGTAAAGCTGAAATTGATGGTATTATTCCTATGAGAAACTGACAGCTTGTCTAAGGATATTCCCAACCTCTCATCCAGTGACCGCTGGGATAGGCTCCATCTCCCTGTGACCCTTAGAAAATGGATGAATGAATTAATTAATGCATTAAATAGAATGTGTGGCTGAGGATGCAATGGCGATTAGCGATGGCTAATTCAAAACACTGGGTTGATATATTTTGAATAGTTTGACACGTCTGGTTTTCCATCATTGTTGTGGAATCCAAAGGAAAAGAAAGGCATCACGTTCTGTGCTGCCAACTACTGAACACTGGCACCTGCTGAACAGTTTAAGAATGTGCATCTATATCAAATTATGAATTTCACATTTTAAGGCTGCAGTCAGCATGAGTCTCTATGTTCTTGTTCTTGACCTGTCTTCACTTTGCTAATGGTGAACCCACTCCATCCTACACAAAATAAAAACAAACAAACAAACAAATCCTGGCGTATCGCCTTTAGTTTTGAGCACATTCACAGCATCATCCATCTTCGGAGTTCCAACTCCCGTGAGTCACTTTTTCACTCCACAGCTCCGATAGTCTCTGGTGAGTGTGATGTTCTTGATTTGTTACCTAATGATTCAAATGGTAATTCAATAAGCGTGTCTCCTTGCCAGTGTTATTCATCCCAGCAGCAGAATCTGCAGGCTTTGTTGGCACCGGAGCCGTTAAATCTCATTCTGCATCGTGATGGTGTGTTTGTCTCTCTAATCCCCCCACTTTTCTTCACCTCAAACAGAAAGATTTGCCTTTATAACATGACCATGTGACTCTTTGAGGCTGATGCCCCCTGCACAGATAGGTTTGCTTTTGACCACAGATTTGCGATGTACAGCGTGTGTCGTGCACAGTGCTTGTAAGTGGGGCTATTATTGTGCATTTGAGAACAAATCGCACAAATATGTGAAGATTTTACACATGAAGCTACAATACAGCTGGAATTGAAGTGACCTCTTTTTGTTTTTCTCTGTTCCTTCCTGCAGCGTTCGCAACGGTAAAATGCGTGTCCTCAGTTTCAAGATGGGCTTGGTGAGCTTGTGCAACGCAGACATCCAGGAGAAGTACAAATGTGAGTGTGTTGCCCAGTCGAGTGCCTAATGCATCTCGCCGACTGCTAACAATGAGCCAAAAACAAACCAGGCCTGATTGCTAGTGTTACATAAAGACATCCACTTAGTCTAATGGAGGAAATTACTCTGCTGCCATAAAGGAGAAAGCTTTCTTTACTTCTACAAAGTACACCGGGGGCTTTTAAAGGATTGCTTGCCAAAGACACCATTCATGACCACTCTCTTTTTTCTGGCTGTGACTCTCATTTCTCTTCCCAAGACAACAAGCAAAGAACTCAGACGTTACCTTCCTCCACTTTCAATGATCGCGCTGTAGTATTTTATTGGTGAAGCAGGAGGGGCATGTATACTGTTCCATTAGAGCTCTATTCATCATGTGCAAATAGGGAGAATGTAGAGTGAGACGTCGAGCTAACAACAGTGGAATGAGGAACAGCTTGTAGCTGATGCATCGTCTCAGACATCACCACCAAACCCGCGATAGGATTAGTCACGCTTGGCACACCATCTGTGTCGGCCCTTATAGGCTGATTCATAACAGATCTGTGTTCAATTGAATCATTGCCCAAGTAAGTCAGTCCTATGCTCTGGGTTCAAATAGGCATGTGTTGGTGTTTTGTTGACTAATGGCGTTTGTGCCAAGTCTTATTATTTTTAGAAAATATTTTTGGCTCTGACATCGATGTGATTTGAGTGACAGCTGGTAATACACTTATCGTCATCCTGTTTTAGTCTGTTTGTAATATCGTTTAAATGTTTTGCTTTGACTCTGGGGTAAAAATTAATGTAACATTTAACCAATAAAAAATGGAAATCAATTTTAAAATGAAAGACACAACTGCATTGACACACATAATGAGAAGTATTGTCTCTGAATCGTGTATATATATATATATAATATGATAATTTTACAAGGGAGACATACGCACCTCATATATATCTATATTATAATAGCCGGGTGGCCTCTGTGTGCATGTGCGTGTGTGTGTGTGTGTGTGTGTGTGTGTGTGTGTGTGTGTGTGTGTGTGTGTGTGTGTGTGTGTGTGTATATGTCTTTGATCATGCAACAACTGGGAAGCCCTAGCATTTGTCCTTTGGTATGCTCATGTATTTTAGGTCAAGGATGAACACTGCGAAAACAGAAAGTTGATAGGACAAATATTTGGGGGAAAATTAGCAATTTCAACTAAGCAATAAACAATGGATATTGTACTGCAATGCACCATGGGAGTTCGGGGTTTTGACGTTTGTTGTTATTGTGGTTTATGTTAGATTGACAGTGTTGTTAGTGATATTGATCCATTGTGTTTTTGTAGTTCATTTGGTTTAGTCACTTTAGTTAAGTGTTATGTTGCTGTTACCATGAGTGAATTAAGTGTCATGTTGGTACTATAAGTCAAAAGTGTAGTGCTGTCCACCACAGTCTTTGTTTGTCAAATTAAAAGCACCTGCTTACGGCAGATTGCATTAAAACAAACAGCTGTGCATGCATGTGTATGTGTGTCATATCATCATCACTGAACTGTAATGTAGAGTTAATTCTCTTAAACTGTGCATGGCCAGAAATACAACTCCCTCTGACTCAGTTCCTAATTAAAAACAACTTGTTTAGTATAAAAGAGTTACAACAACTGAACAGACTGTAAGCTGATCAGCAAATGTAACAAATTCCAATGCTTAATTCAAAAACTGTCCACGTTTTCACGAGTGTGTAATGCAAACTTGACATATTTGTCTGAAGATTAAAAAAACAAACAAGTGGATGAACATGTTTTGTTTTGGAGGGTTTTGTACTGTAATGGCTGAAAAAACATTTGTGGGCAGCATTTACGAGGTCTATTAGAAAAGTATCCGACCTTATTATTTTTTTCAAAAACCATATGGATTTGAATCACGTGTGATTACATGAGACATGCTTGAACCCTCGTGGGCATGCGAGAGTTTTTTCACACCTGTCGGTTACATCATTCGCCTGTGGGCAGTCTTTGAGTGAGGAGTGGCCCACCCTCTCGCCGATTTTTTCATTGTTTAGGAATGGCTCAGAGACTGCTGCTTTGTTTGATCAAAATTTTTTCAAAACTGTAAGGCACAACTTATAAATAAATTCAGCTGGTCGGTAAAAATTTTAACGGCTGATGAGAGATTTTGGTCTTGTAGTGTTGCCGTAAGGACGGCCCACGGTGCCTGACGGCGATCTGCGCTTCGAGGCGGCAGCGTCTCGCCGTTTCAAGTTGAAAACTTCCACATTTCAGGCTCTGTTGACGCAGTAAGTCATCAGAGAACAGAGAACTTTCAGAAGAAGTCGGCATGAGGAGTTTATTCAGACATTCCATTGTTAACGGACATTTTGTAATGAAAGAACGTGCGGGCAGAGTCGCATGTCGGGCCGGACCCGACCGCGGGGGGTCATGACAGGAAAAACACCTCCGTTGGAAACCTTAATGGGCAAGTTGGAACATGCCCAAGCTGTTAAACAATTTCTCAGTTACTCACTTGTTGAAAGCCATCAAAAGCCGCCTGAATTTTACAAATGGTTTTCAACACGGAGGTGTTTTTCCTGTCACGGCGCACACAGATTCGCCGAGTTGTCACGGAAACGACTCAGCGAATTTGCGCGCACGTCTTTCATTAAAAAATGTCCTTAAACAGTGGAATGTCCGCATAAAGTCCTCATGCCGGCCTCTTCTGAATCTTCTCTGTTCTCTCACAACATCCTGGGTGAATTAAGCCTTAAATTAGGATGTTTTCAGGTCGAAACAGGCCGACGACGGCGCCTGGAAGCGCTGCGCGACGTCCCGCTCCGTGGGAAGTCCTTCCAGCGACAGAAACACCCCATAATCTCTCATCAGCCGTTAAACTTTTCACCAAAAACCAGCTTAATTTCTCGAACAGTGTCCATTCGGATATTCCTCACAGGTCCAGAAAAAATGTTGATAAAGCAACTTGCGCCGTCTCGAGCAGCGTGTGAAACAAAGGAATTCAGCCGAGAGGGCGGGACCACATCTCACTCAAGGTCTGCCCACAGAGAAATGACGTCACCGACATGCGTGAAAAAACTCACGCATGCGCACGAGGGTTCAAGCATGATTGGTGTAATCGCACGTCATTCAAATCCATATAGTTAAAAAAAAATAAAAGTGTCGGTTTCTTATCTAATAGACCTCGTATAAAGGAAACAATAAAAAGAAGAAAATTGCTGGATTATTTTGAGATGAACAGGGTAGAAGAGGTGAGTGCTGAAGTTGGCAGCTTTTTGCCTGGAACTTTTGGCAGATCCTGAGTTATACCACTTTTAGATTGTGTATGTTGTGAAGTACTTTGAACACTGTACTTGGACTATATTTTCTGTCAGAATAGCATGCAGTTGTCTGTCTGAATAAGTTTTGATTTTGAAAGTTTCACAATGAAACTATAAGGCTAGAAACACCCTGAAACAACCTTGAAGTCTTGGATCTTCATTCTTCTACAAAGATATCAGCAGCACCATACACGTCTGTCCAGTGACACTATAAGCTCTTTCCAATCATCTCTTGACCTCGTAGTTCCAGAGACGTGACTGTCACTGCCGAGATAAGGGAATCTGTGAACACATTTGACGCTTTCACCACAGAGGCACAGTTCTGACAGCTGGGTCCAGGGAGTTCTTAAAAACCCAGGTCTCACTCTGGTACATGACAATCACAAACCCAGACACTCCCCACACAGCTTCTCATGAGCTGCAAAGAGGGCATCTGTTGATTTCACAAGGGCCCCTTCACACATAGTATGAATATGTACAAATCGGGGCTATTCACGGCGGAACAGCTCGTATGAGTGAACCACAAAAACATCGAGCCGACGGGCAAGCATGCATGATCCCGGTGCGATGGTATCGTGCACGCGATGGTGTCATGCCAGCAGGAACACAGTGCAAGCAGCTGCACCATATCACACCACTGATGTGGAGGAAAATAAAGTAAAAACTGGCTGTATAATTAGTGAATATCACTGGGTTGAAATAATTTTTTTTTTTTTTTTTTAACGCACGTGTGTCCTCTCAGACAGATGTGACATTCAGATCGCCTGCTGCGTGTCCACATGAACTGACAGTCCGTTTCTCCAGCCCGTTGCAAAAGCCATATATGTTTTTTATGTATTTCCACCTAATGACAGCAAGCACACACACACACACGCTTATGTCCATCAAAACATGGGACATGTGGACCTGTGACATCCAGGACCAGACACGTCTCAACAACTGTTGGCAGCCAGCCTCGCCCCCTGTCCTGATAGACCAAGATGTCACTCTGTGATCAGATGAGAGGCACCTCACCTGCGGGGAGGCACACGAACCACAAGCACACGTGTTGTGTGGGCAGCCGATACTCTAGCACACCACATGTGCACTTGGCAACTCCACAGTTGTGGGGGCACTTAGACAAATTTCACATCCAGCTCGACAGTGATTGTTTGTGGACTGTTGTTGTACTAATAGCGTGAATGGCCACACATTTTCTAAGTGCCAAATGTGCAGTGTTAGATGTTCATGTGTGGCACTTGGAATTTGGCCGACATCTGCCGCAAGAGGTTTCGATGGGCTCTCACAGTGCACACTCTGTCTTTCAGCCGCTGGTGTGCGCAATAGTTGTGGCAACAGGTGTACGAGGCATTGGAGGCATCTACTATTTTATAGTATTGCATATGATTCCTGCTTCATGCGCAGTTTGACCACATTCGTGCCATGTGTGAAGGGGCCCTAAACTTCATCTCGTCTGTAAAGTCAGTCACTGAATCTTTGCTCAATCACAATGTGTTATGTTCACTTAATAAACTGTTATTTTCTGATTATTTAACAGCACTTAGATTCAGACACGCAAATAACAGGATTATAAAACCCACACAACCCCTGCAGGAAGGAATTTTTTGTATGAATGTGGCAAATTAGACTTTCTTTTCTCTCACCCTCCTCTCTCTCTCTCTCTCTCTCTCTCTCTCTCTCTCTCTCTCTCTCTCTTTCTATCAGTATATGTGTGGCTTTGAAGTTACATGTAGCTTAAAATGAGCTTGTTTGTCATATTATTTCATTTTTGAACCTTTGTGCACTGCAGAAAGACAATCTCAAACACATGGCCATGGCACCAAATGGAATAGGAACACAAAATGACTAGAAAATAACTATGCTATTGTTAAAAAATTTTTTTTTTGACTATCCTGTTACTCCTTCCTTTTTGGGTCATCATCAAGTTCACATCTTATGTTTCTGATTGTAGTGAGAGTAGAGAGCTGGTTGAGACTAGCTTGAAGACATGTTGATATACTCTGGAGAGAAGGGGAATGAAAGTCAGTAGGAGCAAGACTGACTACACGTGTGTGAATGAGAGGGAGCCCAGTGGAATTGTGTGGTTAGAAGGAGTAGAAGTGGTCAAAGTAGATGAGTTTAAACACTTGGGGGTCAACTGTCAAAAATAATGGAGAGTGTGGTAGAGAGATGAAGAAGAGTGCAGGCAGGGTGGAGAAAAGTGGCAGGAGTGATTTGTGACAGAGGAATATCTGCAAGAGTGAAGGGGAAAGTCTACAAGACAGTAGTGAACCAGCTATGTTGTGCAGCTTAGAGACGGTGGCACTAACAAAAAGACAGGAGGCAGAGCTGGATGTTGCAGGGCTGAAGATAAGACTCTTTGGGAGTGATGAGTATAGACAGGATTAGGAATGAACATATCAGAGGGACAGCTCAGGTGGGACAGCTTGGAGACAAAGTTAGAGAGGTGAGATGAAGATGGTTTGGACATGTGCAGAGGAGGGACCAGGGGTATATAGGAAGGAGGATGAGGAGGATGGAGCCACCGGGCAGGAGGAGAAGAGAGAGGCCAAAGAGGAGGTTTATGGATCTGCTGAGGGAGGACTTGAATGTCTCTGAGATGACAGAGGAAGATGCAGAGGACAGAGTGAGATAGAAATGGTTGATCTGCTGTGGTGACCCCTAACAGGAGCAGCTGAAAGAAGAAGGCAGAATGCTTTATCCATCCCCGGCATGCTTCTGCTCATCTTATGCAGCAGTTCAAAAAATTTCAGCAAGTAATGTCATTTAATCTTGTGGTTTGTGGTTCATATACTTTCCTGTTCCAAGCAGAAAAAAAAAAAATCGATGGGATTCAATAATGGAGAGTGTGGAGATAGAAAGTCCCTTGGCATCGTAGATCAGCTATCAAACCATTGTCTGATGACATCAGGACAATTATATTTAACAATGTACAACACAATGACACTGCAGATCTCTCCAGTTTTAAAAATCCTAAAACTCCAGCTGCACTCAAGTTCCAGAAATGTGTGGGACTGCAGCCATAATCATGAATTGCACCTGTAAGGTAATTTGACAAATGTGCCATTGTTTGATCTATCATGGTGTCCCAACTCCACATTTGGAATTCAAATTCAAATTTCCCAAGACAACCAATTTATCAAGTTAGTGATATCTGCATGCATGTCGATGGAATGTATAACACCTACTTGACATATATTTTGCCAATTTTATGACCTAACATTAACTATTCTCTGTGAAATAAACTATGTTAGAGAGAATGACAATCTAAGGGCATATATACAGTAGTGTTCAGAATAATAGTAGTGCTATGTGACTAAAAAGATTAATCCAGGTTTTGAGTATATTTCTTATTGTTATATGGGAAACAAGGTACCAGTAGATTCAGTAGATTCTCACAAATCCAACAAGACCAAGCATTCATGATATGCACACTGTTAAGGCTATGAAATTGGGCTATTAGTAAAAAAAAGTAGAAAAGGGGGTGTTCACAATAATAGTAGTGTGGCATTCAGTCAGTGAGTTCGTCAATTTTGTGGAACAAACAGGGGTGAATCAGGTGTCCCCTATTTAAGAATGAAGCCAGCTCTTGTTGAACATGCTTTTTTCTTTGAAAGCCTGAGGAAAATGGGACGTTCACGACATTGTTCAGAAGAACAGCGTAGTTTGATTAAAAAGTTGATTGGAGAGGGGAAAACCTATACACAGGTGCAAAAAAATATAGGCTGTTCATCTACAATGATCTCCAAAGCTTTAAAATGGACAAAAAAAAAACAGAGACACGTGGAAGAAAATGGAAAACAACCATCAAAATGGATAGAAGAATAACCAGAATGGCAAAGGCTCACCCATTGATCAGCTCCAAGATGATCAAAGACAGTCTGGAGTTACCTGTAAGTGCTGTGACAGTTAGAAGACGCCTGTGTGAAGCTAATTTATTTGCAAGAATCCCCCGCAAAGTCCCTCTGTTAAATAAAAGACGTGCAGAAGAGGTTACAATTTGCCAAAGAACACATCAACTGGCCTAAAGAGAAATGGCGGAATATTTTGTGGACTGATGAGAGTAAAATTGTTCTTTTTGGGTCCAAGGGCCGCAGACAGTTTGTGAGACGACCCCCAAACTCTGAATTCAAGCCACAATTCACAGTGAAGACAGTGAAGCATGGTGGTGCAAGCATCATGATATGGGCATGTTTCTCTTACTATGGTCCTTACATAGTGGACACCCTTTTAAAGCATTGGAGATCATTGTAGATGAACAGCCTATAATTTTTTGCACCTGTGTATAAGTTTTCCCCTCTCCAATCAACTTTTTAATCAAACTACGCTGTTCTTCTGAACAATGTCTTGAATGTCCCATTTTCCTCAGGCTTTCAAAGAGAAAAGCATGTTCAACAGGTGCTGGCTTTATCCTTACATAGGGGACACCTGATTCACACCTGTTTGTTCCACAAAATTGACAAACTAACTGACTGAATGCCACACTACTATTATTGTGAACACCCCCTTTTCTACTTTTTTTTTTACTAATAGCCCAATTTCATAGCCTTAAGAGTGTGCATATCATGAATGCTTGGTCTTGTTGGATTTGTGAGAATCTATCGAATCTACTGGTACCTTGTTTGCCATGTAACAATAAGAAATATACTCAAAACCTGGATTAATCTTTTTAGTCACATAGCACTACTATTATTCTGAACACTACTGTATATCGCATACAAGGTATCATGGATCAGTTTGGATATGTCAGAATACTTGAAGAGGTCATGTTGCCTTATGCTGAAGAGGACATGCCCTTGAAATGGATGTTTCAACAAGACAATGACCCCAAGCACACTAGTAAATTAGCAAAATCTTGGTTCCAAACCAGCAAAATTGATGCCTCGCAGATGTGAAGAAATCATGAAAAGATGTGGTTATACAACTAAATACTAGTTTAGTGATTCGCAGGATTGCTCAAAAAGCAGTTTGAACATAATAGTTTTGAGTTTGTAGCGTCGACAGCAGATGCTCCTATTATTGTGAACACCCCCTTTTCTACTTTTTTTTTTACTAATAGCCCAATTTCATAGCCTTAAGAGTGTGCATATCATGAATGCTTGGTCTTGTTGGATTTGTGAGAATCTACTGAATCTACTGGTACCTTGTTTCCCATGTAACAATAAGAAATATACTCAAAACCTGGATTAATCTTTTTAGTCACATAGCACTACTATTATTCTGAACACTACTGTACTATTGACAAGAGATCATACAGTTGAAAATTATGCTCCATCATTTACTGAATCCTGACATGTCCATAAAAACATGGAGAACTTTATTTTATGCAGAAGCAACCACGTTGGTGGAAATGCCGATACTAGTTTGAAAACCTTAAGTTGAGAAATCATCCAGAGCAGTTGTGACAAACTGTGTTGTTATGTAACAATGAATACAAATGCATCAGGTTTAGATGTGCAGACAAGTGCATACCTGAAATTGGTGTTTTGTTTTTCAGGCCCTCAGATGCACCCTGAAACTGATGATACTCAGTTTGAGATGCTGCATGCATTTTTACATGAGTCTATTTGATTTTCTGGTGGTTACAGACTTATTCCATCAGGTGTCTGGTCCTGGAGGTTTGACGGACCAGCGCCACCTCAGCCTGCTGCTCCATGAAGCCATCCAGATCCCGCGCCAGCTGGGTGAAGTAGCTGCATTTGGGGGCAGTAATGTGGAGCCAAGCGTTCGTAGCTGTTTCCGTATGGTGAGTCCCAGTTGGAGCAAACTGACAGTAACATGCATGTGGTGCTAATCCACAATAACTGCTGAGATGGTGTGGCTATAGTTGCAATCACAAGATTTAAGGCCAGCATGTGCCTCCAGCTCATCTGCTGGGGAAGCAAGGAGGAGTGTCGTGTTATTAAACTCAGTGCTTGAATCAATAGTTTTGCTAGTTGGTCCCTTCAGCTGCTCCCTTGTTTTCAGTCGGGGTCTGTACAGCAAATCCGATGTTGATGTAGAGCTAAAAATAAAACCTTGCAAATAACTCTATTGTCAATGGATACCACGGCTTTCTACCATTGCTGTCACCATGATCTATGACGCATGGTCCAAAGCAGATAGTACAATTGTATTTGGGGTGTGTCCAACTCCACCTTGCTGTTTACACAGCGCAGAACCTGTGCACAAAGTAAGGCACAAAGGAGTTGTATTCAATCATTAATTAGTCACAAGTGTGTTTCTTTAAAGACACGAGTGCAGCCACACCTGGCATATTGTTATTTCAACATGTTCTCATGATGCGTTTTGAATAATACAATACAAAAGGTTGAACAGCGATTGGCAGACCTGGTTGTTTTTGTAATCCAAAGTGTCTCTGCAATATTTCTGTAGTTTAATATCCAGAACGTTCCTTTTATATCCCTCCAAGTTAGCGATGTAGCGATCAGTAATGTTTTTTAATTGTTGAGCATCAAACTTACTTTTCATTACATTCTGGAGGCCGGTGATTTCAGTCTGAACCTTGGAAAGCTCTTCATTCACGTGCTCAATAACCAAAAGCAAAAAGTCTAAGCATTTATTGGCTCACATGCAATGGAGTGTGAGTTTATGTAATGAATGATCCTTCTGTCATCGTCGTTGGGCCCATGGACCCTACGTCAAAGTTTTTTCTAGGCACTATAGTTTCACTAAGTTTGGACATAGAAATTCCATATGTGGCAGCATCTTTTGTCTGGATGATTACTAGATGATGCATTGTTGTTATCCTATACCTGTCAGGTGGTGTGTTTGATCTGCTTTTATTTTTTTGCTTTGATCTGTTTTTGTCTGTTGGTTGCCTTCCTGTTTGTTTATTTTCTTGTTGGACTTTTTCCTGCTTTGGTCTTTCTGCCTTTCTTGGTGGTGGGTGTTTCTCTCTCTCTCTCCCTGGTCATGCCCTCCTTCTGGTGCTTTCCATGCTCACCTGCTTTCAATTTACAGCTCATCACTTGAGTGTATATATACTGCTCATTCTGCTTTGTTTCTTCGCCAGATTGATGCACCCTGTGCCTTCTTTCCAGCTCTCGGTTTTGTGTTCCATAGTCCTGCCTACCTCACTGTGTTCTCGACCTCCTGCCCGTTTGTTCCGACCACATTTAAGCCTGATGATTATGTTACTGCTGCTGTGTTTTTTGGACTACCTTCCCGTATACCGACCATTGCTTGCCACACACCACTAAAGTTTTTCAACCAGAGCTGTGTTTGTGAGCCTTGCATTTGTGTCCTAACCAACCCGCCTGTCAATACCCATCCGTATTTTGGGGATAAAAACCTGATTTTTGACAACAGAAAACACTTTGACATTGGCTATAACTTTAATACTTTATGGAATACAGTTTTCATATTCACTGAAAGTATATTATTCAATTATATCCCTGCGATGAAGGCATCTAAACAAACTTCTGTGGATGTTTAAATTTTTAATTTTTTGTTTTTTGTAAAATTCTATTATAACAGTAAATGAGCAAGCTAGGCGGCAGGCGAAACCATACTGTGCTTCTGGTTACAGTTTTGATATGGCCTCAAATAGGGACGATACATAGTAATAAGTTTGTTACATGATATGAGATGAGATATGACACAGTGGTCATGGATTAGTGATTTTGTGGAGAAAATCTATTTTGAACTTTGATTTCTCACTTTGAGCGTATCATTCTGTGGAAGACAATTTACAATCCAGTTTTATCAATAACCGTCCATTGCCAACCATGATTCAATTTCTCACAGCTGTGTTACCAAGGGTTTAAATGATTACTAGAAAATACTATTTTTGGATTATTTTCATAATTTACATTTTTTTGAGAGCTTTGATTTTAGACCTTGACTGCACATACGATGTCACTTTATATGTCATAGCTTCTTTGAACTGTGTGTGTGTGTGTGTGTGTGTGTGTGTGTGTGTGTGTGTGTGTGTGTGTGTGTGTGTGTGTGTGTGTGTGTGTGTGTGTGTGTGTGTGTGCTGGTTGCATGTGAGTCACACAGTTTTCTACCTGTTATATTTTAAGATATCACACCACTTATTGCAAAACCTCTCAGAGTGCATAAGCAACATGAACCTATGTGTGAGGCATATCTGAATATTGCACCAGTGGCATGCGGTGAGGTCGATGGCTCGTTAGGCACAGACTTCATCACAAGCAGATTTAAATACATATGAAGCTCACAGAGCAGCTTATTCACCATTTGTTTGGCAGCAAACGGGTATGTTTAAAATCTCATCAGCATTCTTTGCACATACAAGCTGTAACACAAAAAAGCACATTTAATTAGGTCACAATATCCCATCTAAGTCCAGACATTGTCACAAGTTGAGAAAATAAGGCAGGAAAAGCAGAAAAAGGCAGTTCCTTGCTGGACGTCCACACAGCCAGACTTTAGTGTGTCCTACCGTGTTTGAAAAGAGCGGGTCTACTGTTGTCTGAGGCAAACCTTTCAACTCCGGTCTTGGGTCGTCCTTTAATTATTACCTCCTGCTTTGATTGAAATTGCAGTTTAGAAGACTGTTTCAGTTTGGATATGTAATCCTCCATTCTGAAAGTAAAGTCCAGGCGAGAGGAAAAAATAAATGAACGGCTGCTCTTGTAGCTTGCTGTCACTTATTCTGCAGCTGAAGAGTTGCTGCAAGAAGAATCAAAGAGTCAGAGCTCTATTGAGCTGAGTATTCCATTAACTTTAACTAGTAATGACTTCATGACTTTCTTTGCTAACAAAATTTTGACTATTAGAGAAAAAATTACTCATAACCATCCCAAGATGTATCGTTATCTTTGGCTGCTTTCAGTGATGCCGGTATTTGGTTAGACTCTTTCTCTCCGATTGTTCTGTCTGAGTTATTTTCATTAGTTACTTCATCCAAACCATCAACATGTTTATTAGACCCCATTCCTGCCAGGCTGCTCAAGGAAGTCCTACCATTATTTAATGCTTCAATCTTAAATATGATCAATCTATCTTTGTTAGTTGGTTATGTACCACAGGCTTTTAAGGTGGCAGTAATTAAACCATTACTTAAAAAGCCATCACTTGACCCAGCTATCTTAGCTAATTATAGGCCAATCTCCAACCTTCCTTTCTCTCAAAGATTCTTGAGAGGGTAGTTGTAAAACAGCTAACTGATCACCTGCAGAGGAATGGTCTATTTGAAGAGTTTCAGTCAGGTTTTAGAATTCATCATAGTACAGAAACAGCATTAGTGAAGGTTACAAATGATCTTCTTATGGCTTCGGGACAGTGGACTTATCTCTGTGCTTGTTCTGTTGGACCTCAGTGCTGCTTTTGATACTGTTGACCATAAAATTTTATTACAGAGATTAGAGCATGTCATAGGTATTAAAGGCACTGCGCTGCGGTGGTTTGAATCATATTTGTCTAATAGATTACAGTTTGTTCATGTAAATGGGGAATCTTCTTCACAGACTAAAGTTAATTATGGAGTTCCACAAGGTTCTGTGCTAGGACCAATTTTATTCACTTTATACATGCTTCCCTTAGGCAGTATTATTAGACGGTATTGCTTAAATTTTCATTGTTACGCAGATGATACCCAGCTTTATCTATCCATGAAGCCAGAGGATACACACCAGTTAGCTAAACTGCAGGATTGTCTTACAGACATAAAGACATGGATGACCTCTAATTTCCTGCTTTTAAACTCAGATAAAACTGAAGTTATTGTACTTGGCCCCACAAATCTTAGAAGCATGGTGTCTAACCAGATTGTTACTCTGGATGGCATTTCCCTGATCTCTAGTAATACTGTGAGAAATCTTGGAGTCATTTTTGATCAGGATATGTCATTCAAAGCGCATATTAAACAAATATGTAGGACTGCCTTTTTGCATTTACGCAATATCTCTAAAATCAGAAAGGTCTTGTCTCAGAGTGATGCTGAAAAACTAATTCATGCATTTATTTCCTCTAGGCTGGACTATTGTAATTCATTATTATCAGGTTGTCCTAAAAGTTCCCTAAAAAGCCTTCAGTTGGTTCAGAATGCTGCAGCTAGAGTACTGACGGGGACTAGCAGGAGAGAGCATATCTCACCCGTGTTGGCCTCTCTTCATTGGCTTCCTGTTAATTCTAGAATAGAATTTAAAATTCTTCTTCTTACTTATAAGGTTTTGAATAATCAGGTCCCATCTTATCTTAGGGACCTCGTAGTACCATATTACCCCATTAGAGCGCTTCGCTCTCAGACTGCAGGCTTACTTGTAGTTCCTAGGGTTTGTAAGAGTAGAATGGGAGGCAGAGCCTTCAGCTTTCAGGCTCCTCTCCTGTGGAACCAGCTCCCAATTCAGATCAGGGAGACAGATACCCTCTCTACTTTTAAGATTAGGCTTAAAACTTTCCTTTTCGCTAAGGCTTATAGTTAGGGCTGGATCGGGTGACCCTGGACCATCCCTTGGTTATGCTGCTTTAGACGTAGATTGTGGGGGGTTCCCATGATGCACTGTTTCTTTCTCTTTTTGCTCCGTATGCATCACTCTGCATTTAATCATTAGTGATCGATCTCTGCCCCCCTTCACGGCATGTCTTTTCCTGTTTTTTTTTCCCTCAGCCCCAACCAGTCTCAGCAGAAGACTGCCCCTCCCTGAGCCTGGTTCTGCTGGAGGTTTCTTCCTGTTAAAAGGGAGTTTTTCCTTCCCACTGTGGCCAAGTGCTTGCTCATAGGGGGTCGTTTTGACCGTTGGGGTTTTTCATAATTATTGTATGGCCTTGCCTTACAATATGGAGCGCCTTGGGGCAACTGTTTGTTGTGATTTGGCGCTATATAAGAAAAAAGTTGATTGATTGATTGTTGACAAAAAACATGATGTACATTATGCACATCAGCTAAACTATGGAATTTAAGTTCATATAACCAAAGTGTTTGACCATTTTAATGGTAACATACAGAGAGACAGTAATACAGTCTCGCTGCACAGCATGCCAGCAGTCAGCCCAGTGATTGTGCATTCCAAGGTGAGGCACAGTGGGCTGCTGCCTCACCGCACATATCCTCTCAGTATTTGAATGGCAAATGTGAAAATTCAGCCATTTTGAATAAAAAATAATCTAAAACTGGTGACGTTAAACTGAAAATAACTTTATAGTACAAATCACTGGATAAATATGACCATTTCATTTATTTTTTTCATTTTACATTTTTTTCTTTCCATGATGACAGGTGAGGCACAGCCTCACCTGCACGTCACTGTATTGCACCATGTCAATGGAAGAAAAAAATCTGCACTCAGTGTTAGATCAGGTTTTTGCTAGTCTGTGTTGTTAGACCTACCCGGTTGTTAGGGCCCCTTCACACATAGTGTGAATTTGGTAAATTTGCACCTAAAGTGCACATGAAGCAGGACTTATGTGCAAAACATGTAAAATCGTCCCTGCCTCCAAAGCCTCGTACACCTGTTGATACATCTATTTGCGCACACCAGCGGCTGAAAGACAGAGTGTGCGCTGTGTGAACTCATTGATCCCTGTCATGGCAGGTATCGGCCAAATTCCAGGTGACACACACGAACATCTAACACCGCTTGTTTGGCACTTCTAAAATGTGTGGCCATTTGCGCTATTAAGACAACAACAGTCAGCAGACAATCATTGTCATGCTGGATGTGAAATTTGTCTAAGTGCCCCACTAGTGTGGCTTTGGTGTGTGCACTAAACTAACAGGAGGCGTGGCTGCCAACAGAAGCAGCTGTGGAGATCTGTCATTCTGGACATCCCAGCTGGACAACACGTACTGTGTTTGGATGGACATGGACTAACAACTGGCCACTGTGATGCATGTGTATCTGCTTGCTGTCATCATGTGGACATAAATGAAAACATATATCGCTTGGCGATAGGCTGCAACGAGCAAGTGCGCACATGATGCAGCCCATTGACAGGCTGCCCCCAGGTTGAAATGAGCCATCAAATCATAACACACAGTGAGCGATCTGACTGTCATGTCACCCAAGTGAGCTCTGTTCCACATGATGTGGTGACAGTCCTGCAGTGCACCGATAGGACACGTGCGGGCCGGCTGGACATGCGCCAGCAGATGTGGACATGATCAGAGCACATTGCTTCTCATTCATGTCATTTCGTGACCCTACGTCAGTGACCATGGGTCATCTACAGAAGAACAGATGGATCATATTTGTATTACCTGCTTGATAAATGCAGTGTTTTTATATGGTGTGTGTTTTTTTTAAAATATGTCCATGTCCTTTCTTATATCAGGCAGTTTCCTGCAGCTTTCATAGGACAGCGACGGTAGCTCAGTGGTAAAGTTTCTGACTGGAAATCAGAACTTTTAGAAGGTGTGGGTTTGATTCCCGTGGGTGGCATGTAAGCTGCCCCTGCGACCCAACTCCGGATAAAGCGGAAGAAAATGGATGGATGGTTTATTGTCAACCACATCATGCAGCTGCTGTGAAAAGCTGCTGTGTTAAGCTGCTGTGTTCCCATGTGCATGGAACCACTGCAGCATGTATTTTTTAATTTTTAATTTATTTTTTCTTCACAGCAGCTGCACAATATGGTTACACATCGTGCAGCTGCTGGCACTGTGTTCTCGCGTGCACGAACCTTCACATCGGCATCGTACATACCTGCCCGTCGGCGCAATGTTTCGTGGTGCACTCATACGAGCTCTGCCGCCGTGAGTCGCCTTTGGAGTTGTACGTATTCGCATTATGTATGAAGGGGCCCTTACTGTAATGCTGTCCCTCACAAAGTACAAAGTCAAAGTATTTTGCACTTTTAAATTTATTCAAAGTCACAGTGGAAAAACAGGCCTGGATTCTGAAGAACTTCTCTCATGCAGGAGATCCATCCATTCAGAACCACGAATAATGGACAAAAGTAGTTTTTACAAAGCACAACATAGGTTTAACAAAGGTGGACCTTATTTCGCAAAATCCTTCCCTTATTGGTCCCCATGGGCATTCAGGGAAGGTCCTGCCCCCTGCCCATAACCCACATGATAATGGGACATATGATTTATCATGTAACCTGAATCTCTTTGTTCTAAGTAGTAAAACTGGTTCAACCCAGTTTGACATTCACATTCAAACAAATAACAGACTAAAAATATATCAAACTAAGAATATAATCATTTATGTAAAATAAATTATTTGGCTCATGACCGAAAGAACGAGATCACGAGTACAAGCGGCCGAGATGAGTTTCCTCCGCAGGGTGGCTGGGCGCTCTCTTAGAGATAGGGTGAGGAGCTCGGTCACTCGGGAGGAGCGTGGAGTCGAGCCGCTGCTCCTCCACGTAGAAAGGAGTCAGTTGAGGTGGCTCGGGCATCTTTTCCTGGACGCCTCGCTGGAGAGGTGTTCCGGGCACGTCCCATTGGGAGGAGGCCCCGGGGAAGACCCAGGACATGCTGGAGGGACTACATCTGTCGGCTGGCTTGGGAATGCCTTGGGGTTCCCCCGGAGGAGCTGGGGGAGGTGTGTGTGGATCGGGAGGTCTGGGCGGCTTTGCTTGAGCTGCTGCCCCCGCGACCCGACTCCGGATAAAGCGGAAGAAAATGGATGGATGGATGGAATTACTTAATACCAAAGCAAATAGCAAAGAAAACAAAATAATAATAATAAATAAACACACTATACACAATATATCCAACAATGGAAGAAAAAGTCTGCGCTCAATGTTAGATCAGGTTTTTGCTGGTCTTTGGTGCAATTGCTTACTGCCAGTGGTGGCCCGTTCCGCTAATCCACTAACCGCTAATTTGCAAAGGTAACTTTTTTGTTAGCGGATTAGCTTCTCAGCTAACTTTGAAAACCATCAGCAGGCCAATTAGCTTCCGCTAAATTTTTTTGCTGGTAAAGTTTAACAGTCAAAAACGTTTGTAAACCCTAAAATCATACATGTTAGTTCTTGTCTGTTGTGTGCCTGCAACAGTCTGGTCTGTTGAGATGAGCTCCCGTAGCACTTATGCTTTAAAGACAGCATAAGTGAAAAGACACTTATTGCTGTATTTTTATGTAAAGACAAAACTTATGTGGGTTTTCTTTGGTGGGGAGCTCCTGATGAGGTGTAGATTTTACCAGTCATACTGAACGCAAAACGAGTGAGCTGTTCCTGTATTTATAAATATAATCCAGAGATAAAATGTGACTATTAATACTGCAATTTACTGCTTTCTTTTAAAGACAATGACCATGTTTGGGATTTTATTTATTTATTTATTTTTTCGTGCATTTGTTTTGTGTTTGTGAACGCAGCTCCATTAATTGTTTACAAATGTATAATATAGAGATAAACTGTGACTTCTAATACTGCTATTTACTGCTTTTGATAAAGATAATGACAGTGTTTGAGGTTTTATTTTTTATTTATATATTTTTTCTTGTGTTCATTTTGTGTTTATGATCCTGTGAATTTACCCAGCAGCCCCTGCTGGCTTATCAGTAGCCGACAGTGTAATCCGATGTGGCCGCGACCGAGTCAGTCCTACAGATTAGCAGTTAGAGGTAACTTCTGCTAGATTTTTTTTAGCGGTTTATAGGTTTCGCGTTATAAAAGTTAACTTTTCAGCTAGCAGATTAATGGTTATCGAAGCTAACTTTTCAGTTAGCTGTGCCCACCCCCGCTTACCGCTGCCACACATGGGTACTCCACCTGGCTACACCTTTGGAAAACACACAGGTTGGTGCAGAAATGTGCGCAGTTATAAATTATACATGCAATTTACACAACATTAGCACTGCAAAAAGAAGTGACGTCAGTTGCACAGTAGCAGCAACTATTGCACTGCATTATGCACTGGTTTATGCTGGATGGAAGACGGGGCCCTGGAACGAAACCCTGCCAAGAAATTATCACACATGCAGAAGGTTTAATTTGAAAAGCTGAAATTTAACTAAAGGTTTTCATCCAGAGTCAAGTTTGGGAAAAGTATGATGTCATTCCTGGAAGTTTGTAGATATATGCAGCATATTGTGTTTCACTGACATCAGCACAGTGCGACTTTCCCTGGAGAACTTTTAAATGTACCATCTCAGCAAATGGAGAAATTGTCAGTTTCTCATCGTCATCCTGCCTAAAGAAGCCCCAGCCACTCCATAAAGATTAATATTGCATTGCGTTGCTTTTAATGCTCATAAAATAGAGTAGGTGGGTAATGCGTCAGCTTAGGAACTACATACTGAAGGTGAAATCCATCACACTATTGGAAATAAAAAGGATAAAGCTAAATTATAGCCCACAAGCTGTGGCTAATGATGAAATATATTCTACTGAACCAGAAATTGATTTCATTTTTTTCTTTTATTATTTCTTTTAAATCCATCTGTGCTTTTATTTTTGGTACAAGTTAAAGGAGTTCAGCTGGTGACCTCAGATAATTAGGAACAGGCTGATTCGAAATTCTTTTAATTGCTGAATTTTTAAAATGGTCCTTAATTACACTTACAGTCCTCCTGACGGATCAGCGCCAGCTGATTAAAATCAATTGTTTTCTCTATTTGCTCCATTTGAGGGCATTTAGCTGCAGATGTAATATCTGTGTAATGTGACTTACAGGGAGACCATTAGCAATTGGCTTGGAAATGAATGGCATCACTTTGCGGACATGTGCTGCTGCAGCATCACACGGACACTGTGTTCAGTTTGAACAGCAGAAGTGCATTAACGAGTACAAATCAATAAAATTCCATAAACAAGGACTGTGTGTGTGAGAGATTAAACTACAGCTGCTATTTTTGTTCATACTGACGCAGGTGCATGTTCTGCAAAAAGCCTGAGTGAGGTTGAATATAAATTTGAATGTGTGGTGAATAAACAGTTTCAGTCAACAGCAGATTTGACTTTTAAATTTGATTTGTTATATCACCATATTTTACACAACCATTGGCAGAGTCTAATGGCTTGGCTGTGATGAGGGCTGCAGTCAACTGTAACAGAAGGGACTAGAGGTGCACTCAGTAGACTGAATACCTCTGCCAATGTACAACAGACCCTTCAACCAAACCCATATTCCAACCTAGATCTGCAAGCCAAAAACTAATTAATGACTACAGGTGATATGCATGTAACATTTCAGCCATGGAGAGGAAACCGTATTCTTAGATTTTCAGACCTCTATTCAATGAGTACTTCCAGTGACGTGATCCTGTCAATGGGTAACTTCTTGGGCATGAAGCCAGACAGCTCCAGTTTCTGAGCGGCAAGTAACTTGGACTGAATCCTGTCAAGAATAATCCTTGCAAACACCTTTCCTGGCACATGGAGCAGTGTAATGTCAACAATCACTGTTTCATTGCCAGAGTGGGACAAGAAATCCTTTCTTCCATTCAGTAGGTAATAGCTGTCTCCCAGATTGAAAGACTGATTGTGTGCAGTGCTGGGAGAATATGGTCCACCTGCTTGAAGGTGCTCAGCTCCAATACCACAGAAACTTGGAGCCTTCCTTGCCATAAATCTTTGTCTACCTTTGCATTCTCACTAACATTTGGTTGCTCATAGCCGGCTGGCAGATCAACCAAGAGAACCCTGGCACTGGCGATGACCAAGATTCTGGCTGGAAAACAAGCCTCATACAACTGCTCAAACTAGTAGGCTCAATGGGACAGCACAGCAGATTGACTTATCAGAACCATACCATAACCCACCATGACTGTGATGGCATGAGGTGAAGGCTTGGAGGAACTTAACGGTGGGATTCCTCTGTAAGCCAGTCCACAGGTCACGAGTGAGTGACATGCACAGATTCCTCTAACAAATGCCTCCTTGTCCACCATCAGCCCACTTTAGTTTAAGCAGGTCAGAACCTGCTTAAACTCTCCAGAATTTCAACTGAGCTGTGCACTGTGACTCCTGGTATTCTTAGTTCCCTTTCCTGACCTTGACAGTCTGTTACAGCTTACCTTCACTCATGAACAAGATGCTGAAATACTTGAACTCCTCCACTTAGGCGAGTAGCTCTCCCCTTACCCAGAGAGGGCAGTCCAGCCTTTTCTGACAAAGGAGCATGGTCTCAGATTTTGAGGTGGTGATTCTCTTCCCATGTGCATCACATTCAGTCTCAAACCTGCCAAGTGCACATCCACGGTAACTGTCTGAAGAGGCCCACAGAAGCACATCATCTGTGTAGTAATAATAATAAAAAGACACAGATGGAATCCAGTCCAAAGTATGGGGTACAAGGTCCCCTGTAATCAGGGCTGGACTGTGACAAAAATTCGACCCTGGACATTTTCGTCCTGACTGGCCCACCACTACAATCCGCGTGCAGATACTGTGCCATCTCGCCCCACGTTGAAGTACATATAAACACACAAGCCCTTAATAACACTACTATACTGAACAATATGTCTTCATATTCTGGAGCCTTGAATAAAATAAATGATAACTACACAGTATGATGTTGAAGAAAGGATTTAAGATTCAAGAGTGTTTATCAGTTAATCTGTGTTTTATTAGTTTTAACTGTATAATGTGAAACTGTTGAAAGAACAATAAACCATAAACACTGTCTGGAAAAAATATGTAAAGCCTACATATTTGTTATGTTGTTAGATCAATGTCCTTCATGAACAAATTGGACTCTCACCACAAAGAAAGGTGCATGTTGACACTTTAAACACTTTTGGTGACCTGATATGAGGGATATTATAGATAGAATAGAGTGATCAAAAATTGTGAAAATAGCATATCTACATGCACAAACCATATCGCATTACAACATGTGAGTTATAAGCTTGTAGATCTGCAATTATGTGTCATCCTTTGATGATTTGATTAATTTGATTTGTCATCTGAAGTATAAAATAGTGGTTATTAATAAAAGCAACTAATCAATTAATCAGGATATGAATATGGTATTACTTTCCAATACTTTAGATAGCTAGCGTTGTAACACACCACACTATGAAAATTTAACTAACATGTTTGATTTGGATATTAATGGAGATGTAAATGTCTTAGGCCGATAATCGGGGGGGGGGCGTTTTTATTTATATGAAAGGCTAAACATTTATATAAATGAGTGTGCGCACCAGCAAAAGGAGCGGACAGATTGACCCTAATCTCTCTACTAAGCGAGTTCTTGGCGGTTCACGTCGGGCTTCAGAGAGTCCTCGTCTCCACGCCATGTTTGCAACGTCGCCGCAACAGCTCGGTAGCGACTTAGCAGCTAAGTTAGCACAGCAACACAGCGAGTTAACAGCTTGGCACATACATGGAAACGTGTGACAATGTACTCAAGCCATCCCACCGCTGCCAGCATTGTAACCGAGCCAATGAGGGTTTCTTGCAGGCATATTAAAACACGGGACAACCGAAGACCGTTTGGGCCAAGCAAAATGGCTGCCTACTGCGTGCTCCCACTCTAACCACATGTGCAGGTAGGGGCACGTCCTCTCACACCTGTTTGACAGCAACCCAAACATGTCAAAATGAAACCCCATACAACATAATGATAAATTAAAGCAAAGCATCTGAAAACCTGTTATATTACCATGAAAAAATAAAAATCCGGGCAGCCATCGGCCCATTTATTGAACAGCCCACAAGGAAAACCTCCAGTACTCTTAATGGCCAATCCATCCCTGCCAGCAATGCTCTGTCTCTATATAGTAGTAGGAGGTTGTTTGTGATGTATTTAATAGTCCTATGTGTATCCCCCTGACCCCTGACCCCCTGTCCCCTCAAGGACTACAGATGGAAATTAGCTGTTGCAGCTATAATCTGGTACAAACATCTCTGCTCAATGAGCATAATGTAATTGTATGCTGTCCTTGCACAAATAAATGAAATGAAATGAAATGAAAAAGGAGCTGTGTCCACCTTCTCAGCATTTCATCAGAGTGGATCCAGAATTTTTATCCTTTTACTATTGTCAACATAGAAACATGAATTTTGTTGTTGTTTTTTCAGTTTCCAGTAAATTTATCCATGCACCTCAATAAATAAAAGTCATGTGCTTGAAGAGCTGGAATATGGCTTTTGATTAGTATGGTTGATGGACCTGAAGGATAGAATTCAGTGAGTGTCCCTGTAGTTTCATAGGTTAAAAAAAATATTTTAAACAATTCTGTTGTTGTTGACAACCAGAAAAAATTTTTTTTTATGAAGATATGTCCAAATATTTTTAACTCATCGTGGTGATAAACCAAAACCCAAACCAACAGATACAGGAGAAAGTCCAAACCTCCTTGGCAGAGACAATAATTTCTCATTAAACACTTCTTTTCAAATTTAAAAATTACTTCATGAATTTTTCAGGAAATGCTAGTTTTCCACAAAAGTAGTAAAGGATGTCATGAGGATATTTGGCTTCCTACTATCATTTGCACAAGATTTAATCAGCCTAAATTCAACAGTTTGCCGTGTGTTAGGGGTTTATGCTGCAAATGAAACTTTACAACTTTGGCTGCAGAATCCCGTCAGTTTCACACGGCTGCAAATGTTTAAGTAACTGAAGAAAACATTGAGCAGCTGTTAATTGATGTTTTGAGGTTATATGCTGCAAAGTTTAAATATAGAGTACACAGTTAAACTTTCCCAAAGAGAGTTAAGCCCTGGTCTCACCGAATAATGAAGGATGAATATTGAGCCACGTAGCATTTTTTTTTCCAGTTATTCACCAATTGTGGGAGAATAGTGGTTCTGAGAGACTCTTAGAGGCAGAATATTCAGATAATGAGGCTAATCTCTGAGCGTGGCGCTAATTTCAAGAAGTTCAAAAGCAACAACAGCGTGGAGCAGTTTGTGTACAAAGTACTACGAAGACTAACAAGGATTTTAGAGGCATGTTTGTGGTGAGAACGAGGCTGTTAAAAGCCCATTATTCAAGCACCTGATGGCTACGACGACAGGACAGACTATTTTGGACAGGGTATTTTGGCTCAGCCCTCTTGTGCACTAGAATCCCACCTGCTTTGTGCGCTGGACGCTGTATATAAAATAATTATTTTGCAGCAGATTAATCATTTTCTGTCAGAGCTTGGATGTTGAAAACACTTCTCATCGCTTCTGGAATCACAGAGGACATTTTCACCTTTTTCCTGTCTCTGTCTTGTGCCCTGAGGTGGAGAACATATTTGGAACAGGCTAAAAGGTAAATTATTTGTAATGTTTATATTCTCATGGTTTGGTAAAACAGTTGCATGTTCATTCCTTCTTTATAAGCAGCTGTAAAAGTAAATTTATGATAGATTTAATGTTATAATGGATCAGATGAGGCGCACTTTGAGCACACTGACACAATGACTCGCGCTCAAGACGAGCATTTAGGCAGCACACGAGCTCGCAAAAGAGCAATTTTGCAGGCACTAACGGATGAACACAAAGTTAAAAGTTGGATCACGGTGTCAAAGTGACTGTAAAGCCATAGAAGAAATAAAGCCAGTGAGAAGAAGCGCAGAGGTGACTGTCCAGGAATGTAGAACGCCAGCCGGTAAAAGAATAATTTTGCAGACATTAACGGAGGAACACAAAGTTAAAAGTTGGATCAGGTTGTCAAAATGACTGTAAAGCTGCGGAAGAAATAAAGCCAGCGAAAAGAAGCGCAGAGGCGACTGTCCAGGAACCTGTCGTTCGGTTCTAGCTGGTCTGCTGCATTTAATGGCTCTGAAACACGGGAACAGCAGCCTGGCACACGGCACACACCGGCCGGACTGTGTGGCAACATCTTGAATGGATGTTGTGAATTGAAAACCACACTTTAAGGGACCAAGTGTCGGGGGGCTGGAGGTTTGGACCAAAGCCATGCCTAAACGTGCACCAACGTTGCATTACAAGGTGCTACATGGATCATATGTGGCTTGACGTGGATCATATGCAGCGACACAAGCCACTCGAGGCTGGATGGGCTCAAATGATAGATCATTCGTGGCTCACTAGAGGCTGATAGCTGACACATGTGACGTACAGAGAGGCACATAGACGCGCCTTAGTAGCCGATATGTGATGGCTTAAAATGTGAATCATTCTTCGAATAATCGCTGACACACCCATGCGTGGCTCATTATTCATGTTTTATTATTCGGTGGAACCGAGGCTTTAGTCTTCCATCTGGTCTGTGTTTTTTTCTTATATGACCTCAAATTATCAGCACCACTTCCAGGTGTTTGGAATGCAAAGTCTGCCGTATTTGACCTCCCAAGTGGAGTGAAGGCAGCCATTGTGCACCAGAGAGCGGCTTGTTGATCCCAGGAGACGTTCTACCTCCGTCCATCTCACAGTTTGTGAGCAGCGCACACACTCATTATGCTGCTCTCTTTGAGCGTTGGAGGAAACCCTGGGGAAATCAACCTCTTAATGCATCTCTGATGCAGACTTAATGAGAATTTAGCACATCGCAGATTTGCAGCTTGGTGAATCATTTCTCTTATTAGCTTGACTTCCTTTCATCCTCTTTTTTTTCTGAGATGCTCAACAAGTTGTCTCTGGACGAGCCAGGCTTCATGCATGCACACTCAAACACATGCACGGAACCACAGCTGTGGTTGCACTGGTACCTGAGAGGTTTAGGTGCTGTCCGTATACTACGTACAAGGGCTACAACATCCCCATGTTCAGCTTCCTTTTTCAATATTAATATCAACTCCAACATATATTTGCAAAGTAAGACCACATGATAGCTGACAGCTGAGGAAAGAACATGCAATTTCTCTTCAAATTACATTATCTACTTTGCCCTGATCTTCCTCTCTTCTATATCTTACCTTCTGCAGGCTCCAGGGAAACCTGCTATAGAGGTGTCTCACTTCCTGGAATGGATGAGCCTGGAGCCCCAGTCGATGGTTTGGCTTCCGGTCTTGCACCGTGTGATTGCTGCAGAGTCTACGAAGCACCAGGCCAAATGTTACATCTGCAAGCAGTGTCCCATCAAAGGCTTCAGGTGGGCTGTCTGTCAAAGTACCAGCACAGACATGCAGTTACTGCTTCATATAACCAGTCACATCTGTGGGAATAAGACAAAACCTTAATGATCCCAGAGGCAAACTTGGGCATGTGCAACATCATGTTGGAAAGGCACTTAGACAAATGCAGGATACTGTACAATGATTTTGATACAAGAAAACAGGTCAAATCTAGACTTGAGTCTTCCATGTGCCTTCTGGCAAACATTAGCTGAAATTTTATCTCTTCTTGTTATGAAACTTCATGTCAGTTCCACTCCACCATGAAACTGTATCAGTGGCGCTCTGCACGCTTTGTCCAGTCACAGCCACAAAAGCCTATAACTCCTTCGGTTTTGCCGTGGGTGTCTTGGTGACTTCCCTCGCTGTTTGTTTTCTCCAGCCTATTCGTGGCTGGGGAAGTAACCTGCAAATGGACTGGTATTATAGATCCTCATCAATGAGTTTATAGATAAACACCACAAGAAGGATTTAAGTACATGTAAGATATGTATGAAGTCCAATTCAGTAACTTGCAAGTGTTCATGTATCATCCCGACTTATCGAATGAAAACTTGCTGGAAAAGCAGTGTTCCTTGTATTTAATTTGTCCAATTACTTATGGGCAGTGAAAATTCATGCACTGTTCACAAAAATGTCCTTAATTTCTAAATGTAATGTTTTTCTTAAACGTAAAGCTGAATGTCTCCACTACAAGCACGTCTGCATTGTTTTATTGCATTGGTGCACAGAGGCAAAATAACAAAAATTGTGTCACTGTCAAAATACCTATGGACCTGACTGTAAAGTCTGATTAATTGTGATGCATCTCCTGTGGACATTTGACTTTACCACTGATGCATAAGACAATATTGTATTTCACAAATTGTCACCTGCACTCATCTGTATTTTACAAGGTGACACAATGCATAGAGTGAGTTCTGTCACCAGTAACTTTTCACTTTGCTTTATGCATGCACCTATTTCAAATCTGATGAAGTAACAAGGAGCTAATAAGGGAAATAATGGATTACAAGAAAAAAAAAAAGCATGTGTTTATGCAAACAGATGCACAAGGCCAACTCTTCATTCTTTACACCGATTCACATCGACATTCCTGCGCTGTGCTTGCCGCTCTTTCAAACATAACTTCAGCCTTTGTTATGTCGATCTTGACAGGTATCGTAGTTTGAAGCAGTTCAATGTGGACATCTGCCAGACATGTTTTTTAACCGGCCGCACTACCAAGGGAAAGAAGCTGCACTACCCCATCATGGAATACTACACCCCGGTAAGCCACTCTGATATTATGTAGTGCCCTGTCTGAATACAAATTTCAGGCTCCACAGATGTAAAAATTCAATGTTGCTATCGCAAGAAAAAGATTATCCAGCGCTGCACTGCTAAGATCTCTGTCTTTGCTAATGTACAGTGTTTACACTGATAGATCAAACTCTATGGTGTTGCAGAAATAGAGTGCCACTCAGTGCTAATGTCTTTTTTGTTTTTGTTTTTTTTGGTTTATGTAGCCTGCACATAAAGAGTTGTTTGGAGCACAGTTTGTGCATTAAAGCCCTCATAAAACCAGCATGTTAAGCATTGGCACGTACGGCCTATGAAGTGAAGTTAATTCTAAAGGCGTAGCTCCGGCGCTATGGCAGAAACCACAGCCTACAGAGATGATGCCAGATTTAATCCCTGATCAATTTTGAGCTGTAAAATATGGCAAAGGACATCTATGCAATGGTTCATCCTCCTCACTGCAAGCTATTTTATTGCATGCTTCAGTTTGAGCAAACTACAGTTTTCATAGCGATAACACAAATAATCACAGAGGCAGGGATTGAATACAAGGAAGAGAAAGCAAATAGAAACCAGAAAAGCCAGAGGAGGAAGTTAATGGAGTAAAACTAAGACAAACCAGGGCCAGTTTCCCAATAATCAGAACTCTGGTAGTGTTAAAAGTAATTTCTATGATCCTTTCTACAAATATCTTATTTTATATAACGGCTGAGCGGATCCTTGTCATTTGATTGGTGGTTTGTATGTCATATGACATGAGTTATTTGTACCATTTGCCATTGTGCTTCATTTACTGTGCAGTAGTGCTTGTTAGCATGCAATTTTGGTTCTATATGAACCCGACCACCGCATGCACTCACACTACCGGGGATAGCATTTAGCTAAACATGGCGGAGTTTGTTTTGCTGAGGGATGACGATTTGAATGAGCTAATTGATGGTGATAATTCTTCTAACAGATAAAAACAAAACAAAAAACAAATCCACTCCACTATAAGCTGTCTGGAGGCATGAAGAGCTGTTAGGATGAAGAACAGGGACAAATTTCTGACATGATTTTTCACTGGACTGAGGAAAGCAGACAGCAGTCTGTACACAAAGTTAGTGCACAGCATCATGAACTACATCATCAGAATGGTTTTGAACTATCTGACGGTTTGACTGAGAACAATTTTGGACTCCTATTTAAAGTTCATGTTGGGCTGTTTACATCAAAGCACCAATGATGCACACCAAAATGTAAGTCCCTTTTCTGTTGTTTATAAATTAAATTATAAAATGACAAGGATCTGTTTTAGCTGTTATATAAAACAAATAATGAATGTTTTTTTTATTCATTCAATGGAACAAATATTTTATGAGGTGAAAGATTCTATCTTTCACCGAATTAAACTCATAAACAATCATTATTTGTATATTATTTTTACACTTTTCACTAAGCCAGGCAGATTTTTAGGACTACTTAAACAATAACAGCAGTATAATAGTAGCGAGGCATTTACACACTAATCCTTGCACCTGCAAAGGCCGTGCCAGTGCCGCTTAACTTTTGTGTGTGTGTGCTACGCAGGATGTCAGTGGCTCTCGCGTGATATGTGTGTGGACTGCTAGAAATTTGTGGCTGTATTTTTGCCACCACTCCAGATGGCATTTGGCCAACAGTCGCCTGTCGGAGGAACCAATTCAGTGAGATTTCACATGAAAACATTGTCGCCTATTCGCCTATTTTGGCACAATTTTGCGTCATCACCTATTCTCCATCAGTTGCGCCCCAGTGATGTACTACCCTTATGGAGTTATGGGGTAAAAACAGCTAAAATGGTGACAAAGTTCAATTTCTGTTTGTTTGTGGATCAAAATTTAAGGGCCCCTTCACACACAGTACAACTAAGTACAAATCAGGGCGACTCACGGCGAAGCAGCTCATATGAGCCGTTGGGCAGACGTGCACGATCCTGGTGCAATGGTTCATGCATGTGACGGTGTCTTTTGAGCAGGAACAACAGGTGTACGAGGCGTTGGACGCAACTATGATTTTACATGTTTTGCATACGATTTCTGCTTCATGCACAATTCATGCGTAATTCGACCAAATTTGTACTACTGTATGTGTGATGGGGCCCTAAAGTTTGTCCAATTTTGGTAAAAAGAAAAAAATTTAAATAAAAATTTAAAAAATAAAGTGGTGCAAATTATTGGGTGAGCGAATGAGATTCTAAAAAAGAAATAGTTTGCACCATCTGCTATGTTTAATTATCACATTATGGGCTAACATATGTCATAGAATCTGATGGATGTTGACCTTGTTTGATGATTCCTTCTGAAATCAAGCATTCAGCGCAGTAAAAACTATTCCATTCATTAATCCTATTAGCTGAACTAATAATTTGCACCAGTGTGTGCAGCCAGACTTAACTTGATCTTGATCACGACGCGTGCCCTTTAGGAAAAATTATAACACACATCAAGCACTATCAGGTTCATAAATTTATTGGATGATAAATTCATACACTGTCAGTGTTATGTTTATTGTGATCACGTGTGTGTAGCACAGACTTCTGCGAGGAAGAAGAGGAATGTATTGTAAAATATAACACCTAGAAAACTGATCTATCTTTCTGTGTATGTGCGAATGTGCTGCCTATATATCTGACAAAGCTCAGCTTATTAATGGCATTAATTAAGGTTTGGTCTGGACATAAATCGAGCTGCTTAAATTACAGCGCTTTTGGGAAACACCTCTTTAATTTAACTTCATAAGCTTCATAAGAGCAATTCTACGAACATCTTAGTCTGAAGACGCTGTCGGGAAGCGGGGTCCTGACCTGTAACAGTGAGGACAAATTTCACATGCGTTCATTTGGAAGCTGTTGTAAATTGTCTTCCCCCTCCACCTCCTCGTCCTACACTCCCTCCCTCCTCTGCTCCTAAATCACACTTTAGACGACCTCAGGGGAGAAGATGAGGGACTTTGCAAAGACTCTGAAGAATAAGTTCAGGTCAAAGCAGTACTTCACCAAGCACCCCCAGAGAGGCTACCTGCCCGTCCAGTCTGTGCTGGAAGCCGAGAGCTCCGACACGTGAGTCCGCACACGTTGTTTTTCTCCCCTCACACTCATTATGGAGAATGAAAACTCAAATTTATCCCTTTAGAAATCCAAAACATACATTTTATGTATATAACACTGACATCTTCGGGTACGTTGACTTGCTCAGATGGTTCTCAGTTGTTCAAAGCTAATGTAATGGTATTTGTGTGATCCCATTCGGGGTCAGGAGCTCTGTGTTTTTGCCAAAGGGGAAAACGAGAGAGACCAGATCAAAATCTATGACATCATCAGGAAGCTTGGCTTAAGGCTACAACAGCGCCCGATTGTGGGTCTACATTTTTGCTTTAATGAGGTCACAAAGGTCACATTTTCTCCCCAGAGAGACACACTGGACAAATTTCAGAGTTGTACAATATATTCAGGCATAGAAAGCGCACGCTACACTCACAGGTAATTTTAAAAAAAAAGCCTCGGTGATCCGCTGACGTTAGCTTGTGTTGTTTTCAGGCCGTGTTCGTCACCAAAGCTTCCACATGCGGACACGCACAGCAGGATTGAACATTACGCAAGCAGGTACGTGTTGCTCCACACTGCACTTCAAAATAATTACAACAATTTTCTGCCCACCAAATCAGCCCCTCCCTGCCTTTGTATTCTCTACATCTCTGCCTCCCCCCATCATCCTTCTCTTGCTCCCTCACCCCTTCATCTTTGCCTGTTGTTTGAAGTATTGATTGGCTGCATTGTGCGCTGCACACTGCAGGATTCCACGCCGTTACTCCCTTCGTACAGACACACAAACGTGCCGTGGCGCACACATCGGGCCAGTTTGTGTTTGTTGTGCGTGTGCTGGTGGTAGTGGGGATGGGGGCGGAGTGGGGAGGTCAGCGGGAGGCTGCATTGACTTGCAGCGTGTCACTTGCTCGGGCAGCGAGCCCATTGGTCACCTGGGAGCTGTCGCTGTGGATTAGTGTGTGTCTGACAGGAGCTAAACGGGGCACGGCGCTGCACACCTCGCGCTCCCGCCAGCTCTGCCCACAGTGCCGTGGAGCTGCCTCGGCGATCGTTTTCCACTCAGCTTGCACGACGTCCACATACAGTATGTGCACACTATCATGGATTGCTTCCCCAAGGCTCTTGCATCCTGCCAAAATACAGGGAACACACACCAACTCAACAAGAGCCACAGTTCTTCTCTTTGCCCTTTCTATCTGTTTTCCGCTTGGTTTTGTCCTCTTTCTGGTTTCTTTGTTCTCTTTATTACATCTCCAACCATAAAGGAATTTCATGCTTTCTCACTGTTTCTCTTTGTTCTACCACCCTTTCTTATATACGCACACTTAGCTGTTGCCTGTTCCATTTCATATTTCTTATGACTGTTGCTGTCAGCAGCCTTCAAGAAATTGTGTCATTGAAAAATGATGAAGAAACTGCAGCAGCATTCTTTATTTAAAAAACAGGAACAGATTTTAAATGAAAGATTGTCAGCCTTTCTTGACCTGCATGCTTAGAAAGTGTCAGAAAAGCTCCCACACAGCTGTAATAGCCTTGTAGCAACTGTTCTCAGTGTGTCATATTTATTTTTGCAGTCTCATGAAAGGAAAATTGCTGTTTATCTTATTACAGTGAAAGGGTTACAAAGTTTCACTCAAACATTAAAGCACTGGAGATCTCAAATACAGTACAAAGGCTCCACAGTTACTGAAACTTCTGTGCAGCCGAATATACATGTTGTAGCATCATCATCAGAACATGCCAACTCCCACAACCACAGACTTTTTACTTATAGTTCTCAGGAACCTGTGCTTACCACTGCACCACCATGCACTAGCCATAAAACCTACAGTTGTATGTAAAGGTTTGGGCACCCCTGATGATTTCCATGATTTTCTTTTATAAATCATTGGTTGTTTGAATCAACAATTTAAGTTAAATATATCATATAGCAGACAAACACAGTGATATTTGAGAAGTGAAATGAAGTTTATAGGATTTGCAGAAAGTGTGCAGTAATTCTTTAAACAAAATTAGGCATCTCATTGATTAATGCTCCAGTTGAACTGGAGTATTTTTGTGTGTGGAGGTGAGTAAATTACCACAGCATGTCTATAATATTTATGGATGACTCATAATATAACAAAGCTTGATATAAATGACAGAGACAGGACTGGCTACTTAATAAACAAGCCTGATGCACCACCAGCAGTCCTCAGCAAAACAAAATTACCCAACTGAATGGAATGGATTCATCTCTACAGTGGCTTTCTCTTATCTAGCTTTAAGTATCTGTCAGCTTCACGTTTTTGTTTGATTGTTTGTTTGTTTTTGACTGTTTCATTCTGTGCTGAGGTGCATGTTCCATGTGCGAAAGCGAGTGGTCTGAGCAATTCTTATATAAACACAAAACAATTCCCATCCCAATTTTTTATCTGTATGCAGAGCTGCACTCTATATGTTGCACTCTTCTTGGTGTACTCTTTGCAGTGTGTTCTTTGCTTGTACAATGACAGTGCACACAAAGTTGAGGCGCTGATCTCAACTACATGATTTCATGTGATCATGTGTAATACATGTGAAGAGGCGATACAGAAATTCTTTGTAACCAAAACTCAAGTGTGAATGTCAAATCTCTGCTGTTGGCTGGTTGATTGATCCAAATGTCTCTTTCATCTCTTCCATACTTGAGACAAATAGTAGAAAACTCTTTTTCCAAAGTAAACTCCTGATGTTTCTGTTCACACATGATGAATGTAACCTAAAGTACTTTGTACGGAACTTTTTTCAGAAGGCCTAAAAGGTAGTAGATTCTTTACTGACATGTGAGTGCACTGGCCATAGAAATGACTGACATGGCACATTGAGACAGGATTAAAATCACCGAGGAACTCCCACCTCCCCAGGGTAACACTAATCTCATCTGAATGGGATTTAACACTACAATCACCCAGTGTGCCAAAGATTGCACAGTGTTGTCTAAAAATGCATTTATATTGATAGTTTTGACATTTAAAAAAAGAGAGTACAACCCCAATTCCAATGAAGTTGGGATGTTGTGTAAATTCTAAATAAAAACAGAATACAATGAGTTGCAAATCCTCTTCAACCTATGTTCAATTGAATACACCACAAAGACAAGATATTTAATGTTCAAACTGATAAACTTTATTGTTTTTGTGCAAATATTTGCTCATTTTGAAATGGATGCCTGCAGCAGGTTTCAAAAAAGCTGGGACAGTGGTATGTTTACCACTGTGTTACATCACCTTTCCTTCTAACAACACTGAATAAGTGTTTGGGAACTGAGGGCACTCATGACTGGGTATAAAAGGCGCATCCCCAAAAGTCGCAGCCGTTCACAAGCAAAGATGCAGCGAGGATCACCACTTTGTGAGCAACTGCATAAAAAAATAGTCCAACAGTTTAAGAACAATTTTTCTTAATGTTCAATTGCAAAGAATTTAGGGATTCCATCATCTGCAGTCCATAATATAATCAGAAGATTCATAGAATCTAGAGAACTTTCTACATATAAGCAGCAAGGCCGAAAACCAGCATTGAATGCCCGTGACCTTCGATCCCTCAGGTGGCACTGTATTAAAAACTGACATCTTGTGTAAAAGATCTTACCACGTGGGCTCAGGAACACTTCAGAAAACCACTGTCAGTTAACAGAGTTCGTCGCTACATCTAAAAGTGCAAGTTAAAACTCTACCATGCAAAGCAAAAGCCATACATCAACAACATCCAGAAACACAGCTGCCTTTTCTGGGCTCAAGCTCATTTGAAATGGACAGATGCAAAGTGGAAAAGTGTGCTGTGGTCTGATGAGTCCACATTTCAAATTCTTTTTGGAAATCATGGATGTCGTGTCCTCTGGACAAAAGAGGAAAAAGACCATCCAGATTGTTACCAGCGCTAAGTTCAAAAGCCAGCAAGTGTGATGGTATGGGGGTGTGTAAGTTGCCCATGGCATGGGCAACTTACACATCTATGATGGCACCATCGATGCTAAAAGGTACATCCAGGTTTTGGAGCAACACATGCTGCCATCCAAGCAACGTCTTTTCAGGGACGTCCCTGCTTATTTCAGCAAGACGATGCCAAGCCACATTCTGCACGTGTTAGAACAGCGTGGCTTCATATTAAAATAGTGCGGGTACTAGACTGGCCTGCCTGCAGTCCAGACCTCTCGCCCATTGAAAATGAGGCATATTATGAAGCGCAAAATGCGACAACAGAGACCCCAGACTGTTGAACAACTGAAGTCGTACATCAAGCAAGAATGGGAAAGAATTCTACCTACAAAGCTTCAACAATTAGTGTCCTGAGTGTTGTTAGAAGGAAAGGTGATGTAACACAATGGTAAACATATCACTGTCCCAACTTTTTTGAAACGTGTTGTAGGCATCCATTTCAAAATGAGCAAATATTTGCACAAAAACAATAAAGTTTATCAGTTTGAACATTAAGTTAGCACTGTTGCCTCACAGCAAGAAGGTCATGGGTTAAATTCCTGCCTGTGGCCTTTCTGTGTGGAGTTTGCATGTTCTTCCTGTGTTTATGTGGGTTTCCTCCGGGTGCTCCGGTTTCCTCCCACATCCAAAGACATGCGGTTTGGTGGACTGGGATCTTTAAATTGTCCGTATGTGTGCGAGTGGGTGTGAATGTGTTTGTTTGTCTGTTTGTGGCCCTGCGACAGACTGGCGTCCTGCCCTGGGTGTACCGCGCCTCACGCTATATGACTTCTGGGATAGGCTCCGGCCGGAAGCTGAAGCCTCACTGCGGCGGGACTGATGACCTTGAGGATTTTGAATGGACCTATGTACCGTTCCTGTAATTTTGGGGAGGCCACTTGCAGTGGAATGTCCTTGGTGGACAACCACACTTCCTGCCCAGGACGATACGTAGGAGCCGGGGTCCGCCGCCGGTCTGCATGGGCCTTTGTCCTCATCCGGGCCCTCAGCAAAGCAGAACGGGCGGCACGCCACACCCGACGGCACTTCCGCAGGTGGGCCTGGACCGAGGGCACACCGACCTCTCCCTCAACCACCGGGAACAACGGGGGCTGATACCCCAGACATACCTCAAAAGGGGAGAGGCCGGTGGCGGACGACACTTGGCTGTTGCGGGCATACTCGATCCAGGCCAGATGGGTACTCCAGGCCGCCGGGTGCGCGGCTGTCACGCAACGCAGGGTCTGCTCCATCTCTTGATTGGCCCGTTCTGCTTGCCCGTTGGTTTGGGGATGATACCCGGATGAGAGACTGACCGTGGCCCCCAGTTCCCGGCAAAAGCTCCTCCAGACGTGCGAGGAGAACTGGGGACCGCGATCGGAGACAATGTCTGTTGGAATCCCATGCAGCCAGACGACGTGGTGGACCAGGAGGTCCGCTGTCTCCTGGGCTGTTGGGAGCTTCGGGAGGGCCACGAAGTGGGCCGCCTTGGAGAATCGGTCCACTATCGTGAGAATGGTGGTGTTGCCCTGGGACGGCGGGAGGCCCATGACAAAATCCAGGCCGATGTGGGACCAGGGGCGATGAGGCACGGGCAGCGGCTGTAACAATCCCGAAGCCTTGCGATGGTCGGCCTTGCCCCTGGCGCAGGTGGTACAGGCCTGGATATAATCCCGGACGTCGGCCTCTAGGGACGCCCACCAGAAGCGCTGCCGGACCACTGCCACGGTTCTTCGCACCCCTGGATGACAGGAGAGCTTAGAGCCGTGACAGAAGTCCAGGACTGTAGCCCTAGCTTCTGGTGGGACGTAAAGTCTGTTCTTCGGTCCAGTTCCGGGGTCCGGGCTTCGTGCCAGGGCCTCCCGGACGGTTCTCTCTACGTCCCAGGTGAGGGTGGCCACGATAATGGACTCCGGGATGATGGGTTCCGGTGGATCCGACAACTCCGTTTTGACTTCGTCTTCATGTACCCGGGACAAAGCATCCGATCTCTGGTTTTTGGTCCCGGGACGGTAGGTGATCCGGAAGTCAAACGGCCGAAGAACAGTGACCAGCGGGCTTGCCTGGGATTTCAGCCGCTTGGCGGTCCTGATATACTCCAGGTTCCGGTGGTCAGTGAAAACCGTGAATGGCACGGACGTTCCCTCCAACAGATGTCTCCACTCTTCAAGAGCCTCTTTCACCGCAAGGAGTTCTCGATTGCCGACGTCATAGTTCTGTTCGGCCGGGGTCAACCTGCGGGAAAAATAGGCACACGGGTGAAGGACCTTATCGGTCTTCCCGCTCTGGGATAGCACAGCTCCTATCCCTGAGTCCGAGGCGTCCACTTCAACCACTAACTGGCGGCTAGGATCGGGCTGCACCAGAACGGGTGCAGACGAGAAGCGCCGTTTCAACTCCTTGAACGCGGCATCGCAACGATCCAACCAGGTGAAGGGGACTTTTGGTGAGGTCAGGGCTGTCAGGGGGCTAACAACCTGACTGTAGCCCTTAATGAACCTCCTGTAAAAATTAGCAAAGCCGAGGAACTGTTGCAGCTTCCTACGGCTTGTGGGTTGGGGCCAGTCTCTCACCGCCGCAACCTTGGCCGGATCAGGAGCGACGGAGTTGGAGGAGATGATAAATCCCAGGAAGGACAAAGATGTGCGGTGGAACTCACACTTCTCGCCCTTCACAAACAGCCGGTTCTCCAACAACCGCTGCAGGACCTGACGTACATGTCGGACATGGGTCTCAGGATCCGGAGAAAAGATGAGTATATCGTCTAGGTACACGAAGATGAATCGGTGCAGGAAATCCCGCAAGACATCATTAACCAAAGCTTGGAACGTCGCGGGGGCGTTTGTAAGACCGAACGGCATGACCAGGTACTCAAAGTGACCTAAGGGGGTGTTAAATGCCGTCTTCCACTCGTCTCCCTTCCGGATCCGAACCAGGTGATACGCATTTCTAAGATCTAGCTTGGTGAAGATTCGGGCTCCATGCAGGGGCGTGAACACCGAATCCAACAGGGGCAACAGGTATCGATTACGAACCGTGATTTCGTTCAGTCCTCTGTAATCAATGCATGGACGAAGTCCGCCATCTTTTTTACCCACAAAAAAGAAACCTGCACCCATCGGGGAGGTGGAATTCCGGATTAACCCGGCGGCTAAAGAGTCCCGGATGTAGGTCTCCATTGATTCGCGCTCAGGCCGTGAGAGGTTGTACAGCCTGCTGGACGGGAACTCTCCGCCTGGAACCAAATCAATGGCACAATCGTACAGACGGTGGGGGGGAAGGGTGAGCGCCAGATCCTTGCTGAACACATCCACAAGGTCGTGGTACTCCACCGGCACCGTCCCTAGATTGGGTGGGACTCTGACCTCCTCCTTAGCCTGGGAACCGGGAGGTACCGAGGAACCTAAACATACCCGATGGCAGGTCTCGCTCCACTGAACCACTACCCCAGACGGCCAATCGATCCGGGGATTGTGTTTTAACATCCAAGGAAACCCCAAAATCACACGGGAGGTAGTTGGAGTCACAAAAAACTCGATCTCCTCCCGGTGATTTCCTGACACCACCAGAGTTACAGGTGGTGTCCTATGTGTGATTGGAGGGAGGAGGGAGCCATCTAGTGCCCGTACCTGCACAGGCGAGGTAAGAGCCACCAGAGGGAGCCCTATCTCCCTGGCCCATCTGCTGTCTAACAGATTCCCTTCAGAGCCCGTGTCCACCAGTGCTGGGGCCTTCAGGGTTAAATCCTCATACAGGATTGTAACTGGGAGTCGTGTGGCAATGTGGGTGTGTCCCACGTGAATGTCTCGGCCCACCCCTAGCCCAGTTTCTAGGGGCGGGTGTTGGCGTTTTAACCGCTCGGGGCAGTCTCTAACCTGATGCTCTATCGAGCCACAAACAAAACACACTCCGCGGGCCAGCCTCCTCTGTCTATCTGGTGCCCTAAATGTGGCCCTGCTCGTGTCCATAGCTTCATCAGCAGGGGGAGCTGTCACCACACGGAGCGCAGGGGCCGTGGAGCGTGGGGAGGGCGGAACGCGGTCGGAACCGGAAGGGAGAGGGATGACGCGTGCCCGGCCACGCCCTTCGTCTCGTTCCCGACGGCGTTCTTCTAACCGATTGTCTAATCATATGACGAGATCGATAAGCCCATCTAAATCCCGCGGTTCGTCCTTAGCCACCAGGTGCTCCTTTAGAACCAGTGACAGTCCATTTACAAAGGCGGCGCGGAGGGCAGTGCTATTCCAGCCGGACCTTGCAGCCGCGATGCGGAAGTCGACTGCATAAGCAGCTGCACTCCGGCACCCCTGTCTCATTGACAGCAGCACGGCTGAAGAGGTCTCACCTCTATTTGGGTGATCAAACACTGTTCTGAACTCCCTCACAAACCCATCATACACCTGAAGGAGCCGTGAATTCTGCTCCCAGAGCGCTGTAGCCCAAGCGCGTGCCTCACCACGAAGCAAATTTATGACATAAGCTATTTTGCTAGCATCAGTCGCGTACATGACGGGACGTTGTGCGAAGACGAGCGAACACTGCATAAGGAAATCAGCGCACGTCTCCACACAACCGTCGTATGGCTCTGGCGGGCTTATGTATGCTTCCGGGGATGGTGGGAGGGGTCGTTGAACGACCTGTGGAATGTCATTGTTTCGCACAGGGTCCACAGGAGCTGCAACTCACCGATCATTCCTCCTGCGGCCGCCTGTGCTCCCTGTTCTTCCATTGGCCGTTCAACTGCCGGTTGACGCCCCTCGGGATCCATGACGTTGGCCGAGATATCCTGTTGTGAAAGTGTGAGAGCACGGACCCACAACAGGGGGCGCAAATGAACGGACAATGGATAAGGCCAAATACAACACTTTACTGTTGTGAAAGTGCACAACAACAACAGATTACAATAGTAGATAAGCTCAAATACAATATGTCATGTGGGCAGGCTCGAAGATAGGAGACGTCAGTCCGAAGTCGAACCGGAACCACACGATTTCCTCCGCCACCGAACCCCGGGAATACTGGAGCCGCCAAGTCCCGAACTCCCAGGTGGCCACTGCCTCCGCGTGTCGGATCTGGTACTGCTGGCGATGAGCAAACACAGTTAGAAGTGGGTGCGTGTGCACCCAGCAACACGTATGGTGGGAAACCACCTCCACCTCTCGTCGAAAAAAGGAACAGAATAAATGCTGTCCAATTCACACAAGCAACAGTTATTCAAAAAACACAGTCAGCTGAGAAGTTACCTCTTTGGTAGAGCGATATCTCGGCAATGAGGTGGAGATGCCGTCTTGCTGATATACCACTGTCGATCCGATGATTGATGACAGCTGTCGCCGGTGATAAGTGACAGCTGTCACCCCGGCTGCTCCTGTGAGGCGGCAGCGCCCTCTGGTGCCTGGAGCCCGCACTCCAGGCAGGGCGCCCTCTGGTGTTGTGTGGGCCAGCAGTACCTCCTCTTCAGCGGCCCACACAACACACTTCTGGTATCACCAAAGACGACTACAGTCCCACACAATGAGTCAGCACTTTGTCTGTGTGCCCTGTCCACTGCTGGAAGCTCCTGTTTACTACATAACTTCCAACAGCAAAGCAGTTGAGAGAAGCAGCAAAACTCAACCCTCTACTCAATAACAGTGTTGCTGTGAGGCGGAGGTCTTGGAAAATAAAGCAGTGCTGAGTTATGGTTTGGTTTCTAAATAAAATTAATACTGATAGAATAACTCCATTAATGTCAATTCTGTCATTTGTACAAAGTTAAAATATAAACATATATCTTTTAATGTTGATAATGCACTAATTCTGAAGTTTTGTAACAAACACAGACAATGGCAAAGGATTATGGGTTAAATGTGCCTCCGCTAACACTGACTGGTTGTTGATTCATTCATTCTGTGTAAAACAACACGTTAATGTGAGGTGTGTTGTGTGTGGTGTTTTACAGATAAATGTGCTTTGTAAAATATGCCATTTTTATTTGTAAAAATAAAAAAAGCATTTCAAAAAAAAAAGCCAAGTTGTAATTAGAAAACCGTTTGATATAAACCATGTCAAAATAAATAGAACACTGCCAACTACTGGACGCTCAGTACTAGGGGCGAATACTGCCATGAACACTACTGGCCAGTAGATGGAAGTAGAGACCGTGAAAACGTGCCAAAACAAAATTCCAGATAATCCCTGTCTGCTGCATTTAGGATGTGTGGAATTTAATAAACGCAAACTGAATTTCAGACATCTTATATATATATTACTCTGGAACAAAGATGACAGACAGTGTTTGACATAAGCCGGACTCTAATAGCAAACAGGAATCGATTGCTATGATTCCAATTGAAAATAATGGAGGAGCAACCTGAGCTGCTTCTGGCATTTTTACATAAAACAAACAATAACAACATCTGTAAACCCAGAGAATATATTCACGAGAGTTTTAGGCACAATATATAAAGAGTTTAATGCTGTTGTCCATGTTGAGCCTGATCAGAGCATCTCAAATGCATTTCTTCTGTCATGAATGTACTGAGGTACTCATAATGCACCTGGGCACAGCATGTCCACACTAAAACCTTCAAAATTCATTCATTACTTTAAAACTAAAACATATATCTGAGATTTTCACTTTATAAAACTTCAGGCATGACGTTACTTTAAATAACTTGTCCAAAATTCGTTTGGTTAAAATTTTAACCATAAGTTAAAAATTTATGCCTCTGGATGACTTGGGTGATATTGCCAGTGTATCAGTATGGGGTCAAATAAATAAGCTTTTTTTGTGACCAGTTCTCCTTTGTCTGCAGAGGATAGAGCAGTTTTTTTCTAGAACCAGCTCTCCTCTGTTACAGAGGGATAGAACTGTGTATCTACTATAAAACATTTAACGGGTAGGTACTTACTTGATTTAGATTTCATAAACGTTTGTAACTATTCACCTTTGTTTACCACATTTGAAAAAATACGTTAGCGGTCTAAAAATGATTGGACCAGAACTTATTGGAAGATAATTAGTCTGACAGTTTTCAAAGTTATCTGAAAAGCTAATCCGATAATGAAAACATTATCTTTGATAATTTACCGGTTAGCGGATTAGCGGACGATGGACCATCGTCATCCCATCGTCACGTCTTCCGAAGAGGAAGCAGAGACTGGGGACTCAGAGGCGGACTCATCCATTACCCAGGCCGAAGTCACCGAGGTGGTTAGAAAGCTCCTCGGTGGCATGGCTCCTGGGGTGGATGAAATCCGTCCTGAGTACCTTAAGTCTCTGGATGTTGTGGGGCTGTCTTGGCTGACATACCTCTGCAACATCGCGTGGCGATCGGGGACAGTGCCTCTGGATTGACAGACTGGGGTGGTGGTCCCTCTGTTTAAGAAGGGGGACCGGAGGGTGTGTTCCAACTATAGGGGGATCACACTCCTCAGCCTCCCCGGTAAGGTCTATTCCAGAGTACTGGAGAGGAGATTTCAACCGATGGTCGAACCTCGGATTCAGGAGGAGCAGTATGGTTTTCGTCCTGGTCGCGGCACACTGGACCAGCTCTACACGCTCCATCGGGTGCTCAAGGGTTCATGGGAGTTCGCCCAACCAGTCCACATGTGTTTTGTGGATCTGGAGAAGGCGTTCGACCGTGGCCCTCGGGACACCCTGTGGGGAGTGCTCCGGGAGTACGGGGTCCTTTGCTAAGGGCTATCCGGTCCCTGTACGACCGCAGCAGGAGCTTGGTTCGCATTGCTGGTAGTAAGTCAAACCTGTTTCCAGTGCACGTTGGCCTCTGCTAGGGCTGCTCTTTGTCACCGGTTCTGTTCATTATTTTTTATGGACAGAATTTCTAGGCGCAGCCAGGGTGTAGAGGGGGTCTGGTTGGGAACCACAGAATCTTGTCTCTTGCTGTTTGCGGACATGTGGTTCTGTTGGATTTCATCAAATCAGGACCTTCAGCGTGCACTGGGGCGGTTTGCAGCCGAGTGTGAAGCGTCCGGGATGAAAATCAGCACCTCCAAATCCGAGGCCATGGTTCTCGACCGGAAAAAGGTGCTTTGGCCTCTTCAGGTCGGTGGAGTATCCTTGCCTCAAGTGGAGGAGTTTAAGTATCTCGGGGTATTGTTCACGAGTGAGGGACGGATGGAGCGTGAGATCGATAGACGGATCGGTGCAGCATCTGCAGTGATGCGGTTGCTGTATCGGACCGTCGTGGTGAAGAGACCTACGTTCTGATCCACACCTATGGTCATGAGATTTGGCTCATGACCGAAAGAACGAGATCGCGAGTACAAGCGGCCGAGATGAGTTTCCTCCGCAGGGTGGCTGGGCGCTCCCTTAAAGATAGGGTGAGGAGCTCCATCACCCGGGAGGAGCTCGGAGTCGAGCCGCTGCTCCTCCACATCGAAAGGAGTCAGTTGAGGTGGCTCGGGCATCTTTTCGGGATGCCCCCTAGACACCTCGCTGGAGAGGTGTTCCGGGCACGTCCCACTGGGAGGAGGCCCCGGGGAAGACCCAGGACACGCTGGAGGGACTACATCTCTCGGCTGGCTTGGGAACGCCTTGGGGTTCCCCCAGAGGAGCTGGGGGAGGTGTGTGGATCGGGAGGTCTGGGCGGCTTTGTTTGAGCTTCTGCCCCCGCGACCCGACTCCGGATAAAGCGGAAGAAAATGGATGGATGGATGGATGGATGGATGCACGGATTAGCGGAACTGTGCCCACCACTGGTGCATGGCATCACAGACTACATCATTGCAATTTGGACTCCTACTTAAAGTTTGTGTTGGACTGTTAAGCAGCAGTGGAACACCACAAATTTAAGTCCCTTTTCTGTTGTTTATAAATTAATGAAATATCAAATGACAAGGATCTATTTTAGCCGTTATATAAAAGAAATAATGAATGTTTTTAAATTCTTTCAATGGAACGAATATTTAATTTGGTGAATGGTATGTTCCAGCCCCTTTGGGATACTATTGCACATAATGGGATATTATTGGAACATGATATTATTGCCCCCTTTGGGAGGCCATTGCACATACTGAGATATTATTGCAACAGGATGTTATTCCCACCTTTGGGATATTATTGCACATATTGAGAATTATTGAAAGAGGATATTATTGCACATATTGATATATTATTACAAGATTGGTTGCCATGTCGGGATATTACTACAACATGATATGGTTTGCCCCTTTGGAATACTGCACATTTTAAATACTGTTGCACATTGGTGATACAATGGCACAAATAAAGTATAGAGTCCCCTTTACTGCACTTATTTTTAGTGTAATGGTTAAGAGTCAAGTCCCTTAATGACCCTTGAGTAGTAATACAGTAGTGTTCAGAATAATAGTAGTGCTATGTGACTAAAAAGATTAATCCAGGTTTTGAGTATATTTCTTATTGTTACATGGGAAACAAGGTACCAGTAGATTCAGTAGATTCTCACAAATCCAACAAGACCAAGCATTCATGATATGCACACTCTTAAGGCTATGAAATTGGGCTATTAATAAAAAAAAAAAAATAAAAAAAAAAAAATAGAAAAGGGGGTGTTCACAATAATAGTAGTGTGGCATTCAGTCAGTGAGTTCGTCAGTTTTGTGGAACAAACAGGTGTGAATCAGGTGTCCCCTATTTAAGGATGAAGCCAGCACCTGTTGAACATGCTTTTCTCTTTGAAAGCCTGAGGAAAATGGGACGTTCAAGACATTTTTCAGAAGAACAGCGTAGTTTGATTAAAAAGTTGATTGGAGAGGGGAAAACTTATACGCAGGTGCAAAAAATTATAGGCTGTTCATCTACAATGATCTCCAATGCTTTTAATGGACAAAAAAAAAAAACAGAGAAGCGTGGAAGAAAATGGAAAACAACCATCAAAATGGATAAAAGAATAACCAAAGTGGCAAAGGCTCACCGATTGATCAGCTCCAAGATGATCAAAGACAGTCTGGAGTTACCTGTAAGTGCTGTGACAGTTAGAAGACGCCTGTGTGAAGCTAATTTATTTGCAAGAATCCCCCACAAAGTCCCTCTGTTAAATAAAAGACATGTACAGAAGAGGTTACAATTTGCCAAAGAACACATCAACTGGCCTAAAGAGAAATGAAGGAATATTTTGTGGACTGATGAGAGTAAAATTGTTCTTTTTGGGTCCAAGGGCCACAGACAGTTTGTAAGATGACCCCCAAACTCTGAATTCAAGCCACAGTTCACAGTGAAGACAGTAAAGCATGGTGGTGCAAGCATCATGATATGGGCATGTTTCTCCTACTATGGTGTTGGGTCTGTACATCACATACCAGGTATCATGGATCAGCTTGGATATGTCAAAATACTTGAAGAGGTCATGTTGCCTTATGCTGAAGAGGACATGCCCTTGAAATGGGTGTTTCAACAAGACAATGACCCAAGCACACTAGTAAACGAGCAAAATCTTGGTTCCAAATCAACAAAATTAATGCCTCGCAGATGTGAAGAAATCATTAAAAACTGTGGTTATACAACTAAATAATAGTTTAGTCATTCACAGGACTGCTAAAAAAGCAGTTTGAACATAATAGTTTTGAGTTTGTAGCGTTAGCAGATGCTACCATTATTGTGAACACCCCCTTTTCTACTTTTTTTTACTAATAGCCCAATTTCATAGCCTTAAGAGTGTGCATAGCATGAATGCTTGGTCTTGTTGGATTTGTGAGAATCTACTGGTACCTTGTTTCCCATGTAACAATAAGAAATATACTCAAAACCTGGATTAATCTTTTTAGTCACATAGCACTACTATTATTCTGAACACTACTGTATGTGCACCATCTTCAAAATATTTGGGAATCTGTGAAACACAGAGAATCGATAAGTTTTTCTCCATCCATGCTTTGATGAATATGATCTAGCAGATGACAAAATGCAGTTCAATTAATAAAGTGGTTTCTGTAAACGTGAAACAAAACCAAAAAAGGAGCTTACCCACAAAGCAGATGGATGATCAGTAGTCAGAAATGTAGACAGTTTAAGTGCAAGATGATTTCTGTAATGGTGCAGCTTTCATGTCTTAAAGGTCCAATAAGCACTGTGCACATAACTACGGGGCGCACTTTATTAAAAGGGAAAAATGTTAAACAAGTCGTGCACTCATACTTTGTCTCATTTCTCTGTCTCTGTATATTGATGCAGGTGTAGAGTTCATTCCATTCATCACTACAAGCTCGACATCTTGCAGAAGATGGATGAAAGAAAGATAATAAAAATCCTTAGATCTCTTTCAGGAATTCATCTTTTCCTTTTCCTATTTTCTCTCACGTGTCTGCACCTCTAAATACACACTTTCTCCATTACTTCTTCCCTCTCTGAGACTCTCGCGGTGGTTCGTGCAGGCTTCCTGATGAATGGCATCACAGGTTGAATTACAATCCCTCAGGTTCAGAGGCTGCAGCTGCTGTTAAGAGGAAGTGCATAAATCCTAAACCCACTGTGTTATGGCCTCAGTGGAAACGAAAAAGAAATATCATGTAAAGTCGATCTTCTATATCACTCAGCCCTCCTCCTGGACTCCCTCACTCCTGACGACATTCTGTAAAAGGTGCTACAGCGTGGATTACAGTGGGGCCGCTAACGTGTTGATTTATGATTGGTTTCATGGGTTATATAGGTTGTGCGCAAAAACAGAATTCTAACTACTATAAATTCATTATTTGGTGGAAACTTTATCAGTTAATGTGTGTGTAATGTGTTACAGAAGTTCCTTAGCCATTATTTGAAAATATATGCAGAAATATAAATGAAACATTGTTTTTGTTGTTATTTCTGGAGGACTTCTGTGCACACAAAAAGGTTATTTTCTCAAATTTTGGACAGAAATTTGGTTCACCTTTCCCAACATAATCCATCCTCCTTACAGGTCTGACTTATCAAAAGGTGCTGATTAAGCAGCACAGATGTGCCTTGGACTGGTCACAGTGAAATGTCACTCTAAAATGTGCAGTTAATCTTGTTTAAAAGACCTTTATTGGGCACTGCACTACAGTATTGATTTACATGGGGCAGTGTGACCCATCTCCTTCACATAGAGTTGATCAGGTTATTGATTGCTGCCTGTGGAGTGTTAGTCCACACCTCTTCGATGGCTGTGCCACGTTGCCACATACTGGTAGAAAATTGAAGCATTCTGTCGTACACATTAATCCAGAGCATCCCAAACATTCTCAGTAGGTGATACAGCTGGTGGATGTGCAGGCCACGTAAGGACTGGGATGGTTTCAGCTTCCTGGAATTGTGTACAGATGCATGCAACATGGGGCCATGCATTATCATTTACATGCCAATTGGACTCAGGATTTCATCATAGTACAGTGGGTTGCAAAAGTATTCAGCCCCTTGGTCATTCATGCATTTTAAATTGTTTATGGCATTTCATATACAAAAAGTAAATCAGGCTTCTCAATATAAAAATTTCTAAAATTATCTTCCTTAGACTCAAACTGAAAGTAAATCTCTACAACTTGATATAAATTAATGATGGGTTGCATAAGTAATCAGCCCCTTTGGTATAATACCTGTAAATAATCAGTTTAATTGGCAGTTTACTTTTTGTATTTGAAATGCCATAAACAAATTAAAATGTGTGAATTACCAAGGGGCTGAATACTATTGCAGTCCACTGTATTTCTGCATGAGGAGAACACTTCTCAAGGTCTGACGTGCCATCAAAGGTGAGCATTTTCCGAAGCAAGTTTGGTTAAGATGATAAACTGCAGTGAAGCTGAGACCCCGGTGAAGACAACAAGCACACAGATCAGCTTCCCTCGGACAGTTTTCGACAGTTTTTGCAGAAATTCTTGAGTTGTGAAAAGCAACTGTTGCATCAGATGTCTGGGCTTCTAATAAGCCGGAGGTGATTTTTGCCCAGCATGTGGTCTGTGGTTGTGAGTACTGCCAAATTCTCAGAAATGATGTTGGAGGCTGCTTATGGTAGTGACATGAACATTCAGGTAACAGGCTGCAGATCTGGTGGATATTCCTGCAGTCAGCATGCCAACTGAATGCTTCCTCCCAACTTGTGACATCTGTAGAATTTAGTTGTGTGATAAAACTGCACATTTAAGAGTGGTCTTTAACTGAGACCAGTCCAAGGCACACCTGTACAGTAATCATACTGCTTAATTTCCATCTTGATATGTTACACATTAGGTGGATGTATTATCTTGACAAAGGTGAAGTGCTCACTAACACAGATTTGAAAAACAAATTGTGGACAAATTTCATTAAAAAAAATCTTTTGTGTTAAAACAAGAAACTGCATTGTATACTGTGGTTTTGCTGGACTTGAGCGCTGCCTTTGACACAGTGGACCATGGGATTCTACTACAAAGGTTAGAAAATTGGGTGGGAATCACTGGTACTGCATTAAACTGGTTTAAGTCCTATCTTGAAGACAGGACATACTTTGTTGAAATTGGAAATTGTGTCTCGAACAAAGTGGCGCTGACCTGTGGGGTTCCCCAGGGGTCTATCCTGGGACCACTCTTATTCAATTTGTACATGCTTCCATTGGGTCAGCTGATACGCAGCAATAATGTATCCTACCATAACTATGCAGATGACACTCAGATCTATGTCATTGACAGCAGGTGAACTGGGGCCTGTAGATTTACTTTGTCACTGCATCGAACAGATTAGTTTGTGGATGCAAAACAACTTCCTCCAATTAAACTCAGATAAAACTGAAACCATTGTCTTTGGCCCACAGAAACAACGAGAAAGAGTCATCTGTCACCTCGAGTCTCTCTCTCTAAAGCCTAAAGATCAGGTTTGAAACCTTGGAGTAATCATGGACTCAGACCTGACTTTAAACTGTCACATCAAATCAGTAACATCAGCAGCTTTTTACCATCTAAAAAATATTGCTAAGATTTAAAATATAGTATCCAAATTGTACTTAGAGAAGCTGATCTATGCTTTTATCTCCAGCAGATTGGATTACTGTAATGGTGTACTCACTGGCCTCTCTAAACGAGCTGTCAAACAGCTACAGAACATCCAAAATGCTGCAGCTCGAGTCCTGACAAGAACCAGGAAATATGACCACATTAGTCCAGTGCTCAGATCTCTGCACTGGCTTCCAGTCACTCAGAGAATAGACTTTAAAACAGCTTTGCTTGTGTATAAGTCTTTTCATGGTTTAGCACCAAAGTATATCTCTGATATGTTAGAGCCATATGAACCATCGCATCCTGAGATCCTCTGGGACTGGTCTTCTACTGGTCCCCAGAGTCAGGACTAAACACGGAGAAGCAATGTTTCAGTTTCATGCAGCTAAAATCTGGAATAAACTCCCTGAAATGGTGAGACTGGCTTCATCTGTGACAATGTTCAAATCCAGGCTGAAAACTGTTCTTTTCAGCTGAGAGTCATCTATTTACCCTCTTCTTTTTAAATGTAGTTTTGAAATGATATTTATGTTTTGTATGATTTTGTGTGTTTTGTGATTTTATCTGTATCTTGTAATTTTTATGAAGCTGTGAAGCACTTTGAATTGCCTTGTGTACGAATTGTGCTCTATAAATAAACTTGCCTTGCCTTGCCTTTTACTTCAAAACAAAACTTCTGCGTTAATATTTTTGTTGAGTGTAGTTTATGATATCTGTGCTTTGCCTGAATACAGCACTCACAAATGCAAAAACCATAAAAGCAATAAGTAGTTTAATTAAAAATTGTTTTTCAAATATAAAAAACACACACTTAAAGACACAGAGAACACAAACAAATATGAACTGCAGCACATGCAATAGTTGTATTTGAAAACATATCTGCTGGAAATTCACACAACTCACCCTAAACCCCAAATGCTTTGCAAAACTCCATAACACAATGTAAGTACTCAGAACCAAAAAAGAGGTTTCTATACTCTGCTCTTTATCTCTACCTGGTCAGCAGAGCTGAGAAAGTTAATTTATTTACTGGTGATTTTACACTTGAGATAGGTGTAGTTTTTTCATTATTTTATTTGCAATGCATTGAACAGTTCAGTCAGTCCTCTGGTAAGTGGCTAACTGTAAGAATCTGTTGTTTTAAAGAAGTTTATGTACCTTTAATGGGGTAAACATGAGCACGTTTAACTCCGCATTGAAGCGGCCCATGTAACTGGACACTTCTAATGATGTTTTTGCCTATTTGGTGTCAGCAGGAAGCAGTTTAATCTGAGTTCTCTGTGCCCTGCACAATAATTAGTTAGCTATTAGCTTCTGGCTGCTAATATGGCGTTTGCATTATAAATGAATAATGTTGATTAAATTCAGTTTTCTCCTGAGAAAAGACCGATAAAATGGAGCCCAGTCTGTAACTAGCCAGAAGTCTCCTTCAATTTAGTTTTAGTTTGTAAATGTTGTGGCCTGTCAAGGCCACCATACACCTGCCCTCATCCCTGCTGAATTTTCATCCCATATACAGTGTGGAAAATAAGTATTTGACCCCCTGTCAGTTTTGCAGGTTTTCCCACCTACAAAGAAAGGAGAGGTCTGTAATTTTTATTGTAGGTACACTTCAACTGTGAGAGACAGAATCTAAAAAAAATCCAGTAAATCACATTGTATGATTTTTAAATAATTAATTTGCATTTTATTGCATAAAATAAGTATTTGACCCCCTAGAAAAGCAGAGCTTAACAATTGGTACAGAAACATTTGTCTGCCATTACAGAGGTCATACATTTCCTGTAGTTCTTCACCAAGTTTTCACACTGCAACAGGGATTTTGGTTCACTCCTTCATACAGATCTTCTCCAAATCTTTCAGGTTTGGAGTTTCAGCTCCCTCCAAAGATTTTCTATTGAGTTCAGGTCTGGAGACTGGCCAGGCCACTCCAGGACCTTGAAATGCTTCTTACGGAGCCCCTCCTTAGTTGCCCTGGCTGTGTGTTTGGGGTCATTGTCATGCTGGAAGACCCAGCCATGACCCATCTTCAATGCTCTTACTGAGGGAAGGAGGTTGTTTGACAAAATCTCGCAATAAATGACCCCATCCATTCAATACGGTGCAGTCGTCCTGTCCCCTTTGCAGAAGAGCAACCCCAGAGTATGATGTTTCCACCCCCATGCTTCACGGTTGGGATGGTTTTCTTGGGGTTGTTCTCATCCTCTAAACATGGTAAGTGGAGTTGATTCCAAAAAGCTCTATTTTGGTCTCATCTGACCACACAACTTTCTCCCATGTCTCCTCTGGATCATCCAGATGGTCACTGGTGAACTTCAAATGGGCCTGGACATGTGCTGGCTTGAGCAGGGGGACCTTGCTGCCCTGCAGGATTTTAAACCATGACAGCATCATGTGTTACTAATGTAATCTTTGTGACTGTGGTCTCAGCTCTCTTCAGGTCATTGACCAGGTCCTCCTGTGTAGTTCTGAGCTTTCTCAGAATCATCTTACCCCACAAAGTGAGATCTTGCATGGAATCCCAGACTGAGGGAGATTGACAGTCATCTTGTGTTTCTTCCAATTTCTAATAATTAATCATAACAGTTGTTGTCGTCTACCAAGCTGCTTGCCTGTTGTCCTATAGTCCATCCCAGCCTTGTGCAGGTCTACAGTTTTGTCCCTGGTGTCCTTAGACAGCTCTTTGGTCTTGGCTATGGTGGACAGGTTGGAGTGTGATTGATTAAGTGTGTGAACTGGTGTCTTTTATACAGGTAACAAGTTCAAACAGGTGCAATTAATACAGGTAAAGAGTGCAGAATAAGAGGGCTTCTTAAAGAAAAATTAACAGGTCTGTGAGAGCCAGAATTCTTGCTGGTTGGTAGGGGGTCAAATACTTATTTTATGCAATAAAATGCAAATTAATTATTTAAAAATCATACAATGTGATTTTCTGGATTTTTTTTTTTTTTTTTTTTTTTTAGATTCTGTCTCTTACAGTTGAAGTGTACCTACGATAAAAATTACAGACCTCTCCATTCTTTGTAGGTGGGAAAACCTGCAAAACTGACAGGGGGTCAAATACTTATTTTCCCCACTGTACTTTATTTTTCCACAAGTTCCAAAGAACTACTGTCTTTGCACAGGGAACCAATGCCAGTATTTGTTTTAGCATTGTAAAGTGCATTCAGAAGGCTGAGGAGTTACCAGACTGGATTTTTGGCGTGTTGGTATATGATGAGTATAATAGCAGCGAATCACCAAAAATGCAGACACACACACAAATAAGTGTGTATATGCAAAGCAATTTTGAAATTTCTAACATCCACAAATCTGGATCCGGATCACCTCCAAAATTCAGCGGAGCCTTCCATGCCCTAATATTTATCTGTGGTGCAAATTTGGTGAGAATTTGTGAAGTAGTTTTGACGTAATCCTTTAAAGACTATATAAAGTGAAATCTTGATCCAGAATCCGGATCCGGATCATCTGCAAAATTTAATGGAGTCTTCCATGCCCTAATATCCATCTATGTTGAAAATGTCATCAAAATCCATGCAGTAGTTTAGGCGTAATCCTGCTAAGAGGCAGGCAGACAGACAGACTAAATTAATAAATAAACGCAGATGATTTTATTATGTCCTTGTTGGCCGTAACAATATCACAAAACACAAAAAAAAAATTCACTAACACATGAACAAAGCATGCTTACTTCAGACAGTAAATTAGAAATATACCTGCTTAAACGTTGAAACGCTCGAGCCATAAATGCAGTTTAGCCTGCAGCATTATTGTATACAGCATTTACACTCGTCTCAAATTGTTCTTTAGCCTGCTTGCATTTTATATTGTCAGCTGTCACAATGTGAAGTGCCTTCTACTCGTTCACACTTGTGGACAGACTGAACACTGCACTTGGGTTGTTTTTCCTGTGTGTCTGTCCACAGAGTGTTCCTTATGTAGAACATACAGTAGTGTTCAGAATAATAGTAGTGCTATGTGACTAAAAAGATTAATCCAGGTTTTGAGTATATTTCTTATTGTTACATGGGAAACAAGGTACCAGTAGATTCAGTAGATTCTCACAAATCCAACAAGACCAAGCATTCATGATATGCACACTCTTAAGGCTATGAAATTGGGCTATTAGTAAAAAAAAAAGTAGAAAAGGGGGTGTTCACAATAATAGTAGTGTGGCATTCAGTCAGTGAGTTCGTCAATTTTGTGGAACAAACAGGTGTGAATCAGGTGTCCCCTATGTAAGGATGAAGCCAGCACCTGTTGAACATGCTTTTCTCTTTGAAAGCCTGAGGAAAATGGGACGTTCAAGACATTGTTCGGAACAGCTTGTCACATAGCACTACTATTATTCTGAACACTACTGTAATGCTTAAGGAGAGCTGTCCTTGGTGCTGAATACCCACACAGTGGCTCAGGAGACACTGAACAGATGCTGTTCATGATGCTGAGAGCAACACATTCTTAAGACTGTTTAAAATTTGTTTTAATTGTCTCCATGCTAGCGGAAGGTGTACCGCATTTTATAAGGAAATTATTATTACTTCTTGTGCATTTCAGCCACACTATCTTGTCTGCTTCCTGTTCAGCTGCACGTCTTCTGCACAGTAAATAACAGTGAAACTGGTTATTTGTTTCCAATGGTGTTTTTAGAAGCATATTTTCACCATTGTGCATTAATCTGCTGCTTTTGTTCCTGTGACTCATCCGCTCTCATCTATTTCTCATTTGTGTTTCTTTGTGTGCGTGTGTGTGATTGTGTAACGTGTGTATGTAGATTGGCAGAAATGGAGAGCCAGAATTGTTCATTCTTCACGGACAGCCTGTCTCCTGATGAAAGTCTGTGAGTACACTGCCACCCCCACAACACTGGTCCCTCATCACAATCACTGCATTTCACACGAGTGTGTGTGTGTGTGAGTGAGAGAGAGAGAGAGAGACATTTCCATGATTTACACACACAGCCATATGTGTGCATGTTTCGAATGATTGGGTAATCATGTAACTAATCAACCACATAATGAAAATGACCCACAGCGAGGAATCACAAGACATGCACACACAGACACACACATGTCCACACATTGTGATTACAGTCTGTGGCAGTGGGGTGATGATACACAAAGTGTGCACGACAGGCCCAAAGGAGAAAGAGTGCGTGATGTGAATGAGTCGAGGCCTCATTATCAAAAACTGACAAAGTGCCATTTGGAGGGAGCAGTTTGAGATTGTGCTCTGTTTTTTCTGTGTATATATCTTTGATGTTTACATCCGTGTGCGTTGTCAACCCTTTCTCCCTTCTCTGAGATGGATTTCTGTTTTATTGCACTTCAAAGTGGAAGATTACCACCGTGTCGTGCTGTTCTGAGTGTTGCCTGGTGTTTTATTTATTTATTTGTTGTGGAGGAACGTGTGTTCCATGTGTGTGTTCTCGCAGAGTGCTGTGTTTAACAGATGAAATGAAACTATTCCAGCCGTGGACGTTTCTTACTCCTTGTGTCTGTGCTTCTGAAGCCTGCCGCTTGCAGCTTTGGTACCACGTGCTGCTTGGGAGCTGCGCTATAAAACTGTGCATAAGTAATCCTGCACGTGCATGGGAATGCCTGAGAATGTGTGTGCACGAGTGTTTCTGTGCCGCATTGTTACTGCTGTGTCTTGTTCGCATTGAGAAACCTGTTCATCTGTCTGTCAGTGCCGCTCTTTGTTTCCTGTTGCACGGCTGTGCGCATGCTGCTGTGCTATCTGTGCCTCCAGGTGGCTTTTGGCTGGTGTCATTTTGCTCTTTTTTGCCTACACCACACTCCCTGTCTGCACACTCCTCACTCTTCTTCTGTGGAATGTGCTGCAAAAATAAGTCAAAATAATTTAAAATTCCAGGAACTGCTGAATAACTGAGCTTACTTTAATACTCTGCTTTGACTAGAGTAAAATTGGCAATTTCATGCCATGCAGTGCAGTTGGCAAAAATGCATGTGTGGTGTAGAACAGTAAAGCCTATCGTTTGTAGCCTGTATTGGTTACGTCAAGCTGCTGCAGCTAGAACTGTTATTGCTGCCTTTTTTCCCCTGTGCTGGCAGCATGAATGTAAGCGACTGGGTTAGTTTATTCCAGCCAGTTTGTGTAAGAAGTAACCCAGACAACAAATGCTGCCATCTGGTAACTCATTCATTTTAAAGGATTGCATAATGAAGATGAAGTGATTAGACAGGAGTTAAATCAATGGGAAAACCTGTTTTGTTTTGCTTGTGACATATTAGACTCACCTACTACCTCAACACTTCCACCTGCTGGATGGTTCAGGAATGGGCATCCATGTCATATTCTGAATTTGTACTTAAAGGCTACAGTGAGTGCAAGCTTTGTACATGCACAAGCCCATATGAGTGATTGTTATCAAAGTAATTCAAACCACTCATAATCTACAGCACTGTGCCTACTAATATAGATCTACACTGTGCATGGGCGTGTTCAGGGATTGGCCACGTGGCCTATTTATTTATTTATTACAAACTATGACTGGCTATTTGCCCAATCAGAGGCTGAGCCTTGAAGCTACAGTGTATAGGATTTAGGGATGTTAACCACCAGAAATTGAATGTAACATTCCTAACCATCGCTGAGGGCCCCTTCACACAACACGATTGAAGCCGACTAGTGCATGCAGGAGGAATTGCATGCGATTTGTGAAAAATCTGAGCCGCCCCTAACGCCTCGTACACCTGTTGCTACTACCATTTGCGTACACCAGCAGCTGAAAGACAATGAATTCCCTGTGAGAGCCCATTCTAATCCCTCTCTTGGCAGGTGTCGGCCAAATTCCACGTGTCACACACAAACATCCAATACCACACATGGAGCACTTAGGAAATGTGGTGCCATTTGTGCAGTCAGCATGAAAATACAGAGCAGGCTACCACTTTTGAGCTGGCTGTGAAAATTGTCTTAATTGCCCCACGATTGTGGCGTCGGCAAGCAACACACATGTGGCATGCCAGAGTGTCGGCTCCCCCCTCAACAAATGTGGCGTGCGTGTGTATCGCAAGTGTGCGCGTGAGTCGTGCCCCTCCCCCGCAATACATGTGCATGTGTTACGCACCCCCCCAACACGTGGCGTGCGGGGGGGGCACACTTACATGAAATGTTGATATGTATGTACAGACATGATCACATGGGGGCCAGCCAGCATCATGAGTGCACACAGAACAGCAAGGCACCTCTCCGCTGATTGCCGCACACTGACAGCTGGAAATGATGGCTCAGTGCGCACGACGTGTCACATTAAAAACACAGAGACCACGCCCAGGACAGGTATATAAATAATTACTACAATAACTACATACACAATTACATAACAAATAACTAAAAAAATTAATCACACAGCAAAGAAAAGGAGAGTGACACTTTCTGTGGGATGATCGAAAAAAGTGGGGTGTGTCCACGTGAGTCACTGCTGTTGGAATCTCTGGACCTGGAGCTCAAAGCTGGAGAACATGTACCGTGTTTTGAAGGACATGACATAACAACTCTACGCCATGAGGCGTGTGCATGTGCTTGCTGTCCTCATGTAGAAATACATAAAATAGAAGGTGTTCTGCCTTTGCCACGGGCTGGAGCGGCCACTCAGTGTGCACATCGGCAGGCTGCTCCATGTTAAAAAGGACCGCCTGATCATGTGAACACTCAGCTGTTGATCTGAATGTCACGTCACCCACATGAGCTCTGGTCCACATGACGTGGTGTCTCTCTTCCAGCGCATCGCCCGCAGGACGCACGTGCCACTCGCTGGACATGCGTGCAGGGGTAAGCAGATGTGGACAAGTGCACACTGCTTCATTCATGCCATTTCATGACTCTACGTCTATGGGTCATCTACAGAGGAACAGAAGGTTCATACTTGTATTGTCTGCTTGATAAGAGGGATTAAATAAATTGCTGTATTTTTATGGTGTGTGTTTTTTTTTTTCCCCCCCACAGCAGCGGCATCTGTGGACAAAGGGGGCATGTCCCCGTGTGACCTGGGGCCGAGGCACATGTCAGTGAGGGATTTCCCTACACTGTAATACTTAAAACATATATCACATTTGCAATGTGGTCACTAGTGGATCACTGCGCGCTGGACACGTCATGCCGGCTGATGCGTCCATGACACGAGAGCCTGCTCTTCATGAGACGAGAGCTTGGCTGATGTCTTCATGAGAGGAACGCATCAGGTAATTCATGTAAAACATAAAAGGAAGAACAGTAATCCACGTCATTCCATTACTTCCTGGTGTACGTCTAGGCTAACTCCGCTCTTTATAACAGGAATTATTATAAATTGTGGTGTTCTATTAATTCTTTGTTCCGCTGTTGTGTGCGCGACTTTCCACGTTCTCGCACTGTGTTCATGCGCACGAACATGAGCGTGCACAAAACTGTCGCTGAGGTATCATGCACACCTGTCCCATTGTGCATCCCTCCCAACAGCAGGTGGAATGTTTTGTGGTTCCCCATTTCGTTTTTGGTTCATTGATTTTCTTCCAGTTTCTGCATCTTTCATGCTATGTGTGAAGGGGCCCTGAGTTTGTGTATAATTACCTGCAACAATGAATTACTGTGTTTTCACAAGCTGACAATGAGCCCTTCATATTTGTATGGGAACGCACCCTCTGACGGAGGCTGCCATGTAGCACACACATACTTAACAAAAAAAAAAACTCGCCAAAAAAAAAAAAACCTCAAACAATTTCACAGTTTTGTGCGGCCGAAAGGGCGTAGGCAGAAGCAAAAGCTTATAAACACCCACCCCTCTCAAAATACAACACCTTTTGCAACATGACCAGAAGACTGAAGAAAAAGAAAAGGAATCAGCAGTCGCTCCACTGTCTACTGGTTACTAGTGCAGGCTAACAAGTTTGAGAACCCTCATTATTTTGAAATAGATCATACATATTGCTTATCACAACAAAAGGCACAAGAGCATGAATCCTCATTTGCCAAAGAAGCAAAACAAAATTGCAACCGTTGACAGCATAATGCAGTCTGCAACCTCACCACTGGATGACATTAAATCCTGTCCCTGTCACTTTAAACCTGGATGTTATGTTGCAATTAAGCTAATGTACTGTGCGTGCCTTGCTTTGAATACACTTGTACTTCATGTCACCTCTACGTTTATCCCCCCCCGGGCCACCCTGGTCAAACACATGTTGACACACCCCTGACAGTGTGACATTGCTTTGCAGGAAAAGTTCTCACTACGCGGATGATGCATTATGCTGAATTCTAAAATTTACCTCCCATTTGTAATCAATCTGGCTGGAGTTTTCACGGTGAGGTGAACCCAGCACTCTGCGCCTCCTGTCCTGCTTCACTGTGATACCTTTCTGCTCAAGTCCACCTCGCCTCGGCTGCTCTGCCGTGCTGTTGCTGGCTCTGCTTTGTGCTGCTCATGGCTGTGTGCTGGTGGCTCAGTGTGTTGTCTCTTGTGTGGGGGACTCAGGGATGAAGATCAGTACCTCCTGCGTCACTCCAGCCCAGCCCAGGACCATGACTCACCATGTGGACAGCACATGTTCCTGGCCCACCTGGAGAACCAAAACAAGGAGGAGCTACAGCGCACCCTGGCCCGCCTGGAGAATGAGAACAGGTCTGTAAACCAGAACTCAAACCCAGCACTTTCCTGCAGGTAATCTGCAGCCACAAAGTGTACGTCTACTTCACTGCTGTAAAAAAAAAAAGATTTTTAAATGGAATCAGCATTAGATTTTCTTCAGTTAATTTCCTCTGAAACAATAATACAAATGTGTATTTACCACTAGCTTTAGCACTATGGTGCCATTTAAAGGCCTCCTGTGGAGAATAAACACTTTGTACAATCGAAATATTATTCAGCTGCACATTTTGTGTGTGCAGATCTGAAAAACAGCCGCTTACATTTTTATCATACTGTGAACAGGAAACAGAATCTGTACGGATTGATGATGTGCACATAGTCTATGAAAATCATGAGTTTATGTTCTGTAAATAAGAAGAATTCACTCTTTCTGGGAATGTAAATTGTTACTAGAGGCAACTGTTAAGTGAATGTCTCATGCACATATTTATTTTTTTCATCATCTGTGCAGCATAAACCTTCCCAGAAACACACGCACACACATACCTGAACCCTTTCTTCATCATAATCCTTGACCCAGTTCCGTTTTTTTGCATCTCTTTTTATTTAAGACTGTGTGGCTGATTACATCAGTCTTTCCTGCAGCTCTTGTGTACTACTACCTACATACAAACACAAATATATTCTTAACCATGAATCTAAATTAATTACTTTAATTTTACTCATGGGAAGAAAAAAAATGTGGACCCCCCCCAAGTTTATATTTAATTTGTAGAGGATTACTCTCATATGGTAAGAAGCCAACAACATTTGCCTGAAGCTGCACTGCTTTCATGTGTTGGTACATATTTATGTGCAGCACAAAGTCAAATTATGCAAATTAGATTTCATGAACAGCATACAAATGAATAACAAGAAAAAAAACCTAAATCAAATCAGCAGTTGGTGTGTGGCTACTCAAATAGCAGCAGTTCTCCTCAGAACACTTGCACACAGTCTAAGATTTTACAGGCATGCAGTCCACTCACATGCATGATAAAGTAAGTTAGAACCAACAGTTGATAATAATCAACATCATGTAGGTTGACATTTAATCATTAAACTGTAAAAAAAAAGAAAAAGAAAAAGCTGTGAAGAAATCATAAAATATTGTTGAGGAGCAACTGTGTTCGTCTAAGTTGAATGTTTTGATATTGAAAAAATTACATCACAGCAAGACTGAACACAAGAACAAGACCCAAAGAGAAAAAAAATGGAAAAAAATTGGGGTGATATGCAGAATCTATAACAGTATTGATCGATAAAATCGTATAACTTCCCATCCATATAAAAACCACAAAAAAATAAGAAAAAAAAAGAAATTTAAGAAAAGGGGTTACATCTGGGCTGGAGTCTCCCATGTGCCTTCTGGCAAAGGCTGTCTGAAATTTCCTGCAAATTGCAGTATGTGCATAGAATTGGGATTAATGGAATCAGTGAGTGAGTGAGTCACTGGCCCCATTTACATGCACACTAAAAATCCAATTGTTATCTATGTGTATATATGTATATGTGTATATATGTGTATGTATGTTGATGTGTGTATGTATATATATATGTATATGTATATATATATATTGATATCGGTTTAGGTGTGTAGGAATCTATGTGTATATGTGGCAAAGGGTATTACTGGTTGTGGGGAGGAAGGGGTAGGGATAAATAAGCTGATGCTTCACCCTACCCCTTTTCGGACATGTTGGGTACACAGTAGGAACTTTTTTGTTGTTGTCTTTACTGATCTATCTTGTAATTGTTGTTGTATCAAATGTTCGAAATAAACAGTTTTCATTCATTCATTCATATCTGATTATTAAGTGGTCATGTAAACAGCAAAATCCGATAATGCTTTATCTGATAACAACCGTCATCTGATTATGAGAAACCAGATTAACGCACCTGGATTTCTCCTTAATACTCTAATTTCTTCTGTAAATGTATACCATTACTCTGATTTATTTCATTCTTTAACATGTGTAAAAGCAATCAGCACTCACATTTCCAGAAGTACAGTAGGACACAATGTTGCCTTGTCAGAGCTCATAACATCCTTCATCACATTATAATGTTTGGAGAGTCTGTGTCTGTGTGTCCAAAAAAATTTGCCAGGACAGACAAGTGTGCTTCAGTGTCTCTTGTGTGTTGTTTCAGCATTCTAAAGAGCAAAATCTCTTGGTGATCTATGCAGTTTATAGGCATATATATTGGATTTGAGCAGAGTTTGCCACGGTCTAAACGCATGACATCATATTTACTCATTGTTAGTGCGAGAGGGCATCAACTCCATGCACCTCCTTGCTGAGAGAGAGCGAGAGAGAGAGAAAGAAAGTATTTTTTTTCTTTATACAGTCTGTGCTTTTTCTAGGATATGTTTCCTTCTTTATGTTCCCTAATGCCATATACCAACACAGTGCAGAGTAGCTACCTAAACTCTGTAAGTGAGATAGAGTATCTCGTCAATAGTTTTACATCCTCATTGAAGACAACTTTGGATGCTGTAGCTCCTCTGAAAAAGAGAGCTTTAAATCAGAAGTGCCTGACTCCGTGGTATAACTCACAAACTCGCAGCTTAAAGCAGATAACCCGTAAGTTGGAGAGGAAATGGCGTCTCACTAATTTAGAAGATCATCACTTAGCCTGGAAAAAGAGTCTGTTGCTCTATAAAAAAAGCCCTCCGTAAAGCTAGGACATCTTACTACGCATCACTAATTGAAGAAAATAAGAACAACCCCAGGTTTCTTTTCAGCACTGTAGCCAGGCTGACAAAGAGTCAGAGCTCTATTGAGCCAAGTATTCCTTTAACTTTAACTAGTAATGACTTCATGACTTTCTTTGCTAATAAAATTTTAACTATTAGAGAAAAAATTACTCATAACCATCCCAAAGACGTATCGTTATCTTTGGCTGCTTTCAGTGATGCCGGTATTTGGTTAGACTCTTTCTCTCCGATTGTTCTGTCTGAGTTATTTTCATTAGTTACTTCATCCAAACCATCAACATGTCTATTAGACCCCATTCCTACCAGGCTGCTCAAGGAAGCCCTACCATTATTTAATGCTTCAATCTTAAATATGATCAATCTATCTTTATTAGTTGGCTATGTACCACAGGCTTTTAAGGTGGCAGTAATTAAACCATTACTTAAAAAGCCATCACTTGACCCAGCTATCTTAGCTAATTATAGGCCAATCTCCAACCTTCCTTTTCTCTCAAAAATTCTTGAAAGGGTAGTTGTAAAACAGCTAACTGATCATCTGCAGAGGAATGGTCTATTTGAAGAGTTTCAGTCAGGTTTTAGAATTCATCATAGTACAGAAACAGCATTAGTGAAGGTTACAAATGATCTTCTTATGGCCTCAGACAGTGGACTCATCTCTGTGCTTGTTCTGTTAGACCTCAGTGCTGCTTTTGATACTGTTGACCATAACATTTTATTACAGAGATTAGAGCATGCCATGGGTATTAAAGGCACTGCGCTGTGGTGGTTTGAATCATATTTATCAAATAGATTACAATTTGTTCATGTAAATGGAGAATCTTCTTCACAGACTAAGGTTAATTATGGAGTTCCACAAGGTTCTGTGCTAGGACCAATTTTATTCACTTTATACATGCTTCCCTTAGGCAGTATTATTAGACGGCATTGCTTAAATTTTCATTGTTACGCAGATGATACCCAGCTTTATCTATCCATGAAGCCAGAGGACACACACCAATTAGCTAAACTGCAGGATTGTCTTACAGACATAAGGACATGGATGACCTCTAATTTCCTGCTTTTAAACTCAGATATAACTGAAGGTATTGTACTTGGCCCCACAAATCTTAGAAACATGGTGTCTAACCAGATCCTTACTCTGGATGGCATTACCCTGACCTCTAGTAATACTGTGAGAAATCTTGGAGTCATTTTTGATCAGGATATGTCATTCAAAGCGCATATTAAACAAATATGTAAGACTGCTTTTTTGCATTTACGCGATATCTCTAAAATTAGAAAGGTCTTGTCTCAGAGTGATGCTGAAAAACTAATTCATGCATTTATTTCCTCTAGGCTGGACTATTGTAATTCATTATTATCAGGTTGTCCTAAAAGTTCCCTGAAAAGCCTTCAGTTAATTCAAAATGCTGCAGCTAGAGTACTGACGGGGACTAGAAGGAGAGAGCATATCTCACCCATATTGGCCTCTCTTCATTGGCTTCCTGTTAATACTAGAATATCATTTAAAATTCTTCTTCTTACTTATAAGGTTTTGAATAATCAGGTCCCTTCTTATCTTAGGGACCTCATAGTACCATATCACCCCAATAGAGCGCTTCGCTCTCAGACTGCAGGCTTACTTGTAGTTCCTAGGGTTTGTAAGAGTAGAATGGGAGGCAGAGCCTTCAGCTTTCAGGCTCCTCTCCTGTGGAACCAGCTCCCAATTCGGATCAGGGAGACAGACACCCTCTCTACTTTTAAGATTAGGCTTAAAACTTTCCTTTTTGCTAAAGCTTATAGTTAGGGCTGGATCACGTGACCCTGAACCATCCCTTAGTTATGCTGCTATAGACTTAGACTGCTGGGGGGTTCCCATAATGCACTGAGTGTTTCTTTCTCTTTTTGCTCTGTATGCACCACTCTGCATTTAATCATTAGTGATTGATCTCTGCTCCCCTCCACAGCATGTCTTTTTCCTGGTTCTCTCCCTCAGCCCCAACCAGTCCCAGCAGAAGACTGCCCCTCCCTGAGCCTGTTCTGCTGGAGGTTTCTTCCTGTTAAAAGGGAGTTTTTCCTTCCCACTGTCGCCAAGTGCTTGCTCACAGGGGGTCGTTTTGACCATTGGGGTTTTTACGTAATTATTGTATGGCCTTGCCTTACAATATAAAGCGCCTTGGGGCAACTGTTTGTTGTGATTTGGCGCTATATAAATAAAATTGATTGAATTGATTGATTTCTTCAAGAGCTGACCTTTCTCCTTTCCCACTTTGAAAGAAATCCAGCTAAATTAACTGAAATCATGTAGACCAAGTTTGTCTGATTATGGCATTACTGAAGTGCATGTAAACGCGACAGATCAGATTATTACCGTAAGAAATTAGCAATGAAGCTTCATAAGCAACTTGATCTCGTCTTTATGTTACGCTTTGGTCACTGTGCATATTAGATGATGCCATCAGGAGCTAAAAGAAAATGTTCACTGGATGTCACCGGTGTTTTATCAGAAGCCAAAATTTCAGAGCTGAATATGCAATAGTTTTTAGACTTACTTATGGAAATTTTGCAGACCCTCAGTCACTCAGTGACACACTCACTCCATTAATTGTACCCATGCTCTGCTCATCACAGGGGAAAATCCTATTTTAAATTCTACACTTAAAACACAGGGGATCCAAAATTGACTTGATTTGGGTTTATTTTCTTCACACTTTGTAAAAACTATTCATGGCATTATTTCTGAAACAGCCCAGTCTCACTTTTTTTTTCGTGCTCCCGTGACGAAATGAGTCAAATTTTCGTGACGGAGCTTTTTTAACTCACTATTCCTAACCCTACTCCCACCCCCAACCCTAACCTTAACCATAACCTAATCTTACTCCTTCCCCCCACCCTAACCATAACCACCCCAACCACGCCCCCGCTTAATTTTTAATTTCATCTAGCCATCACGGAATGAATGAGAATGAATTTGTGCTGCCGTGATGAAAACGAGGTGCTTTTTGTCAGAATATCACGAACCAATAGATTAATGTATATTTTGTGCTGGTGAAGCACGACTTGCCGTGAGACCAGGTTGTTCTGTAAACATGCACAGTTTAAAACATATCCTCTTCCCAGGAAGTGCCGAAAATATTTTCCCAGTGCAGTCTGAATCTTGTGCATGTTCCAGCAGCATGTGGCACTGACTGTTTTCCGTCTGTCTGCGCACTGCTGTGGGTTCCTCAGGGTGCTGCAGGGGGAGTACCGGAGGTTAAAGTGGAAGCACGAGGAGGCGGCGTCACTTCCCATGCTGACCGAAGCCGGGGAGGGCGGGGCGGGTTCACCCACGGCAGACGTGCAGCAGGACGAGGAGCTCCTGGCTGAGGCGAGAGTCCTCCGGCAACACAAGACCCGCCTGGAGACGCGTATGCAGATCCTCGAGGACCACAACAAACAGCTGGAGTCCCAGCTGAGGAGGCTCAGGGAGCTGCTGCTACAGGTAAGGAAGAGACACGCTGCAGTTAAAAAGTGGTGCTGGTGGCAGGTTGTCATGGAGATTGATGAGAAATACCAAAGGTCACAGATTTGAGCGGCTGTTTGAACACACACGACAACTCCTGCAGCTTCTTTTGAGAAAAGAGAATATGACTGAGGAGGAACCCTCGTGTACAATATTTCTGTTCTCTCTGCACAAATGTTGCTGTTTCCTGCAAAAGTAAAACATGCAACATTTGCCTTTTGTTAATGTAAATCTGAGCCCCGTTCATTCTCTGCAGACACCTGCACATCTTCAGTGGAATCACTTTTGAGTATTGTTGCAGTGTTGCTAAAAACAATACCGACTTGTTATTGAGGGAAAGGCTGTGGTTTGGACCCACTTCTCCCCCCAAGATGCTTCTAGCACATCTTGTGATAGCAGCTGTGTGCGGCACGGCTTCATCGGTCTCTCATTCTCGCTGTTCTTTCTTACATTTATCAAAGTGCATCTCACAGTAACCTAAGTGTTGTGTGTAACAGTAAATGCTGTTGGGCAAAATAGACTTTTTTCTTTTTTAAGGCTTCTGCTTTAAGATGCCAGATGAAGACAGCTGGCTAGAGTCAGAAACATGAATGATAAAATGGATGAATGGTTGTTTTTTATGTTCCTTGCAGCCCAAAGATGATTCAGAGGCAAACGGGTCCGAACTATCGACCCTGTCTTCTCCTGTGTCCGCTGGGGGTCACCATGGGGAGCCGGCCAGCAGGGAGACGACCGACACCGAAGCAGCAGGTCAGCAGCGTTAAATATGAAATGACGCTGGCTCCCATCCAAAAGGCATTCATAGAGTTTGTTTATTTTTGCATGTTTGCGTTGCCAGGGGATGATATGGAGCACGAGCATGATACGGTGCTGCAACTCCAAGAGGTCATCGAGCAGCTGAGAAACGTCTTTCCTTCAGAACCCGGTGAGTTGGTCCCAGATCTCAGCAGCTGTGGAAACGGCGGCTTTGTTCCTTCACCACCTTCAGGAGAGTGAGTGATGGAGAGGAGGGCAAATATTTACCGCCGCAGGTCAATAGCTGCAGGGAAGGACGAGGGTGTTTAACAGCAGTGGAAAGCAGGAACATAAAGAGGGGCAGCGAGCACCAGAGTCGCTTCACAAACTGTTCGTTCCATTCAGAATACCAAAATGTGTGTATGTCCACATATTCAGCTCAGCCCTCCTCTGGTTTCAGGCACCACCTCACACATCTAACCGCGGATGGGCTTGGAAGTGGAGAGCAACGCCTGCTGGCAGAGGGTGGAGCGTCACGCGGATGAGGTCACGCTATGACACGCCAGGCTCCGTGACCTCGACAGCAGCTACGTTAAACCTGAGCTAACCCTTCTCTGGATGTCTGTGCACTAAAAAAGAAAAAAAGAAAGAAAGAAAAGAAAAAAGAGCCTTTTTTAATGCAAACTGCTGAAGGCTTCCAGCAGATGTCCATTTGGCCGGGCCGCGGCACGGCTTGACACCAAAGCAAACTTACTCCAGGAGAAAGTTAATGCTCAGCCAAGACACTGTGCTTACCAGAATCATTTTAGGCGTTTCAGAGGTGTGAAGCTTTATCGGTCCACAGCACAAATTAGACCTCGCGTGTCACAGGAGGAAGGAGGAACACGAACACAGAGTGCATAGTCACGGATGTTTCTGTCATCTGGACTGAGCTGCAGCGTCCACAATGAGCTGAGTTACTAAATCTGTGATTTACTGAAGTGCCCACTAGCACAGCACCTCTGTGTATACACACATACACACACTCGTCTGTGTCATGTCTCACATGGAACCACGTGCACTTACACACGTATGCACATATTTCCGTACTGACAGTGCACCCCTCCCTCATTACAAACACTTCTGGTCAGTTATTTGCACCCCTATATTTTAAGAAGTACAGATTTTTTTTTTTTTTACTGTTTATAAATAGGTGCAAATGAACAAATTGTAAGTAAGATTTGTTTTGTTTTTTTTATGCTAATAAAATGCTTTTATATAGTGGCATAATACTACAGGCATAAAATGTGTGTGAGTTAATGGTACCCAGAGGCTGTGCTGGCCTACTGTCAGAAACAGAAAATTTATGTTCATTCATGTTACATGTATTTTTCCAAAAATCATTTGTCATTTATTTATTTGGCATTTATTAACAGCAATGAAATTATGTCTACCCTCCCTGAGTTGTGCTACTTCCAGATGAGCTCATATGGATGAGAGTTACATTGTATCCAATGAGAATTCTCCCTGCTGTCTCCGGGTGAAAAATCTCCTCTGAGGACTTCAGAATTTCAAGTGATTCCCTCTGCTGTTAAAACAAATGGGAACAGTGTGGTAGACTGTCATTTTTTTTTTACCCAGTCAGCTATCGAGTTTGTTGTGTTGGGCATCTTCTTTGATATGCCGTGGCCTTCTAGCCACCTCTAGCTGTTATTTATTGAATAAAAGTAATTTTAAAAATGGAACGAGACTAACACATAATGTAGCATTTAAGTTCATGTTCTAATTTATGAAAATTCTTTCCTGCTATTTAAATTTTAGATATAGGGTTTTTTTTTTTTTTTGGTGGTTCAGTTTCTTATTGATTGATGTAAAAGAAGTCCAAGAAATATTCAGTGACTTGGAAATGTTCATGCGTCCATTTTCTGACTTAAGAAAACTCACTAGAAAAGTGACGACTTGCTATAAACTCCTCAAACGGTGCCAATAATTGTGTCCATGAAAGCATTTTGTTTGTTGCTCAACAACTTTGGACATTAAAAAAAAAAAAAACATTCTGATTATACAAGACTGGTTCATTTGCACTTATTTCTGAAAATACAGTATGTTACATTTTGTACTTCAAATTCAGGGATGCCAATATTTGTGACCACAACTGTAAAACATAATCACATTCGCATCAATAAAAAAAAACTCTACATCACAGACTGTAGGGAAATATGGACAACACACCTTTACTCAAGTCACAGTCTGCAAAAACGAAGCCAAAATCAAGTCTGTGCTCCTGTTGCCACCTTTTTCTGTTGATGTCAAAGCTGGATTCTGTGCGGCAGCAGCCCAGTCTCACTTTTTTTTTTTTTGCTCCCGTGACGAAATGAGTCAAATTTTCATGACGGGGGGTTCTTTTTTAAACTCACTATTACTAATCCTACTCCTTCCCCCCACCCTAACCATAACCACCCCGACCCCCCCGCTTCACTCTTAATTTTGTGCAGCCATCACGGAATGAATTTGAATGAATTCGTGCTGCCGTGACAAAAATGAGGCACTTTTTGTCACAATATCACGAACCAATAGATTAATGTATATTTCGTGCTGCTGAATCACAACTTGCCGTGAGACTGGGTCGGCAGCAGAGACATGAGCAGGAGTGCGGGGGATATCTGCAACTGATCTTCAAAAACAAACAATCAAAAAACCTCACACACCAACTTACAGAAAATAAACTGCAAGCCCTCTGAGAACTTCAGTATACTACAGTGGAACTCATCATATGTAGCTAATAATAAAATATCTCATCAGCTGTGCTACATCAGGGTTTGAGTGAATGTAGCCATCAGTCATAGTTATCCTTGGCTAGTACATACAGACTGTGCCACAGTTTGTACGTGGCACATTGGATTTCTGAGGGGTTACGTTAAAGAAACAGTAGTTAGCATATACACACGCTAAGGCTCATTAATATGACTGGTTGCCAAATGCACCAATGTAGCAATGTTTGGGATAAATAGTGACACACACCACATCTGGAGATCTGGTTATTTTATCAACGAGGTAACAGTACCCATGGACATGACGGCAATAACAGGTCCGGCAATCTGACATTTGACCTCAATAACTTTGACTTTCACCCAAATGACTGACCTCTGGCCAACTTTTCCAGCGCATTCTTGAGTCATCTTTAGTGTGTGCCACATTTGTGCCAAATTGCGTTGAATATCAAATTCCCGCCAAAGCAAATCTGTTTAATGGCAATTTTGGAGCCAAACATTGTTGACATACCAGGGTTGGTAGAAATCTGCAAAAGTACCTTGGATGAGTCCTCCACAAAAGAGACAGGCAGACATGACCTTGATACCAATGATTGACATTTGGCAAATTTGACCTTGCCTGGGAAATTCCAGAACCCACCTCCATATATGGGCCAGGTTTGGTGCAAATCAGAGTAAAAACCTAAATTTTAACCTGTGATCTTGACCCTAATGCCTTAGATCAATGTGATGTCACCTGGCAATTGAAGAACCAACACATGTGTGCCAAGTTTGGTGGACATTGGGGGCTGTGGAGGCAGAGAGAACAATAATAATAATTTTGACCTTTGACCCCAATGAACTTGAGCTTTGCCAAAATATACCCTTGAAGAGCAGTTTTGGGGTCATCCAACATGCACACAGTACATTTGGTGGAAACTGACCCAATCATTTACCTACTCCTAAACCAAGTCTGCCCAGCTAGTCAAGAGAAACCAGAGTTAATTAAAAAGGTATGAATAGAAGGGGGCAGGTGCTTTCTAGGAATAGGGTTGGAGTCCTACATCATCTTTGACTCATGCCCACTCATTTAAGTTTGACAAAAAAAAAAAAAAAAAAAAAAATTGGTTTGTACATTTTTGTGTAATCCTGGTGATAAACAAACAAACCAGCAGATATGACTGAAAACATTTCCTACTTGAGGGTGATAATTTTTTAAATGGCTATGGACGTGTATGTATATACGATTAGAGATTTAATCTGACACATAGCTAATTAAATGATGATGTTAATGACTTGTACTCCACCCAGCCACCAGGGGCAAATAAGCATTTTGGCTTCACTTTTTTTGGTCTATGTTCTATTTGTCTCCAAGGAGAAACTGAGTTATTGCAGCTGTTTGGCTTAAGGGATTTAGAGTGGCTTTCTGTTTTAAGAATGTGCCTGAACTGTTGGTTTTGCTGAGGAAACGTCTCCTAATCTACTAATAAATGTCAGTGTGCAGGCGTCCGCTCTGGGATCTTAGCGTTCTTCTGCTGTGTGGAGGAAAAATGGGATGGAAAGAGCTCCAGGCATTTGTGGTACTCAGCTGTACAAGTAACTCTGTATCTGTCTTTCCCCTGGGCCAATTCTAAACACGACGGGGGGAGACGTCCCATAATGCACTGCAACACTGACTCCTTCCTTAATAATCTTCCCTTTCCGTGTCGATTTGAACAGTAGCTAAGTGTACCGTGACACACTATTGACTCTTGCATGCCTCATTCTCCGCTCAGTAATGCATAGTTACAGTAATTGCTTTTTAGGCGTATGAAAAGATGACTGGTTAAAACAGCTTCGCCCTCATTATATGAGAGGTCGAGTCCAAACATAGCACAGTGGCTTAATGCCTTAAAACCAAACTGCAAGTGCTTTTCAACACACACGATGGACTCTTGTGTTTTTGTATTGCGAGAGAGAGATTACACAAGGTAGGTGTGTGTCAGAGGAAGCGTCGACACTGCTTGTGTCAGTCCGGATGGACAGCTGTGTGATTAAATCAAAGGAGGAACAGAGCACTGCAGATCAGAGCGTGACCATCCATGCAGGGAAACCAATCAAATAAGGATTTTGTGGGTGAAACCATGAGGCCATGTCAGTTTGGATGGTTAAAGGGCTGAGAGACAAGTTAGGAACAATGTGGGAGGGGTTTCACTTGAGGGCTGATAGGAGGGATCCGCTTTGATGTGCCCGCCGTAGGAAAACCTCCAGAAGAGGACAAGACACTGTGGAAAACGTCCGCTGTCGCTCTGTTTGTTCACAATTGTACTGCCTCGTCCTCATGGGAAAGAACTGACAGGAATTCAAAAGTCTGACCTCGCATTCGTTACGGACTCCGCCTCGGGCTCACGTTTGACACAGTCCTCCTGGGCGCTCGCTGCCTGTCAGAGTTGATGCTGTTGCTAGGGAACTGTCCCCAAGGACGCAGTTCCACAGGTTCGCAAGTTGGAAAGGTGATGCGCCGTTCATAACACAAATATAATAGCCTTCAGCGATGCAAGAGACCGCCTCGATTCTAAAACCTGCCTGCCGCCTTCATTCCACCTCTATTGCCACTTGTCGTTAAGCGCTGAACCTTTTTCTGCAGCAGCAAGAATTTGTCAAACTGGTGAAAGCCAGAACAAAGAGGAGCAGCTCAGTTTTTGGGTTAGCGGAGGGGGTTAAAGTCATGACAAGCTCAGATTATTCACAGACATTTATATATTGTTATTACCATCTTATTACACGCTGCTCTGCCATCACTATCATTATGTTATGTCAAATGTGACATGCTCGTCAAGAGCGTGCGGAGGAAATGGTGGTAATCCCTGTAGGATGGCGCGTCTACCGTTCAGTTTATTTTTAGATAATACAGAGTAGACGTGCAGTGACAAAATTAAATTCCCTCTAAGAGACAGAGCTTTGCACTAACATACACGTAGCTCCGTGTTTCACTGTGCTGCTGTTTGACAGACGCTGCAGGACCACAGCACTGATTTTGCACCTCACATAAGTGCACATTTGTGTCATGAATGGAAGGATGGTTCAGACCTCAACAGAGACAACAACAGCAAGTTCAAAAACAGTCTCTAAGGACTTAGATGGGAAGGGTCAAAGGTCAGTACACAAGAGGGCAGTCCACAACTGGCAATACTGTCCATGAGGGGATAGGCAGGAGAGCAGTCAGAGAGGCAGCGAAAGGTCCAATAACACAAGAGGCAAATAACAGCAAAAGTGTTAGCAGAGCAAGCATGGTCAAACATTCACAAGAGGCAAATAAAGAAAAGAGGAAAATCATTGGGAAACACTACAAGTAATGGTAAGAAGAAAGTAACAAAGTACAAACATTCAAGCAACGCCCTGGACAAACACAGGGGTATAAATACACACAGAAGGTAATCATACAGATGGAAAACAGGTGAGGGTAACCACTAACTGGAAACAGCTGAAGAGAAGAGACAAAGGAAGAAAGTTAACCACAATGCACAAGGAAACTGCAACCACCAAAATAAGACAGGAAGTGCATCAAACACACTGGGAGTAATACAATTCATAAAGGCAAGGCAAACAAGTAGTTGAGTGGGTACAGGGTAAATAATTTATAAATTACACACATAAGGGAACAAAACTACAATAAATAAGGCCAAACCCAGGATGGACACGAGCGAAGCAGAGGACAAAGACAGACACAGACATGAAAACCCAGAGGGAACTCAAAATAACACCAGGAACAGTCACAAAGGGGTGGCAGAGGATAAGGACAGAGACAGGGATCGTGACAAGTCACAGTTCTATACATTTTTTATTATTATTATTTTTTGCTTTTATTTCTACATAATTTGAGAGTCTTCAATTACTGTAATCATCACTATAAAACCTGCATCAGTTGTTAGACACATTACAGCTACAAGGTAATTCATTTTCAAAGTGTGGAACTACAACAAAAAATTTAAAAGCAGGTTGTTTTTTCCCCCCATTGTGATGGAATAGAGTCAACCATGTTTTAAGTACAATTGATCTTCATGTCAATCAATCAATCAATCAACTTTTTTCTTATATAGCGCCAAATCACAACAAACAGTTGCCCCAAGGCGCTCCATATTGTAAGGCAAGGCCATACAATAATTATAAAAAAAATGTCACACCTAAAAAACAAAATCATGAGGTTCCCCCTTTTTCTGGTGAAGACGTGATTAGATACAGAGGAGGTTTTGTAAAAATAAATAGAATAAAGTTATAGGAGAAAAGAAGGATGGCACGCTACTTTGTGCAAACCTTTAAATGTGGCTGGAACAACAGTTATTGTGTTACGCATCCAAACAAACAAATCAAAGCAACTTCTGGGAAAACTGGAAGCATTAAAGGACCCCACACTGTGCAATGTGAGATGTTTGTTGTGACAAAATAACAAAAATGTTTTGTCCTGAATGAAGGCCGACTGAATCGCTATATTCATATATTAACCAGACTGATTATTTTATGGCCCATCTTGTGCGTGGTGTCACGATTATGCCACCCTGCAGAATAATGAAGAGAAAGCTTCCACTGATGTCATCAAAGATGGGTTACAGTTCATAAGTATTTGGACAATGACAATCTTTGCCAAAGCAACCCAAGACCTTTGCGAGGCAAATAAATGGTATATTTCAGTCTGTTAGTTTGTGCAGTTACCGTACTTTTGTTCTAAAAAGGGAGAGGTTGTGCGTAGAAATGCCTTTATTTCATAAAGGTAAGATACTTTCATTAAGCCACTTGAATTAAAGCTGAAATTCCACACATCAGTCACATCTTGTTGCTTCATTTCAAATCCATTGAAGTATCCTACAGAAGCAAAGCAGGGAAAGAAAACTGAATTTGCAGAACTGTCCAAATACTTATGAACCCAACTGTACATGTTTGCTGCAGGCTGAGTGGTTAACAATTCACCCAGAAGGATCTGAGGGGTATTCCAGCAAACGCGATTAAGCCAAATCTCCATTTATTTTGACAAGTTGCAACTTTCTAAACCGGGGTTCCATTCCAGCAAACTCACTAAGGTCAAGTCTCGCTGAGTTACCGTAGTAACTTATACAAGCTAATTGTTAGGCTTAGCCTGAGTTGCCACTTTAGCCTATCTGTCAACTCTGGGAAATATCAGAGAGGGAGATATTTTTGTCATAAACTTATCATGAATGTGCAACCCACCATTGAGCCCTGTAGACTGTCGTGCATTTTTTTTCTTTCTTTCTTACTAATTAGTTAATTAATCCTAATTAATTAATGTATTTATTGCACAGTATGTAAAATAGTAAAAAAAAAAAAAAAACGTCCATAAGAGCTAAGTGCCACTCTTTGCAGCTTTGAGTTCATCTTTTGCAGGTTTGAAGTCACTGGCCTTGCAATCTGAGTTGAGTTTGAGCACCTAACCAATCCTTGCTTGCCATTATGCATCAGCGCTCGTAATGAGGACTGTGCACTTGAGTGTATGTCACCTCTGGAAACACTCATCCTTAAACATGTTGGTTAATGCCTTCTAACTTAACACTTAAAAAAGTCACTGTAAACTGAGGTTTCGGTTTAAAAAAAAAAAAATCACCATTAATATACCTCATTAATCACTAAGATATTTTGTGTTTTAATGGTTTTTGTTTTTTTCCTTTTCTTTTCTCCCTCACGTGCAGTAACAAAGTACTTGTTGCTGTCTTTTCTCAGAAGTTTTTAAATCTGTATAAATGTTTTCTGAAGAAAGCCTTTTTACTCAAAGTGGGTTCCTGGCTGCTTTCTACTCTTTGTGTACAGAAATAAAAACTTTGTATTTACCCATCGTCTGCCCGTGCCTTTCATGTACCTACCTACCGTTTATCCCTTTGACAATGGAATAATAAAACATAATGATGCCAAATGTGTGCTCTTACTTTAATTTTTCTTGCCTTTCTTTGGACTAAATGTTGCAGAATCATTTACTTTTATTGCCCTAGCACTTACGTGCACTTACTCGTTATAACTTCTCGTTACTCGTGTCATCTTTTGCAACCTTACTGCCTTTATTTGTGTGTTTTCTCTCTCTCTTGCTGCAGCCCCTCACTTTGTGGAAGATGATATTTGTTAGCCATTGTTCTGTTCTGATTGAGTGCTGCCGTTTCCCGTGTCATTCTCCCAGCTTGTTTCGCTCACACCGAGTGCAGCAGGTGATTGGCATTTGACCTTTTTCCTGGCTTTAGCGAGCGACGATCTCTTGCTCAGTGCGTTATCTTTGCCTGTACTGGTGGTCGCAGCTTTACTATCTGTATCTGATTCTCTATTATCGGCTGCACCCTGTTCATCCACCTGAACCGCAACGCGTTCTATATTTTCATTATCTAACCCCTCTCCGCTCGACCTCCCACACTCTGTCTCGTTATTACGACTCGTATCTTGTTTCACATCTGGGTTTTCCTCTCTTTCTGCCCTGGTGGCTGGTTCCTCAGCAGTCTCCTTCTCCTCCGTCTCACCGTCATCCTCCTTCATTTCAGCTTTTTCGTCATTCACTTGCTGTGCAGATTTGACTTTCTTCTTTCGCGCCTTTAACACTGCAGTTTTGGCCTTGCTTCTCGCAGGCCCCCACTTCTCCTCTGACGCGTCCCAGTAAGTCTTATTTTGGCGGGTATGCATGGCTCGCATGCTCTCGCCAAGCTTTTTTAGTTCCTGGCATACAAAAGGTTTGAAGCTGGCGTCCAAGCGCTCCACGACGGCAAAATCTCTCTGTGCTTCCGCCTCGTGACATAAGGCAGCGTGTGCTCGTGCACGCTGGTACACGGCTTTAAAGTTACCTGTGAAGTCAGAAAAAAATAAAATAAAAGACAAAGGATGCAAATGACAGAAAACAAGGGAAGTAAATAGAAAAAGTGGAACTAGTCAGGCGATTAAAAGGAGCCGTAAAAGTTACCAAAACTAAAATAAAACACTGGAAGTAAAAATTCATGCAAGTGAGACAGCAGAGTAAAAGTCAAATGATAGAAGGATTAAGAAGAAATAATTCACAGCAGAAACAAAAACAACTTAATTTCTGATTGATGTCCACAGGTGGGTGTCAGAGGAACAAAGGAGATCAGTAATCCATTTTGTTGTTTGCTATTCACAGCTGATTGAGCAAATAAACTTCTTATTTCCCATGTGAAACAAACTGAGAATATTTATTCATTCAGACATCTATTTTGAAGATGCACACGTGTAGACCAGGAGGGAAACGCAACCATTCTGTTGCATTTCTTTTATGTTTCAAGACCAGAGGACGCAAATCAAGTGGAACATTTTGAAACAATGACAGATTGAGGCCGCATTCATTCTGTAGAAGACAACATGTGTCTATGGAGAAATGTTTCAAAACACAGGTGTTGCCAAGGTTTCAAAATATTTCAGAGCAGTGTTTCCAGTTAGTACAGACAAAATGATTTGTTATCATCCTCAGCCACACGTACTATCCATTTTTTAATTCTGGTTTTATGTTAGTGGGCATCATGTTCCTCCTGAAATTGGCTAGTTTAAATTCTTAGTTGGGTGGACTGCAATGACAAACACACGAT